>NC_142165.1:102022236-102669736 GCF_029865625.1 Vigna umbellata
GACGCCGTTTCCTCGTCATACACCACATTTGCACCCGTTTCGTTATTAAACTCCAACACCTGAAACAGCGCCATCGCACCATCCATCCCGATACCCGCCCCTACAGCCGGAGCTCCGATTCCATGAACACTCGGGTCAAGTAACTGCCATGTCCTCCCATAAAGCGGCAAACCCATAACCACCTTCTTCGGAATAACCCCACCCCGGATCCAGGACCGTAACCCGTAGGCCACACTAGCATTACTTTTCGGGTCAAAGAGCCCAGCAGGAGGCCCAGTGCGGTTACTCCAAGGCCCATTAAGATCGTAACTCATGACATTGATCCAATCTAAATTCTCGTTAATGGAACGCACGGGGTGTCGCAAAGACGTCGTTGTGGAAAGAAAGTAATCGACGGAGAAGTACACGGCGGCGGTGAGGAGGAGCGGTTTCCGGGAAGTGGCGGAGGCCTCGGAGACGATGGCGGCGCGCAATTCTTTGAAGAGCCGGCCGAGGTCCTTCATTTCGTTCGCGGTGCGAGGGAACTCCCAATCAATGTCAACGCCGTGGAAGCCGAAGGCCCGCGCGACAGCGATGGTGGAGTTGATGAAGGAGGCGCGCACGGCGGCGTTGGAGGCGATGGCGGCAAAGAGGTCGGCTTTGACGTTGGCGCCGCCGATGGAAACGAGAGTGGTGACGGAGGGACGGAGGGTGGCGGTGAACTTGGCGAGGGTAGCGGCGGTGGAGTCTGGAATGTCGAGTTGGTAGGTAGCGTTGTTGGGTGCAAGGAAAGCATAGTAAACGTGAGTGAAGAGTGATGTGTTTATGGCTGAAGGAGGGAAAAGCGGTTGTTGAAGCCAGTATATAGCTTTGATGTCGGAAGTGGAACTCTTAACGGTTATGACAAAGAACATTGGTAAAAACAGAAAACGTAGCATGTTGGTGCATGCCATGAAGAAACTTTGGTTATTGAAATTTTTGAAGAATAGAAAGTATGCAATTTGATTATTGTTTCTTTAGGTTTAATGCATATTATAATTGGAATTCGGTAATGGAAGTTTGAGAAAATGTGAGGATCTTGGAGAAAAGATTGTGAGCACATGGCCGTCCATGGTTGGAAAGAATGTTAATGGATTCTCTTGCCGTCGAAACAAGTACAACAACGTGTTTCTGCACTCCATGCTTCAATGTCAACTTCAGCAATGGCATAAACCTTTGTCAACACTTACTCCAATTAATTTATGCCAAAAAGTTCTAATAGAGAATGTAACAACGTTCATTCACGTAAAAATAAAAATTGTTTCAGTTGCCTAGCGTCCTTTGTAATATCGGAGAAGGTGAATATAAATATTTTATATTTGTTATATTTGACTTTATAAAATTAATCATACAATACATAATATGGTACATACATGTAGCCTAGAATATAAAATGAAAAAAAAAAACTGAAATATTTCTCCTTAGCTGGCTTACATGTGAATTCTGGTAAACCAATTGTGTAGAGAGCAAACATAAACTTTTAAAAATTGACGATTGAGTCCAACGTATGAAGGCAGACATTCGTGACGACACAATGTGATATATATATATACGATTATTATTATTATTATTATTATTATTATTATTATTATTATTATTATTATTATTATTGAAAAGAAAAACTTTCTAAGTTAAATTCATAAAAGGAGAAACACAAAATATGAAAAATGAAATAAACGAGTTTTATGTATAAAGGAGAATAGAAACTTAAATATTAAGTTTTTTACTTTCCAACTTCTAAAAAAATTATACGATTGCACTGATTAACATTAGAAAAATGATTTATGGACACTGAAACGTACATATAGAAAGAGAATAAAAATGATTAGTTTATAAAAAGAGAGATAGAAAGAAAAAAACAAGTATACAAAATTAAGGTGTCTTTGTATCATTACTCTTAAAATTATACCTATGTTGGAATATAATGTTAGAGTGAAATAAAAATGACTTGTTTGGTAAGTACTAGAATGTCCTGCTTCATCATCTTGGTGCCAGTTGAGAAATTGTAACATCATTGATTGAATAAAAATTGACTCCGGTATGAGATGTTTCTTTCTCGTCTTCACGTTTCTGAACTGAAAAGGCAGGAACTTTGGGAGTACCAATAACTGCACTTTCATTCTTCAGCAGTGAATCAACTTCCAACATGGAAGGTCTATCCACAGAGTTTTCCTGAACACACAGTAGAGCTACCTGCATGCATCTCATGATTTTACAAGGAGATGCTCTATCATCCAATGAAGGCTCAACAAACTCCACACCTCTTCCTTCCCTCCACAGTTCATATGCCTGAATTAATACTTATTTCAACCTCAACCAAACCAAGAAGAAATCATAAATAGAATAGTCATAGGAGAAAAAAAAGAGATAATTAACTTACATATTCCAAAAGGGTCATATCTTCATCCATGCCATAATAACATGAAGTCCTCTTTCCACTTATGATTTGCAAGAGAAGAACTCCAAAACTGTAAACATCGTACTTCGTTGAGTATATGCCTTTTCTCACGTACTCAGGAGGTACATACCCACTGAAAAGACAACCGGAAGTGATTAGAGAGAGAAAAGAAATAACCATATATAACACATGACTGTTGAAAATTCACTTACTATGTTCCAACTATCCTTTCTGTGTTTGCT
Organism: Vigna umbellata; assembly: GCF_029865625.1. Taxonomy (NCBI): domain Eukaryota; kingdom Viridiplantae; phylum Streptophyta; class Magnoliopsida; order Fabales; family Fabaceae; genus Vigna; species Vigna umbellata. Next base: position 102,024,895 of record NC_142165.1, read on the forward strand.
TCAAGGTCATATTTTCTGAAAATTCTAGCCATGCCAAAATCGGATATCTTTGGATTCATATTGTCATCTAGTAAAACATTACTGGCTTTAAGATCTCGGTGGATTATAGTAAAATTTGAGTACTCTTGGAGATAAAGAAGGCCTTGAGTAACGCCTTCAATGATATTGACACGCTTGTTCCAGTCTAAAAGAATTGATTTCGTTGGATCTGCATCAAGTTCAACCCTGGATTATTAGTCACAGGACATTCTGGAATGATTGCTAATTTGAAGTTTAAGTGAGCTTAGCAGTAGTAGGTTAAGAAGCTTAGAAGAAATGTAACAACTTCAATGAGAGACGAGTGATGTAGCAACTGACCAAAGAGGAAATTATCTAAGCTTTTGTTTTGCAGGTATTCATAGATCAGAATTTTCTCGTCCCTTTTTGTGCAGTATCCCAGAAGTCTAACTAAATTCACATGCTGTAGTCTTGCTGTGAGTGTGATTTCATTCTTGAACTCTTCAGGGCCTTGATTTGAGGTTTCTGAGAGTCTTTTCACTGCTATTTCCTGACCCTTCCGTAATTTTCCCTGACAGAATCTAGTCTTAATTACCAATTTTATATGGACGAAAAACACTGTTATCTATCCCTAAATTTATTGTATCAAATGTTAAAAAACTGTTGTCATTACAGCTAAAAGGAGTGTTGCCTAACCAGAGACTGAAATGTATGAATAATTTAATACCTACAAAAGCTTGTAAGCAATACATTATCACTATCTTACCACAGAAATAATGGCGCTAGCTTTCAGTTCAGATATTCTAATTGCACGAAGCATGTTTCATTAACAGACGAGTTTCCAAATCTTACCTTGTACACTGTGCCAAATCCACCCTCTCCAAGCCTATTATCTTTTGAGAAGTTATTTGTTGCCGCTTTAATAGTGAGATAGCTGAATACTGTCAAATCAGAGCCGTTTGCATCCATATCCTTTTCTGCTTCTGGTAAATATCTCAGTTTATACAATAGTTTGGTAACAGTGGCTACGGCCCCTGCAAAAAAAGTGGGACATAAATTAAAGCAAAGATGTATATTCTTTATAGATAACTCAATTTTTTCATATTTTTTACATCCTTACCTGGGTTGTAGTAGCAAAATACTATTCCCAACAGAAGGGCCAAAGTCAGAGTAGCAAGCAGAACAATTATCAGCAACCTCATCTTGTGATGATCTTCAAATTCTTCATCGACAGCTTGAGCTGAAGGATTATTTTGTAAAGTGACGCATATGATATATGTTATTTCAAAAACTAAGACGAATATTTGATGCATAACAATATATACTTACATAAATATAGTCCACATCAACCAATTGTTCTGTAACTCACCTGCCCCTATTGAAAGTTCCCAATTTTCGTCATTGCCTACTTGGAACACGTTGTAACCAAGTAGCCCATTTTCCCTTGCATAAGAAACTTTGGCCCTGATGATTTCCACATCATCAAAATTAACCCAAGTGGTGGACGCAACGGTGAACTGGTTCACCACAAAACTTGCATTGTAACGTGAAACAACTCCATTTCCAAAGCTTTTGATGTAACTCTTTATGAACTTGTAACCCATGGAACCATCCATTGTAATGGCAGGTCCTGAAGCTGGTGTTCCCACGCCACTGTTTGCAGCAGGAGTCACAAGTTTCCACGCATATCCATGATAAGGCAATCCAATCAACAGCTTCTTAGACGAAAACCCCCTCCTCCTCCACTCTCTGATTCCAGAATCAGTATTATCCCAATCAGAAGAACCATACAAAGCCGCATGAAAAGCCGTGGAATTGGCCACCTTAGGGAGATAGTAATCATAAGCCACAAAATGCACCCAATCCAAATTCTCCTGCATTGAATCGAAGGGGTAACTCAAGGAGTTCGAAGCCTTAAGGTAGTAACCTGCCATCACTAACAACAACTCTGGCTTGGTAGAGTTTCTTGCCTCGGAAGTTATTGCAGCACGCCACTCCTTCAAAAGGGTTCCAAAATTGGCAACCTCGGAACTTGGCCCCGCCCCAGTAAGGTCTATGCCATGAAAGCCATAGAACCTCGCTGTTCTGATGGAAGAATCAATGAAAAGTTTCCTGTAAGAAGATCTATTTAGCATTGAGGTGAAGGCCAAAGAGTCCTCCCTGCCAGCCCAGATGGATAAAAGCGTTGAAACAGATGGGTTTTGGAGCTTCACCGTGTTGGTGAAGGTGGAGAACTTGTGCTCCTCGGAAGAGTTGATGAAGATGTTGTAGGTGGTGGGGTTTATGAAGGCAAAAGCACATAAAAGGTGAGTGAAAAGCGTGGCTTTGATGTCTGAAGCAGAAATTTCATTGCCGGAATAGTAATACCCGGCTTTCACCCATGAAGGGTTATCTGCAAAGGACTGAGATTTGAAAGAGAATAAGGTGAGAAAGAAAGTGCAGAAAACGATGAGATTAGAAGGCATCTTGATAATGATGAGAATTGAAGAGTGTTGAAGAAAATATTGATTTGTTAGTGTTGCCATGTGTTGACACTTGCATCGCTCTCTTTTCTTATTTTTTTGTTAATGTTGATCTCACCATCATCATCACCGTCATCTCACCATTTCCAACAACAGTACTGTTACTAACTAACTTTTTCACATTGGAGAAAACTACAGGACTCCATTGTTGCGTGAAAAGAACAAAAAATGATGGTTCTAGAGTGCACTATAATCAGTTACAGCTACTTAGTTCCTAACCCTTTATATTCAAGGAAGACTAGAAAACAATTTCATCTTCTCTTCTTTCTTTTCTCTGCTTCCACCACTGTTCACAAAATTCTCCAGTGAATCCATCTCCATGATATCAATTTGGGTATCTCATAACTGCTACCCCGTGTTTGCTAGTTTCTTCAATTAGTTAATGTTTTGAAAGCTCTTCTATTTAACATTAGAAAAAAAAAAAAACAATAACATATGTATCAGTAATAAAAAAGAAAATTCTTTGACGATAACCAAGAAAATTTATAAATATATTTTTATTTTTATTTTATCTAATTTTTTATTATATAACAGTAAGATGATTAGATATATAATTTATAATATATTATATTAAAATTATGTTGTAACAAAAGTAATAGTTTTATGGAATTTAGAAATATAAATAATTATAGATTTATTGAGTATAGAATACGAGGAGTTATTTTTTTAGAATTAGGTGGAAGCATTTTCACGTTACTTGTTATTTTTTTTTCCTCCACTATGTTTTAGTTCTTTTAATATTAATATCTTTTATTGTAAACATTATATTATAATTTTAAAACATAATCATAAATAAAATTAATTTTTATATCATAACTTTAAAACATAATTACGAACAAATAGAAATAATTTGTATGTACAAAATGAAGATCGTATTATATATTGTTATAGATAATATGTATCTTACTTTTTTAAAAGAGATTTTGAACGTACGAAACAAACAAAAGTAGAAAGCTATTCAACTTATTGAAAGGTCTAAAATGTTTTTATATACTACTTTTCGGAAAAAAATAAAAGAGTGTTATATTATATCACGGTCTAACTGGTTCAGAAAATTTGAGTGGTACAAGTAATTAGTTGTTAAAGGAAAAATTGGCTATGTTCATAAATGCGTAAATTGTTGTCTTTCTTATAACTTTTAAGAGACTCTTCATCTCATGTGGTGCAATGGTGAAACTTTTTCAAGTCTTCTCCTGAGAGGTTACAATTAATTTGGGGGTGTAGATGTACTGAGGTTCAGTGTACACATATAGATATAGATCTCTATACTGATAAGATATTGTCAGCTTTAGGTACAACTCCAAAAGAAATGTTCTCTCCACCTCTCATGATTCATCTGACTATCTGTCACTAGTCACCTGTCAGGGCTTTACCTGAACATGAATGGACGTACTCGACTGAGTCCGGTCACCAGACCTGAACTATGAGCTCTAATACCATTTGTAGGGAATAGTTCGACACACACATAGATCTCCACATGATAAGATATTGTCCGCTTTGGACTGAGTCTTCGCGGATTTGCTTTTGGTATCACTTGAAAAGACCTCTTATCAATGGAAGTATCTTATATGTATATAAACACATGTCCATATATTATTTTATCTTATGAAACTTTGTTTATACTCAACCGTAGGAAGCATTAGTCTTCTTTACATATCAACCTACTCATCCTTATTGACAAATATTTTATTTGGGTTCACTCATCATTTGATTTTCTTAGTATTGTTTTATTGAAGATTATAATAACTAGTTTAGTATAGTAAAAAAGTTATAATTTATAAATAAAAAATAATCTGTTTACTTTTTTTGAACTCATATATAAAAAGAATAAATTAATCAATATCAATAAAACTTTAATACAAGAATTTCTTACATTTTGGAATTTCACTCACATATTTATTTGAGACAAGATGAATTATTAACTCTGGTACTATTAATAATTTTTCGAAAGGAAATCATCAAACCAAACCCAAGATTATAGTTCTTTTTTTCTTATTATATTCAAAACAAAGTATATTAATACTTATATATACTAACCTAACAATTTACTCATTTTCAAATAATTATTTTATTGTTCCTAATGACTTCCAGTATCTTATAAATATTATAGAACAAGTATTATATGTATTATATGTAAATATGTAATTCGACTCTCTGTCTTAAAACTAAGAACTTAATTTGGGGATATAATTATATTTTTTTTTCTTTTTATAAATAATCAAGTAATGTTTTGAAAGATTAACGGTCAACGAAAATGATATGTAATATGCCCGGCCTGATGCAACATTGTAATAACACAGATTATGTGATAAAGGAGTCCATATTCTTTACTAGATTTTTAAATGTTTTTTTTTTAACATTAACAATACATTGGTATTGGTATTATAAAAATCTTTTTAACATATTTTAAAACATCAAAATTAATATCGATCAATTTATTTTAAATACACAATAAATCAGCAACACAGATTAAAGGGAATAGTGCCCTAGTAATTCATAATACGTCATGGTGTATTTTGAGCTGTTTTGATTATCTATCATTTGTTCTTATAACAGCTAAATACATCATAACTAAACATTGTAATTTATATATAAATAGATATAAAAAAATGTAGTATTCTTTTCATTTTATCGCTTTATTCCTATAATATTATATTATTATACTTTTATATCTCTCTGTCTATATAAATTATTTTCCATTTGTGATAATTTTTTTCCATAGTTATTTATAATTTTCTATAATCTATACCATCACTTGTTATATGTACCACTTTTTCTACTTTTTGTTTATTTTTGTTTTTATAGGATAAATAATTTATTAATTAATTACTTACGTTCAGAATAAAGTTATAAATTAGGTGAATAAAATAGATTGGAAGAAAATCAAACTTCTGTGAATCTAAACAAACCTTTTTGTTAATATATATCTTTGTAAAAGTAGTCTGTTTTTTCTTTTTAAAAATAGATTAAACAATAGATACAATTTGTATACCATAAAAATAATAGCCATGAGGACATTACACCAATACTTTATAAATATTTATTCAACATCTTAAACGCTTCTATAATTCTTATCAGTGATTTTTCAAAAGTATATTAGACAAAACTTCTAATTGTTAAGAAAAATATTTAGATTAAAACAAACAAAAAAAATGCACCATAAGTGTTTGTTTAATGGTATGATGGACTTGGCAAACAGATTAAAAGAGATAAATATTATTAGCAACCTTTGAATATGACAGTATTATATTGAAGATATTACAAACATCACATAAAAATTATATAACCACCGAAGAACACAAATACATATATTTATTTATCTTTGTAATAAGAGGACATAGCACCTGAGATTTATTCATGAAGTCAAAGCATGACTTTTTACATTTGAACTCTTGGTATAATATAGTACCTACATCTTCCACGTATTGTAAGCTGCAATGCAATACAACAAAACCTACCCATTAGAGCAGAGAAAACATTGGATCCAAAACAATATGCTTGCAGAAATCACGATACTGATATAATAATAGAAATGTGTTGAAAACAAAATAAGACCATTATTACTAAATATTAACAGATCTAACAAGCAAATTTTTGACAGTCACCTGTTCGAGAAAGATTCCAATTGTTGTCAGCACCGACCTGCCAAACAAAATGGCCAAACAAACCCTTACTCTTGCAATAATTAACCTTAGCAGTTACACTCTGAACATCATCATAGCCAATCCATGTTGTCCCAGAAGAGCAATAATCTGTGACCACGGTTGAGTTGTACACACACCGTGCTCCATTCTGGCTCACAAATGCCCTAATCTGGTTGTACCCCATGGACCCATCTCCACCAAAGGCAGAACCATTAGCCGGAGCATACAATCCATTGTTACTAGCATTTTTCAAACGCCATGCATAGCCATAATAGGGTATACCCATTGATATTTTTCGTGGAGAAACACCGGCTGCAATCCAAGAACTGATTCCTTGATCTCCGCCGACTTGGTAGGCTCCAGAATTTGTCTGAAAATACAACGCAGCCGGTGGTGCCGTTCTATTGGGAAACCAATTTGGACCGTGGAAATCATAAGTCATTACATTTATAAAGTCAAAACTATCATTGATTGCTTTGGCAGGCAAATCCAATGAGTAGTAGTTTGAAGAGCGAAATAAGGCAGCACTAAGGAGCAAAGCTGACTTCCCTGAGTCTCTAGCTTCGCTAAGCAGAGATGTTCTGAATTCTCTGGAGAGTTGGCCAAAGTTTTGCATGTCTGACGGAGTTGATGGAGACTCCCAATCCACGTCAATGCCGTGTAAGTTGTTTGATCGGGCTAGCTGTATTGCCGAGTCGATGAATGATTTTCGCGAACTGGGTTGACTTGCCATTGCTGAAAAGGTTGATGAATTGGAAGCTCCACCTCCTATGGATAATAGGGTTTTAACAGAAGGGTTCTTTTGCTGAACGGTTTGGGTGAAGGTTGAGAGCTGAACAGAGTTTGAAGAGGAAATTGTGACATTGTAAGTGATAGGGTTAATGTCGGCAAAGGCATAATAGAGATGGGTGAACAATGTGGAGTTGATGTTTGATGCAGGAAAACCACTACCGGCGAACCAATACCCTCCTATGTTTTGTGCAGTGGATGCATGGAGATGCAGCATGAAGAGGAAAAAGGGAATCAGAAATTGAAACTTTTTAGAGAAAACCATTCTTGTAAGATTATATTTTTCTTCTCTGCTTCTGATTCTTCTTGTTAGCCATATTTATAATTTAATTTTACAACTTGTTGATCGATGCATTGTATGCACCACTTACGTACGTTGCATGCAATTGCATTTATAGAGAGGTCCCATCTCTAATTTTTTTTATATTTATTTTAGCACAACACATTAGTTAAGCTAATTAATACAATATTTTGGGTAAATTTATATTTGAATTGAAATATCAATTAACATATTCAAACACACTATATAATTATTGAAAGAACTTTTAAAATTTCCATTAACATAGATAATTAATTATATTTAAAAAAATATAATTAATTATAGGTAGATACCTACAAATATAATTAATTGCAAGTATAGGTAGATACCTACAGATATTTAAAAAAAACTATTATACATTTTTAAAATAAAATCTAAATAAAATTATAAGAAATATAAAATATAATATAAATTTAAATTTAAATTTAATCTAATAAAATATAAATTAATTTTAATTTTAATTATATTTAACTCAACACAATATAAATTAAATTTAATTTAATAAAATATAAATTAAATTTTAATTTTAATTTTTTACAAATAATAAATAATATAATACTTATATCAACTCATTTATAAACAAATATTAAAATATTTATTATTTATTATTTACAATTTACAAGTAATAAATAATTACGTGTATCAATTATTCCTTATAAATTTTAAAAGCTAAGCTAACACAAATATTTTTAACATATAAGATGTATATTGAATTTGCAGCATTTTTCTTGGGTATTGAAGTTGCTAATTAAGAAGTGGCTGATAAGAGAATTTTAGTGGACGTGTCTAAAAGCCTTACGTGATTACTTTTCTCATCAGTTATTAAAAAATCATTGACCAAATCTTACAAATAAAGGAAATATTGAATAACCTTCATTTATAAGGTACTTTCACTAAAAGTAGTTACAGTTATTAAAGCAATCCAAATTTATAAAATTGACTAACTTTAAGTCGACTTTTTCTTTTCTAATTATTTTTTCTTTGTCTAAAAAAGTTATGTTAAAATCTTAATATTATAATACTCGTTAAAATTTAAGTAAACTTTTTCAGAATTAATATAATGTTTTTCAATTAATTTAAAACAATTTTTTTCAATTTTGGATTCAAATGAAAAATTCAAAACATCATTTCATATTTTGAAGTTCACTAAATCTAGAGATGAAGTAAAATCACTTATTCAAAATAATCCATACAAGTTAAATATGTGATCTTACCACTGACACTTGTCAAAATATAGAGATATTTATTTGCAAAATTTCAACTCTATAATAATTTTAGTAGCTTTATAAAAAGATTGTTAGTATAGTCTGAATTTAAAACAAATTTTGCCAAAAACCTTAAACTCACAGCCACATATAGGTTGCCGGTTAGGCAGGTGACTGGTAGACTTTTGCTTAAATGTCCAGTTTTAGCAATATCTTTATTCAATTCCTTCACAAATTTGAATTAGTTTAACTTAAAAAATTAAACCAATTTATTTATTTAGTTTTGAATTAGTTAACTTCTACTAATAGTTTACCTCGACAAGTCTAAATCTAAATATTATTTCATAAGTCTGTTTCACTTTACATACAAATGGAAGGACATCAGTTAAAAAATTGTAAAAAGAAAAGATTCGATATACTTAAAAAAAATTATCAAATAATCAACGAAGTAGTTGAGGGGACATTTACTTAGCTTTTTATTTAATGCTTTCGTTCTATATTTTAATTTTAATGCTTTCAATTTTTGTGAGAAAAAAGGGATAATAATAAATAGAAGGTATTTAATTTTAACATAATATTGCATAGTTAAAAATATCACTTCTTTTTCACTTCCTTAAATAGGATAATGTTATTTTGGTAACATACATTAATTTAAAAAATTATTTTAAGGGAAATAGAGTTAGTGGAAAATAGGTGGCCACAGGAGAGTGGCAGTTAGTTTTAGTTTTGGATGACGACAGTATTTAAGGCCAAATTTCAAATAATGTGTCACTTCTTTGGATGTCTTGCTTCTTCTCCAAAACGTCGAAACTCTTTTCTCCTCCTTCTCTCTAAAATCTCCTTCCTCTTTCTAAGAAAACCTCACCATTTCTTCTTTCAATCACCTCTCAGGCACCGCCGGAACACTCCCGACGTCAAGAGCTTCCATTTAAACCGATCAGTTTGTGATTCTGAGCTGGCGAGTTCTTTCTCTTTAAGCACGTTCGTTTAAGACTCGCATGCAACCCTCTAGTTCTGGTCGTCTGAGTGGGTAATATTATTCTGAGTGTTTTTGGTTTTCTATGTGGTTTAGTATTCCTAAAACGTGGTCGTAAGACTTTAAGTCTTTGGTAGAAGGGAGCTCTAATTCTACATAGTTGAGCGTTCGGTCACACTTAGAGGTAAGGGAAACTTATATAATTTAACTTAGCTTGTTGTGTTGAATGTTTGTATGCTTGCATGATACATGTGATTATTTGATGAGTATGAAATATGATTTACTGCTGGTTTGGATGTGTGGATAGACGTAGGATATACGCTGTGCACTGAGTTGGGATAGAGTTTAATCTTCGAACCGTAGTATTCTGAGCAAAGGTGTTTAGCATGGTCGAGCGTCATTAGCGAGCGTTCGGTTTTTCTTGGGAGTGTATGGTCTTGAATTACCATGAGTTAGGGATAGTGTTTAAGAGTCTTTCGATAATATTATATAGGAATAGATAATCTGTGATCGATCGTTCTGTTTTCATTGAGCGTCCGTTCATGTTAAGTTCTTCTTTAGACTTCCTAAACAATTTAGTTAATGTGTTATATACTACCTAAAGTCGTAGACGTTATCGTTCTTTTCATTCAGAATAAGTGGTGGCTCAATTGTGTGTGTGTGTGTATATATATATATATATATATATATATATATATATATATATATATATATTCATTCTTTTTCTGAGAGTTTATTAGCGATCGGTCTTGGACCAATCTTTCAGTCTCAGTAGCGCTCGTTCCTGATAAGCAATTGGTCTTGGACCCGCGCTTGTCCAATTGTGTTCGGTATCTACAGGGCTCGGTCTTAAACCAAGCGTTGGGTCTTGCTTTCTGTAATATAGTATTATTGTGCTTAGAATCAGAGTCTTTATTCATACTAGCTAGTGTTCGTTAATTCATAATTTCTCATCAGTATTAGTATTTGTGTAAATCAGTGTTGGTCGTTAAAAGGTGTTCGGCCTAGAGTCTTAGTACTCGACCTAGGCTTCGTGGCGTCCGGTTGAACTCTTAGGAGTCTGTTTATTGTAGTAGATGAGTAGCGCTCAGTCTCGTTAATTTCTAAGAAGCGTCGTTCTAGTCTTACTTGGGTTATGATAAGGGCGTATAATCTTATTTCCTTTGAATGTATGGATGATTAAGTATGAGGAAAATTGAGAGATAATGTGTATGAAATAGTTGATTATGAACGAGTATTCCAGGGAGAAATATCTCAGAAAGTGGTTATTGATTGGTAAAGTATGAATGTGGGCAAAGCTTAGCGGGCGTTCATCCTGATATTCCATGATTACTTGTTCTCATGTAGAGAGGAGTAAGTCACGTGTGGGAATGACAGGAGGTCCTAGTCCATAAGGTTAACTTGGACGGAACGGATCAACCTCGGGTGGCAGCTGTTGAAGGTATCCCAATTACTACATCACCCGGGTGCACGAACGTCGTAGCTACACATGATTCATACAGTCTGGACAGTCAGAGTCATGTGGTCATTATTTGCATGCATTGATGTATGAATTATGATGTGGTTGTTGTTGGTGTTGTTATGAATATTGTATGTTGTGATTGAATAAATTAAATTACATAAGTTTACCCTGTTTATCATTTTTGTCTGTGTTGTGCGTCCGGTCGTTGTCCTGTTGCAATGATCATCCGTGTGGATGTGAGCAGAAGGAGAAGAACTGCTTGAAGAAGTATTGGAAGATGCAACGAAAGTGAAGGCCGAACCTTGAGAGCGTTCAGTCTGGTGTTAGCTTTACCTTTGGTAAGTATACTATTTTTTGTACACCGTTCGGTCTAATAATAGCTAGAGTAATGGTTTTAATTTCCCTGTTATTGTGTAAGGTCATTCGGCCATAATCTTATCTCATTCAACGTAGAACTGATTTGTAGTATTATTAACATGTGATTATTCTCTATATGATTTTACACTATATTTTTGGGATGTTACAAAATATAATTATTAAAATAAATATATTTATGTAGTTATGAAGAAAAGGAGAAGGAAAAAAATAGTAAATATAAAGTATAATTTTGTTTTGTTGTAAAAGTATCATTAATCCTCAAAATAAAAGTAATATTTCTCTTTAAAAAAAGGTAATTAATCGTGTCACAACTAAAATCGTGACCAAAGACTAATGAAACTCTACAAAATAAAAATGAGATTAAAAATTAGAGTTTGAATCACCATCAATATCAAGCATAGTTTACTATCGAAAACTACGAAAACGATTAATTTTTAACCACTGTAATCCCGCTTCTTGTGTTAGAAATCGAATCTCATGGTTTTCCCTTTTTTTTCTTTGATCTATGTTTTCTGTTTTGTATGGTAAAGTTTACATTATGATTTGGTGTTGTCATTGAGAAGATATTATGGTTGTTATGGTGGAAAATAATAGAGAAAGAGATGAATAAGAAAAGATTTGCTGATGGTGGTGTTTCAGGTAGCGTATGAGTATTATTAAGAGGTATGAAGATGGTTGGAGGAAATTGTCGGTAGCTGTGATTGGAAGCTGAAGAAATTAGGTTGGTGGAGTTGATGAAGCATCAGCAATTTGCGAATGAGCCAAATTCAGTTGGTGAAAAGATTACGAATACACAAGGATTGGCAATGATGCTGATGAAATATTACGAATTAAAGAACATCAGTAGTGGTGCTATGATGATGGCAGCGGAATAAAAAACCAAATAAACTGAAACACAATAACATAAAATAAGTTAAAAATAAAATCAAATCATTTTGAAACAAATAAAATCACATCAATGAAATCAAATAAAACTAAACCAAATTAAACAACATCACATAAAATAAGATTAAATAAAATCAAATATAATAACGAAATAAAAATCACATGAAATCAAATCAAATAAAGTAAAATCACAACAACAAAATAAAAATCAAATACACAACAAAAAGAAAGAAATATTTACATTTTTTTTAAATTATATATATATATATTATATTTCTATTTCTTTTTATTTTTTACGAGTTACTGGATAAAATCGAGTGTTGAATTTATTAAATATATAAAAAGTTAGAGTAAATAAGAGTGTCAAGTAGAAAATAAATGCTTTTTCTAAAATGTAAATTTGCTTTTAATCAATTAAATATAAGTTTAACTTTTATTCTTTACATTTAAAATTTAATATTTCTAATTTATGCAATTAAAAAATAATTTATTTTTATCCCGTCCAAATTTCTCATACTTAAAATTTGTCATAGTAAATATTTTGAAACGGAAATGAATATTATTAGATATTTAATGATAAAAGTGCAAAAACACTGTGAAACAAACCTCGTATAATTTTAAAAAGTGAAAAAATAAATCTTTAATAATATTTTGGACAAATAAGCTTTACTTATTTTTTTAACTTAAAAAACTGAAAAATTAATTTGAAGTCTAAAAAATTCAAATAATTCACAAATTTGATATACTAAAAACATGTAAAATAAGAGTCCTCTTTAGAGAAGGTTGTTCATACCCATGTTGAGCGCGTGCATTCACGCGTCTACCGTATTTCCCTCCTTTATTAGTCAATGTGTGAGCCCGAAGCTCGACCTCTCTTGCTCTTCAATGGCCGCGTCGTCCTCTATTCGAATCGTCGTCGTCGGTGATGTGGTAAAGTAACCTCTTCCCACTTTCCAAACCCAACTTTTGCTTCTCATGTTTGCTAGTTTTGGGACAATGCCTATGACCTAATTTGGGGTTTTCTGAAGCATGATTACTGGAACTTTGAACAAGATTCCAAAGCGCTTGAGTTCTTGCAGGTACTTTTCTCCATTATCCTGTTTCCATTTTCGTTCCCTGTTAATGAAAAAGCTTATGCATATTCTGCTGCCAACCCACGTGCCATTTGATTCAATCCTCGATGCTGTGGGGTTCTGTGCTCTATCTTCTCTTTCCTATTCTCATTTCCATGCTATTTAAGCTTACAAAAAATATGATAATTATGATAAAAGATTATAGACCAGAATAATAATTTTGGTTATCCCAGTAAAAGGGAAAAAAGCTGAGGTTGTTAGTTTTCATAGGGTGTTAAAAAATCTTACCTTGTTGTGAAATGCAACTTCCCTAGTACTATAAAGGAAAATTATCGTCACTTATTTGCTATTATTATTTTGGTCTTGGTTACTAATAAACCTTATTTGGAAATTTTATTATGCCGAAGCTAACCCGGTGCAGAGACTCCTACTACCTCCGAGCCCCCTAAACACAAATACTTAAAAGAGGTTGCTACAAATGGATGGATGTCCCTGTAATCTGCTGGGGATTGCTAAATTGGCTGTGTAGATAGACATTGAGCGTGTTTGTATAGAAAACTAGTAGCGTTTTTGTGAACTTCTCTACTGAAAAACAAAACTATATTTCCATTAGAGAAGCTCTAAAAAGTCCTTCTTACTTCCATTCCCATATAGACCAAAATAATTAATAAACAAAACCCCTATTTCTGGAGTCCAAGAGTCACTTGTAATAGTAAAACATGTACCTGCTAAAATTAATTGGCTAGTTGCACTTTGATGTAGAAAGGTTGTGTAAGATCAAATCTTGGTTAGAGATTTGGGAACGAAATGATAAAGGAAAAATTATAAGGAACTAAAACTAGAGAAATCAAAATAAGAAGTAAGAACAATTTTTTTTGTCCTTTTTGCACGCCATGAAGGGGAAAGAAAACAAAGAGAAAGTTGTGATATTGAATATTCATCTATCATTAATTTCTATTAAGTTGATGCAACTACTTAATGTACAATATTATTGACTTGTTTTCGTATATCTGATCTATCAATCTAATCTAGTCCTATGTTGAAGTGCAGCCAGATTTGGTGCTGTTTACAGGCAAGCTTCACTTTACTGCTGATCAACCTATCATACTACAGTGATTTTTCTTAAATGCATTTAAGTGTCTTTACTTCCTCTATGCCTATTTTAATTGTTATGAAAATAGCTGGTGTAGACCTATGAAAAATCGGTGTCCATCTTGAAAATTGAATGCTATGGCATTGATCTGTTTAACTTCTAAATAACCTAGGAGTATGGTTTGCATTAATAGCCAGAGACCTGTACAAATCAGCATGTGCCAAGTTTATGGCCTGTTAATTTATCTTTGTTGTATAACTTATGATTTGTTATGATTAATTTGTTATTTGATTTATCTGTGTATTACTGTTTTCATCCTTTTTCAACTGTCACATTCAATCTTGTTAGGTGATTTTGGTGATGAAAATGTTGAAGTCGTTCAGAGTGTTGCAAATGTTGAATTTTCTAAAGCAGTTATATTGGGAAACCACGATGCCTGGTTCACTAAACAGTTTTCTAAAAGGTGAAGTTTACAAGTTTGTTCCTGGAATCATTCTTTGTGTGTGTTTGTGTACTCTGTGAAAAAAGGTTCATGTTGTTTGATTATTCCATAGGGCTTAATGAAAATTTCATTTGAGAAATAGATAGAAAACTAGGAAAATAAACTTTGAAATTATGTCTACAGTACATCTTTTTTGTCCCACCACCCTGATAACAACATGCAAACACACGCACAAATAATCCCATCCGTCCAATCTTTTTGACAGTAGAAGCTTTGTATTATGTCAAAAGCTTAATTTGTTTGAGTTTGTTTTGTACGCAGTAGGTGGTAGTTGCAAATGCTGATTTCTATTCAAATTGTAAACTAACACTTTGATTCAAATATTAGCCAGGAGAAGGATAAAGTTCAGCTTCAGCTAGAATGGTAAGCTTATCTATAAGTATTTGATTTATTCTGAGAAAATTTTGCTCTGATTTATTAATTTGACTTATGCATTTCAAAATCTTATTAATTTACTTTTGACAAAAGCATATCTGTTATTTCTGTTTATGTGCTTATATAATGCTATAGGTGAATTAACTTGTTCACAGGTTTAACAAAAGAAAATGGGCTATTTCATTTTCCATTATTAAATGTTTAAAATGAGATTTTAAAATATCTATGATGAATTTTTTGTTGTTCCGGAAACGTGTCAATTCTAGAGAAGTTACCAATTACTGAAAGCAAAGTTAACTACTTTAGAGTTCTTGTTGACACCTTTCCCAGATTAATTTTATCCCCAATCTCGATAATTGTAAATTCCATTGAGTTTACTTATTATGCTTTTATTATTTTATGGAGATCCTTAGAAAATTTACTGATAAATGAATCTATCAATATAAATTCAGCCTTGGTGAGGAGCATGTGGCTTATCGACGATCAGACTTCCCTCTAATAAAAGTAAGCGTTGTTGGTGGACGGCCATTTTCTTGTGGGGGTAAACCATTGTCGCAGAAAAAGCTTCTTTCTGCAAGGTGTGTATTGTAATGGAAGTAATCAGACAATTCGATCCTCAAAAGGCTCAAAATGTATTTAGTATTTTCAGCTTTCCACCTTAGTTTTTAATGCCTACAAAAAAGAGTTAAGTTCACCAATCACCATTTTTCTCCCATCACATTATCACCTTGAAAGAATGCTGTACGATCTTTCCAACAGTTACTCATTATTAACTTTTGATGCTCTTAATGTATTTATCTTGCCCAATCTTGTCTTGCCTCGCCTCGCCTCATTTAATTATCCATTATTGTGACAACAGATAATCCACAATAGAAGTAGAGTTAGGTGGTCTTTTATGATTTGTTTAGGAGATCATATATGTTGTGTTTTTTAACTATTACTATAATTCCATGGTAGCTCGAAATCAATTTATCAGTTGAGCTTTGTCATAGATATGGAATTAAAGACATGGATGAGAGTGCTAAGAGAATCCAGAAAGCTGCTCGTGGTACACCGGATGATCATTTTCTTATATTACTTGCACATAACGGGCCCTCAGGTGACACATGGCATTTCAATTTTGTTATCAGCTCTGTTGGTACTGCTTGTCTATCACACCTAATACACATCCTGATGTTTAAATTTTAAATTTGTATAGGCCTTGGTTCTGATTTGAATGATATATGTGGAAAGGACTGGGAATTTGGGGGTAATGGTGATTATGGTGATCCAGGTAATACGTATACTTCATGACTTAAATTTTTATTAAAATATTATCTTTTTGTGGTTTTGGCACTCAGCAATAACGACAACTGTCAAGGCCGTATTCCAGCCTCCACCTCCCGCTTATTATTATTTGAATAACAATCTTTCATTTCATTTCAGATGGTTCTGTATGTTATTCTGAATAATCATTTCCATTTTAGTGGATTTGTACCTTAAGGTGCCACTGAAGAATGATGGAGATAATGCAAACATAACAAAACTGAGATAATACAGTTTTTACCTAGTTTATTATGTTTATATGACAGATCTAGCACACGCCATATCCTTGCTAAAAGAGAATGATCAAGTATCAATTCCCTTGGTTGTATTTGGTCACATGCACAAAGAGCTGGCATATGGCAATGGCTTTAGGAAAATGATTGTGGTTGGCCCTGATAACACCATATACTTAAATGGGGCAATTGTTCCTAGGGTCAAAAGGTTGAATGATGAAGACAAGAGAAGCTTAGACGAGGAAAGTGCTCTTTCCTCATCAGAGGCAAAAGGTACCAGAAGAGCCTTTACTTTAGTTGAGATTTCAGAAGGGAGAGTTGCTAAGATTGCAGAAAGTTGGGTCTCAGTCGTTGAAGATAGGACCACATTAGAAGAAGAGCACATACTATATGAGGTCAGCTAGGATCCTCATCCTCCACATTTAGGCTCCTGCCTCTGTCACACCCATTTTAATGCGTAGATGAATAAAGCCAAGGGTGAAATATACATCGAAGCTGATTCCTTATCCCGATGAATAGTATTTAATTTCATTGTTAATAACTACTATATAGACTACACAAATGGCATATGCTCTTATACTCATTCCTTATCTAGCTGGTGTGATTTATTGCTTGTACCGCACCTCTATTTCATGTGGCAAGTCAAATGTGAAGGGCTCGTGTCAAATTATTTTCTTCCTAGCATAGAGGACTGCACCCCTGTTTGTTTTTGTTGTCCTTGCGCATTTGGATTCATGTTGAATGATATGGGTGGGTCTATTGGATTACACAGGCTGTTCCATTTGCCGTCATGGTGACTAATATTTTTAACCTGGCACTGTCTGCTTGTGGTGCCATTGTATTGTCCAAATTTTACTCCATTTTGCAAGCACTATACACGGATTCTGCAGCTGATAGGTTTGGAGTACATCATTTTCATGTTTGTCTTTTTTTTTTCTGGACCCAATGAAAATTGCAGTGCTTTGGCAGATGGCTGTGATCCCATTTGGTCATGAAATGACTCCCCTGACTTTTAGCTCTAAAGTAAAGGTTAAAGAGGCTGTGATACTGAAGGTTGACCAAACTTTTAATGATTTGATGCAGGCTTGTTTCCTCTTTTCATTAATTTTTTCTCTTTTGATGAGTTAAGAAAAAGTTTCATTCACATGAAAGAAATGACCCATTTCCTAGACTTCCTCGATTAACCTTGCTATTGGTGAATGACATATTCCACGAATACCACTTACAATCATTTACAGGTTCCTTAATTTCTTATATCATTTGTCAGCACTAACAAGCATCTTTCCCTTCTATATAATAATCTCTTTTTTAAGCTTTCCATTCTACAAAAGTATGCAGTAGTAGTATTATTTGGCACTGTCTTTTCTGTTTTGCTTTCTTAAGGTTTGGTGCACCGAATTCCAAGCAGTCTATGGGCTGTTTTTGACTCGTCGGGTTCCTTTACAGCCATTGGATAACAGAAAATAAAGTGAAAAAGAAAGCTTAAAGTAACTCCAAATACTTTTCTTGGTAAAACATTGAGTTGATTCTGACCCTGCTAAAAATTGCTATTAACTTTATTGTAAAATCTGGGGGCACCATTTTATAATTGTGTGGTGAACATGATCAAATACCCCACCCTATTGGCTTTATTTTAGTGTCCATACATAATTTGATAATTTGATAGAGAACTCTGATTCATTGATCTCAACATGTTTCTCTTCATCAATTTTGATATACCATTAACATCATTCCTTCATTTATTAGGATTTCTACTTTTCTTCTCCAGAGGCCCCTCCTCTTAAAGATTAGTCAATTAAGTTTCTCTAGTTTTTCTACCGTAAAGCCAACATTTTGGTCCATTTAATATTTCCATTTCTTTGACAACTCATTTATGTTTTCCAACTTAGCCTAGGGTCTTTCTAGATAGGGTTAAAACTTGCAACTTCCTGGCACCATACTAAATGCGTACTTTACTTTGCTTCCTCATCCTCATAATTAGATTACTGTAATTAAGATTCTGAGTTTGGTACATCATATTTTGTTTCATCAGTTTTAGAGTTGGCACGATAGCCTTTATAGGGACAATCACTAAATTCTATCTCAAGCTTAAGAGAGAAAAATATAGGTCTGCGTATGTCTAACTGTTCCAAGCTTAAATGAATATTAATTGAGGCACAGCTGCATGATTTTCTAGCTATGCACAGTGCATTCGAATCCTTCAATTTTCAAAAAATACTTTAAATGGATGAACATGGTTGAGTAATTGTTGACAAACAAAACCATTCACTTTACCATTCAGCTTTTTGTACCTTTTTGAACATGAACTGCTCATAATAATAATAATAATGCCATAATTTATCAAGGAGTAAATATAGAACATGCTCATTATGTCAAAGCAGTTTCCTAACAGCATGTAGAAAGTTGCCATAAAAAGGATTAGCTTGGTCATTATGAAACAACATATCAAGAATCTGGTCAAATTTTCTTCCTTTTTCTTGGGGATTTTGAAAGTTATCCAATTTCAATAGATAACATTTTTTATAATAAATATTTAAAGTTTGTCCAATAATGCACAACTGAGAAATAATTAACAATCAACTAAAAAACAAATAAATTATTGTCAACTAATCAAAGTACATACATATAGTTGAAAAGTAAAATCCTCATATCTTAAAGATATGTTCAAAGTAAAACCACACTTTTCTGTCTCAAAGCATTAATACATTATTATAAGTTAGTCCATTTAATGAAAGCAACAGATTCAGAGTAAAAAAATTTCTACTTTTTTATAATTTTCGACATTACTGTTACCTAATCTTTCATCTTCACAATTCAACATGACATTGCTGAATCTTTATAAAACAACATGAGAGATCTTAAAATCCATGACCCAGAGGAATCTAAAGAGAGGAGTTCATAATATAATTGAAAAAAAAAAGTGTTTGTGAAGAGAACAAATTGTATATTTCTGAAAAGCAAAAGATAAACATAGAATGTCTACTCTGACATGTTTGACCCCTTCTTCTGTCACAGTTGGCCCTCTTTATTTGAAGATCCTCTGCTACCTTTGACCGAATCTAGACCCTCTATGACTCTGTACTCTTACGTCTTCATCTTTCCATCTTGATCCTCTTGTTAACCACAAATGGCACACTGTTTCAGGGTTAAACAAGCAAACCAACAAACACTATATTTAAATAAATTAATGTAATTATTTAGTGCTACATGTATGTTATTCTTATCTGTTCATAAAAATAAAATAAAAATGTTATACAATTGGAGAATGTTCCAACTATAATTTTTTTTCTGATATACTAACGTAAGCTGTTTTAGAGACTCAAATTTAAGAATTTGTAATGTTCCCAGTTTGTCACAACAATCATGTTAGCTGTTGACACAACTTTGGAAAATAGCTAAAATATATTAACCTGGAGAATGATAGAAAAATGCTGTAATTAATGTATAACAAGGAGCAAAACTGATAAAAATAAAATTTAGTAATATATTACAAATTTAAGATAAGTTAAAAAAATTATATTAGATAAAAGTAAAAAATATATATAAATATATATTAATCTATTAAGATTTTGAATTGAAGATAATAATTTTTTATATAATCTTTTATTAGTGGTTAATCTTTTATATTATTATATCATTAAATAGAAAAAATATATTTTTTATTTAGTCTTATCTCATCTGCATTGTGGTAAATGACATGGACCCAAATTCTTTTTGAATCATAATCTTTGAAGGGTAAGTTTGTCTTTTCATTGCAGTCTCTGGATAAGAGGTTACCTACTTCAGTTAGAGGGCATCATTGTACAGTGCACCAATCAATGTATCATAACACAGTTCATTATGATCATTAGAATACATTTAAAATTTGTAGTAAATTTTCAATTAATGTCTGTTGTCCTGTTTCAAAACAGACTTATAAAATAGTTTTTAAATATCTCCACCCCATCACAAGTGTTTTTAACTTAACCACTGGGACATTATGATTGACATGAATAATAGAAGATATTTAAAAAATTGAAAAAATATTTACTAGATACTCAAGAAAAAATTAATTATATATTAAAGATTTAAAATTTGTTCGGTCTTAAATGAAAAGAAAAAACAAAAAGGGCCATTGTAGTTTTTTTTCATCTTCTCTCTTTCCATTTTCTTATCATCAAAAACTCCTCCTTAACTCATTTCATACATAAAAGTTATGGATTAAAAAGATTAAAATATAGAACCACTTGTACTTGTTGTTTATGGTCTAGAATGAATAATCATCACATGCTTTTTACAAACCATGAATTTTTGAAAAATAAATTATAGAAAGCAGATTAAAAAACAGTAAAAGATGTTTAAGCATTTAAGGAATTAATTGATTTGTTGTGTGATAATTGTATTTGAGATAGGTGAAAGGGTGAGAGAGAGAAGAAAGAAAAGATGAATGGTCCTGCCCAGCAGCACTTCCAGCTCACCCGCTTAGGTCGGATCTATTTTCTGCCACTCTTCACTTTCCTCACATCACAACCCACTCCCAACTTCAACAACACCTTTCCATAACACAACACAACATCCTCTTCATCTTCTTCTTCCTCAAAAAACAACCAATTTTTAAAGACTAAGCTCAAACAAACACACCTTTTGTTTAAAAATTAATTTTTTATAATTTTTTCTCATTCTCACACACAAAATAAGAGAAACAAGAAGTGCCCAGAAAGGCAAATCACCATTACTGTGTTGGGTTCGTTCATGCTCAAGTGGGTTTCCGTTTGCGCGCTCCTACGTTAAATGGGCAATGTGACGGGAACAGTGGCTGCCAAATTCGCGTTTTTCCCGCCAGAGCCACCAACTTACGACGTTTGCCGAGAGGGGGATGGGAGGGTGGTGCTGTCGGGTGTCACAGCCGACAAAAACGTCGACGTTCACATTCTCGACACTAAGGGTGGCAACAAGATCGTTGCCACCTTCTGGAAACACCCTTTTGCCCGCTTCACCTTCTTGTACTCTCACGGTAATGCCGCTGACTTGGGTCAGATGCACGACCTCTTCATCGAGCTCAGAGCTCACCTGCGTGTCAACATCATGAGGTCAACCAAAACCACCGCCTTCTTCTTTGGCCTCTAATTTCTTATATGTTCGTTTTCAATGGAGACATCTTTTTATATCAGTGTCTGTTTAGCTGTTTGGTAGCTGATAAAGATGATAATTATGCTGTGTCTTAATCTTGAGCAAAACTTCTTGGTCTTTTACTCTGTATGTAAGCTCATGCATAGTAATACATGAGCTTGCTTCACTTCCATAAAAGTAAATGTATATTTTAATATTCATTTTGCTTGATTTGACAACTTATGTAATGTTCTATTTCAGAAAACATTTTGGGGTGTGAACATAAGCTCTTTCTGAATTTTGTTTCTACTTTGTTTTATGTTTGCAGTTATGACTATTCAGGATATGGAGCATCTACGGGTAAGGTATGTAATCGCTTGTTTCCTTTTTTTTTTTTTGTGGTGGTTGTTCTTTGTTTCCAAATAAAGTTTCTTGGGGCTTTGATTTATTTCCATATAAGACAGTGTATATGCTTGAAACAAGGTTATAAAAATTCCATTTGAAGTGTTTTTCTGCAAATGATTCTGCTGCTATTCTCAATGATGTTTTTGTTGGTTTTCAACTGTGGCAGCCATCTGAGTTCAACACGTATTACGACATAGAAGCTGTATATCATTGTTTGAAGCGTGAATATGGAATTAAACAAGAAGAATTGATTTTGTACGGTCAATCGGTTGGAAGTGGGCCCACACTGCACTTGGCTTCTAAGTTGCAGAAGTTGAGAGGTGTTGTTCTTCACAGTGCCATACTTTCAGGGATAAGGGTCTTGTACCCTGTCAAGATGACATTTTGGTTTGACATATTTAAAGTGAGTTTTGCCTCTGTGTTCATAATTCTGATGACTCTACTCTAATATTTTCGCTGAGCTTTGTAGTTACAAAATTCTCTTTTAACGTTTCAGAATATAGACAAAATTCGACATGTCAACTGTCCAGTGTTTGTTATACATGTAAGTATCTATTTCCATCCTTGGTTCTCGAATGATTTTCTTTTTCCTTTTCCTGACACTGCCAATGAGTTTGTTCATATGTTTACACATGTTTGTTGTTGCGTTATTGGATCATTATTTCCATCTGGTCTAAGAAACTCTTTGATTATGCTACCCAGTTGGTAAATTCTTTTATCAATTTCTTCAGCTTCTGAAAAGAAATAAAGCAGATTAATTATTGATGCAAAGCGCAATAGATTTTGGAGCAAAATTTGGAACAGCACCAGACAACACTTGATATAACTCCCTATTTTATTTGTATTACTCTATTTTGCATGTTGACTTGAATTTACAAGAGCAATCAGCACTCCCAAGACAGACATAAAATGGGTAAATGATGTTCAATAAGATCTGCATGTTCAACAACTTCATATTCTGATTACATTTTATGATAAGGCTACTAAGAGATGTCAGCATGGATTGTGTTACTTACCAGATTTGTATCCATATATACACTAAATGAAATGTGATTTTTCCAAATTCTTCTTTCATGACGTTTATGATTAATGTTATTTTTTGAGAATGGATTTATGCTGTTTGTTCCCCACTAATATAGAACCTGGAAATACCCTGCACCTGTTGTCCTAACGAGGACCATTACAAAATTTAATAAATATTTGGTATTTCTGCTTTTCCACATATCCCCTTTCTGTTGTTTATATTGATAGAACAGGTAACTCATGATTGGTGTTGAAATAGAAATAAAGACAGTTGAAGAGTAAGAAAATTAGTTATCGTTTAGAACTCATGATTGTTTTCTGCAACTTCTGTGTTACTTAGATCTGCCATAAGTTATTGTTCATGAATTCAGTTCTCCAAAAGTCCATAATCCATACAAAACAGCATAGTTGGCATGGATATTTTAACCTGTAATGGCATCGTTTTGATGAATTAACATAATTAATAGTTTTGTGTCTGCTAATGGGATTCTGTGCAGGGAACAAATGATGATATTGTTGATTGGTCTCACGGCAAGCGATTATGGGAACTGTCAAAGGAAAAATATGATCCCTTGTGGGTAAAGGGTGGTGGTCATTGCAACCTTGAAACATTCCCAGAGTACATCAAATACTTGCGCAAGTTCATAAATGCAATGGAGAAACTCGCACTCACAAAACAGTCAAGCAAACAGCTCTCTCAAAATCCTAGTATTACTGAATCCAGACATAACAAATGCTTAAGATTTGTTTGATAGTTTTGAGGCTTTGGATGTAAGGAATCAGATTCATGGTTTGTTCAATAGTGCCTTAGTTGCCATGCATGCTACTTTGGTTCATGATTTGGCAACTGCTCAGTTAACTAGAATTTAAGGATGTCTAAGACCCTAACCCTACTGAAACATGATGTTTCTGATCCAAATCCTTGTTCTGGATTTCTGCCAAAGTTGTTGAGTTTGTGTACAGACCAAGACCATTCTCTGAAGAAAACAATGCTATTATTTCCACTACTATGTCATTATAATCATCAAATACCTTATCATGTGCTGTCGTAAGGTTTTGAAACCAGTAATATTTTTTATGTACCGTGGAATTTGAAGCCATAGAACATGTAATGCGTGTTCTGTTTTTCTTGGTACATTAGTAGTTTAAAAAACATGTTTAAATATAAGGTACATACATTTCCTACCTATTTTAAGTACTCTGTTTGTCGATTGTTTATCAAAGTACTTGACAGCTAGTGTTTGTCAGTCTCAAATGTAGCACGTTTATTATGAAATTCATAATACGACATAGTCAATCAGTTGTACTTTGGCTTATTAAAAAATGCATATTGCTGGAGAGAATTTGGTATTAAATCATTGACACTGAAGTCACCCATCCTTATACATTAAAGTGGAGTTTATCCTCTTTAAAGTGATTAAGTGTTTTAATATTTTTTTTCCTTATAAAAACACATTTTTTAACTTATTCTCAAAAGTTAAATCATAATTATTTCTAATTAATTATGCATATTCACAATACCTTTATTTTTTCCTCAAATATTTTTAAATTATATATTAATATTAATTTTAAGTACTTTTTTAATATTTTGTCTGTTTCAAATATTGGTAAAGACTTTTTTTTTCTGTTAAGCTAGAACAAAACACAAAAGGAATTAATACTAGCTCTGAGAAGGCTAATTCTTCATGCACCTTCATATATTTCTTCATGCACTCCTACATAAAAGAAATCTCATTTTGTTCATTTTAGACTGTTATTCGGAAAATAAAAATAACTTTTGAATTATCATCCAGAAGCTATTTTTCTCCTTAAAAGAAGACTTTCAAATTATATAATATGAAAGCCAAAAATTACTTACAGGACAATCTGAAAATTAAATAATTTTCAGATTGTACAATTCAAAAATTATTATTTTTTCCTCTCTTTAATTTTTAGAAGTCGTTTTTTACTTTTAAATTATATAAATTTTGGATTTTAAATGTTAAATAACTTCTAAATTGTAAAACTAAAGAAGTTTGTCTTGTCTCCTTATTATTCAGGGTTTTTGTTCAAAACGAATAAGACTAAAATATTCAGAGTTTGTCAGTTTTAGTTTTTCAATTATTGAATCTGATTTTCATTTGTTTTAAAAATAGTCTCTATGATAATTTATTATTGAAGTATGAATAAAAAATAATGATACATGTAGATGAATATTATAACTATTATTATAAGATTATTTAGAAAATCAGTATGTGTTGACATGTTCCTCAGGTTATATTATAAAAGAAAGCCTTTTTCCTTATCAAGAGAGATTCTTCTTAAGAAAGTTTCATATCATATTTTGGATGAAAGCAAGTTTCTTACAACTTTTGTTCAAATCATGATTTACCAGAGGTTAACTAAACTCTATCATTATTATGATTTACTACTAAAGTTAATTTTTGTTAATTTATTCTCACTAATAAATTATTGTTACTTCTTTTTCTACTTTTGAACATACATTCTTACTAAATGTAAATATTATTGGTATATTCATGGAAGAAGTTAATTAAAAGGGATTGACACATAGTTCATCCATAGTGTATAATGGAATCTTTTATCAATATTAGGAGTAAAATAGTAATTTTCTCAATGTTATTTGACTTTTCTCAAGAAATTGGAATGGATGATAGCTATAAGTAACTTAGCAAATTCTCTTTTCTTTATTCACTCCTTTTTGAGACAAACAGAGATGCTATTGTCATTCTTTCCTCATAAAACTTGAACCATACATATGTTAAATAGTAGGTCTTTGTTTGTTTCCAATAAAAAGTTAAATAATTGTTATAT
Source organism: Vigna umbellata (assembly GCF_029865625.1). NCBI lineage: Eukaryota > Viridiplantae > Streptophyta > Magnoliopsida > Fabales > Fabaceae > Vigna > Vigna umbellata. The sequence continues at coordinate 102,050,980 of NC_142165.1, forward strand.
GCTCAATTCTTTTCAACAACAGAAGTATGATTGTAAAAAAAAAAAGTACCAATTTTATTGATAAAATCTCAAACCTTAACTCTTCTAAATAATTTTACTTCCTTTAAGATGTTTAAATTAGAAAAAGGAATTACAGTATAAGGTGTGCATATATTATTCTTTTATAAATTTTTTTAATAAATAAAATAATACAAAATAAGCTTTTTTTTAATCTAAAACTAAAAACATTGATATTAAAAAAAGGTAAAAAGAATTAATTTTTAAAATAGAAAATGTGTACAAAATTGAGAAATTTTCTATTATATATTATTGAAATAAGTTAAAATTTAATGTAATTTTTATTGTAATAATTAATTTTTTTTACAAACATTTTTTGTGTGTGCCATAATTATGCATTTATAATATTTTAAATCCTTTTAAAAATAAAATAAGAATAGAAAATGTTTTTAAAACAATTAATTATTACAATAAAAATTACATAAAATTTTAACTTATTTCAATAATATTATTGAAAATAAGTTACAACATCATCCTTACCCTTTTAATTATGTTTGCAAATAAGAAAGTATGTGATAAGGATCTCACATCAGAGGTTGTAGATATATACATTATCAACTATGTTTAAAGGACTCTCTTTATTTGCCCAAAACCACTAAAATGAATAGATGGTGGAATGAATCAGTCTTGATGGTACAAGATAAGATTGACCTTATTTGTCTTTAAATTCTTAATCTCTTCTAAGGGTAGTTGTTTTTTCTTCTTTGAAGAACTATCAATAATAATATACTTTTTTTTTTTTACCAAGCTTGACCTTCATTTTTCCTTTAACCAAAATTTGGGATTCATTATAACTTTGCAATATAAATGTTTAGTATAAACAATACTTTAATGCGATTATCATTTCCATACTTACCTAAAAACCTATTCGTGGGAGCTTAAATAAAATAATACTATTAATCTTTTCAATATAGTTTAAATAATGAATATAAACTTAGCTACTAAGTTTAATGTCAAGCGGACCATATTAAAGTTCATGATCCACACCAAGTAATATATAGTAATGTTTAAAGCTTATTAAAAAAACAGTTTTCATCCTAATAAAAATAAAAATCACTAGTGCAAAAAGGACTTTAGACGTCTGTTATTTTGGGCTTTTAACGTCTAATCTCTGTCCGACGTCTATATGGGTGACGTTAATGAGACGTCGGGCCCTTTAGGTCAGACGTCTCTATAGACGTCCGACCTATATAGGTCCGACGTCTCTATAGACGTCCGACCTATATAGGTCCGACGTCTCTATAGACGTCTGACCTATATAGGTCCGACTTCTATATAGACGTTCGATCCATATAGGTTCGACGTCTCTCAGGTTGTTCCTAACTCATGGTGATTCGAGTTTACAACTTTATATTTTAGTTGAAGAGAATGTATTGTACATTTTTTTTTTATTGGATGGTTTTAAAAACGTAGTGGAGGGAATTGGAGGAGTACAAAACGCAACAAATCACCGCCATAGAACGCCACCATAGAACGCCGCCTAAAGACACGAGAATAACTGCACCAAAACCCAACGAAAACGCATTTTAATCGGTTCAAATGAAAGATAATGCATCAAAGAGTGATGTAATCGGAGTAAAATTAATTTAAAACGGTGCAAAAGTGAGAAAACGAACCTGAAAAGTGTAACCCGTAGAGAGAAAACACGACAAAGATGATGAACAATGAGTGCGCGTAACAACTGTCTCGCGTTCACGGTGTTTTAATGCCAAAATTTAGACGTCGGTTCCCCCAATTAACAGACGTCTAAAGTGCTTCAGAAGTCGGAGTGGCGGGATCAGACGTCTAAATGGAGTCAAAAAGTGACTTTTTAAATTTCTGGATTGAGGGTTTAGACGTCGGTTCCCCCAATTAACAGACGTCTAAAGTATTTCAGAAGTCGGAGTGGCGGGATCAGACGTCTAAATGGAGTCAAAAAGTGACTTTTTAAATTTCTGGATTGAGGGTTTAGACGTCGGTTCCCCCAATAACAGACGTCTAAAGTGCTTCAGAAGTCGGAGTGGCGGGATCAGACGTCTAAATGGAGTCAAAAAGTGACTTTTTAAATTTCTGGATTGAGGGTTTAGACGTCGGTTCCCCCAATAACAGACGTCTAAAGTGCTTCAGAAGTCGGAGTGGCGGGATCAGACGTCTAAATGGAGTCAAAAAGTGACTTTTTAAATTTCTGGATTGAGGGTTTAGACGTCGGTTCCCCCAATAACAGACGTCTAAAGTGCTTCAGAAGTCGGAGTGGCGGGATCAGACGTCTAAATGGAGTCAAAAAGTGACTTTTTAAATTTCTGGATTGAGGGTTTAGACGTCGGTTCCCCCAATAACAGACGTCTAAAGTGCTTCAGAAGTCGGAGTGGCGGGATCAGACGTCTAAATGGAGTCAAAAAGTGACTTTTTAAATTTCTGGATTGAGGGTTTAGACGTCGGTTCCCCCAATAACAGACGTCTAAAGTGCTTCAGAAGTCGGAGTGGCGGGATCAGACGTCTAAATGGAGTCAAAAAGTGACTTTTTAAATTTCTGGATTGAGGGTTTAGACGTCGGTTCCCCCAATAACAGACGTCTAAAGTGCTTCAGAAGTCGGAGTGGCGGGATCAGACGTCTAAATGGAGTCAAAAAGTGACTTTTTAAAGTTCTGGATTGAGGGTTTAGACGTCGGTTCCCCCAATAACAGACGTCTAAAGTGCTTCAGAAGTCGGTTCCCTCCATAACCGACGTCTAAATAGTTGTTTTATTTACGAAAAATGCCACCGGTCATTTTTAATGTTGGATATTCGAGGGTCAGACGTCTAAAGGGTGACGTTAAAGGTCTTTTTTGCACTAGTGAATAAGTTTGAACTTCAAAAAAATGGATTCTCTATTTAACCACGAGGTATACTCAAATTATGAATTTATACCTACTCACCTCTAAAATATTTAAAATATAACTATGATATCTTGTACATTCTTTTTATGAATGTATTAAATTGATAAGTGTTTTGGACGTAGGGTCGAACAATTCAACAAAATACACATTCACAATTTCACTCCTTAACCGTTCAGGTAGTTGTATTCGTTTTTGGTTCAAACTCTCCTTCGTCAACCATTTGAGATACCTGTTAAAGGTATTCCAATGCTTAAGTCAGTAAATAGTCTGGACGGGATCAGAGTAGAGTCTTAAATTCACATTAAATATTCTCTTCTACCTTTTACTTTTGATTTGTATTTATAGTTATAGTTTTTGAGATGAGTCTAAGATTAGTTGAGTTCTACTCACAACCAAATCTCTGCCGATTACATTGATTGATAATTACCCTCTATTCATATGTTGTTAGATGACCTCCGTCTTCATTGTATACAATTTTGGGGGTTGAAGTAAGCTAGGTCGACCGCTCCTCTTCGTGATGAATGGTGATCATGTCATACAGTACAATAACATACAAAAGATAAAGCCTAATCATTTTATTATCTTCTAATTTATCTTTAATATAAAAATCTCAATGTATTTAATTTAAAAAATAAGTGGTCCAAAAATTATATAATAATAATAATTTTAGAGTTGAATAACTTTAATAAGTAGTAATTATTTATTTCTATGATGTTAATATAGCATAATAGGAGAATTTAGAGGTGAATCTTTAGAGGTTGGAAGGATGGAGATCCGACATAGTTAATGGATGATGTTTTGTATGAGAAAAAGGTGGAAATAATGTTAGTGCTCCCCAGCATTTGGAATTTGGTGATGCAATGTCTAATTTATAGAGTGAGAGGCAACATGATGATAATGAGAAAGAAAGGAAGTGGGTTTTAGATTGTCTTCTTCCTAATCTCCTTCTCCACCAATCACACTCTGATACGTCATTCCCCACCTTCTTTTGTTCCATTCCTGTCCTTTCTTCTTTTTTCTTTCTTCTTTTTTCTTTCTTCTTCCATCCAAAATATTTCATTTCTCCCTTCTTATTTCTTCACCTCTAACAAACTCTTAAGTACAAACAATATCTTATGCACCACTCATCCGACTAATATATGCTCTTTCATTTGCCCGACCTAAAGGATTACTACGCTTATTTTTAGTACGATATCAACATGAAATACTGAAATATATTTAAAATATTATTTATTTTGAAATATAAAATTTTATCACAGTTTTAATTTTAAAAGATACTTCAAATAGAAAATTAGCATTTAATCTATTTTAAATTTCAATTCTTATACAGTAAGATAATATATTGATAACTATGCTTATTTTGAGTATGGTATTGTCTATTTTGAATAGTGAAATACACTAAATTCAAGTTAAATGATTTTAATATCAATCATTCTTTCAAAACGGGTAATTTGGCTCGATCCAGGTTAGTCACTTAGTGAATGAATCCAATCTAACTTATTTATTAGCAAACTGAATAAATTTGAACTTGGTTCGACCCATCACGGGTTGGTAGATTAATGGATTGACTCACTGTCTTACTTAATTATAAGTTTTTTTTAATAGTAAAAAAAATTATAATTTTTTTAATTCAAATCTAAATAAATTTCAATCTAAAATAATGTTAACCTTTAAAGATAACTAAAAAGAAGTATCATACAATAATAATAAAAAACAGACACAAAATGCGAACAAATAACTTCGATAGTTTTTGTATTGTTCATTTATAATATTAGAGTCTTGAATTTGAAACAAAATAATAAATAATTAAATTAAATTAGGTGGGTTGGTGAGTCAACTCGGCTCACCATGGGTTCAACCCGGATGAGCTAGATTCTAAGTGAACTGGGTTAAAAACTAATCCGCATAAAAAAATTATATTTTTCCAAACCAAACTCAGCCCGAATCCGTGACGAGTCCTCGCGAGTTACAACTCATTATATATCTAAAATATTGTTGTAAAATATGAAATTTTGTTACAATTTTATTTTTAAAAAACACTTCAAATAATAAAAAAATATTTAAACTATTTTAAATTGCAACTCTTAAAATTGATCGTAATTAAAAATATCTTTTTCCACTCAATCACGTTCTTTGCATAAGTTCATATTATTTGTTTTATATTTCTTCCTTTACTTCAAAATAAATTCATAACATGTAACAGGGTGGCATTGCCACCTTTCATGGTCTCACAGGTTGAAAAAAAATTGATGTACCACAATACGATAGTATGGTACAACTACGAGTCTAAGACTGAAAATGCTTTAATTGACCAAGTCCTCAACTTTTTCTTTTGGAATTTTTAGATATAGATTTGATTTATATTAAAAATCAACAATCAAATTAAATACAGTAGTATGCTTAGAGTTATATTTATCTAAATATTATAACAAATTCATTACTATAACTTCTGACTATATAGTTATATAATTTTACAACAATCTTATAGCAACAAAGGCTAAAAAAGAAGTTAATTTAGTTTAATTTAAAGGTTATATTAAATTAAAAAATATTTGTATAATGGCTTTATATTTAATTTAGTGATTTTTAATAAAAATATACCCAAATTGGCAACTATAGCTAATAGATGATACCTTAGGCCTTGTTCACTTGAGTGGATTTGAGGGAGAATAATTGAGGGGATTTGAGAGGATTTGAAAATAATTTTTTTTGTTATTTATTTGAGTCAATTTGGAGGTAAGTGAGAATGAATTTGAAAGTAAAGTTTGTGAGAATTAGTGTAGGATTTGATTGACGTGACAGATTAAAAAAATTTATTTCCAAATCCAATCTCATTTACCTCCAAATTCACTCAAATAATCAACAAAAAAAATTATTTTCAAATCCTCTCAAATTCCCTCAATTACTCTCTCTCAAATCCATTCAAGTGAACAAGGCCTTAGTCGTGCAATGTCGGATACAATAAAGGAAATTATTTAATTAGAAATAAGAAATTTGTCTTGTATCAATTAGAAGATTTAGTCTTTCAATTGTTTTTGACAGGAAAAGATAGGTGGACCACAAGACCCACGTGGATGCTTCAACTACAATTCGAAACGTAGTGAGAGGTGTTAGGATAGACTCAGTATTCCGATTTTGAAAGAGAAAGATAAAATATATTGGAGTGACATCTTTCTTATCTTTTTATAATTCAAATGAGATATTTTAATTATGTATTCTTAATTTTTAATTTATTCAAATTAAATAAATTTTACCAAAATTTAAGATTCATATTTTAATAATAAATTATTAATTTTAAATAAAATACTATTATACTATTTATTAGCATTTAAAATATAATTTGTATGAAAAAGAAATTAGTTAACCAATATAGATGCAAAATGACGACGCAAAAGACAAAAGACGAGTTCATTAGTTCACCATGATCCAATGTAAACATTCATCAATATCCTCAATTTCAATTGATATAGAATTTATCCTCGTCTTCAAAACAAATATATATAATATATATATAAATTATTGAAAATTCAAGTATAAGTCTAAGTCATATATTTGATAAAAATTGAGAAAGTAGAGCACTATATAAAGATGAAAGACTCATTAACTCATTGCCTTAAGGTTTTGGGTAAAGAGTGGAGTCAATCCCTTATATGATTAGACTTAGTTGACATTGGTGTTTGCGTCTCCTTAGTTGAACTCCCTCTTTGATAGATCCAACGATGATATTAGAGCCGATAGTTTGTCTTGGTGACCGACTCAGACGAGTATAATGATTCCTATATCGAAAGTCTTCCTAGCAAAGGTTATTCATGTAAGCGAATCTTGTTAAGATGCAGTTGGAAAGAACTACTCGTGATTGTGGTTGGTTGGAAGTGCTTCGGAGAATATACCTAGGTGGAAGGGACTCACACTTGAGGGGGAGATTGTTGGAAATTCAAGTGAGTCTAAGTCTTACCTATGAGAAAGTAGAGCATTGTATAAAGATGAAAGACCCATTAACCCGTCGCCTTAAGGTTTTGGATAAATAGTGGTGTCAATCCGTTGACATTAATGTTTATGTCTCTCCAGTTGAACCCCCTCCTTGATAAACCCAACAGAAAAATGTGTCCTATTTATTTTCTTACTATTTTAATATTTATTAATTATTTTTTACAAATAACTAAAAGTCACAATAAATAAATTAGGCACTTTTGTTTTTTTTTCAAGTTAAATATTTGAAAAGAAATTATAATGGTATAAATTTAAAATTAGAGTATTAAATAAAAGATTAGACAACTACACATAAAATTTATTAATTTTAGAAGCATTAATGTAACAAAATTGATAAAGTTAAAAAATACTTTTAAAAAATTATAACAAAATAACCCTTTAAAAATATTTCAAATTTTTATTTACTTCCTTTTTCTAAATTCTAATGAAAATATATTTTTGATATACTAATAAATTTTATAACACACCATTTGAACAAAATGATACAGAGAAAAATGATTAAACTAATAATAGATTGAATTTAAATATAAATATTTGATATTTTGATGATAATTAAGATTTATAACAATATACATATAATTATATAAAAAATCACAAAAAATAGTGTTATACATGATAAAAATAAATAATAAATATAAATATTAAAAAGATAAAATGTATGTATGCATTAAGAGTGATCTAATAACCATTGAATGAAATAAAAAAAAGAATTGTATGATTAAGAGTATAATAAGATGAAAAGTATTCATCTTAAAAAGAAAAAAAAATATCAATGGTATCAAAGTTCTATAAAGTGGTCAGTTTAAACTCTCGTAACAACAACAATATAACCCAACAACACCGCAACCATGACAGGAGAAATATATTATGAAAGAGATTCACTGCTTTTGTGTGATGATTGTTGAAAATAATCCAAATGAGTTTAAATTTCACGTAGAAATGAAAAAATCACATATAACATTCTTCCCCTAATTTAAAAATTAAAAAAAAAAACACTTAGAAATATAAATAGCTTTATAAATATTAAATTAGTCAAACGATTGAAATTTACTTAAAATTATTATTCAACATTTTCGTATAAAAAAATCACAATAAATAAAAATATAAAAATAATTAAATTTGAGACCTAAAAGTGGTTTGAATATAATTATAAAAGAGAAAAAATATTTAATCAAAATTGTGATAAAAGAAAATACCATAGATATTTATATTTGTGATGTGTGTCTTGTGGAATTCATTTTTCGAAGTTTCTGTAAGTGATGACTAAACCAGATCTTTCATTAATTTGTGTATATTTATGTTCATTTCTCTTCTCAGAATCTAATATGATATCAAGAACTAATCCATAATGCTAATCATATTCTCATCCATCTTCTAATCTATTCATTTTACATTCTTGATAAGAAAAACTGGATTTTAATAAATTATGGGTATTTTAGTAATTATCATAACACCTTAAAGGTTAATCATTTATTATTATTAATTTTTGTTTTAATATACACGTGACAATTACTAAAATTAAACACAATCAGTAATTGCTCAATTATCTTAACAGCGTAATAAATTTTAAATAAAATTAACATAATTAAATTTGTATACTAAAATTATAATTTAAAAAATAAATACATCAATATTTATTATAGAGAATCAATTATTTATGATAAAATAATTAATAATGAGCATTATGAACGAGTGATAGGTGGGCGTGGTAGAGTATAGACTTTTGTTATATTAAGGTTTAATGTCTCGGTAGGTTCCTATTTTCGGCGTGAATCTCAAATAGGTCCCTTTTCTTTTCGGCGTCTCAATTGCGTCCCCATTTTTGTAAAATTGTAACAATTAGGGGTCTGGCGTCAAATTGGACAAACGGCCGTTTAATTGTTTCTTACGTGTCAGATGGGAATCATGCCACGTGTCATTACTGAAAACACTGTTCATGCCACGTAAGAAACAATTAAACGGCCGTTTGTCCAATTTGACGCCAGACCCCTAATTGTTACAATTTTACAAAAATGGGACCCAATTGAGACGCCGAAAAGAAAAGGGACCTATTTGAGATTCACGCCGAAAATAGGGACCTACCGAGACATTAAACCTTATATTAAAATGAGAAGTTTAGAAAATGAATGATCAATCTTGTAGAAGGTTTTGTTGAATATAGAAAGAACTCGAACGAGGCCATGTTGGATTCAGCGCAGCTATTAACATATATAATTATGATTAAAGACAAAGACTAATTAGGTTTTCTTGGTCCAAAAAGCTAACGACATAAAGAGAACAATTCCATTCTTAGCCGACAAAGAGAATGATAATAAAATAACAAAATTAGTATTATTGACATGATCATGACAAACTATTATAATAATAATAATAAGCATTGTTTTTTCACAATTAATAATAATTTCAGTACATTATACATATATATTAAATTTATAACTGGAAAAGAAAATAAGAAATGTTGAGTATGGCATAAGGCGTCATTTTCGGCATGTATGAAGGTTAAAAGAAGAAACAGATGTAAATAAAATAGATAATAATACTAGTAATAAATGTAATGCAATAAGGGACATAGTTGTGATAATAAAAATAGTCGTATAAAACTGTAATAGGAAATAAATGAGAGAAAAAGAATGTGATTTAATTAATATAATTACCTACCAAAATTAGTTATTTTTTCTGAACATATTTTACACATGAAGATATCATATCAATCAATATGTTGGTGATTTTATGTATAATAATTAACAGAGAGGAATATATTATTTTGTTTATACAATTTCGTACTAAAATATTTATTTCTTGTAAGATATATTCTCACTCGTGTATGTTTTGTTTCATACTATAATAATGCAATTAATCCGGACACAGACAGAGACATATGTTTTCTCTCGTTGAATATAAAAAAGGTAACAAGGAGCCTAATTATGGTGTTTATATTGAACATTGACTGTGACAATTAAGAAATAATAATGGTATTAATAATAATAATAATTAGAGAAAGAGACTAAGAGACTAATTTTGTTGTGTTGGAAGTAAAAGTTAACTGCAGGTGACAGAGGCATGCCATTGGCAGCAGACACATAGAAAGACACTTTCACTGAAATTCTAAAAGAATAAAGATTTGTGTTTCATATATATATTTCTTTTAATGTTTGAATCGAATCCTTCATTGGTTCTTGGTAATCATCACTATCATTGCCTATTTCTATTGTTTTGTTTGCATTACCCTCCCTTCAACCCTTTTCTTAATTCCGTCTTTCTTCTTTGTTATATTTTATTAGTCTGTTGCGTCAAAGAGGCCCTGCAAACAAGGTTTCTGTTGTCAAGATTGGAGCTTTTTGCTCTGTGACTCGTTTGTTATCCTAACAATGCTTTATCCTCATCTGGGTATTTAGTTTTTGATTAAGATGGTGGAAGAAGACCATTTTCCTGTGGGTTTGCGTGTACTTGCGGTTGATGACGACCGAACTTATCTCACAGTGTTGGAGAATCTGCTTCGCAAATGCCAGTATAATGGTTTGTTATCTTTCTGTTTTAATTCACGATTCTGCATTGGTTTTGCGTCTCATCATCCTACTAGTAGTAAATTCTTGCATTTCTTTTACATATTATTCTCTTTCCATGTGAAGTTTTGGACTAATGAGACACGGATACCTTGTGGTTGACAATTGCAAGACCGGGATGTTCTTTCTCTTTTTCACCAAAAACAGTTTCTTTTTTTTTTCAAGACTGGTTTTCTTGCGTTGCAGCATTAATTTTATATCTATGAATCCTGTCATAATAATAAGTTTGATTAAGCGCTTGACAATTGAGTCTGCTTTGATTTATCTCACATCAGATTTATGTTTGTTTGTTTGTTTGTTCCAGTTACTGCAACTACTCAATCAGTGAAGGCTCTAGAAATGCTGAGGAAAAACAGAAACGAGTTTGACCTTGTTATCAGTGATGTGAATATGCCAGAAATGGATGGGTTTAAGCTGCTTCAGCAAGTGGGACTTGAGACGGACCTACCCGTTATCAGTAAGCACAAAAACTTTTTGTCTTCACATTCATTCAACTTCAGTATATTTTGTGTTTTCACAAAGCAAAGTTTGAGAGAAAATCAATCTCAGAATAGTGTTATGAACTTAAACTCTTGCGTTTTTGTGTGTTTGTTGTTATCTAGTGTTGTCAGGGTACGGTGATAAAGAACGGGTGATGAAAGGTGTCATATATGGTGCTTGTGACTTTTTAACCAAACCAGTTCGAATTCAAGAGTTACAGAACATATGGCAACATGTAGTGCGGAGGAAGATTGACAGCAAGGATAAGAATAAGACTGCAAGTGAGGAAAAAGACTGCAGTATGGCATGCAAGTTTGCAAATGAGGAGGAACCATGCACTGTTGCTGGGGAATGTAGTCAAGCCTTTGCACCAAAAACTAATGCAAACCAGAATATAAAAGTGGATCATAAAAGGAAAGAACGCTGTGAGGCTGAGGAAATAGAAGAAGATGACAAAGAGAACGATGAACCCTCCAATCAGAAGAAAACTCGTTTAGTTTGGGATACTGAGTTGCATAACAAATTTCTTGCTGCCATTAATCAGCTGGGAATTGACAGTGAGTGTGATAAAAGACATGTTACTTTTCTAATTTTTCTTGGAACTTAGTGTGCTCCTTTATGGATTTCATAGCTCCTAATGTAAGGTTTCTACAACTGTTAATGCAGAGGCTTTCCCCAAGAAAATACTTGACTTGATGAATATTGATGGACTTTCAAGAGAAAACGTAGCAAGCCATCTCCAGGTATGAACTCTAAAGTTCCATTTTATCCTAGTGGGTAATTTTCCTTATAAACAAGAGAATTAATGTTACGAAAATCTTTCAGATCTTATGATTCATTAAAAAATGAACAATCAAAGTTTATGAACAGTGTACACAATGAACTAACAACTCTGCTCTATATCTTGTGTTGTGGTAATTGTGCTTCTTTGTTTCACAGAAATTCAGACTCGGTCTCAAAAAGCCCAATCCTTACCACCGTATGGGTTCAGTTGATTGCTTTCGCACTTCATCTGAATCAGGAGCTATGTTGAGCACCACATCACCTTCATATGCATATGCACCTGGTGGAAGGTTTCGTGTGTTAAACTCTCCATCCTGCTTGAACACGAGAGGAATGAACTCATCTGCAATTGTTCAGGCTTCTCAGTCTCGAAACATTAACAGCAGTTCCATAAAAACAAATGGAAACATGCACTCGTCTATGTTTTCTGCAAATCAAACCTCAAGCTTATTGCAAGGCTTTCCAACATCAATGGAGGCTAACCTGTTTAAGCCGAACAACTCAGCAGCTGGTATTAGGAGGTTTAATATTAATCCACTTGATCACTCAGCTGCACTTAAAGATTTCTCTAGTTTCTCGGAAAATATAGCCACTGTTAGAAATGCAGCTAATATATCTCTTCCCGGTCTCTCCAATAATCATTTACTTTTTCAAGGAATTTCCCAACTTCAACATCATTCTGAAGCATCCAGAAATCATTCATCTTTTGGAGCTGCTGCTGTGAAAACACAATCTTTTGATCCAAACTCCTTTGGTTATTCTAAAATGGGGGGTGATTATAGTAATAAAAGGTGGCAGGAAGCAGCTCCGATATCTACCTGTCCTTCAAATACTTCTGCTGTCAGTAACGTTTTCAATAATGATCAACTACTTCAGCATAACTTTAAGTTGTCCTCATCCAATTTTTGCAGTAGGAACAGTCCAGTTGGTTTTTCTTCCAGTGTTCCTTTGGAGGATGATGTCCTAGGTGAGATGCTGCACCAAGAAGGCTTACTTGGGAATATCTTATTAGCTTCGTGTTACACCCAACATAACCAGGGAGGTTGCAGCAAAGACACAAGTCAAACCTTCAATTCCATAAATCCTGTCATTTCTCCTAATGGAGGCACTAGTTCCTTGGGACACAGCTATGAACAAAATAGTACAGTTGACAATAACATAATTGATGCATCTTTGGTTGGCCAAATGAATGGGGTAAATCCATCAATCACAGTGTGTAGTGAAGGTGAGAATTTCTATTCAATGAAGTCAAATGATGCGTATGTATTGCAGAGCATGAAGTCCGGTGAAGGACTCCTGCAGAATAGTTTGGAGTCCTTGGATGACATATTAAATGAAATAGACGAACAGGTATTTGATCAAATCTTTCTTCTTGCAATATCAAGTTTTTTTAATCCTGCCCTGAATGGTTTTTTTATTGCAATGATATGGTTTAAACAGTTTCCATAATCTAGTTTGGTCTGATTTAAGGAATATAACTGTGTTAAACTGCATCATTTCATGAAATACTACTTTTGATTCAGGATCTAAATGCGATTATGTTGATGAATGAAGACCTATAGAGTTGGATGCTTACGAAGATGGATCATGCAAATAACTCCTTCTGATTCCTTCCTTGAGTCATTTCATCGTGTGTAATATCGCAATGATGTAATTTCCTATTTCTCTAATGGACAAAGTACGTGCTACTTGTACAGCAGTAACGTCAAATTTCTCCACTTTCTCAGTGATCTGTTTATATAAAATAAACTATACATATGTCTTAACTTTTTAGTATTGGGTTCAGTTATATAATTTGATTTAAGTACGTGGAAGAATAAGAATGGAACTTGGTTTACGCTATAATGTAGACAAAATTTCTGCATGAATGTTCAGTGACACGTAGAAGGGATAAAATAACATAAGTGTGTCTATCAGGCTCTGCTATGCAACTATTATAAAATTTGCTGAATTAGACATAACTTTTAGCAGAAGATATCATTGTTTATTTCACTTGTCACTAATAGAATTTGTTGTTTTCAAGGATTTGATTTTTCGTAAAAAAATATAGTAATAGGGAACACTTTGGTTTTTATTATCTTAATATGGGAAGTGCATGTGCCTTGATAGAGAGGAATTTCACTAACTTGTCTCTTTCACTTAAATGCAGAAATGAACCTTAGTGCAAATTAGATATAAAAATAAAACGTTTACAACAAAATAAGTTCTTATATTTTAAGTGTAACGTATGAAAAAGAATATTTCAAAGAATTATGTAAGAAGGCATTATACTCTGACGCACGCAATAAGAAAATTATAGTTATATTTACTAATTTGTAACTTATCATCAAAACCATACTTACAAGTTGATTATAAAATATAATAGACATATTATTTCTATAAGTAATAATATGGCAATTTTTTATTGAGTCACTAATTGATACTATTTATAACCAATTGATACTATTTCTATAAGTGTCGGTGGCATTGATGACTAATTGATACTATTGATAACCAATCAATGTATATTGATAATTTATAAAACTAAAACTTCAATTTCAATTCACACTAAAGTTAGATTATTAAAACTTTTAAAATGAGACACATTTTAATTGAATTTCAGTAGTATTATACTTCTAAAAATTAAGGAATTGGATTGAAAATTTTGTTCATCATTAGAAAAACCAAAAAATATATATAGAATTTTAATAATATATAATTTTATATTTCTATTATTTATACATACATATATATATATATATATATATATATATATATATATATAACTTTTTAAGAATTTATATTATTTTACAATCAAAATACATCATTCAATAACTTTTTTGTGTATCATCTTTTAATTGGATAATTCTATTATGTGATAAATAAAAAATAATTTATTTATTTATTCATTCAATAAAATAAGTAATTAAATAATTCTCTTAAAAAAATAAGCAACACATAAGTTTTTTAATACTACTAGTTTTTATAATTTCGTTATTTTGATGAGTAATTAGTTGAAAAATATAAAAATAATACCATTTTTAGTGTATATATATATATATATATATATATATATATATATATATATATATAATTTTGTAAAAATAAGAAATTATTTAATCACTTATTTCATTAAATAAATTATTTTTTATTTATTAAAAGAAAAAAAAAGTCTAAATAAATATGAGATTAAAGGAAGATAGTAAATGTTTAGGATGTACACATGTCAGGTGTAAGTGGTATTTGTATCCTCTGCTTTTCAGTTAAGATAATAAGGTGTTAATTCATATTTAATAATAATAATAATAATAATAATAATAATAATAATAATATAAAAACTCTTGTAAAGAGTGATATAAGTTACTTGACTCTGGGTAGTAGCAATATGACATCAATGAATTACATTCACTGTACACCTGTACGATCACAATTCATCCACGGTCACAACTCTATCACACTTGCAAGATCAAAATCCAACGTTGAAGCAAAGCTAACCTTGAAACCTTGTACACCAAAACTGAAACAACCGTCTTTGGTGGTATTTTGTTCTGACTCTGTTGTTCTTGTGAAGAGTAACCCAATAGCATCATTGACATTGCTGTGGATGACGACGAAAGTGATGGAGGTGGTGAAAGGTCTGGACTTGAAGCGGTACATGGGACGGTGGTACGAGATTGCGTGTTTTCCGTCGAGGTTTCAGCCCAGTGACGGCGTCAACACAAGAGCCACCTACACTTTGGGCGATGACGGCACTGTGAGAGTTCTGAATGAAACTTGGAGCGGTGGGAAAAGAAGCTTCATCGAGGGCACTGCTCATAAGGCAGATCCCGATAGTGATGAGGCCAAATTGAAGGTCAGGTTTTGGGTTCCTCCTTTCTTACCCGTCATTCCTGTTACTGGGGATTACTGGGTTTTGTTCATCGATCCTGATTATCAGTATGCTCTCATTGGCCAACCTAGCAGGAGTTATCTTTGGGTAAGAACCCTATTTCCCTTTTAATTCTGCTTGGATCATCACCATGTATGTTCCTTCATATCACTAGAAATTGCAGATAAATCTGAAACCTTGAAAATTGTAGTCAAAGAACAATTTTTTAAATACATATGGACACACTCTTAGTATAAATGTCTCAAATATATATGATTGGGAGCTTTGATTTTCAGAAATGTGCATATGGCACTTATGGGAGCTTCAATCTCTAGAGGGGTTGTGTAGATAGATATCTGTCAGATGGAAACAGACCTTGTGAAAAGGATATATTGATTTTAACTGTGAAGTCTGAAAGTGTAAAATTGATTGTTTTTTGTATTGTGAATGTGTTGTTTATTAATGATTTGGTCACTTGGTATAGTAATTTGAGGTGATTTTGGTTTCTAGATATTGTCGAGGAAGAATGAAATGGATGAGGAAATTTACAAGGAGCTTGTTAAGAGAGCCAAGGATGAGGGCTATGATGTGAGCAGACTCCACAAGACTCCACACACGAATCCTCCACCTGAGAGAGAAGGTCCTGAGGACACCAAAGGCGTTTGGTGGTTCAAGTCCCTTCTGGGGAAATAGTAATTATATCTGAAGGTGAAAGAGAGTGTTTCATATCAGTAATAAAAGTAAATGCAAAATATACCAAGGTCATGATGATGATGATGATATGAACTTTGTAAAGTTTATCGTTGATGTTCTTATTGTGTTTGTTTTTAGTTGTTCTTGGTGAGAATCCAAACTTCAATACTTTACACCTATTTCCATGAGAAGTGTGAGATTCATGGTAAATTCAGATGGTTTTTATGGGAGTAGCTAGAAATAAAAGTAGAGTTGTTTCTGCGGAATTTCAGCTTTTTAACAAATATCTACCAAAAAAAAATATTATGTCAGCAAGCCGAACTATTTTTGGAAGAAAAAATAAATTATCTTTTCTTTCTGGATTAGAATTAGGTTAATTTATATGAATTATTTTAAAACTAAGGTTGTGTTTGGATTAGAATATGGATTTGGGGAAGTGAATTTGAGGAGAAAATGAAGTGAATGTGAGGTTTTTTAGATTAAGAGAAAGATGGTGAGAAAATGAAGAGATTTAAAATGATAGTTTATGAAAGATAGTGAGTGATGTGATGGATTTGATAGGTTAAAAAAATATTTTAATTGATAAAAATATGAAATATTATTTTTTTGTTATAACAATAATTTAAATAAAAACATAAGTGTTAATTATATTAAAATAAAATGTGAATTATTATTGTTATTAAACATAATATAAATCTAATATATAAGTATATACATATCACTATCTAATCTACTATTTATATAAATAGATGAGAATCAATATAAATCGGTCCTATTACATTGGTGGAGGAGAATCAATTCTTTCAAACTAAAATTGATTCATTTTTTTGTTCGCTTTCACTTAAATTTTTTCACTCAACGCCGTCTCTCTTTTCTTATCGCACTAGCTCACAGGATAAATATATATTTTTGGATGAGTTGGTTTTTTAGGATAATCTCCTCACTCTAGGATAAATATATTATTGATTTCATGACTTTTTAGGATAATCTCCTCACTTATAATTTTAAAATATCAATTAAAATTAAATGATATTTTATTTGGTTAAATTTAATTACAATTAAATTATAATTCATATTTAATTTAAATTATATTATATATTTTTTTTTATAATTTTATTTAAACTTTATTTTAAAAATTATAAATTTTTTTTTTAATATTTGTGAATATATATATGGTTATTAGTAAGTTTTAAAATACTTATCTGTATTCTTGTCATCCTATATAACAGATTAAAATAAGAATTAAACAATAAATGATAGTTGGATTGAAAAAATGACAATGTAAGCAATGTTGGTGTTTTAAACGTATTAAAGTTTTAAAACAAAATAATTCATTAAAGAAACGTAGTTTGATTTAACATATAGAAAAAGCAACCAGCGAAAATATGTAGAAAGAGATAGAAAAAATTCTCAGAAAAAGTCGCAGGGAAGGCCTGTTTCATGCATGCATGTGCCATGTTCAATAACCTTTCTTTCTATTTTCATTTTTTTTCATGTTTGAGGAGATGAAATAAAATTATGATAAACTTCTTTGTTTCCGATCTCATTATGCTATTCTGATGGACTATGAGGTTGAATAATATTTTTTAATTCAATTACAAATTTTGTAAGATAGATGGACGAGATTCATATGTTTTTGGTAATATAATTAAAGTGTTACCTATCTTAATATATATTAATCACAATTAAAATTAAAAATAATAATTTATATAATTAATTAATTAAATATTAAAACCATTCAAATATTATTAAACATTAGTGTTAAAAAATTAAGTGTCAACTTACAACTTAAGTAGTTAATAAAAGTAATAAACAAGATATATTTAGTTTAGGATTGAGAGAGTTGTATTCAGTTTGATGGATATTTAAAAATAGTATATACTTTTTTAAACTCGAGTTAATTTGACTTATGAGTTGGAGCCAATTTTACGGTTTTATTTTAATAATTTTAATAAATGTTAGACAAATTTATGTAATATCATAGAATGTATGTATTAATTTAAACATGTCTATGAATTTGACTCCTACTCTTCCATGCGCATTAAATATTTGGAGGGATGAAACGTATTTATAACGTTATGTATAATCTGTATAATAATACAACATTTCATAAAATTAATTATTTTCCCCAAAACAGTTTTACTATATGACTTAAATGTTTTGTTATGAATTTTCAGAGTTTATTTTTTATAACTCATTATTTTATTCAGGTACTTACTTATAAATAACTTTAATTCTGTTATTCATGCAAAAAAAAATGTTTCTTAACAGAAAAAATTCATTTAAAGCAATAATTGTCCTTTTAATCATTTAAAAATAATTTAAATATATATATTTTCATCTTTTAAAACACCTTTTCGGTTATGGTTAATAAAGAAGGAAATATATTTGCCGTAACTAAATAAATAATAGTATAGACTACAATGGAATTATGTAAACCTCACAATTCTTTACTGAATTCATATCATAAACCAAAGATCAAAATATCTCTTTTGAGGCGTCCAGATAATAAAACAAAATCATTGATTTAATCCAAATTACTATAATTTGTAAATTAATTTATTTTTTGAGTAGAGTTATGTTGTTAAACGACCTTTTCTTGTGTAGTTGAAAGTAACGAAATGCCAAAAAGATGGTTTATGGTGGGTTTTAACCAGTTTCAGATTATTATTTTTTGGATTCCAAATTTAGATTTTTCAGTCTTTTAAAATCTATATAAGTAAAACATAAATCTGATCTGGAAAAATTATAAAATACAGATCAGAAATAAAAAACAGATTTAATGAAATGATTCTAAACAGAACAAAAGAGTGCAAAAGTGGACCAGATTGGGTAAAACAGATTTTTTGCCCACCCTAGATGTAACAGTTGGAAAAGCAACAAAAACAGCAAACATTCCAAAAATAACAATGTAAGGCTGGCCAACCATTTATGCGCGAAAATGTGTGGAAATAGATCAAAAAAATAATATTTGTGAGTCAATCTCACTCACCAATTCGTTTTCCTGTTTTCCATTACATTCCCTCGAGGATTCTTCTGAGAAAAACTCGCAGGGAATGCATGTTTCATCCATTCAATAGATCGAGGTTCGAACATCAGTTTTGGGTATGCATGCTTGTTTCTTTCTATTTTCCTTTTTTTCATGTTTGCGGAGATGAAACTAAAATTATGATCAACTTTTTTGTTTCTGAACCCTTTATGCTATTCTGATTGACACAAGAAAAAATTGATGATGAGGTTGAATAATACGAGAATGAAGTGGGATTATTCCAGTAGGCGTGTAACATCCAAAAGGAAAATATTAAGAGAAATTTGAAACCATTACTATATGAGCACAAACGTAGGAATTTTAAGGCAAATGAACGTTTTAAGGATTGATTGATTGATTGTTTGTTTCACTTGACATTGACTCGGTTTAGTTTGGACTGTAACAGGAAAAGAACAAAATGCTCAGAAGCTTGTTTCTGATTTTCTTCTTGGTTCATGGAATAGTAGCACAAAAACCTGCAGTTGCACCAAAAGTTGCTTCCCCGAAATGGTCAACATTAAGTGGTTGGTATCCGTAGGACTTTTTGTTTCTCTGAAAAATGGCTTCCCTGGCTCATTGATGTGATTGTTTGTTGATGTTGCAGGCAATGAGCCTCTTGTAATAGCCCGTGGTGGTTATTCGGGACTCTTCCCTGAAGGCTCTCCAGACGCCATTACATTGGCACGAGACATCAGCATCTTATTTTGCAATCTTCAGTTGTCAAAAGATGGCGGGGCCTTTTGCATCACGGGATCTACACTTGACAATGGAACAACTATAGAGTTCTTCGATCCTAAGGAAAGTACCTATAATATTAATGGGAAGGACGTGAAAGGACACTTTTCAGTGGATTACAATTCCGAACAGATTGGCATGAATGTATCAGGTGAGTTAATAGATTATAGGCTGAAATAGGAGCAATAAAAAACTACTGTTAGGTTTGAGCTTTGAAATTGAAGGTTTGGTCTGTGATCTGCAGTGATTCAGGCCATATTTTCACGACCCAGTGCTTACGATGGTCTTGATCCAATTCTCAACCTTGATAGTCTGCTGAGCACGAAAAACCCCCCCAGGTTTTGGTTGAATGTTCAGGTTTTACTCCTTCTGAATTCGGGACCTTCTTTGAGAATTGAAACTCTACAAGCACCACGCCACATTCCTAGATTCTTTCTGTTTACCAAATTATTATAATATTAATTGCGTGTTCTGTTGCAGAATGCAGCATTCTACCAAGAAAAGGGAGTAAAGGTGGAAGATATTGTTTTGGAATTATTGGATTCCTATCGAATAGAATTTGTTTCAGCTTCAGATATGGGCTTCTTGAAGAGTCTCAGTCAGAAATCTAACAATACCAAGGTCGTCTTTCAACTTCTTAACGCTAAGGATGTCGAACCTTCAACCAAGAAGCCATATGAAAGTATTATAAAGGATATTGCTACAATCAAGTCATTTGCATCAGGCATAATAGTCCCAAAAGATTACATATGGCCCATTAAAGCAGACAAATATCTGGGACTTCCCACCACAGTTGTGGCTGATGCCCATAAATCTGGACTAGAAGTCTATGCTTCTGGTTTTGCTAATGATTTTTTTGCTAGCTATTCTTATAACTATGATCCTACCGCTGAGTACCTTCAATTTTTCGACAAGGGAGATTCTGTTGATGGTGTTGTCACCGATTTCCCATCAACAGCATCAAATGCAATATGTGAGATGTCAAACCTTCCACTTAAATTCACAATCTATTTCTAACTTGAAGATCACCTCTTCAACTTTCTAACAGATATTTTGTTTTACAGTTTGCTTTTCACACAACAATACCTTGCCCAAAAAAGGTATATTATCAATCTTAAAATGTTCTCAATCATACCCCAGACGGACAAGACACGGAAAACAGGTGGATGACAAATTTACCTTATAAATTTGATTTTGTAGGACCAACTTTGGTCATAAGCAACAATGGTGCAAGCGGAATTTATCCAGGCAGCAGTGATCTTGCATATAAGCAAGCAATAGATGACGGTGCTGACATTATAGATTGTTCAGTTCAAATGACAAGAGATGGCATTGCCTTCTGCTCAAATAGCTCAGACCTAGGCCCAGATACCAACGCAATGACTAAATTTATGTCTCGATCTTCCAAAGTCCCAGATATTCAACCAAAATCTGGAATATTCTCCTTTGACCTTTCCTGGAGTGAGATTCAGAAATTAAAACGTAAATACTTCTAAAGAACTTCAAGGATTCAAGTTCAGATTCAACCTTTGAGATTTCAACAATGAAATTACAGTACAAATTTCTTGTTTCAGCTCATATTGTTAAAAACGGCGATTTCCAAAGAAACCCTGCAAACAAAAGCAGCGGTAAATTGATCACCCTTCAAGATTTTCTGGAGTTAGCCAAGACAAAGGCAGTTCCTGGCGTTTTGATAAACATTCAGGTAAGCAATATCACTACTTTTGGATTTCTCACAAAAATTTAAACTAGTTATTAAGGTACATGTTAAGAAGGATGTGTTACTGCAATCGTTTTCCTTCTATTTGAAAATTTTCTATTATTGCGAACTCCAATTGCCTCACAGAATGCGGCGTACCTTGCATCAAAAAAGGGTCTTGACATTGTGGATGCTGTTAGCAGTGCCTTGAAAAACGCCACCTTCGACAAGCAACAAGTCCTGGTTCAATCAGATGACAGCTCGGTCCTATCTAAGTTTAAAGATAACCCGTCTTACAAAAGGGTACTATTTTTGAGTGAAAAGATTGGTAGCGTGCCCAAAAAAACAGCGGAAGAGATAAAAAAGTATGCGGATGCAGTGAATGTTCCAAAAACCTCTGTTATCGAAGTATATGCCTCTTACTTGTATCGATTGACCAATGTTGTTAAGGAGTTGAAAGATGCAAACCTCACAGTATTCGTCCGTACACTTAAAAATGAATACACATCACTGGCATTCGACTACTGGTCAGACCCTAATATCGAGATTGCTACTTACATCCAGACTGCTATGGTTGATGGAGTAGTCACCGACTTTCCTGGCACTTCGAGTAGATTCGTCTGTAAGTCATTCCACTCTCCATGCCTAAGCAAAACAATAATGCCAGTTACTACGAGTCTAACTTAAGCATTTCTATTTTGTTATCCGTATATAAGCATATGCTTGAACTCCATCTACCCTTTTATAACTTGCAGGGAGTCCCTGTAGCGATATTAACAATCAATTTGCTATCTTACCGGCCAGACCTGGTGATCTACTGAAAACTATCCCAGCCCAGGACCAGCCACAAGCGCAGGCACCACTTCCTCCTCTTCAGGTTGCAAACGTTGTTGATCCACCTCTTCCTCCAGTCAGCGACGCTTCTAAACCGGCTGAAACTCGGCCTGCTGATGATGCTACACCTGCTGATGATGCTACACCTGCTGCCGACGGTCCTGCAGCTTCAGCCGCCACGGCAGAGCTTGCTAACTGTGGCCTCTCAGCTGCCATTTTGGTGCTTGCTACGCTCTTGCACAGAAATTAATGTGATAAACATAGCAAAATCTAGAGAACACTAACTTAACCCTAACATTGGTTCTACAATTACATTCCATCTTGTATCATAGAAACAACGAGATTGGTTCTACAATTCTTATTAATGGGTTATTCATCAGGCAACCCTTTTGCCAACGCTTGCATTTGGATTATTGGGAATTGTGTCAATACTGCAATATAAACGCAAAATCCATGCCAAAATGCAAAATTTTATAAGCTTGCAACGAAATACACTGCGTCGAGTATTTAAAGGGCACAATGCTGAAGGACATTGTATAGAATTATAATTATAATTATTAAAACAATTGCACATACAGTAATTAATCTTCTTTCTTCAAATGCAATCGTAACAACTTTAAATGACTTCCCCAATCATACAATTACACAACAATTTAAGAATTGGATTCTATTACAATCTAACTATAAATATATTGTTACATGAATGGAACAAGTACGGTTCAAACTCCTATACAAACCGTTGATGAACATTACATAGAAAATCAGAAATATAAACATTGATATAGAATATTGTGACTAGTTATTCCGTGAAATGTACACCAAGCGTGTTTTCTTAGACAGCTCGAAGATAACCGAATAGCAGAACTTCACTTTAAGCCCATCCTGCAGGCATGTTGCATGAAACAAGTTTAAAAACAAGTTTAAAAACATCAAGTTACAAAAGTTTAAGAACATCACAGCATCAAAAAATACCTGAAATTAAAATACAGCAAACGCATCGACCACATGTCACACACTACTCAAATACCAAAAAATTAAAGTAAATTAGGGTTTCCAGGGAGGGTACAAAGTGAAACCAAAACCATGCAGAACCGATCAACGATACGTTCGTCGGACGATGTATGGAATGAGAGAGGAAAGAAATAACCGATGAGATCGGGAAAGGCGTTTTTCCCTTCTCTCACTCCATACACCTCTGACAAATACTACGTTGAGACATTGCCGACGATGGAAATATTCGAGCGCGAATCACGGAGGCTCAGATCTATCACAACGACAGATCGGAAGTCGAAAAACAACACCACCACGGATGGCTGCAACAAGATCACACAAGCGATAACGTTGCCTCGCCACCGGCGACCGATGTTTGACGGCGACCGACGTATCGGGTCCACACTCCAAAACAATCTTCACAGCCTCTTTTGGTTCAGAGAAACAGAAGAGAACAAGCCATGGCCCTGAAGTATAAAAGAAAAAGAAAAAGAAAAAAAGGAACAAGTAATTTAGCAGTGTCAATTGAGACACTGAAAGAGGGATAAAGAGAGAGAAGAAAAGAAATGCGCCAATTATTATTGTTATTATTAAGAAAATATGGAGGTGCAGGATGAAACAAATGGAATAGCCACGAGATTAGGGTTTTGTGGAAGCATCAAAGCAGAGACATCTCATTCAGGGAGGAGGGAGTGTGGCGGCAACAGAAACCCTAATCTGCTTGAACATCTGCAGTGGCTAATATTTATATTGGGAAATCTAGCAAAGGTTGTTCCGTGTTTTCCAATTCTACCCTGCTGGTGCCTTGTGGTGCAGGACTGGGGGTGAGGTATTTTAGTCATTCAATAGTCAAGATCTCCCCTGCAAAAATTACTGATTCTATTTTGTAAAAGTAGAAAATATACATGTTGTGTCTTTAACTTTTTTACCTCTAAAATTATTTTTATTAAAAAAAAAATTATAAAAATGATAATAATATTTTTATAACAATAAAAATTATGGTAATAATTATAGAAAAAGTTATCAAAATGTTATGAATAAAGATAAAACTGTAAAAAAATTATGTATGGGAAAATAGTTAAATAGTAGTATATATTATATATTAATTAATACATATTAAATAAAATTAATATTTGATTATAGATTTTGTTTTTGAGTCATTTTTAATCTAGTTCTATAAAATTAAAAAGTAATTTCAATTCACAAATTTTAAGAGAAATTTTTTTATTTAAAATTAAAAATTAAAAAATAATGTTGTCATTTTTAAATTTAATATTAAAATATGATCATATGATAAATTAATATTGTAAAGATCCAGAAAATAGAATAATAGAGTAGATAAAGGTATTAAAATAATTGAACTGAACTTTTAAATGTTGAAATACACCAACAGTATAAATAGAAATTTCTAAACACTCAGATCATTATCTTAAAACTGTTTATCTCTCTAGAAACACTATTTCCTAATTTCCCTCTCCCTTCTCTCTATATTTTCTCACTGAAGATTCATCTAATCGGTGATCAGAAGCTTCCTAGACGATCCAGACGTCAAGAGCTTCCTATCCAATCGATCAATTGTGTTTAGAACTGGTAAGTTTCGTTCTCTGGTTTTAGTGAATTTTTATTTTTGCTTCATGCAAGGAACCATCCTGTTTGCATGTGTTACGTATTCTGTCTTCCTTTTCTGATTTCATTGTGGTTCTACGGTTGGTCCTCTTTCACCAATCGGTAGTTCATAGGTGTTCTTAGGATTCTCTTACGGTTCAAACAAATTTGTTGGATGTGTAGAAGTTGTTCGGTTTTGTTAAAGGTAAGGGAAGCTAGTTGATTTAATTATGATTTTTTATGTATGAAATTACTGTTTGGATGGTTGCATGTATATGAATTGAATGTTTGATTGAATTGTGTTGAATTGATGAATAATGGAACTTGTGAACTGGTTGAAATCTCTGCATAAGTGTTCGGTCTGTTCTGGTTTTGAGAGAGTGAGTACGTGAAAATGAGAGTTTGGGGTCGAGAGTGAGGTTGGTCAGTGGGAAGAGTCTGAGCAAGTGTATTTAGACCTGTTAGAACCTTTAAGTCCTCCTATAATGTGTCAAAAGTAGGAAAATGAATTTTTGGTCATTTAGTTGTGATTATGCAGGATTTGGGATGAAATATGATAAGAGATTCTTTAGGATGATGTTAGAAAGATTTAGGTACTCTTGGATAGGTGTAAGTGTGTATATGATTCGTGTTTGGAAGATTAGAAGTTTGGGAAAATGTTTAGTTTTGGTAAAATTTGATGTGTTCATAATTATGCAGAAGTTTCTGCAGAATTATGCAGAAAACTGAGGATTCGCTGTTGACCGCTCGGTCATGCGCTGATTGGTCATTCGGCCATATTCAGGTGCTCGATCATTAATTGGGTTCATTCTCTTTGGAGTCTTACCAGTTCATGACCGTTCGGTATTAGGTGTGGGTGGTCTTCCTCTAGTGTTCAGTGTTAACTGAGTTCTGCTTCTGTGGAGTTTTCAGTTAATGACCGGACGGTCTTGCACTAGTACCCGGTCTGGTATTGATGTTCGGTCTTAACTGTGTTTGGCCTCTGATGGGCCTTACCTGTTAAATGACCGTTCGATCATGCTTTAAAGTTCATTCCTAAGAGAGTATTCTGTTAGAATCGCTGCAACGGAATTATTAGCGTGGAACAAACCAAGAGGGGGGGGGTGAATTGGTTATATACTTTTATTGTGCCTTTTATTATTTTTCTCTTAATTTTTCTTACTGGGCGAATGATTAAATATAAATGACAGAGTAAGGGAAAGAGAAAAATTACACAGGTGATTTTATCCTGGTTCAGATCACTAGGATCCTACGTCCAGTCGCTTATCTCAAATAAGATAAACCTTTTTCACTAACACAAAACACTTACAAATATTAGTCACAAAGAAAAACAATTTGTAAGAGTTTAGAAATACCACCTCTCTTGAAACCACAAGAGATGAACTTACACTTCCTTTGAATCTTCACAAAGGATGATACCACCTCTCTTGAAACCACAAGAGACGAACTTACACTTCCTTTGAATCTTCACAAAGGATGACCACCTCCTTCGAATGCTTCACGAAGGATGATTCTCTTCCACGCACTTCCTCGGACACACCAAGGATGAACAAGCTATTCCTCTGTCACCGCAATAGCACTTCAGGACTTTGCAGACAAGAGTTTCCTTAGCTTCAACAATCTCACATAGTTCTCAAAGAGTTCAGAGATCTTTTGCACAAGGGAAGAGTTATTTTTGAGATAAAGAGTGAGCCATTTTATAGACTCAGCCTAATACCCTTCCATTCTTCGAAAACAGGTCATCTAACGCATTTAATCGATTAACATAAATATTAATCGATTAATAATGAGTACAACGGCTAGTTTTTCAAATCTGAAACCCCCAACGGCTAGTTTTTCAAATCTGAAACCCCCAACGGCTAGTGTTAATTGATTATTCTCAGGAATAATCGATTAACTAAATAAATCAAATATAAATTACAAGAATCAACCCTAATACATATTTGAGCACCATTACATCAACTTTGATTATTATAAAAGCTTTATAAAATACAGAGATCTTCAATTTGTCTTTATGAATCTTGACTTGTGCAAATCTGTTCATCATCAAAACTTTATCTTTGATTTTTGCTAACATATTCTGTCTAAGTCCAGAGTGTTCGGTTTTAAGTGGTACTTTGTCTTGGTAGTGCTCGAACTTGTATTAGTGTTTGGTCTTTCCCTGGTGATTTAGTCCTTAATAGTGTTCGGTCATTTCCTTAACCTTACCGAGTATGGACCATTCGGTCCTGTTTTGTGGATAGTGAAGACCGCTCGGTCTTACACTAAGTGTTCGGTTTAAGTTCTTAGTATTCAGGCCAAGATCTAAGTGTTCGGTTGTTATAGTGTTTGACCCTCAAATTGTATTTGGCTCATGTTTGAGCCTTATTCTTCAAATTGACCGCTCGTTCATATAATTATGTGTGATAGTCGTTACCGATCGGTTCTATACTGGGATAGTGAGAAACTGTTCGGTCTCCAACATTCATAGGGTGTTCAGCCTTGTTTATAGGTTGTGTTGATCTTTTTCGTTCAGTTTGATTTTAATTAAATGTGTTATGGATGAAGAAATATGATGACATTAAAGTATGATGTGATTTGTATTATATGGATATGAAGGAGTATTCTAGGGAGGAATATCTCAGGATTTGTTATTGAATGGTAGAGTATGAACGTGGTTATGCTTAGATGGCGTTTATCCTGATATTCTGTGATTACTCATTCTCAAGTAGAGAGGAGTAAATCATGTGTGAGAAAGGCAGGAGGTCCTAGTCCATAAGGTGAACTTGGGCGAGGTATAACGGACTAACCTCGGGTGGCAGCTGTTGAGGGCATTCCAGCTATTACATCACCCGTGTGCACAAACGTCGTAGCTACACAGAATTCATACAGTCCGGACAGTCAGAGTAAAGTGGTCGGCCATTGCATGTTTTACCATTCGGTTATTGTTGGAAATGTATGATTGGTTGTTGATGATTGACCTATTGATTTTATTAAATCTGAGATTTTGTGTGAATTATATGTTTTACTGAATTAATTAAATTATATAAGTTTACCCTTATTTTTTCTGTCTTATCATGTTGTCTGTTCGGTCGTCTTTGTCATTGCAATGATCACCCTGTGGGTTTGAGCAGAAGGTGAAGAGGGTTCTCTAGAGCAGGCGCCGGTAGGAGAGGATGATTTTCGTTAGAGTAAGGCCGTTCAGTCTTGTGCTTGTTTTGCATTCAGTGTATGACCGTTTGGCTGATACTCTTCTTATATAACTGATTAGTGTTCTTAGGGTTGTTTTAGTATAAGTTTATGTAAAGTTTTAAATTTATGATTATTTTAGGAAAACTTTAAATTAAACTTTATTCCTGTTCTATTTTATTTAAAATGTAAAGACTCTTAAATATAGTTTACAGCTATATTATTTTGGGATGTTACAAATATTACTAAATTAATATTAAGATAATAACAACAAAATTAATAATAGTATACTAACTCAAAGTCGTTTTTCAATGAACATATCATTAATTTTTAAGATGATAATTTTTATAAACTTTATACACAATAAAATACGACGAAAACAAGACATGAAGATAAACATTTTAAATAATAAATTAATTAATGAAACAGAGACTTAAAATAGATAAAAAAACCTTGATTTGACTCCTTTCTCTCATTTATCATTAGTTATATAAAAATTTCAATTAATTATTATTTTAAAAATTTAAATTAATCAATTTAAAGTTTCAATAAATTTGTTGCCGGTTATCACTTTAATTAAATTATAATCTCACTTAAAAGTTAAGTCTCAAACAACATTTTTCTATATGTCTAATGTATATTCATTTGTGTCTTCATCCACTAAAAAACTAATTAATTAAAATAAAGTCATGACTAATTTTAGTTAAAGTGTTATATTTAATCAAATCAAAGTTTCAAAAGTAAAATTTCATTTAATCACACTAAACATTAAAGTTTATAAATTAAATCAGAGTATAATTTCAATTAAATTTAAGTTTTTAACTCATATAATAGATAAATTCGTTAATTAACTACTATATAAAAATCATCACTTTTAAAAAAACACAAATAAATATAAACCACAAAAAATAACTAAAAGAACAAAAAAATATTTCATTCTAATCTAATTAAATAATTACAATAAAATTAATTCAGAGGCCTAGCACTCTGTGTGATGAAAAAAGTAAGAATGTATAATGTGATTAGGTTAAAGGTTCTTAAATTCCTTTTACGCGTTTTCTTGTATTTTTTTATATAAAAGTTAGATCGGTATTTGTTTCGAACTTTTATGTTGTTTAATATTATTTGTGATAATATAATTTTATGTAATTATCTTTTAAACAATCTAATGTGTTTAAGATATATTTGATTATCGTAAAAATTTATAAATATTTAGAAATATATTTGCTAATACTGTTTAAATAAATTAATTATTTGAAAACACCAAATAAAATATTTAAGTATATTTATCTAATTATCTTTCATCATAATTATTTATCAAATAAATTTATTTCCATACTTATAAATTTATTTTCATACTTCGATGAGTTTAAGTACAGTTACACTAAAATACCTTTAAATATTTAAAAAATATTTATACAATTAATTTTCTTAATATATTTTTGTATATAAGGTTAATAAACTCAAATATAACAAATACTAATTAAAACACAAAAACTAATTAATAAACCAATGATATTAAAAGACTAAATTATAACATAAATATTAGAGCTGTCAAAACGGATAACCTGGCCTGACCCAACCCGACCCACCACGGGTTGATCATTTAGTGAGCAATCCAACTCGGCTCATTTATTAGCAAGCCGAAAAAATTTGAACCCGACCCGACCCACCACAGGGTTGGTGGGTTAAACGGGTTGGCTCACTTAACTTTTTTTCACCCTCTTCTTCTGAGATTGTTATAACATAAAAGAAAATGAAACAAAAGAACTATATTGTTATATATTCTAAGCTATCAAGCATAAAATTTTTGCCAATTTAGTTTAATGAGACATACACAACCGTTTAACCAAGAAACTACCGTTTAACCAAGAAACTACATATAGCCGTTAAAAAAAAAATATATAGCAGAGGGGAACTTTTGGATAGACAAAAACACAATGGAGCACGAAAAGCTCTACTGCAAAGTAAAGATTGTGTGTTTTGAATAATTAATTTAATTAATTTAATTTCAATAAAAAAAATAGGTGGATTAGTTGGTTCACCACGGGTTGGTGAATCGGGTTCTTAGCGAGCGGATCAAAATTGGTTCGCATCAAAATTTTCACATTTTTTTTCAACTCAACCCGACTCAAACCCGTGGTGAGCCGGGTTAGCTCACCGGTTGAAACCCATTTTGAAGATACTAATAAATATACATCCATAGACTACAAAATAAATTAAAATACTTTTTAAAATTTTTGAAAACTAAAGAGAGTTACTTTTAACCTAGTTTTTATTATTGTTCAGATTATTGTGTCTAAGACTTATAAAATCAAACAATTACATTAGTTCGTAACGCCAAAGATAAGAATAATAGACTTGATACGAGTCTAACAATAACTTGTAAATACATCTATGGATGTAAATCAGGTTCATATTATTGAAAGAAATATATCATATCAAAATATATGATAATGCATTTAAGCAAGAACATATAATGAAATGACTATTACATCAAGACACATTTAATTATTAGAACTAATGTTTTTTTTTTCTTTTTTGGGTTTTGAATTATTAAAACCCTTTCAATTTATAGAATATGTGATAAATTTGATTATTGTATATTTTAATCATTAGGTGGAAAAAAATTTATACATAGTAAGTAATTTATGTTGTATTTAGAATTAAGAAACTAGTTATTTTTTATTTCAAGAAAATTATTAATTATACTGTATATTTTATTATTTTGTATTTGTTTTAAGAAAATAATATTATATTATTAACGAAATTATTTTTTATTTGCTATACTTAAATTTGGTTTAATTATTAATATGAAGTTGTCGCCGTTGTTAATATAAAATTATTATTCTTAATTTAAATTATTACCATCGTGGTTAAAATATTTATTATATATCAAAATTTAAGAGGTGATATTTTAAGTATACAAATTTTATTGTTAAAAAAAATATAATATTTATACGAGAAAAACATGCGTGATTTTAATTTACGAAATACAATGTGAAAGTTAATGAAGTAAAAATTAGTAAAAAATATTATTTAATTTTTTTTTTCCTAAAAGTTGATTGATGAATTAATTAAATTAAAAGCATTCCTCCCTACATTTCACTCACCTCCCAATTGACAATTATACCCTTCATTTAATAAAATACAAAAAAGTGTAATAATAGTTTAATAATTTTTCAACCACCACTCATCCTTAATCCTATGCTATTGTTTAGTGAAGTCACGCACATGTTTTACCTGCGCACCTCCCAATTTTCTATTTATTTAGAATTTAGTTTAGAATATTTTTTGTTATTTTGTATTTATGGTTTACATTTTGTTATGGGTTAATTTTTTAATTTTCTTTAATGTTTATATTTGGTAATTTTTAATTTAATTTTAAATTTTTTTCCTTAATTTGTTATTTGTTATTTGTTAAATTTTAATTTGTTAAATTTTTTATTTTAAGAAAAAAAAGTCATAAATATTATTTAAATAAATAAATAATTTCAAAAACATTACAAATTAAAAAATGTAAATTTCAAATTAATTACATTATTACTAATATTTAAATCAATATCAATTATAATAAAAAATGATAAAAATTAAAAATCACAAAAAGACAACATATTAAATTTAAATTAAAAAACGAATCAAAACTTAAAAAAATACAACAAATAATTAAATAATAATTCATATTGAAAAATAAAATATTAATAAATAGTTATAAATTCAAAAAATTAACAAACAAATTTAATTTTAGAAATTAGGAAAAATTAATTAGATTAAAAATACTATTTAAATAAATATCAAATATATAAAAAATACAAATAAAAAATATTAATCGCAAAATATTAGGTATTTAAATAAACTAATAAAAAAATAAAATACAAATCAAATTAAAAACAATTAAATATACTAAATCAAAGAAAAAGAAAGAAAGAACGATACAAAATCTCTTCCTGCAATTTTCAATTTTCACTTGCGGCTTAAATGAGTCGTACTTCCAAGTATAACTATTGTAGTTCTAACTGCGGCGTGGTATAAACCGCGTTTCCAACTGTGGTACGGTATGAACCACACTTCTAACTACGATTATCGCATTTCTAGTAGCTTAACCGCACTTTCAGTGTGACAACCTCTACAATTGTTCTTCTTGCCAGCGTGTTCTCAATTACTACGTCTCAACCTTCGTTCCATCTAATCCAAAAATGCTTCCAATCCAACCCAGTACCAACATCCTTTCAACCACTGCAGTTAAGACCTAGACTTTCGTCTATTTTAACATAGACACAATTAGAATAATAGAAAAATATGAAGGTGCAGGGTGAGACCGGTGAGGTGCAGGAGAACCACTCTTAAATTAAGTATACATTTGTGTTTATAGTTTAGTAACTTTTTTGTAAAAATCTATTTAATTATTATTATTAAAGAAAGCATCAACGAGTGGTCTCCTTCTGAAATGTAGTGTGCGGCTGCAAAAATGGCCTTTTAGTCATTTACCAACACAGATTCGAGTAATAAAATTACGAGAATTTATTTTAAGAAAATAAATACGTATTTTACTATTTTTGTCATATTTAATGAATTATTCAGTTGCCAACAAATTTTTCACTGATAATTAATATTTTTATAGAAAAAATGCCTTACTTTTAACAATTTGAACAAATTACACAAAAAGTAGTGAAGGAACCCCTTTCAAATCTATATTTAATTTTTCTTTTTTAATTGAAGAAAAAATATAATATATATTTAATTCTATTCCATAAATTATTAGATCTAAATTGGTCTTTGGAAAAGAGTTGTTAAATAGTCTATGAAAATTATAGTTTTGAAACATTTTAATTTTATATCAGTATTAGTTGAAACTTTTAACATTGTGTTTTAAAATCAATTTTTAACATTGATATTTTTAACATATTTAAAATTAATTTAAATTATTAAAAACTTTAAGATGGACTATTTGAGTTTTTAAACTAATTTAGTGTTTTTTTTTTCAACATGACTACAGTGACAAGGCTTTTCAAATCGAGAGGGTTTTGTTTCTTCTTCGTTCATCTTCTATTCTCTCTGCAGCGCCTGGTCCCTCTCAGGCCTGGCCCCCAACGACGCCGCCACCACTGCGAAGCTGCCAAATCCGTGAAACCAGTGGTCGCCGTCCAGGTTGGCCCTCCGTTTTCATTTCTCACATCAAATCAGTGACTTAGTTTTTGTTTTTTCGGGGTTGATTTTTAATGTTTGGCACTCCGAATCTGATCCTTAAATTTGAGCTGACTCTGATTTGGTGTTCTTTATTACTGATTTGATACCGAATTTTGGCAATAGGTTGGTGCTGAAATTTTGATTTCATTCTGATTTTGTTTTGTGATCAATCCATGTCAGCTTTGATCATGGACTCTTGCATATTATTATAGATTCATACTGTCATTTGCATTGCAACTTGCTGCTTATAAGATTTTCTGTAGATTGCAGTGCTTATATTATAATCCAATTTCATGTTAGTCCAACCCTCAAGTTTCATCTATATCTGGAATTGAAGAAAATGCTTAAACACCACCAGAGGCAATTGATATAGTATTTTTAAGAGGTGTTTTTGCCTCGTGTGTAGTTAACTTTGAGTTACTCTTCAGCAGAGAAATTGTCCTTTTCTCTCCTATTTCGCCGCAGGATTGTGCAGGAGACGCGGTGACTACTGCTAACTGTATCATCAGTATAAATAAAAGGATCAGAAAGCATTATTTAGGAATTTCTGTTTGCACACATTTGGCAGTTTTTTTTTTTTTTTTCAATTGTTAAACGTCATGCACCGAAGAGCCCCAATCCCTCGTCTCCTCCTCAATAATGTCTCATGTATGAGAAATGCACAGCAAATTCTGCGTCATGTGAATGTGTCTCTCCATGATGGAGGGGCGCTTGTGCTAACGGGCGCAAATGGCTCGGGGAAGACAACTTTCCTGCGTATGTTAGCTGGGTTTTCTCGTCCTTCTGCTGGCGAAATCCTTTGGAATGGCCATGACATACAACAATCTGCAATATTCCATCAGTATAAGCTTCAACTTAACTGGCTCTCTCTCAAGGACGCCATTAATGATAAGTTCACAGTTCTCAACAATGTACAATGGTTTGAACTTCTTGAGAACAAGGAAGGGAAGGCTTTGGCTGCAGTGGAATTGATGGGACTAGGAAAATTAGCTAATGAAAAACCAAGGATGCTTTCTATGGGCCAGCGTAAAAGACTACAACTTGCCAGGTTGCTCGCAATTGATCGCCCCATATGGTTGCTAGACGAGCCTTCGGTTGCATTAGACGATGAAGGAGTAAAGTTACTTGAGTATATCATCGCAGAACATAGGAAACACGGAGGAATTGTGATTGTGGCGACTCATCTACCCATCGAGATAGAAGATTCCATGTTTTTGAAACTTCCACCTAGGTTTCCCAGGAGGATGACCCACGTGGATATGCTTGATCGGGCGGATATCAGTTAAGGGCCTGTTTGGATGCTTCTTCTTGGGGCTTCTCTACTCACATAAGTTCGTTGTTGTTTAAAAATGAGGTTTGGATGTAGAATTTTTAGCTTTTGAAAAAGTCCAAAGCTCTTACTATAGCTTATTTAGTTTACTTATTGGTTTTAATCAGGAGCTGAATCTCGATCACATTGGTCTATTGATAATGTGAACTCTGTCTCTTGGTATATGTGCTGCATTTGAGAATGCAATTGGAAATGGTTTTCCAATTAGCAGATTTTTGCTTTATCTTGACTTGGAGTGATACATGCATGTTTTTCCTTGTTTATAAAGGCAGGTCAGGAAAATTGTTATGCTTTCTTAATACATGTAGTTAACACAGTAGACTGACGAACACAGGTTGTTTATCTGTCCCTACGGGGGTGATTGCTCTTGTTTGACCTCTGAATCCATTGGATTTTCATTTTCTGCAGAGGACTGAGGTTCAGCCTTTAACTTTTGACTCTACTAGGCCTTTTCCTCACTTGGCATTTGGAACCTGAACCCGCTAATTGCGCTTCTTCTACTTATCAACAGTATGAGGGTGTTGATCCTCTAATTCTATGGCTCTAGCATCCTTAATCTCCATATCTACAAAATCCTTCTCCTCAACAGATAACAGTGGTCGTTTATCGGTATAACTAAAGTAGATTGGTCAACAGGTTTCCCAGATTTAGAAGACCTATCATTATCAAGGTCCTTGAACTTTAAGGAAGATGATGACTTGCTACTGATACTGAAATCCCTTTCCTTATTATATAGCTTGTCCAGCCTTCATATTAAGAACGTCCTAGTTGATGATGTTGCTGTGCATCATCGCAGTTGGCTTCTCCATTTTCCCTGTGCGTGCTCTAGCAGATACACCAACAACAGAAATCGTTATGCAAAGTAAATTTAACCATTCACAATCACATAATGAAAACACACAGAAAATCGGAGTAGAATGACTGTGAAAAGAAACTTAATAGTAATAAATATACTAATTTAGAAACGCAAGCAATATCAATAAACATACTAGTCACTTAACAGTGAAAAGAAAAAAGAAATGAAGAGGTCAAAATAAAGGTTGAAGGTAGAGTTGAAGTGATAAAGCTAACAGAACTATGTGGGGAAGTACGTACGTCAGAGAAAAATAATTTTGTATCTCTTGTAAGTGTTACACACAGTTTGCATTCAATAGAAACCCAAAATGAACAAGATTGATTTCAACATTGTAAGAAACATACATATGCATTAAGAATGTTACCGTGAGCGATGTTACAGCAATGTGATTGTAAGATATGAGAGTTGATGACGATGTCTAGAGTTCCGAAGCAAATAAGAGAAATGGCAAGAGTGATCTCTTTCATTGTTTGCTTGTTGCTCTAGACAAATATCGGTTTCATCATTATGTCCTCATTGAAAATGGATTAGGAGTTATCCACATCTATCTCTCTGTGCTCTTGGATATTTAGATGTGGCTAAGGTTTTCAAGATTTACGACAGAAACAGGAGTTGTGTGTGTTTATTGAATTCTACTTTGCCTTCTGTTAAAGTTTCACCTCTCTTTGCACACCTGTCAACTTTCTGGTAATGGTGATGGTGATGATATTCATTATGCATGTATGATCATCTTATGGAATGTAATATTTCTTCTATCAACCTCTAATATCCAATATCAAATAAATTATAATTTAAAGAAATTTATATAATATTTTTATTTAATATGATTTTGAAATTTAATTTAGAGTTTGAACAACACTTCTATCACAATTTTTGTTCATAAATTTTAGCTCATACATATTATTTCCTTTTTCAACTATTCACAGTAGTACAATGGAAAATTTGAAAGAAGATCAAAGCAGAAGGCTGTTCAGTAAAAAAGAAGCTTAAGAGTAATAAATATACTAATTTTGAAACGCATGTAATATAAATAAACATAACAGTCACTTACCAAAGAATAGAGAAATAGAAAACAAAGAGACGAAAAGAAGATCTATACATGAAGTAGTCGAGAAAATAACTATGCAGGATGTACATTGGAGAGAGGGAAGGCTTTGTATCCCTTGTAAGCGTAATATGCAATCCGCGTATAGTAGAAACCCAGAATGAGCAAAACTAATCCCAATATCGTAAAGAACATACCTATACATCAATGATTCAATTAACATGAAATTAAAAAATAAAACAATTAACTAGTTCTTCATTCTGAAAAGAGATGTTACCGTGAGCGACGTCACCGCCGATCTGATTGTAGGACATCAGAGAGCCGACGATGATGCCTATGATTCCGAAGCCGATGAGAGAAACTGCGAGAGCGATATCTTTTATCGGTTGCTTGTTGTTGCTGCTTTCCGTGAACGCGGTTTTCATCATCGGGTCCTCATCAGAAATCGAGAAGGCGTGATCCACGTACATTTTTCTCACCTCTCTTTCTTCTTATGTTCTTCGGTTTCAAATTTGGCCAAGGTTTTTCAACATTGTTGGTAGAAGAAAGAGTTGTATATGTTTATTGAATTTAACTTTGCTTTCTATTACATTCTCTACGCACTTGTCAACAATTTCAGTTTCGTTTGGTTGGGTTAGGTTCGCTTTTGGTTCGGTTGGATTCCGTTTGGTTGGGTTGAGTTTGGTTGCGTTGGGTTCGGTTGGAATCAGTTGGGTTTATTTTGGTTGGGTTGGGTTGAGTTTGGTTCATTTCAGTTTGGTTCGGTTGAATTGGGTTGGATAGAGTTAGGCTGGGTTGGGTTGGGTTGGGTTGGGATAGGTTCAATTCAGTTCAACTCAGTTGGGTTAGGTTCGGTTAGGTTTGGTTGGGTCGAGTTGGGTAGGGTTCAGTTGATTTCGTTTGGGTTAGGTTCGGTTGGGTTTAGTTGGGTTGGATTGGGTTCAATTAGGTTTGGTTGAGTGGGGTTGAGTTGTGTTCAGATGGGTTGGTTTGGGTTCGAGTCGGTTAGGTGGGTTGGGTTAGGATGGGTTCGGCTCGGTTCAGTTAGGTTCGGTTGGATTGGGTTGGGGGGGCCTGTATTTGGTTGTGTTGGGTTTGGTTGGGTGGGGTTAAGTTCGGTTTGGTTCGATTAAGATGGGTTGGTTTGGGTTGGGATCGCCTGGGTTCGATTGGGATGGGCTGGATATAAAATTAAATAAGAGGTACCAAACCAAACAAAACAAAACAAAATCGAATCGAATCCAACACAACCCAACCAAACCCAACCCAACACAACTGAACCGAATCGAACGGAACCAAACCCAAGCCAACCCAACTGCACTCAACCCAACCAAACTTAACAGAACCCAACCCAACCTAACTGAACCCAACCCAACTGAACCCAACCCAACCTAGCTGAACCCAACCCAAACTAACTCAACCTAACCGAACCGAACCGAACCGACCCGAACCAAACTCATCCCAACTAAACTGAACTGAACCGCACCGAACCCAACCCGACCGAACCCCACCAATCGAACCAAACCCAACCGAACTCAACCCAACCGAACCGAACGAAACTGAACCGAACCGAATCCAACCCAACCTAACACAACTGAAGACAACAGAAACAACCCAACCCAACTAAACCCAACCCAACCAAACCATACCTAACTCAACCCAACCCAACATAGCCGAACCTAACCCAACCTAACCCAACTCTTTCTAACCTAACCAAACCCACCGAACCTAATCCAACCCAACCGAACCTAATCCAACCCAACCGAAACCAACCGAACCAACATAACCCAACCCAACGCAACCCAAGCAATCTGAACCCATCCCAAACGAACCCAACCCAACCCAACCAATCGAACCCAACCAAACCCAAGCGCACCGAACCCAACCAAACCCAAACCAACACAACCCAATCCAATCCAACCTAACCTAACCCAACCCAACCCAATCCAATCCAACCCAACCCAACCCATCCCAACCGAACCCAACCCAAAGCAACCGAACCCAACCCAACTGAACCGAATTGAACCTAACCGAACCCAACCCAACCTAAGCCAACCGAACCTAACCGAACGCAACCCAAACCAACACAACCGAACGCAACCCAATCGAACCCAACCCAACACAACTGAACCCAACACAACCCAAACCAACCCAACCGAAACGAACCTAACCCAACACAACCGAATCGAACCGAACTCAATCCAACACAACCGAACCGAACCCAACTGAAACGAACCTAACCGAACGGAACCCAACCCAACACAACCGAACCCAACCCAACCCAATCTAACCCAACCCAACCCAATCGAACTCAACGAACCGTACACAAACCAAATGAACCCAACCCAACGCAACCCAATCGAATCAAACCGAATCAAACCCAACCCAACCCAACCGAATCGAACCCAACCCAACCAAACCCAACCGAACCGAACCCAACCCAATTAAATCGAATCGAACCCAACTGAATCGAACCGAACCCAACCCAACTGAACCCAACACAACCCAACCGAACCCAACCCAACTCTACCCAACCCAACCCAACACAACCCAACCCAACACAACCCAACCCAACCGAACTCAACCCAACCGAACCCAACCGTACCCAACCGATCACAACTGAACCCAACACAAGCGAACCTAACCCAACCGAACCCAACACAACCGAACCCAACACAACTGAAACCAACACAACCGAACCCAACCCAATCTAAGCCAACCTAACCGAACACAACCCAACCCAACTCAACCCAACCCAACCCAACCCAACATAGCTGAACACAACCGAACCGAACTCAACCCAACCGAACTGACCCGAACAAAACCCAACCCAACTAAACCAAACTGAACCGCATCGAACCCAACCCGATCGAACCCCACCAATCGAACCAAACCCAATTCAAGCAAACCCAACCAAACTCAACCGAACCGAACCGAACCAAACTAAATCCATCCCAAAAGAACCGAACCAAACCCAACCAAACCCAACCAAACCCAACCCAACCGAACCCAACCCAACTCAACCTAACCCAACCAAACCAAACCTAACTCAACCCAACCAAACCTAACCCACCCCAACCCAACATGGCTGAACCGAACCCAACCTAACCCAACTCTTCCTAACCTAACCCAACCCAATGAACCCAATCCAACCCAACCGAAACCAACCGAACCAACATAACCCAACCCAACTCAACCCAACCCAACCAAATCCAAGCGCACCGAACCCAACCGAACCTAAACCAACACAACCCAACCCAACCCAACCCAACCCAACCCAATCCAATCCAACCCAAACAAACCCAACCCAACCCAACCCATCCCATTTGAACCTAACCCAACCCAATTGAACCCAACCCAACCGAACCCATCCCAACCGAGCTCATCCCAACCGAATCCAACCGAATCCAACCGAACCCAACCCAACGCAACCGAACCCAACCCAACTGAATCCAACCGAACCGAACCTAACCCAACCCAACCCAAACCAACTGAACCGAATTGAACCTAACCGAACCCAACCCAACCGAACACAACCGAACGCAACCCAACCGAACCCAACACAAACGAACCTAACCCAACCCAACCCAACCCAAGCCAACCGAACCGAACCTAACCGAACGCAACCCAAACCAACACAACCGAACCCAACACAACCCAACCCAACCGAAACGAGCCTAACCCAATACAACCGAACCGAACTCAACCCAACCCAACCCAATTGAACCCAACCCAACACAGCCGAACCCAATCGAACCGAAACGAACCTAACCGAACGCAACCCAACCCAACCCAACACAACCAAACCTAACCCAACCCAACACAATCCAATCCAACCTAACCCAACCCAACCCAACCCAACCTAACCCAACCCAACCCAACCCAACCCAATCGAACCCAACGAACCACACACAAACCAATCGAACCCAACCCAACGCAACCCAATCGAACCAAACCGAATCAAACCCAACCGAACCCAACCCAAAGCAACCCAATCCATCCCAACCGAACCCAACTCATCCCAACCGAGTCTAACCGAACCCAACCCAACGCAACGGAACCGAACCCAACCCAACCGAACCAAACCCAACCAAATCGAACCTAACCCAACCCAACTGAACTGAATCGAACCCAACCGAACCCAACCCAACCCAACCCAACCGAACTCAACCCAATCCAACTGAACCCAATCGATCACAACCGAACCCAACACAAGCGAACCTTTTGTGCTAATCCATTTCAACGGCAACAGCATCAGGGTGACTAAGAACATACCTATAAAATAAAAAATTTAACATTTGAATTTCAAAAGAAAGATATAAAACCAGAAAATGAGGGCAGAAAAAACTAAATAAACATAGTCAAACACTTATATATACATACTTATACTAATCTAATCAACCCCATTGACCTATCATTGGAAGTAACAATCAAATATATTAGGAACCAATGGAAATAAAAAGACCTTCCAAGATGGTGAGTCAAAAGGAAAGAAGACAGCTTCTTTGAATTGATCCTTGTAGCGAAGGAGTGCTGGACCTCCATATATGATGTAAACTGACAATATCTTAAGTTGATAGTCTATTGCAGCCTCAAGAGCTGGTGAAATTGTGGACCTAACCTGAAAAAAAGTGTCACCTTTCAAGAAAATCCATAAGCAGCAAAGCAGTAAAAGATAATCACAGGACCAAGCAAGGTGCCTTTGATGAAGCAGAAGCATCAAAAGTTCCTCCTCCTCCAAATCCAGTGCGTGGTGACTTTCAAAGAAGATATCACAGAAAGTAATATTGGCTCAACAAGTTGACTAATTGCTTCTTCTGGGTTCGAGTGAACACAGGCACAAAACAGAGCAGTCCAACCTCTGCAACAGGACCATGAAGAATATTTGTCTTCACAAACTTGGAAATTTTCTTCAGAGCCTATTGACATATCAGTGAAGTGCAAGACAATATATTAGCCAGTAAATTGAAGTAACTATTAAGTATTTTAAACTCAAAGTAATACCTGATTATACAGTGAATTAGAAAGCCTCCCAAACAGAATTTCAAGCACACAGAATTAGAATGGACAATCATCAACTACGAAAGTTCCTGCTATTGCTGATTACTGCAGACCTTCATTTCTAATGTATCAGAAACCAGTTACCCAATTATAAAGCATTATAACATAAAAAATCCAGTTAAACAATCAAGATCCAATCAAATGTAACAAATATAAAGTTCAGACCGAACAATAGAAGCATCAAGTGGCTGATCTTACCTTTTAGCAAAAAAATTTAAACAAAACCAAGAGAGTAAAAGAGAAAGCTTAAAAGTTTATAAATTCTTAAAAGAGAAGAGTAACCTACTGCTGAGTTTATTTGAATTAATTCCAAGAAATTACCAAAGACCCATTTTGAAAACATAATAACTCTTAACTTCAATCCCAAGAAACATGAAAACGAATAATTATACGAATAATTGTGAAACCATCATTAACACTTGTCCATCGACTCTCACACGCCTGTTGAGATCTCTTCTTCCTTCCATTACTCCAATGATAGTAGCCTCGGAGAGTGGATGAAGATGAGAGGGAGAAACCAGAAAGAATGAAATGAGGATCCCAAAAGTTTCAGAAAGAAATGAAAATGGTTGAAGATGAAATGTAGTAACGGGTGTTTTTGACGTGATACGGGTGTTAAAAATAAACTTTATACTAAACTACTTAAATAGATTTAAATAATACTTAAAAGTTAAGAAGGTAATATATATATATATATATATATAAATAAACAGAAAAAATAATTCTCATCTCAGGTTTACAGTATGCACAAAACAATATATTTATAGACTATCAAATAAATACAAGATCCAAAAAACATATTTGTAAGTAATAACTCGTGAACATATGAAATTTGTATTGTGAATAAAAGGAATTTTATAGGATTTTCAAAATTAGAGACATAACATTAACTCAAACATAAAATCTCAAACATAAAATTGGAGGGACATTTTCATCTCAATTTTATAGTGTGCAAAGGGAAAAAAATAAATTTAAATTTTGCAAATTGAATAAAGGGTCTAAAAACTAACATTCAAACCCTCATTGAATAAAAAAAGATAATGATATTTTGACAATATTTTTTTGATAATATTTTAATATTATTTACGTGTCATTCTATAATTGGTTTATGTTGGTGTTTATGATTATTATTATTGATTATGGAGTAATTTTGGATCAATTACAGAATAACACGTAAATGATGTTAAAATATTATTAAAAAGATATTGACAAAGTATCATTATCTTAAAAAAAAAATCATAATGCAACAATATTATAATGGATAACGTAGATAGAATCATTCCAAAATTTCAAAAATAGTTAAAAACTATCAACTACGTTTAGAATTGTCACCCAACTCATATTTACAGAAAGAATAAATATGAAGTAAAATTATGGAATGTCACATATTACCAAATATAATTAGACCGAGTCAGTATATTTTTAAAATTATAAATTAAACAAGGTTACATATAATTAAGAATTAAGGAATCAAATAAGGATTAAAACTACCAATAATTAAAACATTAACAACTAAAATAGCAGGAAAAAATACAACTAAGTGTAATAAGTCTTAAACGCAACGTATTAGAGTTGCCATTTTAGTTAGTTTGAATTGTTTTTACTAGCTGAAAAGTTCGCGTGAATCTATTATTAGGGTTTCGGTAAACCAAATCTTTTCAATAGTTTATAGTGTTTGCTTTTTAAATATTACGAAAGGTGACGTTTACTAAAACGCTAACTTTGAGCATTTTTATTTGATATATTTTTTCTTCAAATGTTTATAAATTTTCCCTTTTACTCTTTTCACATGCTTTATTATTTTATTTTATTCGTCCTCTTACAGTACACGATTTTATTATTTTTTACTTTTTAATATAAAATAAAAAGTTCTTATATTTAATTTGTACTAATTAAAATATTGAAGATGAAACAAGTTATTATTACTATTTATTAGTAAAAACACATGTTATACAAGTTTTCTTTATAATAATATAAATAATATAATTATTATTGTGATTATTTAAATTATAAAATTAAATTAAATAGTATTTAGAATTTTATTGAATTTTTTTATTTATTCTATAAGTAGTTTTATGATTAATGGATAAATTTAAAAAATAATTAAATTAAAAAAAGAAGTTAAACTTAAAAAAAATATTAAATTGAAAAAATGGTTGAATTTTAAAAGGATTCATTTAAAGAGTAGAGTGAATAAAATAACTATTTTAATTTTAAAAAACTTTTATTTCATAAAATAAAATTGGAAAATAAATATAAATACAAAAAGGAAAATTTCCTTTATACATAAATATAAGTGAAATATTATTATATGGAGTTAATTGTTTAATTGGTTTCGAATTCAGTCGTTGTGTTAAAGTTGGTACTCTTTCTAAAAACCCGTTCTCGTATAATTACATCGATCAAGTTTCCTCCATTAAATATATATAAAAAAAGAATTAACTCGACGGTGATGTGACAAAAATTTCTGGCATTTTTTTTTCTCTTTTCTATTCTCTTTTGCTTGTCAGACATTAATCAAGTTCATTTCTTCTCTATGACTTCTTTATTTCTCTGTAAAAAAATCTATTCCATTAATCATGAACTAGCTTCATTTGATTATAAACCCAAAATCCTACAAAAAACAATTGATATTTGTTTCAGTAAAACACAATTATTGATATTGCAACAAGATTTATTATGAATATATATTTATACTTTTTCTAATGTTCTTATTTTGTTCCGTATTTTGCTTTACGTAAATGATTAATTCAAATCTTAAATAATAATAATAATAATAATAATAATGATAATAATAGTATAATAATAATGATAATAATATAATAATAATTATTATCATTATAATATAATAATAATAATAATTATTATTATTATAATATAATAATAATAATAATA
The DNA here is from genome assembly GCF_029865625.1 of Vigna umbellata. Lineage (NCBI taxonomy): Eukaryota > Viridiplantae > Streptophyta > Magnoliopsida > Fabales > Fabaceae > Vigna > Vigna umbellata. Next base: position 102,095,681 of record NC_142165.1, read on the forward strand.
GTAACCGTTTTCTTTTCCTCTGTGCAAAGTTGGTTTGAGTCTCTTTTCTCTGATATAATTACTTTTTCTAAAATTTCTAAATTTTTATTTTTAGTCTTAATTTACTGAAAAATAAATTTCACTTTTTAATTTTTGGTTTAATACGTATTTTGGTCCCTCTTTTCGTAGGGTCTGTTCAAATTGGTCCTACTTTTTTTCAAAAGTTCACTAAGATCCCACTTTTCGCAAAAACGATACACGTTAGTCCTTTTTGGTTACGGCGTTAAAAAGACTAACGGCACAGCTGCCCAGCTGGCACAAAACTGATGAGCTGTACATTTTTCGTTGAGGTGGCACTGTGAATTGGTGATTCATCCTGAAAACAGAGGATTCATGGTTGTTTTTCCCAAATTAAAAGTTAGGGTTTGTTGGTTACAGGCCTAGCACGAACAACAGGGTCTGGTGTGATTTCAACTCCAGCCACCTTCACGACATAGTTCACATCAGCTGCATAAATTTTCAATGGAATCGAAGACAGAAACAGAAGTTATCAACAAATTGGGTCCGACTACAATTTAATCCCCAAAAATAAAGTGTAAAATTTTAATATGGGGGATCAATGTGAAGGGCGAAAAAAATCAGAATTGAGGGGTACAATTTGAAAGAGAATAAAAGAGAGAGAGGAAGTACCGCAGTATCCAAAGGTAGTAGCTTGAGCGTTGGCAAATGAAAGGGTAAGGATGAATAAGCATAAAAGAAAGTTGAGCTTTGGGTGAAGCTGAAACTCCATGGAAAATGTTTTTGAAAGATATGGAACAAGTATCAGGATGCATGTCTTTCTCATACGACCTGTTTGGTTGGATAGAAATTGGAAGAGGAGAATGGATACACAGTTAGGCTTCTTCCCCTTTTTTAGAAATTAAAAAAAAAAGCAGGTTTGAAGGTTCGATTTTGTAACTGGATTGAATCACCAATTCACAGTGCCACCTCAACAAAAAATGTACAGCTCATCAGTTTTGTGCCAGCTGGGCAGCTGTGCCGTTAGTCTTTTTAACGCCGTAACCAAAAAGGACTAACGTGCATCGTTTTTGCAAAAAGTGGGATCTTAGTGAACTTTTGAAAAAAAGTAGGACCAATTTGAACAGACCCTACGAAAAGAGGGACCAAAATACGTATTAAACCTTAATTTTTCTTCTAAATGTTTCTGCCAAAAAAGTTCTCCAAATGTCCTTAATATTTGAATTTTTTCAATGTAACTTTTTTTCATTCTTAATGTTTTTAATTTACTAAAAAATAAATTTCACCTTTTAATTCTTTTTCTAAACGTTTTCGGCAAAAAAGTTCTCCAAATATGTTCATAATATTTGGATTTTTTTCATTGTAAAACTTATTAAAATAAGATGGAGTCGGAAGCCACAAGCAAAAGCCTACTTCTATCAGAAGTTTGTGTCAATGGTATACTTGATGTAATTATATTTGTTTGCAATATTTATTCGTAACATGAAAATATGGCTTTTCAAAATACATCACGTCATAAAAACAATTATTTGTTAGTCATCACGAAATTAATTCTCTAAAATAATTTGATTGATGTAATTATATCACGTGAAGACGCAATTAAGACATTTTTAAAAAGATACTAACTTAATACTAACATATGAATTTGGACACCAATTAAACAATTAAGTCTAATATTAAACTTTGTTGTGGATGACATTTAGTTAGCATCACCATTGCCACAAGATGTGGTATTAACAAACAATCCACTTACTCACCATGCTATTTAGTTGGCATCACCATGTCATACTCAAGGACACAGTACGAGTGCTTTTCATATAAATTAATAAATGAATATATATGTTATTTTATTAAAAAAAACACATTTTTATGAAAAATAAGCACAAATAAACCAACCAAATGTCTTTACCCTTTTAGTCTTTCAAGCTAGGCAAGTGCAAAATATTTGCATAAGTTGCAAGAATCTGCCACATCCTTTCCCTAACCAAAGTATGTAAAAAGGCACTTGTTCGCATAAACTTGCAGATTGAAAGATTTGTAAATGGATTATTTTTTGCTGATGCCTTCTGTTATTACTACAGAAATTCATGAACTACATTTCATTAACATCTAGATACAGCCAAGCACAGAGCTAAAATTATTGTATAATCATCCTCTTGTTGGAAAAAACAGTAATCAATATTAACTTACAGTTTACAATAAGAACAATCATTGCTGACATCTCATATTCAATCACCAAAGAGAGGTTAGGAAGTAAGCAGCATCCACCTCAGACCGTCCTTCACCAGGGATGTCTCTGGTTTCTGACACTTGGAACATCTCGGTCACAAGAGGAACACTGCCAGTATAAGGCTCGTGCATCACCAGCAATATTGCAACAAGCCTCGGTCATGCTAATCCCATAATTCTCATAACCCAGATCAAATTACGATATGGATCACATTTAGACACAGATAAACGTGTATGTATTGTGAAATTTCAAGGTCTACATTTTACCAATATATACAGTGTATAATAATGTATTGGGTGCGTGGTTACAAAAATGGTCTAACTACATATAATGTCAAACACTAAAAATGTTACTTTCAACAAATTATTCAAAATCACAATGCACTAATAAACCTAAATTGGGGTTATCCATCAGGAATTATGGTAAAGGAGTTTTGAATGTCTTAATGGGTGGAAGGGGAGCCTGCTAGAATTTACAAAAATTAGGCCAGGCATACATTTTCGTGGGGTAAAAAATAAACGAGATTTGTAGTCAGATAATAAGCTCCCAGATTTCTCATCTAGTTACCTATCCACCTCCTTTTCCGGGGTGGTCGCTCTTGTTTGACCTCTGAAAAATCCATTGGATTTTCATCCTCTAACTTCTTGACAGCTGCCTCTTTCTCGCTTGGCCTTGGAACCCTGAACCGCTCACTACGCTTCTTCAATTTATCAACAGTATCAGGGTGCTGATCCTCTAATTCTTTAGCTTTAGCATCCTTCATCTCCACATCTACAAAACCCTTCCCCTCAACTGATAAATGTGGTTGGTGATTGGTATAAACTAACTTAGTAGATTCGTCGTCAACAGGTTTCCCAGATTCAGAAGACCTATCATTATTATCTTTCTCAAGGTCCTTGAACTTTAAGGAAGATGACGACTTGCTGCTGTTACTGAAATCCTTTGTCCAGCGGTCATATTTAGAACGTCCTCGTTGAGAATCTTGCTGTTCATCATCTGAGTTGGCTTCTCCATTCCTTTTTCTGGACAGCCGATGCCCTGGGATTTCATCCTCTGCATGATCTTCATCGCCAGAGCCTTTCATGCCCTTCATAAACAGAAACAAAAGACCGTATATAAGTTAGTACCCAGTAACTGTTTACATCAGCTTGAGCTCAAAATCAGAAGAAGGAATAAAAAATTATTCCACAATCACTTTTTGGTTCGAAGAGACAGAAGGAGAAAGGAAAAATGCATTTAAAATCGATGTCCAAGGCTTACTAAGAACTATCAAACCACACTCTCGTGAAATAAGTCTCAAAATTTCATTCTTCGAAGAGTGATATTTCACAGCCCGAATCCTGCTGACTACATTAACCTATCCTGTCAAATACAATGACGTTCAAGGGAATTCGAAAACCTGGCTAGGTCCAACTGCTGACCATAGCGAAAAAAGAGAAAAATGTGAGAGATGGATATAATCAAATTATGCGGAAACACTCCAGTAATAGCAAGATTTCTTCCAATCATTAATCACATGTATGTCATTACAAGCAGGATCAAGCTTAATACTGACAGTGACAGATAATATCAGTCAAAGAAATAATAACAATCTCTTGTGCAAAAACATTAAGGACTAACTACAGCCAGTAGAGAAAAAGAAACTTGTAACTTAAAATAATAGATTGGTTCTTAACTGTATAGATACTTAAGCATGGCTCATATTATGCACTAAATTATAAAGCCTAATCGGAAAAGGACAAAATTCTGCTAAACCGAATCATATCTTCTGCTTTCTACCTTTCTCCCTAGGCATTAAGTTGGGGAAAGAGGAACCATGTGAATGAAATTAGATACCCGATGCCAAGCCTGTTTTCTATGGTTAGGCACTAATTTTACCCATTATTATAGACCCATTCTCCTACAAGTCACACGTAGAGATGGATAATTTCCAGATAAATCTCACATTTAAAATATATAAGCATCAAGTATACCTTGAAATTGGTCTGACCACTTTGAGCTTCTGGACTTTTGTTGGACGTGCCTAAACTACCAACAATGGGTTCTTTGCTTTTCCTAGAGTCGTCATCACGCTTTCTCTCGTGAACTCTTTGAGTATCTAAAGAATTAGTGGCACAATAACCTCGACTACTTGATTTGTCCTCCCTGGATCGCCTTTCCTCACTGTTGTATTGATTTCCACGGACATTAGCATCGTCATGCCCCTTACGGTGTGGGCTTTCACCCTTAACTCGATCCGTTGTTTTCAATTGGTCACTGTGTCGCATTGCTTCTCTATGTTGGTATTCTTTCTCCGAAACTTTATGTTCATCCTTAGCCCTAACAAGGCCAGCCAATATCTTTTCTTCAGCTTCTCGTCCACTTCTTACAGAATCTCGACCTCCTCTTTCACGCTTGAATGGATGTTCTTCGCGAGACTGTTTCACCTGATGCCACTCCTCTCTATCTCTCTTCCTATTACCCCTCTCCCTCAGTAGCCAGGCCTCGTTTTTTTGTCTGGCAGCATATTGAACATCAAGGTCAACTCTACTTCTTTGATGCTCATCTCTCTTCCGTGGATCCAATACTGAATCCTTTTCTGGCTTGTGCCGATTGACATTTTCTCTATACCCACGCACAACTTCTTTGGCTACATGCTCCCTCCTAAGATATTCCTCATTCTTCCTCCTCTTGTTACGGAAATCCTCCAAAGCTTCATGCTTATCTTTCAAGCTATCATCTCTTTCTTTGTGTCTTGAGACTCTTGACCTGACGTCCTTGTCATATGGAACCCTGTAGGTACCATTATCCAACTGTTTTCTTGATCGAAAGGAATCATCATTGTCGCTTCTCTCCTTTTCACGAACCCTACCCTTATCCCTCTTTCTTGGCTCATCATGTTTAACCCTTTTTCCATAGAGATCATCATTTCTACGTTCCCAATCCATGTCAGAGCTAACCCTATCTCTTTGACTTTCAAAGCCATCAATCTTTATGTGTGATTGATGTGCCGAGCTAGGGTGTCGGTCCTTGTGAGAGTATGAATTCTCTCTACTTCTAATCACCATACCGTTTGTCTCTGTTTTTTTGCCCCCATCTTGCTCTCTTCTATGGAATACCTGCTCATTATCATGAGATTGCATTCTAATGCTACCCAGATGAACATCATGAGGATCCTGACGTACTTCAAAACCATCCCATTGCTTATGATAATCCCTGCTGCTTTCTGATATTGCTTTGCTGTTATCACTACTTCTTACAGATTTTGAGTCCTCACAATCACTTCCATCCCCAAGCAAAGGTTGCTCAACTTGAGATGTTATTTTCTGTCTCTCTGCTACCCCATCCTTAATGACATCTCTGTTGTCCACTGCATTTAAGTCTCTATCTCCCTTTTCCAACCTGGAAGTTCTATCAGTTGTCCGAGCTTTCTCAAGCTGATTGTTTTCAATGCTGGATTCCTTCACATCCTCAACGACAGGAAATGACAAGTGTGCACTATGTCTAGCTTCCATGCTTTCAACCGACCCTTCTTTTTTATTGTCAACAATTGTCACTTCTCGACTACAAGTAAAACGGGGAGACTGATCATCACATGCACTTCCTTGCATTTTCCTGCAAATAGAAAACAAATTGTTAATGAATTGCAGATTAAAATAAATGAGCACTCATCAAAAACCACCAGGACATGCAAAGAATAACAAAATAAGTTGTTGTCCTTAAAAATGAAAGTTTTTACTAACACGCCAACACACCTAAACTTGAAAAACCATCCCTTCCTGTAAGGTTTGCAAGCATCTAAGTTGTTGGACAATCCTTTTCTTTTTCATTTTAAATATAAATTTGACAAATATATTTTTTTAACCAAATTATTTTCTACATTGAGTGGTTGCAAGACCTTGATCTTAGATTCAGCCTTCTTTTTTCTCTAGGAGTTGGATATGTTTCATTATGTTGCATTCAATGTTTTCATAGGATATGGAATGCTTATGTGAGAAAGAATAAGAAGCCGACATTGACCAATCTGGCCAGAACTAATAGTATTTGCTACTGATTGTGTCTTTAGGCAATTCTTTACGGATCTGAATTATCATTTTTGGGTCCTATCTCATGCCGCCCAAGTTCACAATGCATCATACACAAACTTCGCATAAATAGGATCAAAGTGGAATGGATTAAGAATGGTTTTAAATTTAACCTGGATTGGCTGAATTATCTATATCTATCCTATGTAAAGAACATAATAGGAGTCAGGAGTTTGGTACCTAGAATCAGAGTAGTCATTTGTCTTTTCCTGGGGGAAGGGCAAATGTTCATCTTCTATGGGTATGCTAGTAGGACTGGCTTTCATATTGAGCATTCTTCTTCCAATCAGCTCTCCCTTTTGACCATTAAAATACTTGGACTCTAACCTTGGAATTTCATATCCAGATACATGGTCATCAGTAAAATCCTTTTTCTGGGGCTCATCACCCTCTTGTTGATCTTGATCATCAATTTTTGCATTGGAAACATCATCTGCTGGATCCTGTAAAACAATCTGTTCATAAAAATATGGTGAGTAACAACAACATTGCACATGCAGGATGCAACAATAAAAGCAAATCTAATTACGACACATTGTTAATGACAATAGCTCAAAAACCTCAATGATAGCATCCGAATCACGGATTCGAGGAGGTCGGGTGTCAATGGAAGGAAGACGATCACCAGAACCACTTTCCACCTGTATTGCTCTCCCAGTTGGCTGAAAAAATGAATAACATTAATAACTCCTAGCAAGAGAATCAATAAGAAAAGCAGAAACTTCTACAAATATTTTGTACTATAATAACCAGACACAAGCAGGCCATACGCCAGAAAAAAAAAGTATATGGCCATAACGAAATAGAGGAGTTCAATGAATGGTAGAAATACATACAATTGGTGGTCGCATAGGTCCAGAACCTTTTATTAGATCATTTTGTCCAACATCTGACTTTACATAATTACCATTATTAACAGGAACATCATGTATACCAGAAGCTGCAGCTAATTCAGGGGGCAAATCTGGATCATAGTCCTGGAATGAAATCAAGTTGATGATTTAATTTATTTTAAATAAGCACTGGACCAAAAGAACTCCAGAAATATGTGATAAGGAACTGTTCCTAGCCAACATTAACATCATTACCTGCTCTGTTCGACCCCTCTCATAAACATGGATCTTGCTTTGCATGGTAGACTCCAGCCGTAGTTGTTCCTAGAAGAAAGTCAAAAAATGATTTTCTCAGTCTACACTAAATTTCTACTGGAAAAGAATATAAGCAAAAAAATTACCAGTTGTTTGCAATAATCTTTCCAGGTATTATCATTCAAACCGAAGTTGAAAAATTCTGATACATCAACACCAGGATATTTCCATGGTTTCTCCTCAAAACTATCAATATCAACATCAAATATTGTCCTGAAAAGAAAAAGTGGCAGGTTAAAAAAGAAATCACTGGGAGATAAATCAGTATAGTAGTAATAAAATGGAGGACGTAGGGGGCGATAAAATGGAGGTGTAAACGATTAAGTAGATTTGCCCTACAAAAACGTCATTCCGAGAAAAATGAATAATGATGACCTTGGTTAACATATTGATCTAACAACTTATGCAATATAAAGCTCGTTTACTAACCTTATCTACACTTTATACTTCAAATCAAAATTACCAAAAAGCTTTTATAGATCAAAAGGAAAACAAAAAAAAATATTATTAGCCTCTTTCCACTCAGAAACCGCATATTTCATATTCCAAACACTTCTCCCCTAAATGCAATGCAACTCAGATGCTTAACAAAAAGAATTTCTAGTTAGCAGTTGACATCAATCACTTCCTTTGTTGTCTTAACACAGCTAGAGACAAATAAAATTGTCAATTAAATTTTACTTTTGAGAAGGAAGCACAAATTCCAATCCACCACCAAAGCCCCGTCCTCCTGCACTGTGTCCCCGCATAGGTAATCCAGAACCTGCTTGAAAACCTTTTTGCATGGCTGCAGCACCTTTTATTACAGCTGGTCTCCAATCCCCTCTGCCATGACCGGCCAAAGGATTCATGTTAGCTTGTGGACGAATCTGACCAAGAGGACCTCCTGGAGTAGAACTAGTTGCTGCAGGGATGGATGCTGCACCTGGCCTGACATACTACATTACAATTAAAACAAAAGTGAAAAATGCTAATCATTAGATACTTAATTACTTTCCATTTCATAATCCATAGTTCACATATTTATATACTTAAAACGAAGGAAACAATTATACGAGTCTAGAGTAAATGAAATATCTAACTGTCTGATGAATGGAACAGAAGATAGTTTCTTCTCTTCCATAAAAGATTACTTTTAAGATAAAAATTAATCAATGAACCGGCAGAGAGGAAGTACAACAACCAGCCAAATTTAGAAAGCATAATTACTGATAGAATCTATGGAGACACAAGTTCTGTAGGTTCAACATGCATAGAAACACATAAATTATAGAAACAAACAATTGATCACAAGACCCCACTAGAATGTGCTAGGAGAGCCCCCAACTCACATTTGAAGCATCATAATGCAATTCTGCTTCCAACCAGCAATGAAAATTTTTAACTTTTGCAGTGGGATAGGAATTTTATACCAAATTCTCTCACAAGCTCACTTTTTGGATAAAAATTACAGCACATAAACCACTTGGGTTGACACTCATATAACAAAATCAAGTTCATCTAAAACAAATTGGTAAATGCTCACCCAAATATAATTAATAACCAATATAGTTTGAGCGCATAAACCTTTCGGTGAATTTTTTTCCGTTCTAATGTATTTAAAGGTTTCTTGGAAGAAACAAGCCATATAAATCAGGTAAATTAATTTCATAATTGCAAATAATGTAGACTTATTGAAGTGAGACCCACATAAAATTCGGCCAACAATACTAAATGAAGGCATAAGAGTGTGTCAAAGAATATGGTTCTGGAATTCTGAAAACAGAATTCAGCTAATTACCTGTGTCTGCAGCATCTCAAACTGGATTTAATATACATGTCATGAATGACTCTTTAAGGCAACAGCAAATTATAACCAATTGCTATTGAAAAAATTACCTCAATTTTATATAATACACAATTTTTAAAAGGTGACGCAGGCTGAGCAGCATGAACATCCCACATAATTGAAAGTACATTTTCCGTGTTCTTTTACTAATTTTTTTATGCTATGATTACTTGTGCTGAAATTATTTAGAATGATGGGGCCAGTAGGTCAAAGCTCATAAAAACTATAACACTGTAGTCCTATTTAAATAAATTTCTCTACAAAATTTTATAGCAAAGAAAATGAAAAGGTAAAATGAATTGAGTTATTTTTCTATAATCTAAAATCAACTTATAAGTTAGACAAAACAGTTTCTATTAAAAGGCAAAAATGTAATTGCATTTTAAAATAAATTTAATTCATTTTTCCTTCTCATTTTCTTCTTTTACTGTTTATAAAAAAAAATATAACACAGAGCCAATGTCTAGAACAAAAATATTCTAGGAGCTTATTATGCCAAGTGAAGGCTTGTGCATGATTTTTACATTTGTGAGTTATTAGTTAGATCTCAGACTCAGAATCATTGAAGTATGGCTGCCAGTTTTAGTCATGCTTCACTGCCGTGCAGTGTGGTTTGGACATGTGAAAAAAAGGCAACTATAAACATTAGTAAGAAGAGTAGATTGCATACTTTTAGTTTTGTGAAAAAAGATAAAAAGATAACGAGGAAAACATTGAAAGTAGTGGAGAAAAGGAATTCTATGGTAAATAACATCTCAAAGAATATGGTAAAACTTTTGTTGGTGATGTCTTCGTCTCAATTCAAGCAACAAACAAAGATGCAAAGATCAAGCAGTTCCATTCCCCAGAAAGTAAAAAAGGAAAAAAAAAAACCCAAAATTCAGTGAAACTGTTCTGTAGTCTGCACCACCTTGGAAAGGAACATTTATTTGATAAGTTGATTAAAGTTAAATATGGAAACCGGTAAAAATAATTAATGTCAACATGGTTTAATATTTAGAGTAATCAGCTTAGAAAGCTTGATACACTAGCGAGAAGGGATATTAACAGTTATACTTCAAGATTCACCAAACGCAAAGGAACTGAATTAACAAAATGGAGAAAACACTCTCATTGTGATTCATTTTCCCGTAGCAGCTGATTAGGAAATAACAGCGACTCAACCATGATACATGAGTGAGATTCTGCATAGTTTTTGTATATGAACTTGGGAATAAACTAATTTTAGTTTATGAGAGAGACTTATTACATCCTTCCATCTTATTTTATTTTTTTCCCATAAACCAGTACCATAATTATTTGTCCTTTTCATTCACATTTAACAAAAAAACAAGGTTGCCAAGGTACAAGTTATTCAGATACCATACAGAACATCGCCCATATGACGATGTCATGCTCGATATATGTTCTGATGTTCTGTAATCCGCATGTGTCAACTAACATCCATACTCGGTTGGTCCTTGAATCCAAGGCTCCTTGAATCCAAGGCTCGGCTAATGTACAAAAAGAAAAGGATAACAAAAAAATAATTTCAACTAAATTTTTTTCATTGGTGTAACTGTGCAAGTCACGATGTAATAATATTAATAATAACATAAAAAATATTACAAAATCTTTTTGCATTGGCTTCTTTCTATTTCACTGCCTTTTAAGCTTTTTTTTCTTTTTTCAGCTATTCACAACAAGGAAGCACAAAAGAGACACAAAACCAGCTAAATTGGATCATCAAACTTTATTTATTACTATTCTTAAATGTACAATTACAACGACACTGACCTTAAACTGAGAATGAAAAGGATGATGATAACCCTGATTGCTGTACCCAATTTTCGGCGCAAGTACTCTCACCGACTCTCCCGCTTCCTTCTTCTCACCATCAAGCGGTTGAGTGGAATTCTCGCCCCAATCGCGCTCCTCAGTGTAGTCAGCTGCAGCCTCAACCTCGAGGCCACCGTCATCGCGGACATCAGGAAGGCCAAGGCCACCGTCCAACACAATCTGCAGGTCATCCTCGCTATCATCGCTGTCTTCCCAATCATCACCTTCGCCGATTCTTCTGGAAGCTTCTACGGCGTCTCCTGTTAGTCCCGGAATGAGTGGCTCGTCGTCGATTTCCTCATCCTCGATGTCGAATTTGACGTCACTGTCAATCAAATCAACGGAAGGTTCAGCGGTGACGTTGGAATCAGCGATTACGTGTTCCGCGTGGCGCGGAGATTGTTGAGGTGATTGCTGGCTGTGAATGGGTTGAGCTTTAGGAGGAGAAGGAGAGGAAGGAGCGAAGGGCTGAGGAAGATCGGTGTATAAACCACCGAAGTCATCATCGTCTTCCATGGCGATTGTGTTCAAGAAAGTGTATTGAGGTTAGAAGAAAAAAGGGTTTTGTTTGGCTTAGTTGGTTTGGGAGATGGCAGAGTGCCAAAGCCCAATCTTCATCACCTTCTTAACGTGCTCTTTTATTGTTGTATTTTCATAAAAAAAAAAAATACACACTTTCTCTTCTAACATCTCCTTTTAAGTTAATAGAAATATAAAATTATATGTTTTCTACTTTAACACCAAATTTTTTATTTTAAGGAAAAGATATTGATAAAGTCCTTTTATGAGATTGTAACATTATAAATTTATAGTCTTAGTATATAAATACGTTTAAGGTAAACGCTGAAATAGATGATGATATACTTACTGTGAAAGATAAAAAATTTGTTGAATAATTCCATAACCTTTTACTAATTGTTTTGTACATTTTTTAAAAAACTCATTTGCTTTATATATATATATATATATATATATATATATATATATATATATATATATATGTATATATACATATATACATATATATATATATATATGCATACATATATACATATATATATATATATATATATATATACATATATATGTACATATATATATACATATATATATATATATATATGGTGAATAAATTATATTAATATTATATATTTTTTAAAATATTTATTTTATTTTATCAAATTTATAATATTCTATTTCATAATTTAATATTATTAAAAGATGTTAGAATTCAAAATTGTACAAAATTATATAACTTTATAATTGTTTATTTTATCTCTTTAAAATATACTAATTTATCTTTATGCATGCTGGAAGAAGAAAAACATTTTCTTTTAAAGACATGAGAATCTTGGACAGGAATTTGAAATGTATCTATTTTCTTTTAATATTTTAACCTTTTATGCTTGATAGTAATTTTATCTATAAAAAAATTACATTTAAATGATATCATATTTTAAAAAGCTATGTCATGGACAAGGTTTTAATTCAAAAGGCCAGTAATTAAATCCTTACTATTCCATTAAATAAGTAGTTGATAACTAATGCTATTTGTAAAAATTTGTTTCTATTACTTTTGTATATTTAAGGAAAATTTTATTTTACTTTTTAATAAAAAATAAAGTTTTCCTGAAAATTTTATAAGAAGGTTAAAGATGTTAAAATAATATTTTAAAAATAATAGTGATTTAAAAACAATAAAATTCAATAATTTTAATATTAAAAAGTTTTATATAAATAGTTTTGATATGAATTCATTATTGTTTTAAAATACACTCTCTTTTTCAAATTTATTTTTCTAAAGTTATTTTACTTTTAAGGATTATTCCTCTTTGTTCATATGATTGAAGAAACGAAACTATAACAATAATCTTTGTCTTAAACTTTTCAAGGTCGATCAGTTTTTTCGTTCTGTTATATATTGCATGTGAGTCTTCATCTACTTACATACATCTTTTTAGTCATTTATATAAGTTTTTGTTGATCAATGATTCTAATGGTGTATCGTGATCGTGTTTGTGTTGTTCTTAAGTATAGATAGGACATTTTGTGAGTTATAAGAGATTTGAGATTCGTAAAAACAAATTCATTTGTTTCTCAAGAAAGAAAAAAATAATTGCATTGTTTTTAACTTGTAAATACTTTAAATTGTCAATTGTATGCTTGTATAGTGTTTTATTTGTGTGATTTATTTGTCTAATGAAATATGATATGGGAAGTTAAATTAGGGTTTTAATTTGACTTCATTGAATTGTATTATGAAATTGCATATGTTTTCTAGTTGATGCTGCAAATGAAATATATTAAGCCTTTAAGTATTATATAATTTGTTAGTTGATACGTTTTGATATTTATGATTGTTGTTGGATTTAGAATGATATAAATTTCCAAATTATGTTATATAGAATTATGGAGATTCGATAAGCAAGAGCTATTGATTTGGTGATCATTTCAAATAACTCACTGATTTGAAAGTGGCTAGGTGAGACAAGTGTTATTGGACGACTTTGGAATAATATAAACTTGTCGGTTTCAGTGTTTATTTTTGTTAAGCGAGTTATATGGTTGTTGAACGAGTATGCTTTCATACACTAACCGATAAGCAAAATTAGCAGAGTCGAAATCACACATTTAACATTATATATATATATATATATATATATATATATATATATATATATATATTAGTAAAAATTATAGATGTTATCTTATATGTGTCTGGATTTTTAATATTTATATTATAATATAAGTTATTAAATTTATAAATTGATTAAGATGTAAAGTCATTTTTTATTCGTTAATAAAATTAAATATATCTTTATATATATATATATATATATATATATATTTATTGTAAAAGAGAAAATATTAACTGAAAGTATATAATAGAACTTTGAAGTGTTTTTGGATATTAAGATGTAATATTTTTTTTGTAAGGAAGATAAACACACAACTTATATTATTATATAATATCTAAATGTCCTATTAGATATTTTAATGGTATTATATAAAGATGATATCATATATTGTGTTAACATATTCTCAGAAAAAATAGAACAAAAACTATAAGAACAGGGACCTAGTGTAATATGATTTTTGTGGATAAGTAAAAATAATATAATTTTTAAATAGAATGACTTAAATCATTCTACTATTGTAAAATTTATTAAAAATAATTCTTTAATATACAGAAATAAAGAAATTCACTTTGATGTTTTATTGAATGATCCAGAATTTAAAATTTATTTTTTTCTAAATTATATAAATAAAGTAATTAGATACAGACCTAATTATTGAAAAATATATAAATAATATACAATTTTATTAAAAAAAATTAAAACGGATACCTCCTATTATATTATAAAAGGTAAAATTAAAATATGAAATATGTGAAAAGAAATTATCTTTATATATTAAAAATAAGTATTTTTTAACAAAATTAAATATATTTTTGTAACAATTATATTTTAACAATAATTATATTATAAAAAAAATAAATTTATTACATCTTTATATAAGAAAGCAAACCCAGACTAGTGAAGTTGAACAAAGACACTGTCATTTGTTAGCAGTGGATGCATGCCTCTTCCATTTCCTCCCCAACACGTGCAAGTGTTGCGTGCTCTCCTTCACTACACTGTCAACAAAGAACTTCGTAGAGGTCGAGTTTTGCACGCTCGCATTCTCAGAAACGGTTTTTTCTCCTTCACTCACATTGCCAACGCCTTCATCAACCTCTACACGAAGTGTGGTCACTTCGCAGAAGCCAACCTCGTATTCGACAACATCGTTCACAAGGACGTCATCTCATGGAACTGTCTCATCAATGCATTCTCCCAACAGCAAGCCTACGCCTCTTCTCACGTCATGCGTCTCTTTCGCCGTATGATGGCCTGCACCACCCTCCCCAACGCCCACACCTTCACCGGCGTCTTCACCGCCTCCTCCAACCTCTCCGACGCCAGCGCCGGCCGCATGGCCCACGCTCTTGCCGTCAAAACGGCCTGGTCCGATGACGTTTTCGTTGCCAGTTCGCTTCTTAACTTGTACTGCAAAACGGGTCTCGTTGCGGAGGCGCGTGAGCTGTTTGACGAAATGCCTGTGAGGAATGTGGTTTCTTGGGCTACCATGATTTCTGGGTATGCTTCCAAGGAGTTTGCTTATGAGGCTTTTCAGCTCTTTGAACTATTGCGTCATGAAAAAGAGAGTGACAATGAAAAAGATTTTGTGATCACTAGTGTTCTTAGTGCTTTGACGAGTCACGTGTTTGTGGACACCGGAAGGCAGGTTCATTCTCTTGCGATGAAAAACGGGGGTGTTTGCTTTGTCTCTGTGGGGAATGCTCTCGTGACGATGTATTCGAAGTGTGGGAGCTTGGAGGATGCGCTCAAGACTTTTGAGTTGTCGGGGAATAAGAATTCGATCACGTGGTCGGCTATGGTTACTGGTTTTGCTCAGAGCGGGGATGCGGATAAGGCTCTGAAACTGTTTTATGATATGCATCGCTCTGGAGTTTTGCCCACTGAGTATACTCTTGTTGGGGTGATCAATGCTTGTAGTGATGCTTGTGCTGTTGTGGAAGGGAGACAAATGCATGGGTATTCCTTGAAGCTGGGTTATGAATTGCAGTTGTATGTGATGTCGGCTTTGGTGGACATGTACGCGAAGTGTGGTAGTATAGGGGATGCTCGGAATGGTTTTGAGTATATTCAACAACCTGATGTTGTTCTTTGGACTTCAATCATAACGGGTTATGTACAAAATGGGGATTATGAAGGTGCTATGAATTTGTACGGTAAAATGCAGATGGGGCGAGTTATCCCCAATGATTTAACTATGGCTAGTGTTCTAAAGGCTTGTTCTAGCTTGGTGGCTTTAGATCAGGGAAAGCAAATGCATGCCGGGATTATTAAGTATGGTTTTAGCTTGGAAGTTCCGATTGGAAGTGCTCTTTCTGCCATGTATGCAAAGTGTGGAAGTTTGGATGACGGATGCCGCATCTTTTGGAGGATGCCTTCTAGAGATGTAATTTCGTGGAATGCAATGATATCCGGACTTTCTCAAAATGGTCGCGGCATTGAAGCCTTGAAGTTGTTTGAAGAGATGTGCTCGGAGGGAACAAAGCCCGACAGTGTCACATTTGTGAATCTTCTCTCTGCTTGTAGTCATATGGGTTTGGTGGAAAGAGGGTGGGTTTATTTTAAGATGATGTTTGATGAGTTTAACATTGCTCCTACAGTAGAGCATTATGCTTGCATGGTTGATATCTTGAGCCGTGCTGGACAACTAAATGAAGCAAAAGAATTCATTGAATCAGCAACAGTTGATCATGGTCTATGTCTGTGGCGCATATTATTAGGGGCCTGTAAGAACCATCGTAACTATTATCTTGGTGCTTATGCTGGAGAGAAACTAATGGAGTTAGGCTCGCCAGAATCGTCTGCTTATGTGTTGTTATCGAGTATATATACGGCTTTAGGAAAATGGGAAGACGTGGAGCGTGTCAGGGGGATGATGAAGACCCGAGGGGTGACTAAAGAACCTGGTTGTAGCTGGATTGAGTTGAAAAGTTTGACCCATGTATTTGTTGTTGGAGACAATATGCACCCACAAATTGAAGAAATAAGGTTGGCGTTAAAACTGTTAACCAAGTTAATGAAAGATGAAGGATATCAACCTCTTCTTGATCCATTACTTCCTAAAATTATCAGTGATGATTTGAAAGGTATTATTTGATAAAAGTTCCCATCTGTACCAATCAATGTTTACAAGTAATCTATGCAGTGTTTTTTCTTTTGTTGTTTGGATTGGACCTCGGGGTATGGTATAATTCTACTGTTAAGAAAGCCTCTTAGTAACTGTATTGAAAATTTGAGATAAATACGATCTGCATCTGAACCAGCATATTCTGTCTTCAAACTTATTTGCTTCTCATGCTTGCCTTTTCTTCTTGATATATTGGTTTTATAATTTATTTCAATTCTTAGTTTTTTATTTAAACTTTATTTTCATTTCCCTTGTTCACGTAGATCAAGAAGGCAGCGATGAGATACAACTCAGGGTTTGTGGTGGCTTTTAGATTGATGAGATCATCAACTCATGCCCAATGTAAGATTGTTCATTATATTCAGAAACCTCCCTTTTATGGTCCCCCTTTTATATCAATTCGTTGATTGAGATATTTGAAGATTGCTTCTACGTATATTTGTGAAGTAATTTGTCCTTTTTCTGTTTTGCATCTACAAACAATTTTCTTTATCTTAGAGATTATATGTTAGCATTGCTTCCTCCAGCCCTGGAAGTCATTATTTTGTAACTATTCTTTTGTTTTCCCCTTCATCACAATCTCAAATTAATGGTGATATATTGCAATCCAGGATGGCATTTAACCACTGAGTTGCAATTAGTGCATTGGTGTTGCTGTCTTGTGCTTTTTTCTGGTTGGTTAGCTAAGAGGATTGTCAAATCATGAAGAAGTATGGCAATTTTCGAGCCAATGATTCAGAATCTGGCCCACATCCAAAAGTTTCAAGCTGCGACTGTTATGTGCAATTCATGAGCTCGTTGGTCAGGCTGTTCATGGGGCACATACATGATCAGGAACCAGAAGAAAGAGGTCAGTAGCTATTTAATCCTCTTAGGTCAACCAATCGGACCCTAAGAGTGAAGCGGAGAGTCAATTAACAAATTATACTTGCTTCTGTTCCAGCTATATAATGCGCTGGGTCATTTGCACTTCAGGCAACTAAATGTGCTATTAGTGCTAGCAAGATCTTAGACGACTAGGCGTTCTTTTGGTTTGTTTAAATAGACCAAGCTCATATTGTCATATATGCCAAAAAGAAAACCTAAGGTCATACATAGAATTACTACAGCCCCATCATGGACCGTAAAACCCAGCACCTAAAGAATACTTTTGGAAAGAGGAGGTATGCATAAAATTCAAGATGTACACACTGATTTGGTATAACGGTAAATTTCTGTTTCTTGACTTTCGTATTGTTGCTTTAAGTGAAAGTTTCCACACACCTAAGATCATTAAAACTACACGATAGAAAATTTATTTTGCTAAAGCCTGCTGGTTCGCTGTTGGAATCCATGAATCATTATTATCTTCAATATCCACTTGCTGTCTATGCATAGAGTTTTATGCACAGGGCGATCCTCAACGGCCAACAGCAGTAATTGGAGATAGGAATTTTCAGCACTGGCAACAACTTCCATCCTTCTCGTTCATTGCAGTGATATTTACTGATTAGTGTAATTACAAGATCTACAAATAAGTTATCTATTTTGATTAGAAAGGTGGTCGGCTGAGGTTTGATTATTAAGGTTACTACAATTTTAATCGTATATATTAAGGATTGATATATTTTTGCTCTCGTTGTACACTTATAAATCACTTTAAAAGTCACAGACAAACTAATCGGGTGTATTTAGAGCATATCCCCAACCTATTTATCTGGACTTTCATATTTTGTATGATTTGTATTTCCCATTTTTTTGTCGGCGTATGATGTTTTGTTACACAGTGAATAACATAAAAAATAAGTTGAACTTTGAGACAAACAATACATCAATTTCCATCTCTAGGCCAATTTTAGAAGGCATGGTGATATATGATTTATAACTATATGCATATAAAATAATAATTGTAATACCAACTATACTAAATTAAGTATTTTGTTTTGCATCCTTATGGTTTTCTCTTGCACTTCCAAAGGATCTTTAAAAGACTAAACAGCATTACCTCCTTGCTTTCACTGCTTTGTTGTCCCCACCCACTCTTCGAATTCTACTTCAGCAACTTCTTACATATTGCGTAATTCCAAAAAAACATTTTTGAATTACAAAATTCATAATTTTTTTTCTAAAATAAAAGACTTCCAGGCTTTTGAAATTTTACAGTTCGAAAGCTTTTTGTTTTTGTTTTTGAAAAACATGACTTATGAATTGTTTAATACGGAGGTCACTTGTGAATCTAAAAGTCATTTTTGAATTCATAAATTATTATATTTTTTTAAAATAGAGTTTCTGAATTATGTAATTCAAAAAACAATATTAAATTATATAGATTACACCATCCAAAATTAAAATTGACTTTCAATTTACTATACTAGATTGTGTAATTTGGTATACATTTTTAAATTCTAGATTTCACAATTCACAAAGTTTCCAGAGGAGCAATCCAACAAAACTTTACACCAAAAGGCAAAGTGGGAATTTTAATATTTATGGGGGTGCAGAAAAAAAAACACGGATGCAAAAAAAATTCCCTAAAAAGTTGTCAGCCCATCGTTCAATTTTAGGTTAAGGCCCATGTGCAAAAAATCGTAATGGGGCCGATGTAAGAAATCAGTGGCGCGTGCCCAGTTTGTCTGTGAAACTTGAAACGAGGGTTTAACATTTGTTGCATCTTTTTCGCACACACGTTTTCACTTTGCAGTTCAACCCAGCTAGCATTCTCAACCGTTCTCCCGCTCATTCCTCTGGTAATACCTCTTTTGCGCTCATTGTTTCATTATCGTATTCTCTTTCTTTTGTAAAAATATGATATAATATTTAGGTGCCATTTTTTCCCGCTATTTTCGAAGTGGATGTGGATTGTGGAGTTCAAGAAAATCTCATGCTTTTTGGGTAGATGTTCCTAGTGATCTTTGGATTTCCCCCGTCTATTTTTATCTGAATAGTTTCAGTCTTTTATGTGGTTTCAATCATAAATCAACTGTTAACAGCAAGCAATAATTCACGCTATTGCTGTTGTGATCGTAATTATTTGTTCTCTCAACTTGCTTGTTGCAAAACATGAAAAGGCTTTCAAAAAGTAGAGATAACTGTGATTAGTCGAGTTCTTTAAAACTTCAAGAAATTGAAATTGCATCCGGAGCTGTGTGTAGAAACTATAAATGCACTGAAAGAACGTCTATAGGACTTGTTCATTTCTGAATTAATAAATCAAATTGTTGTTTAGGTTTGTGGCCTCATGCTGGTGTCAATGATTTGGTATTAGTTGTCCCCTGGCCTGGCCATTGACTCTTGAGTCTTGAGCCAGTACCTTTTTCCGGTTGTTGAACATTCCACATTTTAAAACATTGACTTCTACCAGTCATTCTTGTCACTTCTATAATATGGAAAACCCAGATACAGCGCTGACAACTTCATCCCTGCCTCCACCACCTCCATTAGCTGCGGACGAGCCAGAGCCCAAGAAGCTGAAGATGTCCACCACAACTTCTGACGATGAAGAATGCAAAACTGCCCCGGGCACCAAGAAGCGATACAAACGCCGTAAGGTTGCCATTTTCTTTGCTTACTGTGGTGTTGGCTATCAGGGTATGCAGAAAAACCCTGGTGCAAAGACCATTGAAGGTGACCTAGAAGAGGCCTTATATGTGTCTGGAGCTGTTCCTGAACATGATCGTGGAATTCCTAAACGATATGACTGGGCTCGCTCAGCTAGAACAGATAAAGGTGTTAGTGCTGTTGGTCAGGTTGTCTCCGGTCGTTTCTACATTGATCCTCCTGGCCTTGTTGACCGCCTTAATTCAAACCTTCCCTCTCAGATAAGGATCTTTGGTTACAAGCGTGTGACAGGTTCTTTTAGTGCCAAGAAGTTCTGTGACCGGAGGAGGTATGTCTATCTCATTCCTGTGTTTGCTCTTGATCCAAGTTGTCACCGTGATAGAGAGACTGTCATGGCTAGTTTGGGATCTACAAACGAGCTTGTTAAATGTTTGGAGTGTTCTGAGAGAGGCCGAAAGGTGGTAGGATTAGTTGGCAACCGTAAGCACAATCTGGAACTTGAAGCTATGGATGTTGACGCTGGATCAAACAGAGATGTTGTGCTTGATTCTGTAGTTGCAGAGGATGTGGAAGTTTCTCTGAGCAAAGGGGATGATAATCATTTAAATGGGGAGTCTGGGATTGATACTAAGGGTGAAGTTTTAGTTGATGGCACGAACCCTGAAACTGGTATTGAGAACATGATTACTGTTCAGGATGAGGATGTGCCTTTGAATGGTGAATCTGTGAATAATTCAGACATTATTGAGGAAGAAAAAATGAACGGAGTGGATAAGTCTACTGGTGGAAGCAGGTTCTGTTACGGTGAGAAGGAGAGGGAGAGATTTAATAAGGTTTTAAATTTTTTTGTTGGGACTCATAATTTCCATAACTTCACCACCCGAACAAAAGCACAGGACCCTGCTGCTCGTCGTTACATTATTTCATTCAATGCTAACACTACTGTTGTAGTTGAGGGCATTGAGTTTGTAAAGTGTGAGGTTGTGGGACAGAGCTTCATGCTTCATCAGATACGGAAGATGATAGGGCTGGCAGTGGCAATAATGAGAAATTGTGCACCAGAATCACTTATCAATAAAGCTTTGCAGCAGTGAGTACAACTTCTATTGTTTGTGTTATCTATAAGTTTGCATTTGAAATGCTGTGATTCTCATTGGATATACTTTTCTACTTTTGTTTTCCTAAACGCAGGGATGTGAACATTAATGTGCCTACTGCTCCTGAGGTTGGATTATATCTGGACGAGTGCTTCTTTTCTTCATATAACCAGAAGTGGAAAGATAGCCATGAAGAGGTGTCAATGAAAGCATATGAGAAAGAAGCTGAGGAGTTCAAAATGAAGTACATATATTCCCATATTTCTTCCACGGAGCAGAAGGAAGGAACTGTTGCTCTTTGGTTGCATTCTTTAAACCATAGAAATTATCCAGATCTGCGTGTTGTCAATGAGGAAGCCATCACTGATAACAAGAGTGCTGATCCTGAAGAAGCCATTTCTGATTACAAGACTGCTAATCCTGAAGAAATTACTGATAACAAGAGTGCTGATCGTAAAGAAGCCATCACTGATAACAAGAGTGTTGATCCTGAACAAGCCATCACTGATAACAAGAGTGCTGCTGATCCTGAACAAGCCATCACTGATAACAAGAGTGCTACTGATCCTGAAGTAGTAGTGACTTAGTGAACTGTGTTTCCAATCTTTTAATGTCAACCTCTTCTTTCTACTTGATTTGGGCCTGACTTTTCACTGCATACAATTGATTGTTATATGTCTATCTCCCCTGCTTCGCATCATATACAATATATAAAGTATGTGATGTGGTTCTGAGTCCATCACTCGGTAACGACACAAAAGTAATGGACGAATATATATGTTAGATTTTGTTATTTTTTAGTCTACAATATGATATTTACCTATTAAGCCATAGCTGAGCAATAACCATCTACTTGTGCTGTAAATTAAGTTCCATTGCAAAAGAAACACCTATATCATTGCAATTCTAACTAATCATATGACTCGTGATTCTGTTTGTTTCTTTTATCTTCTATTTAAAGCGCTTGTAGACCTCGTCTATTAATGATCTTGCAGGTTATTACAAGTTTTGTTGTATTGTCACGATTTAAACTTGCCATTCTATACTATTTTCAAGGGCCTACAACCGATAATGCATTGTTTGTATCCGTGGATTATAGACCATGTATTGATAATGTTAAGTAAGCACAAGTTTATTTGTATGTTATTCACAAATATCACTAATACACTTTATCAGCTCTGTTTTTGCCTCCGCAAAGGTCAAGCATCGATCTCCTACAACGATTCTAATCAAATGCTATACAGGTACAATGTCGTAAATTTTGTTGTCGTAGGCATACATTCAAACCGAAGCTCATACCATTATCTTTGCTTGTGAAAAGTAATTTAGAATGTTAACCACCCTATTATATTTGTTCTGCTTTCCAAACTTGTGTTTTATTTCTACTTACCTATCATTTAATTCGAGTGTACGAAAAGTGATGTGTTGCTTTTATGTCATACCTTTGTATGTTCTTCGTGCATTTCAGATTTTCTATCCAAACACTACCAAAAGCTTACGCAGCCAGCAATTCTGTCTTATTTTCAAGCCCTGATTATTTCCAGAATTCTTGAATTCTCTAAATCTCCGCTTCTCATTTTGATTATGGTTCATCAACACAAAATTTGCGAACAAGCTGTGAAAAATTGTTTAGCTTTCAGTTTTATGTTCTTTGAACGCAACAAAGATTTAGGTTACATAGATATATTTAAAGTCGATTTCGTTGTTAACAAGAGGACTGTTTTTCATTTTATACATAACCATGCTGTCAAAGCTCAACAGAATTTTCTTTCGTTAACAGGAAATCCAAAATGCTATGCTGATATATGAATTACGGGGGCCGTGGTCTAAATACGGCATCATTCATTCAAGGACGAAAAGGAAATAACCCAGTACAATATAAGTGCAGTTTTTGAATTACATTTCTCATCTACAACGAAAATGCAGTACTGCTACACAAAAACTATGAACAAAAGTTATCATTCAACTTACATTGCATAAGTATATAGATGAAAACCACGGTTCTTCATAAGTATCGTAAAGTCGTGTAATTCTACAGATAAAACTGTAGTATGACGACCTTGCACACGACCACTCCATCTGACAGGTTCATCCTGCACAAACTTCATTAACAGAAAATCCACCAGTTGTTTTGAAGTCAAATTGCCTTACTGATACACAACGAATAAGCATTGTGATTCCAATATAGGATCCAAACTTGTCATTCATTTATAGGTGTTAGCAATGAATAAGCTCACAGAAGATATGTAAGGTTTAAATGATAAATTAATTAAAAAGAGTTTTTAATAGCTTAATAACTGAGAATTTATGGTGTATTATTGGAATAAGCTCTCTATAATCGCTAGGAAAGGCCCTCTCACATTCCTTATCTACAAGGAAGAAAGGGTAATACTAGTGCAATGCTCTCTACTGACTATGGAGACATCACTGACCTACTCAAACTGTCATTCATGACAAACTAAAATAATTATCCTGAATATAGCATGCTCAATTCTTAACCCAACTTATATGGCAACTATCACTTAAACATTATCTATCGAATAATGCGCAAGCGGTATATAATCAGAAATATAGGAAAACAACGAGTACAAATTCCAAAATCTCTCTCGTTCCAAATAATAGATATTATCAACAAAACTCCTTCCGAAGTATGATTAATGATAATAATGTGATGGAAATGAAACCAGTAAATTCATAAGAGGAAAACTCAATTTCTTATACAACAATCTAAAATTCAGTACATTCTTCAACAATAAAACAGTAGCGACACCAATACACAGATTCCTCAATCAGTTTCTACCAAGAGGAAGAGACCTACAAGAATATGTTTCTTTAAATTCAGACTTCCTAGACGAAGTGAAAATGGACGCATACACATCCTTAGTAGCATTCGCTGGTGCCAAATCCGACGCCTTGAAACGCTTCGCAGCAGCAACAGCACCATTCAAACCAACGTTACCATTAGCAACCTTGCCTTTTCCTTCCACCTTAGCTGAAACCCTCTCCACAGCCTTAACATCAACACGATGCTTGGTACCACTCAACTTAGTCCCTTCCAAACTCACACCATCATCACTATTCTTAACCTTCCTATTCTTCTTCTCCCTTATCTTAGCCCTCTCCTCTTCCATCCTCTCCCTCAGAACCGCCACCTCCTCATCAGTCCCATTGAGCACAATCTTATCAACGTCGGCATACTCCTTGTGACAAACCAAACACGACGAAGACTTAACCTCCCTCAGAGCCCTGGCACTCAAAACATGCCCACAGCTTTTCAGCGCGAAAAACCTATATTTTCCATTGAATTCAAGCCCCGCAACGGGGCACTGAAACTTTGCCCCGTCATCAGATCCAGGAATCGAACAAAGTTGAATATTGATCATGTCTTTCAATCCCTTGATGTACCCAAATTCTTTAGGAAGCTTCTTCCCCAGCAAAGCTTCCACCAGCGCTTCCTTGTTGAATATATTCCCCAATTTGTCGATCACGCAGGGCTCCCTCAGGGGCTCATTTGAGAGAGAGCAATTGTGCCACTTTGAGAGACGCTGTTCGTGGGGGTCCACCTTATCTGGCTTCTTCTCAGCGTACATATTGAGGTAGCAGTCGCGGGACTCGGCGCCGGTGGCTCCGCCGTCTCCACCGCCGCCGAGGAGGCGGGGCCGTAGGGAGAGGGTGGAGAGAGGCGCAATTCTCGAGAGAAGGGTTTCGTCGGGTAGGGGCTTGCCATTGAGGGTGAAGTAGAAGGATTGGTGTGATCGGGGGAGAAGGCGGTGCTTGACATCGGAAAGGGTTCTGTGATTGGTAGTGGATTGAACGGAAATTCCGAGGTCCGGTGACTGCACCAGGATTTGGAGCGATTTTTTATTCATTTGAACGATTTTCTAGGGTTTGTGATGTGGAATTGGGGATTGAAAAAGTGATCGATTGGGGTTTTCCGATGGTCGAAACAAACCCTAGAAGATGATGTACGATTGGTTATAGTAACCGACTTTGGCGACAGCTTTGGTTAAGAATAGAAGTTAACCTGGTTCTGATTTATATATATAATCTAAAATTTAATTTAAGATTGCTTTTTATCTTTTAAAATTTAAGTTAATTTTTTATCCTCTAAAATTTGAAAAATATTGCTTTTGGCATGTTAATTTTGATTGTTAAAATGAATATTTCGAATGAAAAAGTATATATCATTACATATTTGATAACAAAAATATCAAATCAAAATAGAATATCTTATAAATTGATTATGGATCATTTGTTATGTTTCAAAGAAGATATAAGATGATAATATTAAAATAAATATTTTAAAAATATGATAATTAAAAAAAATAAATTTTAGATTTAGAGAAAAAAATAAACGTATCTTAAATTTAAGAGATTAAAGTATTTGGATTTTTTTTATTTATTTTAGTTTATAGTTTCAGCAATTTTTGAATTCATGCAATGAGATTTGTGTGCTTTCACCGAATGTAGTTATCTTTTATTTATCAAAACTAGTAAAGATAAATGTGTTTTTGTATGTTCAAACTTTTAAAAAATCACCTAACTCATTATTGAAAAAAATGAATTATTTGAAATATATTTTCTTTATCTTCTTTTTCCCATATAAACAATTGATAGGGAGAAAGTTATATCATATATATATATCATAGTTATAAAATATTGTGTGCAAAATTTTCATTAAATAAAAGCAAATAATAATAATAATCATATTACAAATGTTGAGGAAATCATGCTTTTATAAATAATAAAAAGACAATTAGATATCTAATTAGTAAAGAATCTAATAGAAGACTCAAACATCACATGCATTTACAACTATAACAGATAATGGAAGACAAAATAGATTAAAGAAGGGAAAAAAAGTCAACTTATTCTATATGAAAAATTGATATGTTCAAAATGAAAAGTTCGCTTATGGTTAGTTTCAGGCTTTCATCACGCAAACAGAAGAAGAAAACTTGTAGAAAGAAAAATCATAGAACTTTAGAAAAATAATTTATAAAAAAATTACATTTTTAAAATAATAAAATTCATTCATAACAAAATTATCAATATTAAAATAGTTTAATATTAAAATAAATGAGTTTTTAATTATTTTTAAACCATTACCAATTTAAAAATACTATTTATTGGATTTTTACAAAATAAGTTAAATTAGTGTATTGTGATCTCAAATTGATTAATTGATTATAATGATTAACAAATTGATATTCAACAAATTTATTTAATTTAATTATTTGAAAAATAAAATTTAAATAATTAAGTAAGTGGAGGATATAATTTGAATATAAATCAATAAGTGAGTTTAGTGAAATGCAACTCTCACGTTGCACCCATAATTTATGTATACTTGACCAAACATTTGACATTAAGTCTGTACTTCTTTATTAGTCTCTAGATTCTTGTTCACTATTGTTTTTACAAATTCACGTCAATTTTTAGAAGAAAAAAAATCTCTCTATTACTTGATTGACATAAGAATAAACGCATTAAAATACTTATCTAGTAACTTTAAAAAAAAAACAAATAAGAGAGTCTATATGTTTAACTTCTTTAATAATTTAAAATTTGAAAAAAATTGTTCAATAATAATTGTTTATAACATAATTATCAAATAAGTTACCTTATCACTCTTGGAATCTTTCCTATCTTAAGACCAAAAAAACATTTTATATTTACTAGATTAAATAAATTTAGAAAATTTTAAATTATATGCAATGCATGAAATTTTTTTATATTTGATTTTTCTTTTTAATGAAACTATTTTTATTTCTTCGTATTTTTTAATTGTACTGTATGACTATTCGATCGATGGTTAATCAGTAAGTCCGATGAGTTTCTAAAGAGGACAACCAACCATGAACCAACCCAATAACTTACTCGGAGTTCAAAGAGTAAACTAGTGAGTTCGACTGAACACTGAACAAGTTGGTTGATTGTACACTACCCCTAATAGATGTCCCATAGCCCACAGCACAAGCCATAGAGTTCAGTCAATCAACAAACAGGTTGGTTGTCCATGTATTAGCCTAGATAACCAATCATCAACCTGGTCAACAACAGGACATTGAGTAACCATGCACCAACTCGGATGAGTCAAGCATTGGCTCAGGTAGCAGGGCGAGCATGAATGATGACCAAGCAGACTGTCTGACCTTGAATTAGATTGATCATGATGAACAAACCAGAAGAGATTAACCTTAAAACTCATCAACTTAAGAGTAAAGTATAATTACTCACAATTAGGTTGTAATTAGGCCAATGTTAATCAATAACTCATTACGAAACCCATAAATAAAAGTTTGAGATAGGAAGGTAGGCTATATATATATATATATATATATATATATATATATATATATATATATATATATATATATATATATATATATATATATATATATATATATATATATATTAATTGTTGCATTAACTATTTTCTGTCTATTATATTAATGTTGAATTGATTTTTATATTGAAGTACCTATTGTAAATATCATCCGAGCAGATTAACGAGAACTAATTCACTAAACAATGACAATACAACACAATCTAAACTGTTGGTCTTGACTCACCCGAAACAATAGATATAAAGAATGCATTAATTTTTATAAAAAAGAAAATTGAGTTTGAAAAATTAATGGAAATATCTATAGTTTTTTAAGGGTGTAACCATATCTTTAAAAACCATATCTTTAAAGTTAATAAAAAGAGGAAAAAGTAAGAGAGAGATATAAAATCATATTCTAAGGTATAACTAAAAAGATATTGCCTGAGAATAAAATTTTTTCTTATATCTTTAAAGATATAATTTTACTAAATAGATATTATCAGCGTTTAAGTGGAATATAAGTTAAACTCAAATAAGAGATTATATTGTATACGTTGAAGTGAGTTATTAAAGTTAACTTTTAGTTTTGAGACTATTAATAGATTTTTCAAAGAGATTACCTCTTACTTCTATTTGGTTACCACGTCCTCCATGGCTTCTTCTTTCCAAAGTTATAAAAACATAATGTTAATGATATAATTCGTTTTACTTAGAAAATGATCTCCTTGAAAACTTGTAGATAATATTTTAAAGGGTTAAATATGATTTTAGTCCCTTAAGTATCAAGGCGATTTTGTTTTTAGTCCCTACTCAGAACTTTGATGGTTTTTAGTCCTTGTTGTTTTGAAACTCTGACTATTAGTCCTTAAAATTGGACAGTGTTAAGTTTTAGTGGATGTGGCAAACGGCGATGCCACGTGATCACTGATTTGCTCTCTTCTCTCTCTGCCACGTTGGATGTTTAAGTGTTGAACTGAGATTAAGTCAGTTAATTCTTGTAGATTTATTGTAGCCAACCCTTTATTTTAATGAATTTTGTAAGTCACAGTGACCCACTCAGGGAACAATTGTAGTAGTGGGTACAGTGGTTGCTGTGGTTGCTTTTAATATTTTTTGTAGTGGAAAGGGACCACTAAACTTATCTTATTTAAAGTATGGGACCACTTCATATACAGTGGAAAGGGACCACTAAACTTCGTGTTGTATTCCATCTTTGCATAATGCGAAGTTAACTTCATTTATTCCAAGTCCACATTTACAGATACTCTGCTTGTACTTTCTTATGCTGTGAACTCTTTTCTTTATTAACATAAATCAGTATACCAGTAACAGTGGAATGTTAAAGGGAAAACAAACAACAACCAGAATTTCTAGACAAAACTCATTATATTCAACCATAATTCTTAATTACAATTCATCTTCAACAAAAACATAATACAAAAGAAAATTATTAACGCCCATGACAAGACAAACAACAACAACATCATTTTTCCAACTTTCTTCTCTTCTTGTAATTTCCTTTTCAACTTCTCGTTCTTCTTCCTTAGATCCAATACAAGTTTTTCATTTTCCAAACACATTTCAAGTTCTTCACGTTTTCTTTCAAAGCTTCCTTCAATTTCAGAAACTCCTTTATCATGCCATTCAAAGTAATTACAACTTGAATTACTCTGCAATCAAAACAACACAAGATTAATTCAAAATTCAGCAAATGAAATGAAAGATTTAATCACTCACTGCCCAATTTCTACATCTATAAAACAATCTTCCTTTGTTCTTCACAGTAGTTGCCTTCAAAACCAACAATGTTTCACCATAACCACACAATTTAGAAGGTAACCGTGAAGATGATCCACAGCTTTGCGACTTAGACGAACCAATTGACCTTCGCGTCCAACCATTTCCTCCACTCTCACCTTTCATTTCACTACAAGAAAGCAATCCCTTCATCAGCTTTCCTGCCCACAAAAACCCTATATCCCAAATCCTCATATTCACACGAAGAACAGAAGAAGATCAAAACCAAAACATATGAACTTACCTCCTCAAGAACACCAACTCCAACCTTCAGATGTACTCAAGTTCTTTGCCCCCAGCTGCAGCCACGAAGAAGAACCAACTTCTTCAAATCTCATTTATAAAAGATGACGAAGTGCTCTTCACTTAATCTCAGTTCAACATTTAAACATCCAACGTGGCAGAGAGAGAAGAGAGCAGATCAGTGATCACGTGACATCGCCGTTTGCCACATCCACTAAAACTTAACACCGTCCAATTTTAAGGACTAATAGTTAGAGTTTCAAAACAACAAGGACTAAAAGTCATCAAAGTTCTGAGTAGGGACTAAAAACAAAATCTCCTGATACTTAAGGGACTAAAAACATATTTAACCCTATTTTAAAACTATGACCCCACAAATTATTTTTAATCGAACCAATATTTCTTTTGCTAATTTGAACATAGCAAATTAAGCATAATCTTCATGGATAAATTATGAAAATACTGTATTTTTTTTAAAATTATAAAAGTGAATAAATTTTAAAAAATATTGAAATATGTTGTACATACAAATTTATTATAAAGAAGTCATATTCTGAAACAATTTTTTTATATATTTTTAATAAAGGAAATCAAAGTGTGTTTCATCATTGGAATGTAAAATAAGTTTGCATTGGAGTATTGATTAAATGCATGACTTTAACTTTATAATATTGTAGTGAAGTGATGTATAGATATCGAATTTAGTTAAAGAAAAGTTATAATAAAATTGTGTTTAAACATTTAATTTATGTTGATAATTTCTTAGGAAGATAGATTGAGGAGATTTCCAATCAAGAAGTATGACTTGATTACATGAGAGATCTTATGCTATCTTTTTAACACAAAACTTTAAGGGTTTTTATTTATTTATTTATTTATAATACTTTACTCAATATAAAACTTTTAATTTATATTTTAATTTTTAAACAATTTACTAAAACATTGATACCAAAATAGTACTTAGATACACGACATTTAACTATAAAACATTGAATGAAATAGTATTAGTCTCCAAGAGATATTTTTATGTAGTTAATATGATGCAATTATGCACAATGTCAAACATGTACTGTATTGTATTTTGAAACGTATTTTTGATTGTCCATGTCGGATTTAAAATGTACTAGTGTATCCAGAAACAATTTAGGTTTTTATTGATTTTTTAAGAATAAAATAGTATTTTATCACACCAATGGGGTTCAGGAAGAAAATATAGAGGTGTAGGAAGCAATCCAACTGAATATAATCAATTGTTTTGGGCCTTGGTGTGCATGTGCAAGGGCAACACTCATTATAGTTTTTATCCTGCATCTTCAAAATTCACTTCAAAGACAAATTTAATCTTAGAAATAAATAAATAAATAAATATAATATAAAATAAATTAGGTAAGCTGTGACTACTTCTTACCAAATATATTTATTGTCTGTATTTATTAAATGATTATGCATCCCAAGTCATTTTCGATCATATTTTTTTTCTATCTCATCTTCTTCAGCTTTCTTCTTCTTCATTCAGTATCCTTCGTGTATTATTTTGTTTTTCCTTCATCTTTTGTTTATTTTCATTTTCATTTAACTTGTTCATTTTTGTTGATTAAGTTTTGTTTGAAATTTTATATTTATTTTTATTGTATTTTGCATGTATCAGAATTTTAAATTATATTTAAGAAATTCATCATGTTTCAAAATTTGATTTTTGGATTTTAAAATTTGAAAGAAGTGGTTATCCGATTTCGAAATTTGAAATAAATTAATATAAAATTTTGAAATTTAGGAAAAACTTTCACTGGATTTTTTCATTGAATTTTCAAATTGAATTTTAAAATTTGATGATTTTCTAAATCAATTTTCAAAGTTCAATCAATTCTTAAACAAGATTTCAAAATTAGGTGAGTTTCTTAAATTGGATTTCAAAATTAAAAAATTAATTTCGAGATACGGTAAATTTTCTAAATTAAATTTGAAATTCCAATACATACAAAATATAATAAAAATAAATATAAAATTTTAAACTAAATAAATATTAAATTTCAAAGTAAATGAATATTAAATTTCAAAAAGTTATTGTTGAAGGAAGAAGGTTAAACAAAGGAAAGAAAGTTGAAAAAGACAAACCAGAAAAAATACTTTAAAAAATAACTTGGAATGCATGATCGTTCAATAAATATAAATATTATAATAAATACGTTTGGTAAATAATAATTATTACTTTTTTATTTTATATATATATTTCAAAGGTTAATGAAAATAAAGTAATAAAACTTAAAAAGCTCAAAAATGTATTTATTAGTCCTGTAGCATGCCCACTTAATTTCTACACAACTTGTTAAAATACCATAATACAAAATTTAAGATAATCCATTATTAGTTACAAATACCTTTCATAACCATTAATGTATGGACATAAACATGTAACCATATATTATTATCACTACAAACAGTATGATAATTATTTGTGGAAAGTATCCATAAATTTTATTTCGTTAGCAATTTTATTTTACCCATCAATTATAACAAAAATAAATATTTATCTACACATTGCTCATAAATTTATTGTTATTATACATATCAGAATACATATTAATAATATTTGCAGGTGATTTTTGTGTGTATGATTAAAATGTTAGAAAAGGCATTATCTACTATAATTACACATGTAAAAAGTTGTTTAAGTGAATGAGACTTCAGGTAAATTTTATATATATATATATATATATATATATAAGTACAACTTCTTGATAAAACTCTCGCAAAGTTTACAATAAAAAAAATCTAACTTGGATACACTTTTTAATTCTTAAAAGTTAGTAAAGGATAAAACTGGAATTAGATATTCCTTTATATAAAAACAAAAAATCATTCAAAAATGTTTTCTTTCTTCCTAAAAAGTTATTTACTACATCTTTTATATTTTGTTTCTATTGTTTAACGAAAGATTATACATCAAATTCTTATTAATTAAAAAATGTTGGAAATTCAATTAGAAAATATTTTTGGTTGTAAAAAAAACATCTATATTACTAACCTTGGCATTATATAAAATGTACTATAGAACATCTAAATATCCATGTATTTACTTTATTATTTTCACCAAGTTTAATTGACTTTCTAAACACAAATAATCACGTGTTTACATAATGTTCATTTCAAAAAAATATTTGTAACTCTCTCTCAATTCAACTCACATGTTCTTTTAATTTTTCAAGATCAGATATGTCATGTTTTATTTTAAAAATTAATTTATAATTTATATACACAATTCAAAGAAATATAAAAAAAACATGAAAATTATGAAGTTAATTGTAAAGTATACATGTAATTTTTTTTTCTTCTCAAATTTATTAAATTAAAAATTTATTTTCTTTTTATTATTATTTATTTTTTATAACGTGTGTATATATATATATATATATATATATATATATATATATATATATATATATATATATATATATATATATTTCTTGAATTATAAAATAACAATATTTAAAATATCTTTTGGAAAGAAGTTGACTTTAAGTCTAATTCAAACTCACAAAACTGACTTATAAGATAAGGTTTGCACCGATTTATATATTCTAAATTGGCTTTATCTCTAGTCGATGTGGGACTTTCAACATACCCCACGCCAAAGTATATAGATCTCGAGTGTGAAACTAAACATTAATGACTAGTCCGACGACCTGATAGCAGATGGAGTAATATGTCCAATAAACAATAATTATTGTTAGGATAGATTATAACTCCGTTCATCCACTTATATATTTTTAATTGATATTATGTCTGGTTGATATAGGACTTCAAAAATATTTCATAACAAAAAATAAAATAAGAATTAAAACAAGAATTTTAAATTCAGGATAAGTAGAAAATAATTTTAAACAAAAAGAGC
The DNA here is from genome assembly GCF_029865625.1 of Vigna umbellata. Classification (NCBI taxonomy): domain Eukaryota; kingdom Viridiplantae; phylum Streptophyta; class Magnoliopsida; order Fabales; family Fabaceae; genus Vigna; species Vigna umbellata. The sequence continues at coordinate 102,129,429 of NC_142165.1, forward strand.
GTGAGGAAATGAATCAACATATAACCGGAAACAAATTGAATAATAAAAATATAAATAAATTGAAAATGAAAACATCATGCTGTTGATAAATACAATTTAATAATAACACATTAACAAGAGGACTAGTACATTAATAAAAATAAACTAAATAATAAAATAACAAATAAATAAAAGGACTAATATATAGTTGTCAATAACATAAATATAAATTAAAATATAGAATTAGTTCATAATTGAAAATAAATTAAATAATATAACGACAAATTAGATTGAATAAATTTTATTTTTATATTTATACTTTTTTAATATAATCTCACGTTTTTGAAATATCTTAATTTAGTTCTAATTTCATTTTAAAAAATCATCATATTATTAATTCATGTTAATGTTATTGGAAGAATGACAAGTTACAAAAATAAGTATCTTTGGTGGCTTATTTTGGGAATCCAACCGCTGAAAAGGAAACATGTAACATGACCAAAGACTTTGGGACACAAATAATGTTGGTGATTTACAAAATAAAATAAAATAAAGATAAGGTGATGTATATTTATATTTATTTAAGATATATTATAAAAATAAAATGATTATAAAAAAATAAATTTTTGTATTTAAAATAAAATAAAATGATAAAGTTAAATAAATGTAAAATTTATATATGTCAAAATATAATTTCTGTTTGCAAAAACCAGAGGTTGGTATTGCGCACTAAAATCATCTTTCCAAGCTGCCACAATAATCGACAACCGTCTTTTTTGTTCCTTTATTATTGATTATGTTTTCCCAATCCACGCCATCTTCATCATTTTTAGCATCTTGGATTTCTATCTGTCACTTTCTCAATATCATTAAATAATAAAAGTTGAAGAAGACCAATATATTATTAAAAATAAATTAAATAATATAAACATAAAAATGAATTAAATAAAATAATGTATAACTTAAAATAAATAATAAAATGTTAATAGACATGAACAAATATATTAACATTAATATAAAACCGTTCATCTCACTTTCTCTTTTATTACTAATGGAAGTCACACTAAAATTAGAACAAGAAATATTTTTAAAAGGATAAAATTTTATGCAACTCTGAACTCTATTTCTTTTACTTTCATACTTTACCTCGTCTAAATTTTATTTAGATTAAACATAAATAACTTACTTTTAAAATATAAATTTAATTACAAAAATTAAAGAGTATGATTTTCTAACTTTGATATTTAAAGTAAAGATAAAATAAATATGATGCACACAGATAAATAAACATTATACAGTATTACATAAATTGAACCAAATCTTTGTTTTTTTTTCTCCAATTCCACAACCAGTGGAGAGTGTGGCATAAATGGATATTCTTTTCGTAAATGGATATTCTTTGAGGAAATTTTTTATGACACTGAAATATTACACTGTGAACTACCTTCAATCATTGTGTAGTGTAAAAGAGTGAAAGGTTAATGTTTGAGACAAAGGTTTTGATGAAAACTTGTAAGACTTGTCTTAAATTTAAATTTAGGATAGAAATAAATCATATATAATATAAAAATAAAGTTCTATATCATATAAAAATAGGAATCAACCTGAATTTATATATACATAAAATATTTTTCATTGATAAAAAAAATAAATCTGTAAAAATTTGATTTAGAACGAATAATATCTTATGATTATAGAGATCTATATGTGTTACACTCTCTCTACATTGAATGTAGTACAGAATTTCAATACTAAAAAAGTTGTTGAAGCAGTGACCATGGAAATTTATTTTGAAAGGAAGCAATGAGAAGGTGGTCCATGCCCTTTTTTGGAACATATCTGTAAGCTCATCTCAAATGGCTACAAAATGAAAATGGTTCTCAGCCATAAATCACTATATATGCTTTCAGCCATTGATGAAACTAGTGGCTCTTGCTTCATCTCAGAAGAGATAGAGTTCATCTTATTATCAGCCATCTACCACACAATACTCCCAACAACTCTTTCTTTTCTTGTCAGGTTTTGTGTGGTGTTCAATTAAAATCATACCTTGCAATGTCTTACTTTTCTTAACTATAAGACAATGTTCTTCAAATTTTCAACAACACTTTGTTGAGATATTAGCTATTCCATCTCTTTACTTGTCTCAACCCTTACGACATTATCGTTTTCATCACTTTCAAATGGTTACAAAAAACTTGCAGAAATTATTGTGTGGTTCAGAGACTCGCGTATATGGAATCATTTATATGACAAAACAATAGTATTGCACATTATCAATTGAGCAACAACATTTTCCATAACATTAAATTTTTTCTAGAACATATATAACTCTCAATCAATTCAGTAAACGAGGAAATGAACAAGTATGAAATACGTAAAAAAAAATGGTAAAAGGAATTATACCTCTGTAGTATTTCAATTTTGATTATTTGTTCTATATTTGAATGAAATTGTAGAGAATATTTGAAGATATTTGGTAAAAAAATATTATATATATCAATTGCAACATTATAACAACATAAACAAAAACGATAAAAGTTAAATCATCAAAATCTTGTGACATGGTAAAAAATATTTTGACACACAAAATTTTCTTACATTTATTTGATATTATCATTCAAATACAAAATACAAATACAAAATTAACCTTTTTTATGATTATTTTACTTATAAAATGTGTTTTCAAATAAATATAATACATGTCAAAGTATTATTACTTACAAAAAAAAAAGTAGGTGTTCTCATCATTTGGATGTGTTCCACGTGTAATTTCCTGTTATTAAGAAAGTTCCAATGTCTGTCCCCTGACATGTGTAAGTAATTTCTTAGGAAAGTTTCCATTCTCTTAGATTAATCAATGCCCTGGTTTATCTCCTAAATTTTAGCTCAGTCTAATGACTGTTTCTATTGTATAACTAACAAACTTTACCGTAACAATTCTGAAGGAATCACCTTCTTTCAACAATTTTCTGATTTTCCCTTTAACATGATGTCTTCCTGGACATCATGCATCAGCTTCAAAAGTGGGAACAGTTTAATTCTGAATAAGGTGCCAACAAAGAAGAGTGAAAATATACCTGTGTTGTGGTCATCATCTATTCCTGCACAACACGTCAACTGCATGAGATCTACGTTGAACACTCGATGTTCTGCAGTGAAAGGTGTCATTGTTCACTGTCTCAAAACTGAGTTTTTCATTTTATTTTCCATTCTGAATGCACCAACACTTAATTAAACTCTTAGAAACGAAGACGATGTTTTTGGTTATAAATGTTCACTTAATCAAAGTTACATGCTTTCCCCTCTTTTGAGGGCACTCGAGAACATGACACCCCAAATATGTTGGACATTGTTTTCTTTTGGAGAAAACCCTTTGAAACTTTGTCTGGTTGTAGGTGCTTTATTGAAACAAATCAGAATGTCTGAATTTAGTTGAGGTATGCTCTATATTAGTCACATGTGAGATTTTTAACAATACCATCAACATGTACAGAACTAATACAAAGATAACTTGGACTAGATTTATATTAGGGTCAATCTGTTGTTAGTACAAGGTTGTTTTTGGATTTTGATTATATACCATTTGAACGGACCAGTCAACCCAACATAAATCGATAGGTCATTATCAATATTAACCGATTAGCATCTCCTATATTAAGATTGTCTAGATAATTACCAAGATAAAATATGTTATTGAACATTGAACACATTTTAAATAAAAAATTCATTTCAAAATCTATAAATAATATATATAATACAGGAGTAGATAATTATATTTATTAGACATTTCCTTTAGTAGGTATCTGTTCGTTTGGACTTATACTCTTAAAAAAAAAGGTTTTACTAACATTTGAAAAAGTGAAATAATACCAAGAGACATGAATTAAATTGTGAGGGTGTAGTTCTCAACCCTTAATTAATACTACTGAAGCAGATTAATTTTATGCATATCAGATCAGTTAAATATGTTGTCACAGTTGAGGAAAACTTGTAGCTCCAGTATTAACTCACCGTTTAATTACCACCACAAAAAGTTACACTCAAATGCCAACCACCTACATCATCTACAAACAGCATTTCTCACATGTGGAATTAAAAACGTCGACAAAACCAATGATTTCACTTCATCCTCACCACTTTTTTGTGTGATAGCTATTTTAACTTACCATAAAATTTCTAACTTTTTCATAATACATGAAAAATATGCATGAGATGAGTGAATGCTAGCATGCCACGTAATTAGCAAGTATATCCATTCATGCCACGTGCCTTTTCTTTTCTATCAGAAAATAAATAGTTAAAGACTAGAATTTATTTTTAGAAACTTTTTGTATTATTGTGTATTGTTTCTGCTGCAGTAGCACTTTCTTACTCTCACAACAACTGTGATGTTATCTGTCTCTCTCTTCCTCCAAGAAAAAAGGAGATACTAAGTTTGAATACTTGCATTGCCACGCCATGATGAGATGCTAATTACGACTAAATTAAACATAGAGAGGACAAGGTGATTAAGATAATCAAACCACACTTGGCAATCTCAGAACCATACACCTAACCAATTCTTGTTTGTCCCAATGTCATAGGACATGTACGACAAAACCATGCGTGGCTCACCTTCTCCTTACATATACGACGCATGTTGTCACACAACACCAAACCATCACCAGAAAAAAAAGAAAAACCAGACCAACCATACTACACCAGACACTCCTCCTAACCTTCAAATCTCTTCTTCCTCTTCATCACACCGTTATAAAAACTTCTCTTCCTTGGGACTTTTGCATTTCACCTGCATACCTTTTCTAACATGGCTCCCGGGACCGGTGTCTTTGCAGAGATTTTGGATGGAGATGTGTACAAGTACTATGCCGATGGGGAGTGGAAGAAAGCTTCTTCTGGGAAAACTGTTGCCATCATCAACCCCACTACAAGAAAGACTCAATACAAAGTTCAAGGTAAATCACCTAAATAATCTCGTATGCTAGCACTTGGCTCGTCAGTGATTTCCCTTCTTCTTGGATACGAAGCCCTTTATTTTAGTCAATTTCTTGTGGATGTTGCTAGCAGCTTGAGAATTACAATTCTAGATGTCAGTTAAAGTTAGTAGAGAAACAATTGATGTGTAATTTTTACTAAATTTTTTGTGACTGGAGAATTAGTGAGGAGAAAGCAGTTTCTGTTGCTAAATTTTGTGTTTTTAGGGCTCAAGTTCTTGTTCTGTGTAACCAAACTGAATCTTGAAAGCAAGGTTCTTCTTTTTATTTACTTTTACAGTGAAGATAAGTGTGTGTGATAAGCTCTAAAATGAGCTCTAAAATGGTGTTCATGCAGCTTGTTCACAAGAGGAGGTTAATAAGGTCATGGACTTGGCAAAATCTGCACAAAAATTATGGGCAAAGACCCCACTGTGGAAGCGGGCTGAACTTCTTCACAAGGCAGCTGCTATCCTTAAAGAGCACAAGGCTCCAATTGCAGAGTGTCTGGTGAAAGAAATAGCAAAGCCAGCCAAAGATGCTGTTACAGAGGTGCATATTGTGTCACGGGTTATGTGAAACAAGTTGAATTATTGTTCTGGACTATTACTTGGAAGGATGGAGATAACTGGTTTTGTATTTCCTTGAAGGTTGTAAGATCTGGTGATCTGATTTCTTACTGTGCTGAAGAAGGGGTAAGGATTCTGGGAGAGGGAAAGTTCTTGGTGTCGGATAGCTTTCCTGGAAATGAAAGGACAAAATATTGCCTCACATCCAAGGTTTATCTCAACACTTCTTTCAAACTTCAATTTTAACATAAAAGACTTCACAGGTCAAAATTCACTTACTACTGGATTCTCATACATTTTTGCATTGAAGCTTACATGTTAACATAAAAGATTTTGTTCAGGGTGAAATATCAAAGAGAATGGATTAAACAATTCTCACATTTAAAGGGGGTGATGGAGTAGGGACATTATAAGCAAAAAGACCCATGAAGAATGGGTGCTTTAGAAATATGGTATTGATGCAATAAACAGTAATTTCAGAGAGACAATACATGCTTTCCTACACTCGTGTATAACGTGTATTGGTGGAGAAATGACAAAAATAATCAGGTCAAGGATAAATCACTCTATCTTTTAAAATTAACTGGAGGAATCAAGTTCTTCGTTCATCTGCAAAGTTCTTTTCTTTCAAGATGTCCACGTGTAAGAAAAATTTATAGATCAAGAATGGTTTAAGTATAACTAGTGCAACAAATCGAGGGAGGTCAACTTAAATAACACTGATAAAGAACTTGCTTACTGGACAGTGGACACCATAGACCATAGTCATTCCAGAAATATTTTATCATGGAAAAGTACGTTCTTCTGTAATTCCTGGACACAGTCAGCTACTTCTGAAAAATCAATATAATAAATTATTTTTGCTAACTCACACATACAAACAGACACAATATCAAAACCCTGAGTTCATATTGTTGTGTAATATCTGCATCAGATTCCATTATCTTAGTAACTTTTAATGACTAGCAAACTGAATGATCGTGATGAGGTGAGTAGCCAAGTATCTTCATGCTTTCTAGATTTGGTTTTTGATGTGATCTAATAAGAAAGTTTCATTTGATTTTCAGATTCCACTTGGAGTGATTTTAGCCATTCCACCATTTAACTACCCTGTTAATCTTGCTGTCTCCAAAATTGCTCCTGCACTGATTGCTGGAAACTCCATTGTGCTCAAGCCTCCGACTCAGGTAATTATATCCTTCATTGTGAAACCCTCCAGAGGGAACCTACTAGTTAGATCCACACCCTCAAAGTAAAAACTAGCTCATGTCACAAAAGTGCTATGCCAGCGTTAAGAGTGTTGCAGCAGTTAAACAGATCACAGCAACAACCATTCCATTCCAGGATGTTTATTTCCTTAGTTTCTTTCCTTTGTTGCTCCTTCTAATGTTTGTTTAATGATCCATTTCAGGGAGCCGTTTCTGGTCTGCACATGATTCACTGCTTTCACTTGGCTGGTTTTCCCAAAGGGCTAATCAACTGTGTCACTGGCAAAGGCTCAGAAATTGGTGACTTCCTAACAATGCATCCAGGAGTGAACTGTATAAGGTGACGATTTGCTCCCCTTTGGATGATTCTGTGATAGTATCATACCACACATCCTCAATTTCCCTGTGCTAGTAATTTTTCCTCCACTGACTTGTGACTTTGGTTTGCCAGCTTTACTGGTGGAGATACTGGCATTGGAATTTCAAAGAAGGCAGGCATGATTCCTCTGCAAATGGAGTTGGGAGGAAAAGATGCCTGCATTGTACTTGAGGATGCTGACCTGGATTTGGTTGCAATAAACATTATAAAAGGAGGCTTTTCATACAGGTAATGTCACAACTGTATTAGTACTTCTGTGACAAGGGTTCCTCTAATGCACTGATTTGGCAGAACAGCGAGCTATATTAATATAGACAAACAGACTTCCTCATCCACACTTTGCATGCATGATGCATTCTTGTTTTCTATCTTTCAGTGAAATATATAGAGTTTGTGAGGTATTGCTTCTAATATCAGTGTATTCTCCCATATGAGATGAATGTTAAATGGTTAGAATTCCAGCATCATGTGCTTTTCTTATGGTATATGTCAGATATAATTCAACAACAACAAAATCACATTCTTAAGGAATTTGACTTGAATTATGATTCCATATTTTTTTCAACAAAAGTGGGCAGAGGTGCACTGCTGTTAAGGTTGTCCTGGTAATGGAATCTGTTGCCGATGCTTTGGTTGAGAAAGTGAAGGCTAATGTGGCAAAACTAACAGTCGGACCACCAGAGGATGACAGTGATATCACTCCAGTTGTGTCAGAATCATCAGCCAACTACATTGAAGGCCTGGTCTTGGATGCTAAGGAGAAAGGAGCAACATTCTGCCAGGAGTACAAAAGAGAAGGCAATCTCATTTGGCCTTTGCTACTGGACCATGTGAGGCCAGACATGAGAATTGCATGGGAAGAGCCATTTGGACCAGTTTTGCCAGTAATTAGGATAAATTCAGTTGAAGAAGGAATCCATCATTGTAATGCCAGCAACTTTGGACTTCAGGTCAGAAAATTACAGCCCTCAAACTTGCACATCACTAGCCCTTTATACAATGCTTTGTTATGATAGACGTAACTTTATCAACAAATTGAACTTGTGCAGGGATGTGTGTTCACAAAGGATGTAAACAAAGCAATAATGATCAGTGATGCAATGGAAACAGGAACAGTTCAGATAAATTCTGCCCCAGCTCGTGGACCAGACCATTTTCCCTTTCAGGTGAACCCAGTCAAAAACCAACCAAATTCTCATAATTCACAATTGCTATTTCCAAAACTTAGAAATTATGAAACTGTTTATCCAAATGTGAGAGCCATTATTAACAAAAAATACTGTCTGACAGGGTATAAAGGACAGTGGCATTGGATCTCAAGGGATTACCAACAGCATAAACATGATGACCAAGGTTAAAACCACTGTGATCAACTTACCCAGCCCTTCCTACACCATGGGCTAGTCCTGTTATAGTCATTCATTTGCGTGGCAGAAAAACAATTTATAGTGAGTCTCGTAAGTCATGGTGAACGTACAAACTGTGTGAGTTTAGCATCTGGTTCTGTTTGGCAGCCGTGAATCATAGAGATGAATAATGAGTTTGATTGATGGGTCACATACATCTACTTCATGTGACTGCTTCTCATTCTCATCTTTAGCATCATACCAATATCAATTATCGTCTTCTACCTTGTCATCATTATGTACTCAATTCCTGTTAAAAGTTGAATGTTAAATCAGTGAATTCAGGAGAAATAACTCTGCTTTTCTTTCCATTTCTTCCCCAATTATTTTCTCATAATCCCACTTTTCTTAGTGCACGAAATGCAACTCCAAATTCTGGATATCAATTTTTCATCCATTAAATGAATAAAAAGTAAATCATAACATTCAGAGAAATTAGAGAAATATTTTATACAGATTTTTCTTAAAATTCATTATTATCTACGGCCATGCATCTCTCTAAAGAAAAATAACCATGCACAATACAAAAATTGGGCTTTTCGTGATTATGGACCAGGCTTGAGCCCAAATCCTACAAACTTCGACAGATATTACTTTTAATTAATGAACTTGTCAAGAAAATTATATTCAGTATTTGTAAACCTAATTTCTTTTATTCTATTTATCTAATGTAAAATTCGATCTTTATTTTGAAAAAAAAAACAATTTTTTAACTAAAATAATAAGAATAAAGTGCGATTAAAAACATGAATATATATATATATATATGGAAGAAGCATCGTTTGAATGGATAAAAATTAATGGAAAAAAATGGCAGTAAATATGAAAAGTTTCCGAAATGGTCTTAGGGAATTCCATACTAAGTGGAGATTGAGGTGTAAAGAGAGTCCTATAAGCTGAAGGGATTTGGGGATGTGATTGGTACAGGAGAAGGACATATACCTACAACTTTCTTTTGCCATTACCAAGCTACCTTTAATAAAGATTTATTCATGTCTAATATAACATATCAACATTCTATGTTCTTTCAGGTTTATTGTTGTCTCACTTAAGAATAACCCTTTTCTCTATCTATAACTTTCTCATCATCGTGTGGGTTTAAACTCTTTGCTTCTCATCATCTACAAAACTAGAATGCTGGGATTTTATTCTCTTCAAATTTGAACTTATGTCACATATTTTTATACGTTATGAAAGGCATTTCGACTTTGTTGACATCACCTAATGACCATTGCTACTTTCAATTCATGTTATGTCACACCCATAAAGTATATGCTTCCTGGGAATAAATTAAAAATATTATAGGTATGATTTGAATCAACATATTCGATTCTTATACATCTAAGTTTTTGTACTTTATAAAGTGTTAATATGAAATTCGTAAATTAACATTGCCCCACCTCACCAAAAAATAGAAAACAGAAATGATAAACATTTATCTCTTACGAACACACAGATTAAACCAATATTTTGATTTATTTTTATTAAAAACATAACAACGTTAATTCACGTCTCTTACTATGTTCTATTATTATTCTTTTTCTGAGAAAAAGTCGTACCTTGGACGCGTGTAACGGTTTCAGAAACAGGTGTCCACGTATGTGTTGTTTATTCAGTTATAAGAAACACAGGTGACCAAATATTACTAAAATCAAAATTATATTGTATAAATTAAAAGGAACAAATTGATAACTCATTTTTTTAACTTTTTTACAACGTTGTTGATTGATTCGTTTAAAATAATTCTTTTTTTTTATAAAAAGTTGACTTGAAAAAGGGTTTAACGTTCACATTTTATTGATTCCAAAACTACTGTAAATGTTATCATTATGAATTCTCAACAAAACAAAACTTTATTAGACAACAGTTCCGAAACCTCAGCGAGTAACTCATAACCGTCTGTTCCGCCATTGCTATTTCTTTTCAAGACTTTCTTCTTTCTTTCCAACTCAGTACACAAATTCACTCTATGCTTTCTCTCTTTCACTTCTATCTTCTCTCAACTTATACGTTATTTATACATATGATAGCACCAAAATGAGATCGTACGTGTTATTTATCTAACAAGAAAATAAAATATATCAGGATATTATGTTAATAAGGTTGTGTATTTAAAAGTGGATAATGAGATTATAAATGATGTGATTTAAAGTACACGAAAAATTAAATAACTATAAGACATAATAATATTATGTGTTCATTAAAATTTGATTCCTAGATAATATATACTTAAAAGCCTATTTTTTCTTCAAAATTATGTGTTCTCTTTAAACATTAATAATCAAAAAGTATAAAAAGATATCATTTGTAAATGCAAGCTAAGAAATTGTATTGATATTCAGGTTAAAATTAAATAATGATCTTGAGTGAATTAAATTTTTTTAAATCTAGTCTAGATTTAATCTATATATCTAATAAAATAAATTAATTATTAATAATATGATATCATTAATATATATATATATATATATATATATATATATATTATATTGTTATGTGTTTTTAAATTAGTTCACTTTTATACGTGGTATTATTATTATATTTGGTATTTAACATTTATTTATTTTGTTAGAAAGTAGGTTAGAGGATATTTAGTATATTCCATTAATCACTTAAACGTTTTTGTTAAAAGAAATGGAAATGAACTTTTAAAAGTATACTAAAACCTATTTCATTTATAAAGTTGTTTTTTAGAAAATAAAATTTACAACATTGCCTATTTTTTTTAATATTTTAAAGAAAAATATGTTTTAATATTTTAATATTGGTTACAATTAAACTTGTGTTATCTTTCAATTTTCTCTAGCATTTCTTATTTGCGATTTTGGTCTGTTTTTTCATTTTTATTGTTTGGGTTTGCGTGAAATATTTGTTTTCTTTAATGTAGTTGTGCATTCGTCATTCTTTCAAAATGACCTTCTAGCCTCTAGTAACCGATCACAAGAATATTGTATTGTAATCAATTATGGCCAGCAATGCTCATAGATAGAAAAACATTGTTTTTGGAAAATAATAATAAACTTAGGAAGCTTAGAAACATGAAACAATAATAAACTTAGGAAACTTAGAAAAACATTATTTTTGGAAAATTAACTGCATCTAGTACAATGGTCTAAAAATTATGAGTTAGTAGTCAGTTGAGCTCTTTGAGTCTACATTCCAACCAAACAAGAATCAACTTATTTAAGAGTTTGATGAAGAAAGTTACGAGCAAAACAACCAGAGGTGGCGGCAAGAATATATAAAACAGTAATTTTAAGCAATTAAGTAGAGATGTCCAAAAATCACAAATTAGTAAAGATTTTTGAATTTATTTTCTAATAAACAAGGAATCACATCATTTGGAGGTATGTGGAAATAATCCGCAAATGTCAAAGTTGACAGCATGTTATGTCACTCAAATTCTCTTCGAGAGTGACGTTCTCACAGTTGGGTATTGTAGTACAAATTTTTGTACAAAATCATATTTTTGTATGGGTAATCGTTTACAAGGCCATTGTAATCTACTGTATGGGCTACACTTGTAGTCCCTTGTAATAGATTACAATGGCCCTGTAAACGGTTACCCATACAAAAATTTGATTTTGTATAAAAACTTAGCTAGTAGTAAGAACTATCACTTCCTAAAGGCAATTTAAGTATTTCTTTCATATTTTTTTGAGACTTCTTTCTAGTGTTTAAGTGTGAGTATAACTTGAAAACTAAGGTTTGAGAACTTTATGATGGAGGAAAGATCCAATTGTGATGACCAAGTTAGGTGCAGTCCTCAAGTGGAGGCCAGGTCCCTTGTAATCGATTACAATGATCCTATAAACAATTATCCGTACAAAAATTTGATTTTGTACAAAAACTTGCAGTAGAACATCACTCCATATAGGCAATTTAGTATTATTTTAATATTTCGTCAAAGGATGAGCCTTCTTTTTAGTGTGTAAGTATGAGTAGAGCTTGAAAACTGAGGTTTGAGATTTCAAATTTAATACAAGAGACAACGCTGAGAGTGACTTGAGATAGAAAGAGAGATTTTAAGAGGAAAAAGATGAACCCTTTTCCAAATGATATTTCAAAAACCTGTCAAACAAAATTTGTTTCCAAAAACACTCTTCTTCGCGTGAAATTTCATTTCTAAAAATATTATTTGATCTTAACATGGTAAAAAAGATGTAAAAAATGAATGGTTAAGAAAACATTTTCAAAATTAAAATCAATTACAGATTATTAACATTACAATTTAAAGAAAAAGAAAATAAAATATGAGATATTAAGAAACTTGACAGACAAGTCGTAGAGGAAACCCTTGGTGGGAAATGAAAAAGAAAATGAATAATAATAATAATAAAACAGTAGAGGTTGGTGGTGAGGGACGTATTTAAAAGTAGCACTGTCTTGCGGTTACTCTTGTGTTGAAACCCTCCTTTCTTCTCTTTTGTGTCTGCTTTAAAGCTTATAACTCTAATCTCATGCAACCTTGTAGTAGAGAAATGCAAGGCGCTAACAATAACTCTCTCTTTAACAATCAACAACAGATCCACTTTGATGCAACTTCAAACGAGGATTTCCTTAAGCAAATGCTCTCTAATCTCCCTTCGTCTTCTCCATGGACACTCGACCCCAAACACAACCCCTTATGGGACCCTAATTCCGACGAAACCACGCCGGAAAACAACGTCGTTTTCCCCTACGACCTCGAACAGGCCAACTTGGCCTCCAAGTTTCGCAACCACCAGATCACCGATGACAAAGCCTCCGCTCTCATGCTCCAACATCACCATCAACTCCTTCTCTCCTCCGCCGCTGCCAATTCCCCCATCCTCCAAATGCCCGTCTCCTCTCTTAACGACGTCGTTCACGCCTCCTCCTTCAAATCTCCTGCTTCAGTTACTACTTTCTTCATTTAATCACCCCAAACCTTTTGCTCCTTTTGATTTTTGGTTTAATTTTTTTTTCTTTCTCAGAACGCTGACCCTGTTCAACCTCTCTACAACGCCTTCTCCGCCTCTCTCCAAGGTGCCGCCCAACCCTCCAACCAAACTCACCATTTTCAACTTCCTCAGGTTTTCATTTTCTTTCTCCTTTTATTATTTTTAATGATAAAATTAAATAAGACATTTTAGGTTGTGAACTGATTTTGTTTCGCTTGGAATTTCAAGGGACAGAGTTTTGGAGCTTCGGCTCCGGCTACTGGTGGTGGCGCGGGTTCCGGGCAGCCGAAGCAGAGGATTAGAGCTAGGAGAGGTCAAGCCACCGACCCACACAGCATCGCCGAAAGGGTACGTTTCTCTGGCCTTGCGAAAACGTGTTTCGACTTCATGTGGCGGTTCCTTTGAACCATACACTTTTTAGCAGTACATTTTTTTCTGTTGTAAAATAGAAAAACAAATCATTGGAAACGGCGGAATAGGACAGCATCGTTTTGATTTTTGATCTTTTGACGTTTGATTGTTGTATTGGTGAGGAGATATGGTCATTGTCTTACTTTTATTGTTCTGAAACTGGGTTGGGAATTTTGTTGTGTGTGGCAGTTACGGAGGGAGAGAATCGCAGAGCGAATGAAGGCCCTGCAGGAACTGGTTCCCAACGCCAACAAGGTAAATATCAGTTGATGGATTGAAGTAAGGTTAAACTTAATTATGTTTCTTTTTTGTGGATTAATTGGAGTATAATGAACAATAATTATAAATTAGACACTTTTGAAGTGCCCAGTAGTTTTGGTATGTATTGTAGCGGCAACACCTTCCCATTATATATATATCTTTCCGTGCGTGCCTGAAATATGAAGCTGGAGAGCACTAAGGTTTGGTACTTGCAGCAAGTGGGATTTGTGGTTTTGTTGTTATCTGTATGAAGAATGAAGGGACTAGACGCAACACATGAACAATATATAATAATAATAGTACTATATATGCACCATTGCACCATCCAATGCAAGGATCAATCCTTGGTAAAAGGACTCCTGCACTCTCTTTTTACAGTACACTCTCTTTTCTCTGATTCTTTTTATCATACAGACTTTCTAAATTATTTTTCTCATTTCATATCTGTCTCACTTTACTTTAAAAAAGTGTAAAATGTAAATTATACAAGCAAATATATCCTTGTTAATAAAATAAAAGTGCATGTTCATGAATTGACAGACTGATAAGGCCTCCATGTTGGATGAGATCATCGATTATGTGAAGTTCCTCCAGCTCCAAGTCAAGGTGAGATTCCCTCTGTTTCCACGTTTTCTTAATGAATAGAAAATTATTATATATTGTGACAAATTATTTTCATTTTCTTTGTCTTACATCTGTGTGTTATCTTATGTGTTTTATTTTTATTTTCATTCTATATTCATATCTCAATAGAAGGAAGCAGAAAAAGTTAATAAAGCGAAGGCTATGATATAATTAAATAAATGTTTTAGTGAAACACATGTATACAACTTTACAAAATAAGTCAGCATGTTCAATGAGTTGCTGTGCAGACACAGTGTTTTTCGACCAACTTTTTTCTCATATAATTTTTCATTCAACTTATTTCTTCTTTAATTACAAAATTTCAAAATTGGTGAATATTTTTTATCTTCACTGTGAATATTTTTTAAAAATAAAATAAAAATCATTGGATTACACAGGTTTTAAGCATGAGCAGATTGGGAGGTGCAGCGGCTGTGGCACCCCTTGTTGCTGATATATCTTCTGAGGTAGACAACTCCATCTTTACACTATTTTTTCCACTTTGATTATCACAACAACTATGTGCCAATTAAAAGATTGTTTTTTCTCCTTTCCCCTTCAATGCTTGTCTGTTGTGAATTCGGGTATTTTTAAAGAAAAACAAAAATAAAAGAGGAGACAAGAAAATGAGGAAGATAATAAAAAAAACATGGGAGGAATTCCATAAGAAGAAATAGAAGGGCAGAGGTAGCACCCATAAAATATTGTCGGAGTGAGTATGAGTAGTCTTTTTGTGTTGCCTTTGGCTTATTATCCATCAATCAATCAATCTCAAATTCTCAATCACCACAAAACGACAATCCAAAAGCAGCACGCGTGGCCACTTTCGCAGATTCCTCTTTCTTTTTCTCTCTCTCTCACAACAACCCTACTGTAACTAACGCTGTCACATGTTGTCGTCTTTGCACTGCAGGGAGGCGCGGACTGCGTTCAACAAAAACGCAACAACACCAACGGAAACTCAAACGGCAACCATGCTTCTTCAAACGACACCCTCACCACGACGGAGCAACAGGTGGCGAAGCTCATGGAGGAAGACATGGGATCCGCCATGCAGTACCTGCAGGGGAAAGGTCTCTGCCTTATGCCGATTTCCCTGGCCACCGCCATCTCCAAAGCCACGTGTCACACCAGAAACCCTTTCACCAACGGTGATGGGCCCTCTTCTCCCGGAATATCCGCGCTCACCCTGCACTCGTCCACTCTCAGTAACGGCCTCGTCAAAGACACCGCCTCCGTTTCCAAGTCCTGATCACGCCGTTTCGTTGACTTTCAAGTCAAACACTACACCAAGCGACGTGACCGCCACTACCTCAACGAAATCGAGAACAACCTGAACAAACCAAATGACGTGGATTTTGTAAAGTCCAGGAAAGGCTGTCCTTCACGACGTCGTTTTTAGCTTGACTTTCGTAACCACACGCTAACTTTCATGCTCATACACTTTCCATCCTATCCTATCTCATTTCTTTGTATTTTTCGCCTCTTTTTCTTTTACTTTATTTATTTATTTCGCAATCAGTTTGTTAATTTTTTTTAACATCTATGCTACTTTTTCTTTTCTCTCTTATACCACTTTCCTGCATTTGCCCTATCTTTTCCATCCAAGGGAAAACAAATCGGTTTTAAATACTTCTGATTTAATAAAAAATGAAAAGAAATAGAAAAATTCACTAAAAATAATTAACATTTCTTTTTCTCTCTTCCAAAACAAAAATTGTAATGTTTTACTTGACCTCTTTGTCATTTGCACGAAGGCATTATTTTATGATTTTTATTTGAGTTTTAGAAACAGTCACGGATCAGACCAAGTGCTTTTTTTTAAAAGACTTTCAATGTTGTGAACATTTATACTTTTCTTTTTACGATCAAAACGTGGCCACGTCACCAATTAGGTTGATATCAACTATTATATTAGGTCAATTTTAAAGTTAAGCTTTACTATCGTCATTTGATTTAATCACGTTCGATATATGTAAAAGTGATTTTAAAAAAATAAAGCAAAGTTTGTTTAACTGGTAGGCTGACTCTAATATAAAGTAAAATCGAATCTTATATAAATAAAATATCGAAAACCCAAGCCAATAATAGGTTGCACAATTTGACAATGTGTCGTTTGCCAATTGGATTGCAAATATTCAAAGATCCTGCAAAGTTTAGTTCCTCCTCTTACAAACTGTTAATTTCATCATAATACAACAGTTAGGATAAAATAATAGTAAATCGAGTTTTTTTATGGTTAAAAGTGAAAAAAAAAAGTTTCATTTTCACTATAAAAAGTGAACTGCTTTTATATATATATATATATATATATATATATATATATATGGGGTTTGCTAACGCGCGTACGCCTGTTTTTCAGTTGGTACATTTTAGCAATGTGTACCGGGTTTTAGTAGACAAAAATACCCTTATATATTATGGATTCCAAGTTTTAAGGTTAAGGGTATTTTAATAATTTTCATTCTCAAAACTTAAAAAAAAAAAAAGAAACCCCTAAACCCTTACTCACCTCTCTCATTCCTCTCAATCCTTTCTCTTTCATCTCTCTCACTCCAACATTTTCTCTGTCATCCCTACTGTAGCCCCAATTGAAAAAATCAGAAACACTTGCCTTTAAAAAATTTGCCTTTGTAAAGAGTTGAGTCATTGACATATTCACCTTCAAGACAAAGGTTCATTCAAGATCTCTTCAATTTCACCATCTTCACTAACCTCTCTAATTTCATCATTTGTATTTGTTGAATCATCATCTCTAAAAAAAACCCTCCAGGCCAATTACCAATTCTTTCGGATGTCATTATGCTTGTGAAAATTAGATAAAATTATATACGACAAAAATTATAAAATGAAAACTCATTATAAAGTCATTTTTTGTAAGAAATTGTTTAACAACGGAGTGTTTCTAATTTTTTTCCAGGCCAATTACAAATTCCTTTGATGTCATTATGCTTGTGAAAATTAGATAAAATTAGATAAGACAAAAATTATAAAATAAAAACTCATTATAAAATCATTTTTTGTAAGAAATTGTTTAACAGTGAGTATTTCTGATTTTTTCCAGGTCAATTACCAATTCCTTTATTCTTGTGAAAATTGGATAAAATTAGATAAAACAAAAATTATAAGATGAAAACTCATTATAAAATTATTTTTTTGTAAGATTGTTTAATGACGAGTGTTTCTGATTTTTTTCAATTGGGGCTACAGTAGGAGATGACAGAGAAAATATTGTAGTGAGAAAGAGGAAAGAGAAAGGGTTGAGAGGAATGAGAGAGGTGAGTAAGGGTTTGGGGGGTTTCTTTTTTTTTTTTTTTAGTTTTGAGAATGAAAATTATTAAAATACCCTTAACCTTAAAACTTAGAATCCATGATATATAAGGATATTTTTGTCTACTAAAACCCGGTACACATTGCTAAAATGTACCAACTGAAAAACAGGCGTACGCGCGTTAGCAAACCCCTATATATATATATATATATAATAAAATCACTTCCGAATAGGAGCTATATATGAGCGGTTGAAAGAAATATAAACTTGTGGGTGAAAATGCATGACTAAAGAAGGTGCACAACTAGATTTAAAAACTAAAGAAAAATTTCTTACCATGAATAAAATAGAATCCATTTGTTGATTGTTTCGGTTATGGGACCAGATTATAAATCTTCCAAATTTTGTGTGTTCATATCATCGTTTGTCTTTCACTTCATTTAATCAAGCTGGGA
This sequence comes from Vigna umbellata, assembly GCF_029865625.1. Classification (NCBI taxonomy): domain Eukaryota; kingdom Viridiplantae; phylum Streptophyta; class Magnoliopsida; order Fabales; family Fabaceae; genus Vigna; species Vigna umbellata. The sequence goes on from NC_142165.1 coordinate 102,147,890, forward strand.
GACCTGCAAAAGATACTCAATACTAAAATCAACAAAGATTCAACAATCTCAGCAATAAATGCATAATATATTCAACCAATTCACCTCATTATCTCAATTTTAGAATAGGTTTTATATCGCCCTAATCACAATCCATATGATAATTATCGTTTTTAGACTTAAGTTAATCATCATCAATCTTAATTATTATTTAAAGACGATCACTTAATTACTGTTCGATCTCATAATATTTTGATAGATGCTTCTGCTTGTGTGGACTGTCCAGTTTTAGATGAACGGGACGACTATACAATACATTATACAATACATTGATATTTGATAATGGGTTTTATATGGTGAAAAGGGTGAGAAGGCAAAAAGAGACAAAAAAAAAAGTGTTAAATTGGTGAAATATGTTTGGGAGTAGACGTTGAATGAGGGTGAATCTTGGAGACATGAGTCCATGAGTGAAGTAGAAATGGTTGAATGTGACGTAGATGCGTTGAAAAAGTTTCTTGTGCTCTATAATTTCTTTTTTTGTGTTCTCATGTTTATCCAATTGTCGTGTGTAGTTTTATTGAGGTATCTTAAACAAACTGGTCCTTGATAGTGGCCACCAACTTATTTTATCCCCAAACACCCACCTACAACAAATCAACTTACTTTAATATTTCACACTCGGTATGCCTTCCACGTTTACTCACCCTTTTCTATCTTTAACTACAATAATAATATTATTATTGTCTAACTACGTTAATTAAAAAACTTCCTATAGTTCTTTTTTTCAAACAGTTAATTGTAATGCTCTTATTAAATAATATCTCAAAGATTCTTGTTAACAAGTTTATTAAATATCTCTTCTTATCAATGACAGTGGAATTGCATTCATAATGATGTGCTTATTTATTATCTATGCCAGAAGTTTTAACAGAGTTTGAATGTTGAGACTATTTTTTTAATTTTTAAATTTTTTTTAATTAATAATATTTTTTTAATCAGGGTTTAGCACAGCTGTATTTTCAAAATTCTAATTTACACCTGCTTAAATAACAGTATTAACTTTTATTATAATTCACTGATTTTCTAACAAAGTTTCAAAGTATCATTTCTAAAGAACTACTTTTTCTAACCTAAATTCTTTCAAAACCAAATTCAGACAAGTCATGGAAAATATACCCTTTGCAGAGATTAGCTTTGCATGATATGAGTTTGAATTATGAGACTTAAATGTGAAAAATCAGAAATGGATGGAGTTGGGGATATCTCCTTATCATATAAGAATTTCTTTATGATGAGTTTTAATTCTCCCTTCACTGGATAATGCGGGTTGAAATTTTTGCCACATAGAATTTGTTTGATCATAATTTATTTGTAAACAAAAAAGGGATACATATGTAATGGAAGAAAACAAAAAATATCCTGAAAAAACAATTTAATCCATATTACTTATAAATTCAAACATTGTCATTTTGTTATTATAAACTAAGGCTCCCTTTGATTGGCTAAATTTTAAATACAAAATATTTATCCCATTTTGTAGTGAATAATTAATAATGACAAATCAGAGCAACATATAGTAATTAGTAATTTTTTAACTACTTACACGTCACAGAAAGAACAGAGTATCAAATTAGATACTTCAGAATGGGATTAACTATTTGTAAGCATGGTTTTATGGTTACAAAGTGATTTTGCTAAACCAGAACTAATTTCTGAAGATTGTACTGATGAAAGATGGAAATTGTATGAAGTAATACATTTATGAATAAAAATAGAAATAAAAGATGTCTCACCAATATCTTATACACAGCTAATTATTTGACTATTTCTTTCTGAATCTTGCATTAACCTTTTAAGGATGCTTAGAGAGCTTTAGATGAGACTTTTGATAGGCACAGATACCAAACAGGGTTTGCAACAAATGTCCTTTCTTGTTGTTAATTGCATAACTTTATCTTCAATAACATGGATTTAGATCCAAAAGAATATACTCCAATTGCTACAATTTCTACATTTGAGCACTTATCACACTCATGAGGGTGTAACTATACTCATATGAGTAAACCTCTAATGCAAATTTTACACCAAAGCACTCCAAACACCCATGGACGACGAATCTTTGATGCAACTAATGAAATTTGGCGTACCTCTAAAACTTAGATGATGGTTAATCCTAATAGGAAACCATCCTTGAAGGGATGACTTTAGGAGTACAGACATTATAACAGACCACTATCTGAATCTGATCAGTTACCCATGTTTTTTTCTTCTAATATTAAAAAAGAGAAACAGAAGATATAATGGTAAATTCCTCACTATAACAATTGTCCAGTACCACATTACCAATCAGAGCTTAAATATCATTTTGACCACAACAGAAAAGAAGTACACATATTCAATGCATTCATAGTGTAAAATCCCCAAAAGGATCCCTGGGTTCTCCATTTGCCATGTTAAATGCATAAAGGGACTATGAACAATGTTTCAGAAAAGAATAAACCAGATGTGTGTCACTTCATTTATTCTTTTGAGTTTTGACCAATGCTGCATAGATACCCAATTAGCCACAAACTTCTACAATAACTTTACAGCACACAAACCATGCCAAGGAGAGGGAACTGTAAATTTCTCAAATAACGACTCTCAAACCAAGAGCTTGAGCATCCGTCAAGAACTGAAAACACTTCTTTTAGACAAGGGCCAAGGTGATCCGTATAGTTTTACACCCCTGCCAACATGAATAAACAATGATAGTATTCTCCAGTCAAGTGCAAATAGCACCAAGACTTGTAACTCCTAGATACAGATACTTGTTCCAACCACTAATTGATATTGAAAAAGAGAAGGAAATTCATTCAAGCCAGCATCAATAGTAAAAGCACAAAAGGAGAAAACACAGACATGTATACAAATATAACTCCTTTATCACACAATGAATATACACCCAAAGAATCATGCAAAGCTATAAGGGAAATCAACATGACCCATTATCACTACTACTTATACGTGAATAATTGATAGAAATCAAGTATTGGGTTTAAAATTGTAAGGGTGATGGCATGAACGGACCTCTCGTGGAACCTTTGTCATCCAAAAGTGTCTGGACCCTCTTGTTCTGGCAGTATTGCCTATCGAAATGTTTCACCTGTCACACGATTAACATACCCAATTTAGAAAGCATCGATTTTTACCAATACAGCATCATAATTGAAGAAGGGGTTCTGTTACCCAGGAAGATCGACACTGTTTGACGTATTCATTCCTGCACTGTTTGCATTCTAGGGGATATAGCAAGCCCACAGATGCAATCTCTGTGGGCTTCTTGTCGGATTCATTTTCCAAGCAGGCATAGAAAGCATCACGAGCCTTGTTAAAAAACACAAACAATTCAACAAGTGTTCGAGACAGAGAGAGATAAAAAGAGAGAAATTGCAGAGACCCATTTGCATGAAAAGGAAAAAAAAAAGAAAAAAAGAAGAAGAGAGACCTTGTAACAAGCTTCCCTCGCTTTGGTAAGAACAGCAGTGTCGATTTTGTCAGATTTTACTGCAGCGTAAGCCATGTTATGAGAATGAATCACGATATCTAAACCTGCGCTGCATTCACAAACAGCAACATTTATGGACTCTCCGAACTGGGCTGGGCTTTATGGGAAATCACGTAGCCCAAAAGCTAATGGATCCTGGATTAGATCTCCTACACTTACTAAGAGAATTACTTTCTGCACTCCCATAGTTTCCTCCCACAACTTCCTCGATTGTGTACATTTTGCAAGATAAAACTCCCTCACCTTGTTGATGTCCCATCGTCCACGTGTTAATCGTTTTTATAATTGTTTTCTATCAACTTTAGGATTATATTTCAACAATGTACTTTGGATTGTGTAGTTTGAAAGACACATTCATTGCATTATTATTAAAAGGTTCTTTTTATGAAAAAAATAACTTGTGAATTATGTAGCTAGAAACTTTTTATATAAAAATAAAATTTACATTATACAATTTGAAAAAAAAAAGTTATATAAAAATGAATTTTTAAAATATACAATTCGGAAGTTACTTTATAAGAAAGTCTATTTCATATGTATAAAAACATTCAAATTGTGTAATCCGAAAATATTGTTTTGACTTATAGATTTTCAAAGGTCAAAATTAACCTCCACGTTATTTTTATGAATTTTTTTCCTAAGTTCTTTGCAATGAAAAAATTATGAGTAATACAATTCATAAAAACTTTAAATGAGAGGCAAATTAGAAATTTCAATATTAATGTGCTTGGAAAAAGGAAAGAATGGGTGCAAAAGGAAATTGTTCTTCTTAATTGGAGTGCATGGGATGCGGACTGGGTAGTTCTAAACGTGACGATTACAAATTTTTAAAAGGATTTGTTATGTTTTTTACTAATTTAATAAAAGAAAAACTTTTGAAATTTAATTTATATTTTATTAGGTTAAATTTAATTAAAATTAAATTTATATTTATATTTAATTTATTTATATTATATTTTATATTTTTTTAAAAAAATATTTTAAAAATTTATAAAATATTTTTTAAAACAAATATCTAACAAATATGATGATAGATTTTTTTTTATTGTAAATCAAACAAATAAACATTGTGTACTCGATCATCATCCTTAATCACAAAGTGATGATATCCGAAGTTGTAGTTATGGAGTAAAAGTGTTGAAAAACAGGAAGTGTTTTGGAATTCATGGTGGGTGAATGATTGTAGAAGGGTTCTTTAAAATGACTTAATCTCACTTTCTTTCTCATTCTCTTCTTCATGGTAGCCACCTTACTTAAAACAAAAGCTCTCATTTATCCTATTCCAATACTTTATCTATAGTAGCTATCCTTATCAAAAAGTTTAAAATAATTTTTGAAAAAAAGAAACCCTGAATCCTCTTTCAGTAATAAAGAATTTCAAAACTTTAATTTTAACTTCAAAATAAATAATTTTTAAAATTTTTACAAACTCTTACTTTTACATTTTTTTTTACTTAATTGTGTTTTGATCAAAATTTAGGCACGAATTTGTTTAGTTTTTTTTTTTCGTGAATTCGTGTTTCTAAATTAAGAAATTAGGAGTATGACATAAAATATCATCAAAACTTGATATCTTTTTTCAAAATTTAATTTTTTAACTAAAAAAAAATCATTAGAAACTGTATATATGAGATGCTCTTACTCGTCAAGATGGTATTGGACAATTTGAATTAATATTTTACATAAATAAAAAATATTAAAATGACCTTTTATTTCTAAAATAAGTCATTTAAAATCTGATGTGGTTTTGAAGTTTATGCATGTCCAAATTTATTTTATTTAACTAATATAATTTTATTCAACTTGAAATGAGTATGAATTGATTCGGTTTGACTTGCATCAAAATCACTTGATTAAACGTGGATTAATTTAATCTGGCTCATCTTAATATAAATTCAACTCAAATTGACTAATGTGGATATGACTCAACTCGATCTCACATATGTCTAATTTTACTCAACTTAGTCCACATGTATTTAACTTCACTTAGGTCGAGGTGGGTATGAATGAAATTTAAACAAGCTTAACCCAACTTAACTTGAAATAGACCCAACTTGACTTAGTTCAACAAGGACATGATATCGACCTAACTTAAGTCCATCAAGAACAACTTGAGATGATGTTTGTTAGATCTAATTTGACCTTAGTTCAACTCAATTTTAGTTTTATTGATTTTGAATTTGTATTTAATAAATTCTTTTTTACGTGCATAAATAATTTTTAAGTAATTTTTTTATTTTTAACTTTAGAAAATGGCATCAAGTTTTTATTAGCATTTTAGTCCTATAAATTTATATGTAGATTTTTCACATATATTTTTTTTTCTTAAATTAAGTGTCACTAAAGTGTCTCAACTCTCAAATAAATAAATAAGTAAATAAATAAATAAATAATAAGATATTACTACTGCTCCTTCGATGATTTTTCATTTTGTATTTGATTCATAATACCTTTACAAGGTATTCAAATATTGTATAAATTTTTATTGTAAACGTACTCCAATATATTTCTTCATAAGTAACAAAATTTCTCATCTTGAGTTATATATTTATTATAACTCATGAACTATGCACGAAGTAGGTTTCTAAAAAAACAAAGGTGGACCAATAATAATAAACTTAAATATCAAGTTATTCTAGCCACAATGTTCCTAGACACACAACATTCGCTCTAATGTATAAATATATATTACTATTTTCACGTCAATTTAATTAAATTATTTATATGGAATATAGCAGGAGATATAGATGGCCACATACACAATGAATAAATTGATATATTATCTCTAAAAATATGACAGCTTAATTGAAAATGGAGAATGTGGGAGTTGACTTGGTAGCACACATACATGTTGATAACTTTTTATGTCTTCCATTTATGTGGAAGTAGCACTGAGTCCTGTGGATATCCACTGTGATTAATATGTCACTGTAACCCATTCAACAACCATCCCATAATAAACATGCCTATGCGCTATCACATGCAAACAATTAAGAAAAAGCAATACAATCTTTATCCAAAATAAAACCACAAAATACCACATTATATAGTTTGACTATATCTGTGATCTCCACAGTGTGTGAACATAATCCCTATAATTCTTACTTTTTTATATATAACTAAAAACAAAACTCTATATACAATTATAATGTATGTGGCTGAAGAACATTTGGTTCTATCAACTATAACATTAATATGACTGGTTTACCAAACATATACAGATACTATATTGGATACATGATATCGAGTATTAAATATTATATATATTCTTTAAGTCAAATATTAGCTGTCAACCATTGATAAACACATTTTTAATTGGAGTCGGTGTCGCCTACTAATTCTTATCTTTTATGTCGAAAACATCAACACGTTAGGTAACTTAGTCAAAAATAGTTACAGAAAGAATCCACGGTTAGCAAAATATTTCTATAAATATTATTTTAATTGTGTTTTGACTTCACTCTTGCATTAAACATACTTTAACTAGAATCTTTAATCCAAAACACTGACTTAAACATTGAAGAATCTTCTGTAGACATTCTACCATTTGTTAGAGGACAGAGGAGGTTTTGAGAACAAGTTTCGGGTAGTGTAGGAATTCGTGAAGTGGAAGAAGACTCTTTGCAAGGTACCTTTGACTCTTTAAGTACAATTATGAATTAATTAAAATCTATAGTTGTTTAAAAATGTTTATGGCAAAGATTAGTAAAATTTATTCTACATATCAATTAGTGATTAAATAGCTTTCCAGATTTTTTTTATATCATTTCGTTATAAATATTGTTATCATGTTAATTAATTAAAATTAACTTTGAATTGTAAATTCATTTGTAATTTTTTTTTATGTTAACAATTTTTTATAATAATTTTTTACAATAGGTCACGTGTCACTATTTTATTGGCTCGTTTGAATTTATTTTCAAAAAAAAATTTGAAACAAATCAATCACGAACCACCACGTGAGCTTTGTAAAAAAGTTATCAAAAGAAAGTTGCTAAAAAAACATTTTCCTGAATTATGATATTAACCTTGATTCATAAAAAATCTAATAAGAATGAATTATTCACTCTTTGTTCTTCAACCTCTTTCTTCCAATTTATGACATAATTCTATTACTTTTTATAAATCAACGTCCATCAAGTCGATTTTTATTTCATTTTTACTATAACTTTTCATAATAACCAATATATTGTTATATTTTGTTAAATCACATTTTGGTCTATCATAATATTTCAAATGATTCACATAATAAAATTAATTTATCAATCAATTCGAACATAATAAAATTATTAAAATCAAATAACTTTGAAATCTTGGTCACTTTAACGACTAATAAAATTCAACTGATTTCAAATAAATATATATATACATTTAATGGTTATAAACTGTACCATTTTTATTTTTTTAATAATCATGTATTAAAATATTTAGTCGCCGAATATCGTAGCAGAAGTAGTATTGTCAAAATGGCTCCATGGATCAACCTAGACCACTACAATTTAATCTTTTGTAAATCGAGTTGACTCATCAACCCACCCAATTTTTTAAGTTATATTATTATATTTCAAAAATTTGTTATGTTTTTATATTACCAACCTAAGGTGAGTTGGATTGGCTTACCAACCCACCAAATTTATTTTCTAAGTTATATTATTAATATTATTTGGATTGAATTTTATTTTTATTTTAATTAGAGAAAATTTGTTATTTTTTATTAAAAAAAATAATTATAATTAAGTTAGTCAATAAGTCAACTCGTTTAACTCACTAATCCGTATTAGGTCAAGTTATATTTACATTTTTTGAATTTGTTAATAAGTGAATAGGATTAGGATTAAATAATCCGTTTTGACATTATGGAAGAGCTTTGCAACTCACTAACGTAACATAATGTTAGCTTTCGGTTCAAAGCATAATATGCAGTTTAGGCGCTTAGTTCACGTCAATGGCGGCATTTAATAAAATAATTTTCATTCAATTTCAATTTGAATTCACATTCGCATAATTCATTCCCAAGTCAAGGTTATTCACTTAAAGAGAACTTCTTCTCCAATAGCGGCTTCCTTTTCAATCAAATTTTGGTAACGGAAAAACTTTCAATCAACTCATAACTAATCATAATATCTTAAAAATTAGGTTTCATACAAATTTCATATATAAATCCTAAATTCCTGAGTTTATCTTAATTTGAGAAAAAACTTAATTGAAAGAAATAATCATAAATCCTGTAACACATTCTTTATTATCACGTATAAATTCATTTATAATTTTTTTATGTTTTTAATTCATTTTTTAAAACTATTTTATTAAAGATTAATGATTATCACATATTAACATATATATAAATCATACTAAATTATACTAACATCAATGAGAAATCAAATAAAAATATGTTTTTTAATCTTTGCTTTTCAACTTCTTTTTTTAATTTTTCTTTTTACTTTCCTTTATTTTCTCACATTTTTTATGTTTATGGTGAAAAATACACTATAGTCATAAACAAAATCATAATCTCTCTTATAATCAACCTTCGTCAAGTTGATTTTTATTTTATTTTATTTTACTTTTATTATAATTTTTCATAATAACTCATTAATCTTTATATTTTATTAAATTACATTTAGATTCGTTATAATATTTCAAATGAGTCTAATAATAAAATTAATTTATCAATTATTTCTAACATAAATTTAACTTTAATCGTATTGGTAATCCAATAATTTTATTAAATTTCATATCAAATTGATTTTATTACAATGAGTAAGTCTTTCAAAAAACTCAATAAATAAATAAACATAATACTAGTAAGAAATAAATCCAATTTAGATAAACATTTAATTTAATTTTCAACATAAAACCTTAAAATAATAAATTTTTATATTTTTTTTCTTATAAATTTTTTAACTTTTTTTTATTTCAGTTTGATATAAAACTTAAAATCTCATTTAAATTTATAACAATAATTTATTTGAAAAAGCAATATTATATATGTTATTTTTTTTACTTAGTATCATACTCGTAACATTGTCTCAAGATTGAGAACTTGAAATATAAGACACTCAAATAAATATAATATTTTCTTGATATTGATGTTATATCCTAAAGTTATGTTTACACACATAGGACTGTCAAAATGGGTCACAATCCACGGATCAACTCGGCCCACCACGGATTTGAGTCGGGTTTGGTTTGAAAAAATTGTAATTTTTTATGCAGGTCAGATTTCAACCCGACTCATGCGGGTTAAACCCGTGGTGGACCGGGTTGACCCACCAACCCACCTATATAATTTTATTTATTAAAATTTAATTTTAATTTTATAAAAAAAAATTCTTATTTTGTTTTTACTTAAAAAAATTATTTAAGTTCTTTATTTTTAAAATTAATTAAACACTGATGTTGGAAGTGAAATTTGTTTAGATTTGAATTATAAAAAGTTTGTAATTTTTTTTATTTTAAAAAAATTATAATTAAGTGAGCCAATCCGTTTACCTACCAACCCGTGGTGGGTCGGGCCGAATTCGAATTTTTCTGGCTCGCTAATAAATGAGTCGGGTTGGATTGACTCACTAAGTGACCAACCCGTGGTGGGCCGGACCGGATCAGACCGGTTGACCCGTTTTGAGAGCTCTACACACAATATGTGTATATAATATATATATATATATATATATATATATATATATATATATATATATATATATATATATATATTTATATATATATATATATATATTTATTTATTTATTGTTTTTTAGTAGTAATAATAATAAGGTATTTGTTTTGTAATAGAATGTACCTAAATATGTGTCTAGTTCTTGTCCACCACATGCATTCTGAAATAGGGTTTGTTTGGTTCCTTTGATTTAGAGATGTCTGCCACATTGGTACCTCAATCAAATACGTCAAAGACTCTATGCTTGGATCCCATTTCAAGACCAAACTGAAGTGCTGCACTATACACGAATCAACAATTTTCTCAATGGACTAAGTTATTGTAAAAATAAATATAATGTAATTAGTTGCATTTCTTCAATGTCTATTCATACTCCATTTTTCCAATCTCCCATGTAATGTTCCTATAGTGGGTTGACTTTTCCTTTCCCACTACCTTAAATTAAGGTTCCAATAGCTAGGTTGACTCTTTCAAAATATCCACTATTTTTTCACGAATTCATCTGCATCATCAATAATCAAAATAACATTTCCTTCTACCCCAAATATATTAAAAATAACAATTTCGTTTAACTTTGATTTTTCTCTATATATTTTAATTTATTTTTTACTATTTTAGTTTACTTTTCAATTTTATCTATATTTTCTTCTTCTTCTTTCTTATTTTTTAATTAATTAAACATGATGATATAATAAATATGTTATTAAGAGAAAAAAAAGTGATTTTAAAAAGTTAAGATTTCATCAGGCTTATAAATTTTCTAAACTGGAACAAGTGTGTTTGTTTTACACTGAATATAGCAAAATTAATGATAAAAAGATGCACAAGGTACATTTAAGTCTTGTTTTAATGAGTTCAAACTCTTTTATTGCTTTTAATTATTATTATTATTACTGTTATATATATATATATATATATATATATATATATATATATATATATGTATGTATGTAACCCAGACCTTTATAAGAAAAATGAGTTAAAAGATAATAAAAAATTATATAATTTTTAGAATAATTTGGTTCCTTATTTAATATACAATAACATGAAGATAAATTAATTTGTTTTCAATAAATATATTTTTTAGATAAATAATTTTCTAAACTTTATTTATAGAAATAAGCCTATTCATTGTTCACATATCATTCAATCTTCGAAGCAAATATTAACTTATGAATATTGGCCTTTACACTGGAAAGTCGATATTAATAATTTTTCACAAAGGAATATTATCTCATGTTAGAGTTTGGTTTATCGTAGGTATCTCAAGACTCATCTATCTATCTATCTATATAAATACAGAGGGATTCCTCTATTTATATATATTTATTTTACTCTTTAAATAATTATTCCTTTTTAAATTTAACCATTTTTTCTATTTAATCATTTTTTTTAAAATTTAATCATTTTTTAATTATAAAATCATTCAAAAATTAATAAAATCTATTTACAAAGGAAATATACTTTTTAGTATAGACATTTTATTTAAAGTTTTTTTAAAACTAAATAATTATTTGATTAATTTTACTCTTTAAGTAATTATTATTTTTTATTTGACATTTTTTAAACTTAATATTTTTAAATGTAAAATTACATAAAAAATAAATAAAAACTCAAACGTCGTCAACAAATTTTACATAATTAAATTTAATAATTTATTTTTAAAATTTAAAAACTAAAATATATTAAAATTCGATAGGAAATTTTTTTAAACTTTATATAAAATTTAAGAAAAGATATATTTTGGACTAAAACATATTTATCATTCTAATAATAAAAAAAATAAAAACAATAAATAGAATGATTTATTTTTTTGTTAGTTTTTTATTACACTATCGAAATATAGAGCATTAAGGTGAGTAGTAGCACTTTGTGATTTGGACATTAGTGAAGAATGTAGAGTGGGAAGGTTTTGAAGTTGGTAGCTCATTATTACACTATGCAAGTTGACGTTCCGTTTTTATATTGTTTCTCTGTGCGGTCTTAATTTGTCGCTGACAACTGACAACTTTGACCCCAACAGAGATCGTCAAGCAAACCTAAATTCATGAACCAAACCGTATAATGCCTCATCATTAATCAAAACAACCATAATGAACACACCAAATTATTCTACTTTTCAATTCAATCATATTCTTTTTTCTATATTTCTTCATCAAATTGCTCTTACCATATTTTAATATATGCTTTTCAGATAAAAAGACTCAGATTCTCATAAGAAAAAATTAATAATTTCAATAATTTCTTGTTTTTTTCTTAGATTTAGCTCTGAAAGACTCTTTCATGTTCAATTCTTTAAATTTTAAGAAACATGTGCAAATTCGATTTTATTTATAATTTTAAATGGTTCTTGTATAAATAAAATTCGATGTTTATTTTATTATTTTAGAATTGTATACTTTTTAATTACAAGTGAGAAAAAAATAACATTAACGAAAAGGGAAAAAAATGGTAAAAGCTTACAAAATTTTGAGAATGATTTTACAAAAGATTCTTTGTTTATATATATAAACAACTCGGAATTGCTTTTATAAAAAAAAACTATTTGGTTATCCCTTTTACTTTTTTAAGTAAGTTTACTTAAATATATTCAAAATTGTCATTAATTATTATTTCTTTTAAGAAAATTCATTAGTTCACTAAAAATAATTTACATAAGTTATTTTTTTTATTTTATTTTGGTTTTTAAATCAAATCATAAGACAAGTAAAAAAGAAAAAAAATCTGTTGGTTTCAGTTTTGAAGGGAAAAAATAAACTTTAACCATTAGTACAAAAAATATATATTAAATCCGGAAACGCATATTCGATTAATTTTGGAACCGATTTAATATACGCTTATTTAATATATCTTAGATAGATTAATTGGTTGTAAAACCGATATAATATATTTAACTATTAGATCGATTTCAAAGATCTTATACCTTTAATTGATAAAGTCAAAACAACATTTTTTTTGACAGTGACAACTGTAGGGACGACAACCGCGACAATTGTAGGGACGAAAGCGACACCCACAAAGTGAAGGAATCGGGATGGTGACGGTAGTGGAGGCAGCGCTTTGGGAGAACAACGGTGCATAGTGTAGGGAAAACGAGGGTGAAGTTCAGACGTACAAGATGAAGAGGAAGAGGCCGCGAAAAAGGAGAAAAACGCAGGCTGGCCAGAGAGAAAATGGAGGTTTAGGCAAGGAATAAGAAAGATGTAGAGGGTAACTTGTTTCGAAATTATAAATGAGGATACTGTTTCGGTTATTCAATTAACCGATGCCTATCTCCAAACATAATGCTTCGGTTCTACCAATTACTCGAGGCAATAGGACCTTTTCAAAAAGATGTCAACTTTTGCAGTGTTTTGTGCAGAGATATAGGCATTGGGTCTGCAATTAACCGAGACAATATTTCCCTTCCGCCTCGCATGCTTCTGAACTGAGGTATATAACTTTGTACGCTTTGGTTTTTGCATAACCGAAGCGTATACGGCGCGTTAAAATCCAGTTTTTTTACTAGTGAGTCAACCCGTTTAACTCACCAAACTCATGGTGGGTTGAGCCGGGTTCGAATTTTTTCAACTCGTTAATAAGTAAGCTGGGTTAGGTTGACTGACCAATCTATGGTGGACTGGGCTGGATCGAGTCAAGTTACCCGTTTTGACAGTTTTAGTTTATAGTGATGCAAATATTTACAAAATAACACAAATTACATTTTTTTTAAATATTTGTATAATTATAGACTTTATTTTTAAAGAATCGAAGTATGAGTATATGCTTCAATTATTTTAAAATCAAAATCTATACAGATAATTTTAAAAAATAATAGACTTATTTTTTTAAAACCAAAATCTAATAGGCGATTTCGAATATGTATGATGGACAAATTACTTTCTTTTTTTAATAAAAGTTAAACAAGCAGACTCAATATAACACTATGTAAGCATAATTCGATTATTGGGTTAGGTCGTTTGCAGTTTCACGATTTCTTTTATCTATCTGCGTTTTTCACATCAGTCCATGTTAATGATAGTAATAAATAAATAAAATAACCAGAATAATATTCTTTTGATGAAAACTAATATCGAAAATAACAATTAACAATTTTACTTGCCAGATTTAATCTTAACATAATGATATTTCTTTAAAAAAAATCTTTCAAAAGTTAACTTTTACTCTATCTACATTTAATCAAATAGTATGTATTTTCATCCTATTTTTTCAATTGAAAAACATTATTTATATTTTATTTTCTAACCAAACAATTTTATGCTTTTCATTCATGCATTTTATTCCTTCTTCGTTTTCTTGATATTTAAAGGAAAAAAGACAATTGTTATTAAGTGGACAATAGTCTCCGAGTAATCTATGAGGGTGTCAACACAATTCTAGTCATAGGAGTTCAATTGAAAAAAATTAAAATCTTGTTATTACAAGCTAAAATAAATCAGTCTACAACTTAAACTCAAACAGGATTTATAATAGCCAAAACTATCACCCATTTTTTATCTACATTCTTAAATGTATTGTATTACTTATATTTAATAATTTTTTTTCAGATTTAATATATTTCCTATCCTGAAACTCTTATAAAAAGATTCATTTTTAAATTAAATTATAAAAAATTGCATCGTTGTGTTTTATAAAAATAATATAACATACTATTTTCAATAAATCATATCACAATTCAGTATAAAACTCCTTTATATGTAATTTTACTTTCACAAAATAGATAGATGAAATATTTTATAATTTAATTTAAGATCAAAAATAAATTTTTTTACAATAATTTAAAAATAAAAAACCTATTTAACTTTCTGTTCATGCAATTTTTTTCCCTTTATTGCTTCAAATTTTGTGTAATTTTTTGAATGAATCTCTTAATTCAGTAATTGATAAAGGTTGAGACAGTACACATATTGAGATACCCTAATAATAAGTGAAGGCACATGAGGGTCACTTTAATTAACCCTGGAGTCATGTACATTTCAATTGGTGACGCAGTCCCATCATGACCACCCTCCCTACATAATCACCATCACTGCACCCTTCAACACCAAGTCAAAAACTTTTCTTTCAAAAACAAAACAAAAATCTCAAACTCTTTTTTTTTTTTTTCAAATAAAGTTGGTGGTTACAGGATGGAGACATAAAGCAAGAGAAAAGAAATTAAAGAACCCTAATCTTGTTGGGGAGTGATTATGCTGCATATATATATAGAGATCAAGATAGAGGACAACACAATGCCAAAAATGGGAGCTTTATGAGGTTTCAGAGTTCACAAAAAGAGAGAGAAAGAGAACATGCCAACATGAGTGTTGTTTATGATGTCTGCATTTCACCATGAAAACAAAGGCTCACAAGAAATAAATGCAATAGTTGAGAATATATCAGAGGCAACACACCACAGAGGCTGACAGAAGAGAGTGAGCACATGCTGACAGTGATTGTATGAGGGCATACAATTGCAGGTGTGTGCTCACTTCTCTTTCTGTCAGTTTCTTCTTCTTTTTTCGGTGTGTTTTCTTTCATATCTCTTCATATTTTCTGATTCTCGGAGCAACTCCCCGCTGTAATTAACCCTCTTTCAACTTTCATTCTCTGATTTTAAATTTTCACTCACTATATATGGTTTCTCTTTATAGTATAAACTTGAACTGAAACAAAGAAATAAGTGTATATATATATAGTTTGGTGGTTCTTGGAGTTCAGTTTTTGGTGGTAAGCGTGCAGAAACTTGTATATGTATAATGCAATGCAACTTTTTTTGTGTTTGAAGTACCAGAATCTGGTTGATCTTAACTGGTTCTCTTTTATTCCGTTTATTTGCTATATTGAAAAGCGTGACTTTTTATGGTACTTTTTCCTGGATGGTGTAAAACGCAAAATCCAAATGGAGGTCTTCGAGGTACGCCTTGTGTCACGGTCTTTCACTTACTGTTCATACTTTAACTGAAAACTCTTTTTCCCTTGCTTGCTTTCTCCCTCTGCCACTTGCCGACAGTGTAGATATTTTCTCGCCCTCAATTTTGGTACACACAAATCAAAGGGTTTCAAATTAGGAGTTTCAAAGGCTCAGAAATTAATCAGATGTTCCATCTGTCTCTTGGAAAACATGCCACTTTGTTTTGTAGCCTTAATTTTAGGCAAAGACAAAGCCCTGGGAAACTGCATTAATTGCCCAGGCACCTGAATATGGTAAGATGTTCCTTGCATTATATATCTCCTTAAAACTTCATTTCCTGAGACTATTTTTGTTTTCAGTACTTTGAACTTTGATTCCATTAGCACAGAAGTTGGTTTCTGCTGTCAATATCTGCAGATTAGCGAGCTTGAAGCACCAGCCACTCGGGTAATGAACCGTTTCTTGTTTTTTCTTATAAGCATTAACCAATTTGAAAGGTATCAGAAGAAAGGAATGAGAAACAAAAATGGTTTAGTGATATCTAGCTTTGTCTTGTTTGTACCATGAATGTTTTAATAAATTAATCTGAAAACTGCATAGCTGAGAGTGAAACTAAGATGATCCTTTAAATATATCATGCAGCCTTGATAATTGTATATATTTTGGTTTCATGTTCTGCCTGAAATACACAACAAGCATCAGTACTCTCTTTGAACGGTTCTGCAACAGAAGATATCAGTTTAAAGTGAATATGAGATTATGTGTTAACTCTTCGTCATGCATGAACTCTATGACCAGAAAATCCTTTCTTGCTTTGGATTTATGGAGGAATTAAGTACCAAGTTTCTTGTTAACCCATTGGACCAGGTAATTAGGGAATTCTGTTCTTTTATTGTATCAGTAATCAAAATTATAATGAGAGGGTAAACGTTGATGCTTTATGATATATTCTAAGGTTTGGGAAAAGGTAAAACTTCAAAAAATAATTAAAGTATTATAATCAAGTTTACTTTCAAACCTTACACTACCGGTATATAGTGAGTGGTGGTTACTGGTTTTAGTGAGATAGATCAGACAGACATATGAGCAAACTGCTTTAAATCCTGTGCATAACTTATGAATTTTGTCTAACATTGTATTCTACTATTAGTTTCTGAATTATAGTTTTATCCACTTTTATTTCTGGTATTCAGCTTGCTCCATCCCCTTTTTCTAGTACCCTTATACATTAAGTTTATCTATTTTTAGAATATTTTCTGTGTGAATGAATGATAATTCCTTTAAGAATATTTTGATCATATTATACATAACATACAAATATTCAGGCTTACTTTGCTCTTAGCAGCACATACTGGAGCAAATCATTAATTGCTTTTGATTTCATGTCTAAAAAAAACAGCACCAATAATAAAATGCAAAAATAAATAACATCCTTTCTTGTCCAAAAGCAAAATATAATGATGATGTAAAGTTCATTTTACACTAGTTAATTATATATGGATATTAAAATTTGGTGGATTTTTAATAACTATTATAAGTCATTTAGTGTATTCTTACTAATTAACAGCATAAAAAAAATATGCTGACAATATTTATTGATGGAGTTTAGAACAATTGGTATACGTTGTTATGTTTGTTAAGTATATATTATCTTATTTATGCGTATAGAAAATACTTTATTGAAAAATTTCCATGATGTTTATGTCTCAAACAGATGGTTGGAATATTCTTGGGTGAAAAGAAGGGATTAAAATAATCCAATAAAAAAGAATTAGAATACAATGAAATCTATCATTTTTAACTAGTTAGGTCATTGGGTTATTCAATAATAAATGGATTAAATTGGATTGAGTTTAATAATAATAATTAACTTAAACTAAATCAACATTATCGTAATCAGATTGAATAATTAGATCAATTGATTAAATGCGAATATATTCTAAAAGTATATATACTATAAAAAAAATATATATTGAAACGACTATGGTTAAAAAAAAAATCTTCTCTTTTCTATGCATGCAATTCTCATTTTTTCTTATATTAGAAGATAACTTTGAAGCAACGTTGAATCTTATCCGATTAGAGTTCATTTTCGAGTAAGTGCTTTGTTAATCTAAAATCCTTTTAATTCTTTTTTTCTATAAATTTTTGTTTAATCTTATTTTGATTAGTTGAAAATAGGTTATTGGTTGAGTTAGTCTTCATCTAAATTTTGGTTATTTTCTACTGTGTTCATTTTAGATCCCTAGATTCTTGATTATTCTTACTCTTCCAAGTGATTAATTTCTTATGCTGCAGTAGTTTTAAGGTAAGAGATGCTATGTTGGATTTTTATTATTTTTTTTTCTGTTAATAGTTTAATTAAAAAACTTAGTTGAAATTTGAGTTTGGAATGTATATGAAATACTAGGGTTTAGGAATAATTATTGGACAGGTATTAGATCAAGCAAAAGTTTGTGTATGTTGAAATACAAATGGCTTACATTTATGTCAGGAACTTATTAAAAACGTTTAGATTATGGTTTATTGGATCGTGAGTATAAGTGTAAGAATCAATATTACATTACAGTAATATCTTAATTTCACTAAGTATTTAAATCAAATAAATTAAAATATTATATGATAAGAATTTGAGGAAGAGCACAAAAAGAATTTCAAGTATGGAATGCTTTAAACTTACCTTAATCTATATAGTTAAGGTTACTTGAGATGCTAAATTGGATCATATGTTGGTATTTAATAACATATTTAATATAAATATTCCAGAATTCATCAATAGATATTTCTTAGAGAATATCTTTTATTATATAGTTAATAATGGATTAAAGCTATTTTCTTGGTTCAAGGCATTCTCTCAAGTAGCAAAGGCCAAAAAAACAGGTGTTGTTAACAGTTTTGCTACCATTGGTTTATTGCTACAAAATTGCACTCTCCAAGCCAACATCAAGATCATGAAAATAGGATCAAAATGTAAACATGAAGCTTTTGAATAAGCTTTATCTTCCTTTACCCTCTCTTATTATTGAATTGAAAAGAAAGCCAACAAATAAATGAACACTTTCTTGCTTAGATTGAAGGGAAGAAAAAAAGAAGGTATTAGGAGCACTTTCGAAGGTAGTATATCCACTTTGTTTTATAGCCACCAAGGCATTATTATTATAAATCTAAATGGATTTTTTTTTTTATTATAAATGAATGTATATAAACATGTTTAGTGTTATTTTGAAATATTTTTATTTTTATGTAAAATCTTGGTTGAGTATTCATAAATGTTTAATATAGATATAATTAAGTGAAGTGGTTAGTATTTTATAGGGTATTCCAAATACAATATTGAAAGATTAAATAGAAAGGACACTTCATTTTACATTTAAAACTAAATGAAAAAAAAGGCTCACTTCAAAACAAATATAGATTAAAACTATATTAATGATAGTAACTTCATGTAATATAAGTAAAATCAACTATTTACATGTAACTTTTGATCACAGTTAAAAATTATATTTGTGATTAGATAAAAACATTCAATATAAAAATACATATTAATTGCCTAATTCAATAAGATTATTTAAGACTTTTTATTATGAAGGAGTGTAAACCTACACATATTTTAGTTATATTTACATATTTTAATTAAATATTAGTAGTTTGACATGGTTATTATTTTTTTTTGTTATTATTATTGGACTATTATTATATTTCTTATATAAGTATTATTCTAATAAGGACATAGACCCACAACTCATTTTAATCCTATAAATATAGCAATAACTCTCAAGAGATACTTACTTCACATACTTGATAATCACTCTGATATAATAGATCATAATTCGCTTACTAACTTGAGTGTCGAAGAGGTTTTACAGGTGAATCTTTCCCTTTCGCCAACGAAGAGACCTTCTTCAAATAGAAGGAGTGACCAAAGCACCGCTAGGATCTTGTCACCTGTTTGCAAAGTCCACGCTTAAGATCTGGATAAGATCATTGGTGCCCACCATGGGATCCAAGTAAAACTTTATCCTACCTCCACATTTTTCACTATCATCTTCTTGCGTAAAGATAGTGATAATCACATGTGCTAACATAAGCATTTATGATCTAAGTTTTTCTGAATATTTGTAGAATATTTGTAGAACAATAACATGCATACAAAAATTTTCTCTCTACTTTAATATCAAACTTGCCTTCAAGAAGAAACTAGCATTTCAATGTCACTCGGACAAGCATCCTAAAATTTTGTAGCACAAATGGTGGATCCAAAGCTAGATCTCATATGATGAAACAAACAAGTATGGTGGATGACCTATATAGAGGTTCTAATCATAAAATACACAAGTATTGTGGATCCAAAGCTAGATCTCATATGGTTTCATATCATGAAGAACATTTAAACTTAGTTCCTGTTAGATCTGTATAGGAATGACATAGTAAAGATTTCTAATTGATTCATGATTTGCTATGTCCGGTTGAAAAACAATCCAGTTACTTGACTTTCAGCAGCATTTTTGTCAAATCTATAATGAAAAGCATCTCCAAAACACTCCTCCATAAAAAAATTGGAAACTCCCAAAATACAATGCGACCTGTGTATGGCCTTGCAGTGGATAACTTCTATTTAAAGTAGAATTTGTAAAAAGGGTGAGGAAAACTGTAACTAGAAAAGACAAGGTTATTTAGCATGCAAAAGAGAAAAACACTTGCTTTGTGTATATTTTGTTGATGCATTGAGGTGAAGTTGGTATTTGTTAATAAATTGCAGATTAAAAAAGAAATGAAACCAAACACAATGAACTTCTAAGGATCAGTGGAGAAAATGAGAGAAGACTGCATGAGGTAAATTTTGTGAAGTAAATAAGAAAGATTGAATTGAATTAAATTAATAGAATATGTGGAATTTTTTTGTTAGGTTTCACTTCCTTTTCTGGTTTTACACCGTGAGACGGATCAAGTGACGGATAAAGTAATTAGCAAACAGCTACATTAAGTGACTGGAAGTTCTGACAAGACACTGAAGTTGTACTCAGGAATGTGGCATGATCTGCTATGGAGAGCCACCGGAAAACTTGAATGTTGTATTCTCTTGGGTGGATCGAGAAGAGATATCAGTTTGAAAATACAACATTGGAGAGAGTTGAAAGGAGAACATGAACATGAGTGTTTCATCCTACACCTCCAACATCTCATCCTGCACCTCCAAAAATTTCATTTTTAACCTTCTGACATCCTGCACCTCCAACTTTTTTAAAAATTTCATTTTTAACTTTCTTCTCTTTCTAATTAAAGAAATTTTATTTTCTTCTCTTTTTCTTTTAAAGATACTCTACACCACCTTAATGATAATTCTAATTTAATTTAAAATTTAAATATTATTTAATATAATATTATATTTTAATAATTATTAAAATATGATTTATATTATAATAATAACTATACTAAAAAAATAAAAATAAAATAATTAAAATAAAAATAAAAATAAAATAATAATAATAATATAAAATTTGACTTAATATATTCAAATATATTAAATTATATTAAAATATTAAAATAAATTAAACAATTATTAAATTGTAAATAAAAACAAAAAGTTTTAAAAACTTGTTATCGAGAATCAGTTTTGTTTTTTTATTTAAAATTTAATCAATATTTATTTTAACTAAATATTATAGCATTATTTATTATATTTTTATATTTTAATAATTATTAAAATATAATTTATATTTTTATAATAGTTTTATTAAAAATTAAAAATTAAAAATTAAAATAACTAAAATAATATTAAAAATCACATTTAATATATTTAAATATATTTAAATATATTAAAATATTAAACTAAATTAAATAATTATTAAAATTAAAATTAAAATCAAAATTTTAGAAAAATTTATTTATCGGATATCCATATCCGATTATAAATTTATCGGACGTCAATATCCGACTAACGTTTCTAAAATTTTACTTTTTATTTAAATTTTAATAATTATTTAATTTATTTAATATTTTGATATAATTTAATATATTTAAATATATTAAATGTGATTTTTAATATAATTTTTATTTTTATTATTTTTACTCTTATTTTAGTTATTATTATTTTTATTTTTTGATAAAACTATTATAAAAATATAAATCATATTTTAATAATTATTAAAATATAAAAATATAATAAATAATACTATAACTTTAATTAAATTAAATATTGATTAAATTTTAAATAAAAAACAAAACTGATTTTTGATAACAAATGTTTAAAAATTTTTGTTTTTATTTACAATTTAATAATTATTTAATTTATTTTAATATTTTAATATAATTTAATATATTTGAATATATTAAGTCAAATTTTATATTATTATTATTATTTTATTTTTATTTTTATTTTAATTATTTTATTTTTATTTTTTTAATATAGCTATTATTATAATATAAATCATATTTTAATAATTATTAAAATATAAAATTATATTAAATAATATTTAAATTTTAAATTAAATTAGAATTAATTTTAAGGTGGTGCAGAGTGTCTTTAATAAAAAAGAGAAGAAAATGAAAAGATAGTTATTAAAATATCTTTAATAAGAAAGAGAAGAAAGTTAAAAATTGGAGGTGCAGGGTGTCAGAAGGTTAAAAATGGAATTTTTGGAGGTGCAGGATGAGATGTTGGAGGTGTAGGATGAAGCACTCCATGAACATTTGGTCAGGTCTGATCTCTAGCAAATTTCGCAACTCTCATTTCCAAATCAAACCTAGAGAATTGTTAGAGCAAAGGGTCGTGTTTGGGCCTGTGTACAATTTCAAATCAATTTATAAAGGAACAAATGTCTCAATTTCCTATTTCAAGATTATCACATACCTATTGTCCTTATTTAACCAAGTTTTACTCATTTATATACATAAATTCATGACCTTAGTGTCACCACTTGCATATGCATTTTTGTTCATAAATTTATAAAGTCACTGTTATATTTCATCTTACGAATTTGAAAAATTATTGCAAAACTTAATACACGAAATATTTCACATGTTTAACCGTATTATTATATTTATAATATATATCACCATTTATTGAATATTTTTGTAAACAACAATTAGATTAAAACTGAAAATAAATCAATACTATACAAAGTACTATTTAATTGAATTACAATATAATTGATGTTTTCTTTAAAATAAAAAAGTCAGTGGTTGAATCGATTAATTTCTCCACAAAATTAATTTATTCCATTTGGGAAACACATTTATCAGAATATATATGATCGCAAAATCTTTCGTAACCCCAATCAGCCAAAAACTATTACGAGAAATGCATCTTTCAGTTACGGTGCTGGCAAAATCTGAAGAGGAAGGTCTGCTTCGTATTTCATTTTTTACAATAACCAACACCCAATAAGAATGTGGAAAAAGCACCCACCAGAAATTCAATAAAACCCCAAATTTAGTGATAATCTACACTAAATTTCAAACCCAGTTAAATCAAACATCTCATTTGAGTAAAAGAGAGATAGGAAGCGATGTGGCACGTTATCACATCCACAAAGCGTGATAACAGTTAACTAGGACTAATTAAATAGGACAAGAAATCACCGTTCCCCTGTTATTGAGATACACGAGCTTACTTCACTTTGTTAGTATTTGACCTAGCTGCGGCGGGCAAATGACCTGCTTGCAACACCAAAACACAGTACAAGACATTCATCAAATCAAAAACTCTCAGTAACTAAGCAACTG
Organism: Vigna umbellata; assembly: GCF_029865625.1. Lineage (NCBI taxonomy): Eukaryota > Viridiplantae > Streptophyta > Magnoliopsida > Fabales > Fabaceae > Vigna > Vigna umbellata. The sequence goes on from NC_142165.1 coordinate 102,171,710, forward strand.
CAAAAATTCTGGACAAGCGAAGAATTTTCCTTTAATTTTTTATTCAGCAGAAAATAAAGAAAACAATCCTCGGCCAAGACTACCTTTAAAAGGAGATAATCCAGATGAGGGGTTGGAGGGTAGTCCCATTACAGAAGTTAGCTTGTAAACATGTCTAACAGTAAATCCTCATTCTCTATTAAGGATATCTAAACCCTTTTAGTATAAGATATGCATGAGAATAGAAAGGGGGGACAAATCCTCATGTTGATAGTGGTCACAATGTTGGAATTATCCATCTCAAATAAAACTACATCTCATATATTGGCTATAAATCTATTATAACAACGGTAGAACAGTCAGGACCAAAATAGATAAAATTAGGGAATCATACCTTCCATGCAACCATTTCTTAAATAATCTTATTTCTCACTTCCTCGAGTTTCTTCAGTATCTCTCCAGGGGTTCTGTCCAATTTTTCTCTGCAAATCCATTGGCAATGTTGGGGATTGCTTGCATAGATCCCCATCAATAACATCCTACACAACAAAGCAGGACTATCAGAAATTTGAAAATATTTAATGCCACGTCCAAAAAAGCACAAAAAACAAAAAGAACATTTTGGTGGGCACATTTTTAATAGTGACAGAGGATGAATGGCTCTTTGTCAAGCAGGAACAGCAATGAAAATATAGAAAGGGGCGATGCTCTTATCCAACAGATTGCAGATAGCACTTTTCCACAATTTCATAGTAGCAATAAACAGCATATCAGGCATACCTTAACGGGAAAATATGCAGATCTATATGGCATGTGGTCTCTTCCGCACAAAGGTGGGTGATCCTGTCTCATATGCATCTCCAAATGAGAAAAGAAGTCAACATCATCTCGTGAAGTAAAGGCATGTAGAGCACCAACACTTCCCATAACTGTTCCAAATACAATGCACTCTCCACCACCTGGTATGAGAGAAGCCTTTTGCAAGCATGCGACCACATCACCAACATGAAACTGTACAATTTCTTCCACCTTATTGGGAGCTCCATTCAGCTTTCCTTGTTCCCACTTGATCCTACCACCAGTAGGATCTTCTTCTATCTCATCTGAAACATCATGTGGCAGCCGCACAAAATAGATATTTCCAAACCTGTCTGCGCCTGCCATGGTGTCAAAGTCTATGTGGTACGATGCAGTAAGCCACCTTGGAACACAATCATGGGCAAATATATAAAGTTGGTTTTCGTCCCCCTATACTTTGCAGTAGTGGAAAGACTGGAGAGAAGAAAGAAAATAACACAATTAACTGAAGATTTTATTCAGTGAATTGAATCATGTACTGCAGCAGCACACTGGATCCAAGAATAAGCACACTGTCTATTTGCAAAATTAAGACAAACAGAATTGAAAAAAAAAATCAAAAATAGCGTGACAGCAGAACAGCACATGACAGAATTGGAAATTTGCTAAGTAGAGAAGCTTATCTCTTGAAGACAAGCGTGGACGTGCTGGCTGTGATACCAAATGATAGAAGCAGCTTCACTCTTCAAGAATGAGCAGCTTCTCAGACTAGAGGTGGCAGCGGAATTGGAAAACACAGATGCAGTTGGAGGTGTACGGAAGGTGTTTGATGAATTGTCTGGTGCGGTTTTTGGAAGTGTGTAGGCAGGTTCTCTAACCCAGACGGCCTTCCAAGGGGGAAGGAAGCTAGAGGATAAGTGTGCTAAGAAGGCACAAGTCAGTGAACTCGAAAGTGAGAATTGGCTGGACAATTCAGCAGCATTTCTTCATACAATTCAAGTTGAGTTTACAAATGATGAAGCTCTCTTTTATAGGAGAAGATGAGCTTGGAAGTGTGCAAGGAAAGCTACATATTTACAATGTGCTCAAGCTAAATCACATGTGCAAAGCTACTGGCCGTGTGTTCCACGTTTTCATCATTGAAAATGTGCTCAAAATGGAAGAAGCTTTATATTGGCTTATGTCCCACGTGAAACTTATGTTGAATGTGCTTCAAAGTAAAGAAGACACACGGCTGGCTGGATGTGTTGCACATGGAAAATGTGGGAAACATGCTTCATGGTTGGCTACAACACACATTCCTACTTGCTTCCTTTGTTTCCTCTTTGCTTGGCAACTCTCCTAGAAACTTTCCAACCTTTATTGTCCTATAAAACAATGTAAATGGAATTAGTTAAAGAGAACATGCTAAGACTTAGAAAGAAAAGATGAAGTCCTTTATTCAACTTTCCTTTCTTGGTCTTAGAGTGAAGTTGATACTTCTTTGGATGGGAATCCCTAAAGGGGTTGCCATCATTAACAGAAAAGCCTTAGTCGAGTCTTTCCAAAATAGTATAATACCCACGGAAGTTTTGTATAAAAACCAAATCAGTTATATCAAATTGTATCAATCAAATGCTACCAGAAAGCTCAAGTCACCAAATGTGGATATTCAACAGCTATGGATTTACAACAATTCTAAAACTGTGGTGAATGCATCCACCGTAATTAATGCATAAACTAAGATACCAATTAGCAGTGATAAAAATCCTTCTATGGTTCCACATGAGAAACCAGTACGAACCTAAGCTACATATGGATATAACATAGAACGTACCTCTTGAACATCACCAACATAAATCCGATCACGATATGCCTGAATATAACTTGCAGAACGCCTGTTTGAATTGGTCCACTAGAAAATCCCATTGCTTATCATCAAATAAAACCTGTAAAAGAACATGTAAGAGAAAATTGCAAACATTTTAGTGCTGAAATGTCAGCTCCTCAAAACAATAATGCAGTATGAAGCAAAATTTCTGGCAAAAAATTACAGTTTCAACAACATAATGTTTTTAGACTTTCTGTGAAATATTACAGGCATAAAAATCTTCGTAAACAAGTGATCAGGGAACATAATAACCCGTGCAAATAATATTTCTTGTTGTTAACCTAATCAATAGAGGACTGTTTTTTTCTTGGCTGTGTGAATTACATAGGACATGTGCTAGGTAAAAGTTCAATCGATTATTGAACCTAGAGAATATAGATCAACTTACAGCTTTTAGACAGTTTTATTTGTTGACTACAATTATTAACAACTACAAACATTTACAATTTCCTACTGGTTAAAAACCTAGATACTAATTCCCTTGTAATTCACGTCATGAAATCTCCAGACTCAACTTCACATCAAAATTATTCCACACTCTGAAAACAATGTAAAATATAATACTCAATCCCTTAAAAATTTCACACCTTTACTTTATCTTGGAAACATATAAACTCATGCTAACGCAGTCCAAACATCATAAACCCCTGTACTAATATATACCTGTTAGATATATTATATCTTTTATCTTTATCTTTTGGTTAGTTTGTTATTATTTCTCATTTGTATTTTTGGACTTAGCCCATATTTCTTCTATTATAAATAGAGAATCCTATGTGTGTATTTAACACAAGGGAGATTAATCCCAAATATAGTTTTTCACTATATTTAACATGAAAAACTATATATGGGATTAATCTCTCTTGTGTTAAATACTCATAGGGTTCTCTATTTATAATAGAAGAAATATGGACTAAGCCCAAAATACAAATGAGAAATAATAACAAACTAACTAAAAGATAAAGATAAAAGATATAATATATCTAACACTCCCCCTCAAGCTGGTGCATACAAATCGTACCAAGCTTGTTACTAATATAATCCAAAAAGAAAAAGAGCAACATCGATGCTCTAAAAGGGAACAAATCCATAACTTTAAAAGGAACTCCGGATGAAGGGAGCAAATCCATAACTTTAAAAGGAACTCCGATGAAGGGAGCAAATCCATAACTTTAAAAGGAACTCCAATGAAGGGAGCAAATCCATAACTTTAAAAAGAACTCCGATGAAGGGAGCAAATCCATAACTTTAAAAAGGAACTCCGATGAAGGGAGCAAATCCATAACTTTAAAAAGAACTCCGATGAAGGAAGCAAATCCATAACTTTAAAAAGGAACTCCGATAGTGACAGCGGTAGACGATGAATATTATGAAATTTTTAGGGGCGGCCGGCGGCCGGCCGTCACGGCCGCCGGCAGACAGCAAAGACCACCGGAAGAGATCAGAAAACCTGCTCTGATTCCATGTTAAATATAGTGAAAAACTATATATGGTATTAATCTCTCTTGTGTTAAATACACATAGGGTTCTCTATTTATAATAGAAGAAATATGGGCTAAGCCCAAAATACAAATGAGAAATAATAACAAACTAACTAAAAGATAAAGATAAAAGATATAATATATCTAACAATACCAACCAAAAACAAAATAAAACCCCATTCACTTATCCAAAAAGAATACCCAAAATCTATTCTATATTCAAACATAGAAATCAGCATAATGCCACACATAAAGAAACACTTAATCAACATAATGAAGCACGAATATTATGATACTAATCACCACAATAAGGACTTAATAATAGTAGATAAACACCTGAAGAAATAAATCAGTTATGGTGTTGTAATCAACTGGGCAACCTCCCTCCATTTGCAACATCATTAATGCAAAATTAACAGCACCCTACAAACCAAAATAAATAAAAAAAGGAGTTGTTGAGTTAGTTAGTACAACTGCCAATTTCAGTAAATTGAGATGGAAGAAATAAAATAAAGTTCTACAAACTCTATTCAGAAATCATATAATTTGATAATCAATTATATAAAACAGTGGCAGACAATGCAAGAAATACAAAGATATAACTCAACAAAAATAGTAAAAATGAACTACATGGGGCACTCTCGTACCTGAGGATTTGTCCGAAAAACTTTTTATAAAAGAGATAGTCAGGTGTCCAACCAAGCTGTTGCCCAAAAGTAATAAGAATCATCAGCCACAAATAGCTCCAGTAAAAGTGGTAAATTAAAATAGTCTAGGCCAGAAAATATCAAAGATATTAAGAAAAGAGTCACCAAATAATCTGATGGACAAAAATCAGTATAATTTGATAAATAAACAAGCCTCTACCTACTTAGACTATATTAGAATCTTGTCAAATTGCCTTCTCCAGTAAAAGCAACAACAATTTTGGAGTAGCTCAGGCTTTGATGTATATTTTTAAAACAAGATCATTATCTACAATCTACATTAGAACATATTGATTAAAATTAACAATGAAATCCCATTTCAACTTTAATATACAACAAATAGAACGAAACAAAAATAAAAAATTAAAAAAAAGCAATCAATTCAAAGTATTTCAAAATTTCAAATGAAAGTTACCTTTACAAGATCAACTAGTTCCTCACTGCATTCAAGCTTGTCCCTTTTACAGAAGGCATCCATTTTCTACATTAGAACATATTAATCAAAATTAACAATGAAATCCCATTTCAACTTTAATATACAACAGATAGAACTTATTAACTGGAGCTCAAATATGATCGCATGAAAAAATATAGCCCTTCATATGACCTGAATTGCTCAAAAATCCTTAAGCAAGCATCCATGCCCAACTGTTCACAACATTCTTTGACAACCTAGACAGATATAAATAAAGCTTTCAAATATTAATAATTTAATGTTATAGAAGAAAATTAGAGTTTCATACCGGCACAATAATATGTAGGTTGCCTCTGAGATATACCAGCAATAAGTATTTCATGCACTCTAGTGCCCATTCTCGTGATAGATTGCCAAAAAATTCAACAAGTGACTGCAATCACACAAACCTAAGGCTCAATTGTGTGTATATTTACAATCACACATTTTACATAAGACAACTCTTTGTAATGCTGCATCAAAAATCATGCAATCAATAAAAAGAGGAGACTTGTAGGTCAAATAAGAATAAAAAAATAACCAGATTTATCACCAACACCTTAGTTTGAAGGAACTTATGTTCTCGTATATTAGGTTTTAGAACATCCAAAAGAAAAACAGTTGCCTCAAGGATGAACAAGACAAAAAGAAGGTAATACATGAACTGTCAATCATTAATAAATAATTATAACTAAAACAATGAGGAAAAGACATGGCGAGTGCTTGTACATAAAAATCAAACTATCCTCCGTTCTATTGCATTAAGCTAAATAAAAATAATGAGACTTCAAAAAAAAATTAGTGTAAAAGGGTAATGATTTAGTTAGGAGTCATACTATACATCACATACCCTATCCTCCGTTTTATCATACATGAATTTACAAGCCGGTTTGACTCCTGATACCAATGAACACCTTTCACGTTGTGGAACTCTTCTGACAACATCATCTTCACCATTCTCAATATACTCATGATCAGGTTCTTGTTTCCCATTCTCTACACTAGGGAGAGTGTTTGATGCTAAATTTCACTGAAAACCTATCTGTTGGCTCTGAAAAGGGTGTTATTAGTTTTGATTTTGATGCTTTCCCAGAAGATAAAACATTCTCATACATTAAAGATGTTGGATCAGTTGAAGGAGATAAAAGATCATGGTGATTGATTGGAGTTCCAGGAGTATCGTCCGTATCATCATTTACGTGCCTGCATAAAACGATTTATTAACTAACATCAAGCAGTTCTTCCTGTCCTCCTCAACTATTACATAACTATGCAGGATACAGAGAAAAACAAACACCAATTGAACCATTGTATTACAAACATCATAAAATTCATCCATCACATAAATCACACAAATTGAATATATTACAAAATAATTTAACACTACATAATCTATCTAATAAGAATTTGGTTAAAAACTCATTAAGTAGACTTCCAAGAAAGAGAGGTGTGTCACAATGGACGTGTGACAACTTAAGTACCAGGTCTTTCCTAGCCAAAGTGTTCCTCAACTTATTCTCAACAAAATTTTTATTTACAAATTCAAAATAACAACATATAATATTAACATAGAAATTGAAGGTCTAAATAATTATATAATCAACACATAGGCATACACAATAATTCAATACATGAATAGTCATACAATAGTATTAGACAGTGAAGATAAAAGTCTAAAAAGGTTAGCTCCTCTTACCTCTATTCCAGACATAATATAATATCTTGATCGGATGGTTCCTGGAAAACTTCCAGAATCTCTACTTTGCAACTAGAATTTCTTCCTAGGAGAGTGTTGATGTTAAATTTCACTGAAAACTTATCTATTTGCTTTGAAAAGGGTGTTATTAGTTTTTGATTTTGATGCTTTCGCAGAAGATAAAACATTCTCATCCATTAATGATGTTGGATCAGTTAATGATGTTGGATCAGTTAATGATGTTGGATCAGGAGATAAAAGATCATTATGGTGATTGATTGGAGTTCCAGGAGTATCGTCCTTTGTATCATCATCATTATTTACCTGCCTGCATAAAATGATTTCTTAATTAACATCAAGCAGTTCTTCCGACCTTGTCAACTATTACATAACCATACAAGATACAGAGAAAAACAAACACCAATTGAACCAGTGTACATGGTATTATATCCCAAAATGCATGTTCCTTTATATTAAGTAATAAAGGTAGAGAGAAGATCAAACACAATTCCAAGGAAAAAAGGGAAGCTGGTTGACAACAAATTGAAGTTTGAAAATATGAGGTCAAAAGATCATTTTCGTCTGCAATGATATGATCTACAGGGAGGCAAATTCAAGCACCATTTATGTTATGCTTGAAAATAGGTTGGGAAGGTTCAAAGAGAATCAATGATAGACGTTTGACTTGTAAAAAGAAATCACATCGTGATTATGCCTTAAAAAGTAAGTGCCTTAAAAAGTAAGTGCGACAAAAGGTAACTATATGTGGTTTGAATTTAGTTGAATTTTAAACTTGCTTTTGAGACAATAGTTTCAAACATAAATCACTTATCTTGAACTTCAATAATAATCAAATTAAATTTTAAAAAATCAAAAGTCACTCAAAATCAAGTGAGCAAGCGTCGTCATAAATACATATTAATTTATCTTTTTTATTTATGTGCACTTTTTCTTTTCACTGAGCTTGGAATTTCTTGTTTGACAATAAAATTGCCCTTCGTTAAGACATTTATTAGGCAGAGACTAATAGAAACAATTCAAGCACAAAGCACCAAAGAACCATGGACATCAATACAAAATCGTAGAAGATGCTCACATTTCTACATCTCCGATAGAGTACATATGCAAGTCACCTTCTTCCCTTTCTTTTACACTGTCCTCTTTCTTTTCATTTTGCAGCTGCAACAGAAAGCCATCAATTTCGGTACTCTCTACAACTGGTTCATTCAACTGTCTGACAAAAACAACCAACTAAATTCAAACTATAAACTATCTACCAAATGATAACGCTTATCTTCCAGACCGAATCATTAAATCAACACCTAAAATTATTAAAATATTGAGAAACTCAAATTAAAAAGAAAAAAAAAAATCTGAGTTAGAGCACATGACGATCGGTTCTTTATCTCAAACTAGGAAATTATCTAACAAACCAAAACACCTATTTCCGAACCAAAACGTTAAATCAACATTTCCTCTCATAAAATGCAATGAACTAACTCTGATGTTATTGTTTTTTATTTTGAATTTGTACTTTTTTATTTTTCATAAGAGGAAAAGAAGTGTTTCTAGCAATACACTTTTTGTTTAAAGTTTATTTCATATCAAACAAACGATACGCGGATAACAGACCTTCTTGTAGACTAAACAATCAACAAACCAAGAAATAAATAACACTTAGCGAAGATAATAAACCAAAACAGCAGAAGAAGACGCAAACCTATTGAGGTAATGAACTTCCCAGCTTGAGACGAGATCGGAAGGAGTGAAACTGTAGTTGGTGCAGAAAGTGACACCTACCCATTCTCAGAAGATTAACCGATAAACTGTTGCGAATGAATACTAGAAAAATCGAAGAATCTCTTACATTTTTTGAGAATTTCTTGTTCTTTTGAATTCGGATTTGATCTCTCTAGTGTTTCTCTCATTTTTTAAGCAAAAGAAAGAGAAATATGGCAAAAAACTTTGCCCCTTAAGTATATAAAAATTGTCTTTGTTTTATTCCGATTATGCCCTTTTTAACGTGCGTATTAACACACGGACGAATAGCGCGGCATTGTCACAGTTTATAAAATGTCATTCCTAATAAAACAAAGGTTTAATTGCTTCCTTTGTCCCCAGTTTGGTTGAATTGTGTCAAATTCATCCTCATTTTTAAAAAAGTTTCATTGTCGTCCTCACGTGGTGTAAAAGTGTCAATTGAATCCAAACATAGAAAAAATTTGTGTCAATGTAGTCATCTCCGTTAAATACACACTAACGGTGTTAAGTGGCTGATTATTTGGTACTAACGTGGCAAATGAGTCACAGTAGTGGTAATCACGTGTGCACAAACTCTGGCCATGTGTTCCCCTCTTCTTCTGATACTTCCTCTTCTTCTTCTTCTCTTTTTTCTCCAGGGTACGAATATGCTTCCTCAATTTGAGAGTGAAACCAGAAGGCGTGTTGCTCTTGTCACGCATGTAGATAGTAGAATGCAATCTCACGCCACTCTCCATGAGCAGTAGAACCTTCTCGCTCTCCCCAGATTCCAAAACTCCACTGCTGTTCATCAGCTTAAACACGTAGGTCTGCAGAGAAGGAAAATGGAATCAAATCGAATTGAGGAAAGTGAAAGAACGAAAAATGAAAAGGGAGGAGCTACCTTCGGAGAAAGATCGTAGACGTTGGAGCACCACATTCCAATGAAGCGCCGGAGGCATTTAACCTCGGCGGCTACATCGGCGGTGTTCATTCGCACCTTCACCATCTTGTGTTAGGGTTTTGATAAATTAGTGCGAGGGGGTAGAAGAAGAAAAGAATATAATTTTATAGTGTGTTTTGATTTAATTAATTAGAATGGTTTTGGAGAAGAAGAAGAGGGAAGATCATGAATGTATATTCTGTTCTGTATTTGGTTGCAGGGAGAGGAAGAGAGACAAGGGGAGGCTTTTAGTCTTACACTTTTAATTTTTGGTGGGTTTTGCTTCCCTCCCTCACTCCCTTCCAAGCCAATGCTCGGACAACACTAATTCCAAATGCGTCGCCGTCTTCCCTTCTTCTCCGGCCGCCTCCGCCATGTACTTCTCCCCAATACCACCAATCCCCTGCGGCCAATTTCAGTTTTTCCTATCCTGCACCCACCTCTCTCCTCTCCTCGTCGTTTCTCCTCTTCCACCCTCTCCAGAGACGATGGCGTCTCCCTCTGCTGTCAGATGTGGATCGACAACTTCCGCCACCCCGACCGCGTCGTCACCTCCATCTCCCCCCTCCTCCGCCGCTTCGACCTCTGGCTCCTCGCCTACCAGAAAGTCGCCACCGACGACACGGGCTCCTACGTCCCCCACTCCTCCATCTCCACCTCCACCCTCCAGGACCTTCTCGCCCTTCGCAACGCCGTCCTCGACGGAAAATTCAAGTGGGGCGCCAGACTCAAGTTCTTCGTGAAATCCCCGCGAGACAAAACCGTTGCTGCTTATTTGTGGTATATAAAGGCTGATTTTAGTGTTTTGTTAGATGGGATGAAAGTGGGGTTGGTGATCAATGCTGTCATGAGGGATGTTAGGGATAAATTGATTGTTGATTTGATTAAAGACGCTCTGGTTACGCCGGTGGTTGTCACTACCCTGGAGAAAAAAGAGAAGAAGAAGAAGAGGAAGTATCAGAAGAAGAGGGGAACACTTCATGGCCAGAGTTTGTGCACACGTCATTACCACTGTGACTCATTTGCCACGTTAGTGCCAAATAATCAGCCACTTAACACCGTTAGTGTGTATTTAACGGAGATGACTACATTGACACAAATTTTTTCTATGTTTGGATTTAATTGACACTTTTACACCACGTGAGGACGACAATGAAACTTTTTTAAAAATGAGGATGAATTTGACACAATTCAACCAAACTGGGGACAAAGGAAGCAATTCAACCTAAAACAAACTAATTCTCTGAATTAAAGTTTTTCATTAAAAAATGTACCGCAGTATACCTTATGCTACCAACTGTCGACAAGTAACCCAGGCGATCGTTTGCCGAGACTTCTCACGATCATAATGTCACGATCGTAGGTATGTCGAACGCTTCTTAACATCATAACATTTACATACTAATGTCGACCACTTGGCAATCGACAACCAGTGATGTCGCGACATATAGCGCACACATGACAACTCGCATGTTTGTGTCGACACACAAGACGATCGATATATATTGAGCGATATCTACGATGTCATAGTAAACGGTTTAGCGGTTAAGGGTAAACAGTTACGAATATTAGTCAACGACGCGAATCACGGGAATAACCGACCCTGTATCGAACACGATCTAACAGTTACAATTTCCAGGTAGTCAACTTCGGTAACTGACCGGATTTTCAGGTAAATGGTTTATTTTACTGTTTTAAATATGAAGATCAGAGCAGAAAAAAGGTACCCAGCCCATTTTCCCATCAGAGAGCATAACACAGGAAGAGATACATCACGGTAACAGCATTGCAGGGAGAAGCAGTTAAGTTTTGTTAGGTTCGTATCTCGGTCTCCGCATCCATACGGAAACAAAAAGTAATAAATATTAAACTTAAATTAAGAAAATCATACATATATAATTTCAACGGACAATTGCTATCACAGTAAATAACCATAAATAAACATTGTGAAAAACTATGTCGGTCAAAAGAGAAACAAAATTGTGCAAATTTTTAATAGAAGGAAAATGATTGAGTTGTATTTAGTTGCCAAGAAGAAATTTTAAAAATTAATGTGTTTTTTTTATAACTTTTTTTTTAAATAGAAATATTTTAGTGATGCGGTTAAAATTAATATTTGAATTTATTCTTATCTATGGTGGCGTAGATAGTTTGAAAGAATACGTGTTATGATTTCTTTAAATTAATGTTTGTTTTCAGTCCATCTCACCTTTAATAATTGTAATGGAAGATAGCAATTAATAGGACATGTTTGATTATTTTATTATCGTCTTCATAATAAAAAAAATCATCAAAAAATAATGATATAAATGTTAACTGATTTTAAAAACATAATTATATATATATATATATTAAAAATAAAAAAATTGACCAAAAAATAATATAAATTATTTATTAAATTAAAAATATTTTATTAATGAATTAGATATTTTTTTATAATTGAGCTAAATTGATTATATTTATTATTTTTACTAAAGTTATATATTGATATTGATTGAATATCCAAGAGCAAAAGTAATATTAACTTATGATGATTGCATTAATACATTAGAAGTCAATTAACTTTTACGTCAAAACAAAACTCACTTTTTTTTTTTCAACATATCTTAGTTATTATCTTTAGGAGGGGTGTACATTGGAAATTGGAATGGTTAATAACTACTTTCCTATAATATTTGTGTTTTAACTACTTTCCTACAATATCTGTGTTTTATACTTTTAAGTAATTACTTAAAATTATCTTACAAACAAATTTAACAGTATTTAACTATCTAACTGTGTGTAATAATTTACAATTAAATAAATAATATTTACATTATATCAATATTATTTAAATTTAAATATATAACTCTCTGTCCGTTCTTAAAATATATACATATTGCCTAAAATTAAATATAAAAATAAAAGTGTTGTGAAAACAAATGCAATAATAATATAAAAACATATTGTTTTGTGGTGGTGTATTTTTAGTATCATAATACATATTTTAATCGTGTCTTTATCATGATACATGATTTTTAACATGTGTATTAAGAATGATTCAAACATGAAATATTGATAAATAAAAATTATAAAGGTAATTGATTTTGACAAAGCAGCATCACTCTAAGCTTGTTTGCTATATAACTAAGGAGTTAATGGACACTAAGAACCCACCGCAGGTCTTAAACAAAGGATAAGGAATATAAACCCTTTTAGCGCGGTCTTAAACAAAGGATAAGGAATACAAACCCTTTTAGCTGTTGGGACGGCAAAGGGACTACAATTTTTGTCCAAGGATTTAATCATATTTATAGGTTTGTAGAGGATGAAAGATCTCTTGAACTTCTTCACAAAACACAGGTAGAAGGTGTTCCTCTTGCTCTATGTCAGTTTCAATGAAGATTACTTGCATGGATAGGACCTAGTTATATGATCACGAAGAAAGCTAAAGTCTATAATGACATTCTACAGCATTTGTGCCAAGTTTATAATGACAAACATCTCCATCACACTCCTCCATGTGGTTACAAAAATTGGGAACTCACAAAATACAACGTAATGCATGTGTATTGGCTTTGAGTTGGTAGTGGATAACATTTATTTGAAGTATAATTTTTTAGGGTTGCTCGCCAAATCAAAAACTTGAATTTCTATGAGGAATTTTGTTGAGAGGGACGAGGAAAACTCTAGCTAGGAGTCTATTTAGTAAACTTTCAACAATTTTTCTATCAAGAATCTTCTATGCATTACACAACTAGCAATTTAGGTGGTTCCACTTACACCATCCTTCCTTGAAAGCCCAAAGAAGCTCAACCTTCTTATGTCCAAGCGCAAAAATCAACTCAACAACACCATGTTCCAACACGTGATCAAATCGAAATTCAGATAACCAAGTACAAAAAGAGTCTAGTGCATGGTCGAAATTCAGCAAGAAAAGTTTGGTATCCCATTGTTCGAACACAAGAAATAATCCATCGACTAGTCACTATAACAACTTGGCAACCCAGCACAAGACAAACTCAACATTACACCTTGTTCACTCCTTGACAAGTGTACCGAATCTCTAAAGTAATATAAAATGGTAAGTCTAAATATCGTTTTTCAAGAGACTCGTGTAATACTAAATAATTGTATGATTAACAACTCATTTAGACTAAAGAATAATACAATAATCTACATTGTGTGCATGCAGATAAACTTACAAAGAATAATGGTGGACTTTAGTAGTTGGACACACTTAGAAGTGGATAAAGGTAAAAAATGGTATGGAATGGGATTACTAAGGATAGATTTCACTGGCTTCACTCTCGTGCACACACAAACTCACCTCCTCTCCATAAAATACTAATGTCAATTCACTAAAACACTTTAGCATTAATCCCTTGGGAGCTTAGGTTCCCTCATCAAGCATCAATCCCTTGATCACTCAACCAACAAACCTGCATTAAGACCTAAGGTTTAGCATAACTAGTGAGTCATGTTTCATCCCTATATACAAGCTCTCACTAGGTCTCTTGTTTCAACTCTAGGGTTCAGTAGATTGTTCTCAAAAGCTAACGAATCCATAAATCGAGCCATCAATGTCCCCATTACATGCAAGCATTAAGAGCGAAAGAAAGAAACTACCATTTAATGGAAGAGGCATGTATGTAATGAAAACATTCACAAGATACAAAAGAGTTCAATAAGTACATCTGCTCCCAATAAGATGGGTTTGGCTCTCATTTTCATAGAGAACCTCAAGCTTACAAAATGACCATGGAAGAAGATGGAGAAACCAAAAGGAAGAAGTGTCTCCACAAGCCTTAATAGCCCTCAAAGCTCTTCTTTGAGTGAAATCGCGTTTCCAAATCACTAAAGACCTTCTCTTGTGAAATAAGAAGAAATAAGGCAAAACTTGTTATGTAAGCATCTCGTTGCCCAACTTATAGTGTTTGTCGGTCAATGGAGGTCTTCAAAAACACCAGAGTTGTTTTCTAGAGTGAACTCGCCCACCCACATGATTTGGGCGCTCTACGATTACTCGCCCAAAGACAAGGAGGTGGCGCCAATGCTACGCCCCTGGACCTGAAGAACTCCCTTTTTTATGTTTTTTTCTTGCATCTTTGGGTTGGTGGGCTCCACAGTTTGGTAGATGTTATTTATGAAGCAGTCTAAACTTATACATATTTGAGTAATATTTATATATTATAACTAAATTTCATTAGTTTGTCATGTTGATTATTGTTTATCCTTTTGTTATTATTATTAGACTGTTATTATATTTTTCAGATAAGTATTATTCTAATAGGGACATAGGCCCACACCCCATGTTGATCCTATAAATATAGCAGTAACCCTCAGGGGATAGTTACTTCACACTTAATACTTGATAATCACTCTCATATAATATATCACAACTCTCTTATTAATTTATGCACAGAGAATATTTGTAGGTAGATCTTTTCCTCTCACCAACGAACAGACTCTCTTCAAATAGAATGAGCGATCAAAACATTGTTACGATCTTACCATTTATCCACAAGTCTACGTTCAAGATCTGGGTAAAACAAATGCTCAATGAAACGATAGTTAGAACTTCATTGTACACACATAAACTATAGTCAGACTCTAGTAAAATAAAAAGTTCAAATTAGCCATATTTAAATAAATCAAAACAAACTCAAACTAATTTGTAAAAGTAAATGAATTTGTTGAAATATATTATTAGATTATGCTAAATTAATTGAATTCACGCATCATAATTTTTTTTTATCCATAGTCACACATAAAATTTAGAATGATAGTCATCGCATACACAGAGGCAAGAAAGAAACTGGAAATTAAAAGATAAGATCAAAAACAATTACAAGAAAGTGCCTTAATATAACGGTATAAATAATTTTACAAAAAGGGTTTAAAAAAATAATAGTTATTTTTAAGTAAAAAAGTTAAGAAATTAATTATTGATTTGACATTTTATTATACTTAAAAGCTCCTCCAAAGGTCCTAACATGAATATTTCAAGATATAAATATGTGCTCCATAGTATTCACTTAAACATAAAGTATGCCAGGTGTAAAGAAGAATTCAACTATTTTTGTAAAAGTTAAAATTTTATTGTTTTTAATATCTATACAAATTAAAAAAGCTTTTAACAAAAATTTAAAGCATTGATAAAAAAAAAGTGTTGTTTTCCCTTATTCCAAATAATACTATATCACAAATCCCACCCACTCTTTTAATGTGTAAGTTTAAGGCAAAATTAACATGTGATTTCTTCTCCCTACACTTCCAATCACTTGTTCACACACCTCCAAATTTTCATATAATGCCAAAATTACCCATCTGACACAGGGTAAAAGTTTTTTTTTTAACTTTTTTTTCTCTATCTCCTCTGTTATGATTACGTGCACCCACCACCTACCACATTTACTTTCTTCCAATTTTTACAAACCCTAGCGCCCCACGAAGAAAGCGATAGGGAAGATAAAAGCACGAGAATGAAGCAATTAATTTATGAACTTGGGGTGCAGAAAGAATAAATACACGCGTAACATTAAGGCTTTATTCTCTTGAATGGATTTGAGGATGAGAGTGGATTTGAAGTAAAATTTGTGAGAATTAGTATAGGATTTTATTGACGTGACAAATTAAAAAAATTTACTTCCGAATTCACTCTCATTTACCTTCAAATTGACCCAAATGACAATTTACTACTTACCTAAATTTCCTTTACATTTACTGGAGACTAAAATTGTCCACTTGAAAATGTAGAGAGAAGGGTTTGAGGTGTATGAAGAAGCATTTCTTAACACCCATATTTAAACCTTATTTGTTCTATTGTTCATTATATAATTATAAAGTGTAATAAATAATATTAATAATATATTGGAAAATGAATACTGTGTATTAAAAAAATTTCCTAATCAAATTAGATAATATTTTAAAAAATTAATTAAATTCAACAAAGTAATCTTCGTATTTTCTTTTAAAAAATTATTTAAATTGAAGATGTGAAAATTGTGAAATGGTATATACGATAATATATATGGCAAAATCATGCAAAAAGCTACTCGTGAGAAAACTTTATTGGATTCGACTGCGTCAACAACGTGTTACGTTTTGGGAAATGATTTTTAGCATCTTTAGACAATTTGAAGATTTGAAAGTTATACCATTAAATCCTTCACGGACATATATCTAACAAAAAGTTCGGTGAAATAAAAATAAAATTATAGAAAATATAAATAACCCAAAAATTAACCTTATTATTGAAGCTTAAAACAAAGACAAAATAATATTATTTATAACTCTATTTTACTATTTTACCACCGTTTGATATTTGTTTTCCGAAAATGGTGTTTGTCAATGTTAAAAAAAAGAAAATTTTAAAGAGTGTTAAAAATGTCAATATTGTGGAAGGTGTCGTTGAGAAGGTAAAAAGTTAAGAAAGTAATTTGAAGAAGTGTTTCTGAAAAATAAAAATTTAATCAGGGGAGTATTTTTCATAAGGAAAAAATTAGCAGAATGGTGTTTGAAGTTTTAAAATTTATACTGGGTTCCAAAGAATAAGACGAAGAATATGCAGTCGATTTCACGTGACATTTCTAGCTAACCAAATAGAATTCAAGCGTTTCAGTTATATGCAGTCGAAGAATATGCAGTCGATTCCAACGAAATTGACGTTCGGCTGATTCTCGTAGGCGTGGGATGGTGATGGTGATGCAACCAAATAACCAATTCCTCTTCACAGAAACACAATTCTTAATTCACACAAAACATCACAGAATCAATCTACGCGCATATCGAATCATCATCACAACGTTGTTGCTGATTCCTAAGAATTTAAACAAAATAGCATATCTTACCTTCATGTCTTAAAAACTCAAAGTTGATAAACAAGAAAAAGATAAAAATAACGAGAAATGGTGTAAAACGAGACTGAGACATGATATGCAAGTGTACATTGATATTCTCACTCAAGCACTATTGCAGGTGTGGAATTCTGTGGGGAATTCCAGAAGATGTCTTTAAGCGCAGGACGAAGCTGCTTGCTGCAGAACTGGTTGTACTCCAGGGTATCTCCGTTGTCCTTCTTCACTTCCACCACCATAAAGGACGGTGTCACGGCGTAAATATCCGCCGCAATAGCCAGCTTTCCCTTCCTCCCACGCTCCTGCCCCTGAAGCCTTACCTTCGTCTCGCTACTTTTCACGTCGAACTTCCCCGCCTTCGCCACCTCCTCCAGCCGCGATATCACGCTGCTGGCCGTCCCCGCCGTCGCGAACCTCATCTCCTCCCTCTTCTTCTCCTCAAACAGGGGCGACAAATCGAACCCCTCCGACAACGATATTATGTGAAACGCGTTCATGGTGGCAGGCCTCTCACACATCTCCTCCAAATCCACCTTCGCCACCTCCTCCACCTTCCTCGGCACCGGTTTCTTAAACCAGGAAGACTCCATGACTTTACTGATACTAATCCGGGAATTCGGGTTGGGGTCGAGGAGTCTGGTAACAAGCCTTCGCGCCTCCACGGAAAACCAAGGTGGACACTTGAAGTCTCCTCTGTAAATTTTCTTATACATGGCAACCAAATTATCATCCTGAAAGGGTAGAAACCCTGCCAGGAGGACGTAGAGGATGACCCCACACGACCATATGTCAGCCTTGGCACCGTCGTAACCTTTCTTCGCTATGACCTCCGGCGACACGTACGCGGGCGTGCCACACGTGGTGTGCAGCAGCCCATCCTCCTTGAGGTGGTCGGAGAAGGCGGTGAGTCCGAAGTCGGAGACCTTGAGGTTGCCGTGTTCGTCGAGAAGGAGGTTCTCCGGCTTGAGGTCGCGGTGGTAGACTCCGCGGCTGTGGCAGAAGTCGACCGCGGAGATCAACTGCTGGAAGTAGAGTCTGGCGACGTCCTCCTTCAACCGACCTTTGGATACCTTGTTGAAGAGCTCTCCGCCGCGCACGAGTTCCATGGCGATGTAGATCTTGGACTTGCTGGCCATGACTTCGTGGAGTTCGACGATGTTGGAGTGTTTCACCATTTTCATCACCGATATCTCCCTCTTTACCTGCTCCATCATCCCAACCTTTATCACCTTCTCCTTCCCCACCACCTTCATGGCCACGTGCTGCCCCGTCTTAAGATTCCGCGCGTGGTACACCTTCGCGAACGTTCCATGCCCCAACACCCTACCCAGCTCATACTTCCCGTGAAGCAACGTCGATTGTCCCTCGCCCACACCTTTCTCTTTCTCTTTCTCTTTCTCACTCATCCTTACTCAATCAACACTATAACAATAACAATAATAAAACTATCCTATACAGCAGAAATTAGGGTTTGTTTGATATTGAAATTGGGAATTTCGAAAATGGATGAGAAAATAGCTAGTAACTACCCGTCTTCGACATGTTTCCGATGGCAATGTCTGCCGGAGGTTCTTCTTTTGGCAGGGCCACCTGCCTCAGACGGAGTGAACCAATGTATTCTCATTTCTCTGCATTCCCTTCTCTGCAGTTGCCACCACTGATAAATCCCTATCTCTATCACTCACTCAATAATTGTTTCTTCTCAACTCAATTCTCTTCAGCTTCCCCAATACAGTGCTTCCTCTTCAATTTATAGCGCTCATTTAGATCTGACGGTCCACAATACCAACACGTGTATGGACCATTCTGCCACTCCATCATGGACTTGTCTTTTCCATTTCGCCCACTCAATCAAACCACACCACACCAGATGCCACTGTTTAAGCAAATCAAGTCACACCGTCCGATCCATCCATCAATCTCGAGGTTCCTCTTCTATTTTTATCTTATTCTTTTAACATTTCCTAATTCTCATTAAATTTATTTTTTCTAATTAATTGTGAAAGGTATTTCTCTCACAATTATTATGGTCAGATGTGTGAGCACACAGGGCCCCTCTGTGCCTCTGTCTTTGTGGCGGTAACAAACTTCCTCGTTAGGACCTTGCTTAATCAATGGTCACGGATCATCCTGCCATGATCAATCTCATTAGTGCATTTCCATTACAAACAAAAAAATCACGTCATTAAATTAATATTTCTTTTATACAAATATATTACTACTTTACTTAATACCATTAATTATCTCTCATTTTATTTATTATGTGTCTTCTTATGACTCGTCTTAATTTCCGTCGAAAAAATATCTTAACCTAACAAAATATTATATTTGAACACCTTTTCTAATTACTTTTTTTTTGAGAAAAAAAACTAAGAGAAAAAAATTATTTTTATAAATTAAAATTCATTTCTGTACAAGCAGTAGAGAAACCGTATGAGAAAATTTATGCAGATTGATCCATACATTAACCAGATTTTACAATGATAATTTCTTTCTCTTTTTTAACAGAGTACGTCATTGGAAAAAATATGTTACTTTTATAATTTACTCACTTAACTTTTGAGTTTTTTTTTTTAAATAACAAAAGCTATCTTAATTAATATTCAATGTAGAAATAATTATAATTATTTTTCAATTTATTTCTCAAGTAATTCGATACAGAAATGGTTCAATTACTTTCAATATGTAACTGTGGTTATTTTAAGGCCTTAGCTAATGGAGTATGTGGATAAAAGTAACATAAATTTATGTAAAATATAATTTGATTTCTTCTTAATATATTAAAATATAAAATAATGAGATTTTTGGCATATTAATTTAAATTTTAAACATGATTATTAATTGTGGCAAATTATAAATGATTTTATACTAGAAAGTTATTAACATTTTAATTTATAATTTCTTTTTTATGTCTCCATGTACTTTAATACTGTTGAATGTATCCTGTCATAATTTCATTAAAATAAATATCTTTTAGGTAAGCTTCATTTTATTTATCTATTTATTTATGAAGAATAAGTGAGGTCACGTGTTTATTTTTTAACATAATTAATTTGGTCTAGACAGAGTTGAAATTTTTCAATATAATTTTCCAAATTATTTCAACGTATCTGTCAATGATACTGAAATTAAAAAAAGAGGAAGGGCCATACAGACTAAACCGTCCTCTCTCTATATATAATAAATTATTTATAATTATATGCCTGGTTTTAATTTCAAACTGTTATAGAAAAAGGACAAAAATTAAATTTAATGATTTGTATTGACTGTTATAGATATTAATTAAATACATACTCTATAGGAATGGTAATATCTTACAGATCTAATCTGAGGTGGTCAAGTGTATTTTTACGAAAACAAATTAATAAAAAATAATAATAAATAATGGGATGATAATAGAGACCTCTTAATTCTATTTTACCCGTATCAAACTGTATCATTTTATAATAAATTATTACGGGGGTTTTAATTATATAATTGTATACATGTGTGAAATAATTTATAATTTATATAAGATATTTAACATATTCAATATTTATCACTCTTTTTATATAATATTATTGAAAGAGAAAATTTTAACTCAGTTACGTTATAACAAAAATAGTATGAAGAAATAATTAAGATGAAAAAAATATGAAAATTAGAGTTTTAGAGGTAATAGAGTATTTTAAATAATAAGATTTGATTATTTTAATGTTAAAAAGTTATAAATATAAATAAATTTATGTAAACGAATCTTATTATTTAAAATTATATCATCTTTTTAGATTTTTGTTATTATAGTTTTTTACTCTCTCTAAGATATTTGACTTATTGTTTCTATGTTTCAATATCACAAAATGCATGAGTAGTCTTTGATATGAGGTATTTAAATCTAACCCATTAATTTCTATAAAAAAGTAAGTTGATTTATGTGTTTTTGCTTACTTTTTATGTTTTTTCACGCATGTAAGTTACCTTAGCTTGCATGTGACATTTAAGTCTTCAATAAGAATCTTTGTTGATGGTTTTAGTATCTCTTGATCATGTTTTTGTTGTTGATAGGAGCAGATAAAGTATTATATACTTGTGGAGCTATCTTAGGATCATCCTGAGTTTTTGGTCATGTGTCAGGTAAACGAAGTTAGACTGTGTGTAAGTTTTAGTGTGCGTAAGTTGGATATTATTGATTGAATTTGGTATGTTGAACATGATTGTTGTTTTTTGTTGAATTGTATAGTGTGTTAAATTGCTTAAACTGAGTGTTGGTTGTACTTGGATTGTGGTGATTGAGAAAACTGAGGATTTGGTCATTAGATCGAGTTGGTGTTCATTATGACATTAAAAATTGTGTTTTTAACCAAGCATTAAGTTAGGAATACTAATTTGATCTCCATGGTTTCCTAAATTATAGATTTGAAGTTGAAATTTTTTGATATGGCATTGAACGAGACTGATGTGACATTGAGCACTAGTTTGGCATTTCAAGTTTGAAAGCATTTTAGGTCCAAATCGTTGAGCGCCACTTTCAAGTGATCATTTTTGCAAATGATCTAGGGTTGAGTGGTGATAGGACACTACTGGACTTCACTTTCTAATATAGGTTTAGAACCATTTTAAGTCCAGTTTGTTAAACGACAACATGGTTTCATCGAGTAACGACATGATCTCGTTGAGTGAACTATTTTATAATAATTAAGCGAACCATTTTACAAAAAGAATGACGTTATCATCATATCATATCATTACATGCTTTTCGTTGATTTCTTTGGTTGTTTAGGATTAATCATTATCAATCTTTTGTAATATATATATATATATATATATATATATATATATATATATATATATATATATATATGTGTGTGTGTGTGTGTGTGTGTGTTTAGGGATGAAAATATTAACTTCAGTGAGTAGTGGATAATAACCTGTTTAACAAAGTATAAATATTACTGAGTGCATACCTACATTAAATTGTATATTTATGAGTTATAAGATTTTATATATGATGAATTAATATATTATATGTATTAAATATGTATTATTCCAATAGTATCAAACTGTATCATTTTGGTAATAAATTATTATAGCTGTGTTAATTAAATAATTGTATTAAGTTATCGTATACATGTGCGTATAAATTGTAATCAATCAATAGATGTATTCTACCAATTTTTTAACTTATCATTTTCTTCGGTGAATTTGTTTAGGTTATCTATTTTATAAGTATCTTCCCATATGTTTGTACCATGCATCAGACTTCTTTATATAATATATATATATATATATATATATATATATATATATATATATATATATATATATATATATATATATTATTAGGCTATACTTCCCTTCTTTATACCACAAATAAAACACTAATGGTAAAAATTAATGTTTTAATAGAATTTAGTATGATAATTAACGAACTGAAAGAATAATTATATTAATATATTTCTATAGAACATGTATGAGTTTGTTTGATTCTCTCGACACCTTAAATTAAATCATATTTTTATCACAGTAATTTAGGTATTTTTCAGTGAAATTCAAAAATATACTAGTAAGCTTATTATTTTTAATCTAAAATTGATTTCAATAAGAGATATATATGTATAAATCCTGCAATAGTTCAACAGATATATCATTGTATCGAATACATTGTTTATCAAACGGTTACTAATTATTAGCCTTTCGGTCAACACCAAATTTAAAATATGTAGCTAAAGATATTGGATATGCTCTTTATGAGAAACCGATCGGATTTTAAGATAAATTTGTTTATATTTTGTTGGGTCTGTGTTAGTTTAAGGTCCATAAGGTAAATTATAATTATAAGGTCAGGGACAACAGTCAAGTTCGTTCAATTCACATTCTACTCACGCTCAACTACTCTCAAATACTCAACAGTGAAACACAATTAAAAATTAAGAGCAAAAGTTCTTCAAACCGCTCCTAACTTGAGCGTCGGGATGCTTTGTGCAGGTACCTCCCCCTCTGTCAAGAAGGAGACCGTGCGGTCCCCACGAAAGGCTGAGCAGTCGTAGAGGAGCGAGCGGCTCGGATTGAAGGAAAGCGAGCGACTTCGACAATTCAGGCGTTCGGAGGCAAGGAGAATACGTCAGAAAGGTTAGTGTCTCGGTCCCATAAAATATCTACCGAAACATTTTGGCGCTCACTGTGGGACCGAGGGCATCCTTTATAACCACAAGGAACCGGACAAGGATGTAGTCTCACCATCAACATCAACAAGCTTCTACGACTTTACATATAATTATTTTGATATAGATTCATTTTATTATTTAATTTACATGATTTAATTTAAATATCTTAATTCCATATTATAATATTGTTCAAGATTTATTAAGGGCCCAATGATGCACTCACCACTTAGCCAAATTTAGCATCAAGTGTTCAACCATGTCATAGGAATTAGGCCATTCGGCCTCGTAGGTATTAGGCCATTCGGCCTCATAGGAATTCGGCCATTCGGCCTCAACTATTAGGCCATTCGACCTCACAGGTATTCGGCCCTTTGGCCTCAACTATTAGGCCATTCGACCTCACAGGTATTAGGCCATTCGGCCTCACATGTATTCGGCCTTTCGACCTCAACTATTAGGTCATTCGGCCTCACAGGTACTCGGCCAATCGACCTTACAGGGTCGTCCACAAAACTCAGGGAACGTTCCAAACCGAACTCCTACGTTCAAAATCGAACGACAAAGACAGTCCTCGATGGACTATAAATCAAAGACAATCCCCCATGGACTATAAACCGAACGGAAAATACAGTCCCCTATGGACTATAAACCGAGTGGTAAAGACACTCCCCTATGGCCGAACGGAAAATACAGTCCCCCATGGACTATAAACCGAGCGGTAAATACAGTCTCCCATGGACTATAAACCGAATGGTAAAGACAGTCCCCAGATGAAGGCTCACTCATAGGTATTCAACCCTTCGGCTTCTTAGGTATTCGATCATTTGGCCTCACATGTATTCGGCAATTCGGCCTTAGGTATTTGGTCATTCGGCCTCAAGTATTTGGCCATTCGGCCTCAACTGCTCGGCCTTCCATGGCTTCAAGTGTTCAAACATTCGGTCATCCGACTTCATAACCCAAATTATTTAATGTTAATTGGTTGACTACATTTTTCTAACCACATGCGGATTCAAATTATTTTTGCTCTTCAGTACAAGTGACAACATCATACGCACAAACCGTCCGGCCTCTTTCAAGCTCATAAGTCCTATAGTTAATCATAGCTAAAAGCCGAATGATTAACTCAGACTTAGGGGGCATGTATCAGATATAGTTTTTACCGAACGATTACTAATTATTAGTCGTTCGGTCAACACCAAATCTAAAATATCTAGTTAAAGATATTGGATATACTGTTTATGAGAAACCGACCGGATTTTAAGGTAAGTTTGTTTATATTTTATTGGGCCTGTGTCAGTTTAGGGTCCATGAGGTAAATTATAAATGTAAGGTCAGGGCCAATAGTCGGGTACGTTCCATTCACATTCTACTCACGCTCAACTACTCTCAAATACTCAACAGTGAAAACAATTCACTAAACATTCAATTAAGAGCAAAATCTCTTCAAATCGCTCCTAACTTGAGCGTCGGAGTGCCTTATGCAGGTACCTCCCCCCTCTATAAAAAAGGAGATTGTGCGGTCCCTACTGAAGGCCGAGCGGTCGTAGAGGAGCGAGTGGCTCGGATTGAAGGAAAGCGAGCGACTTCGACAATTCAGACATTCGGAGAAAAGGAGAATATGTCAGAAGGTTAGTGTCTCGATTTCACAAAATATCTACCAAAACAATCATGACGCGCGAGTTTGTAAATTTTCCAACATGATTTTATTTGTTATGGATGAAAAAAATAAAACTTAAAATTTATTTTCATTCTCAAATATGTGTTTCACTTAAAAAGAAATTAAATTGAAATGAAAATTGTTGTTCTTATTTGATTCCCAGTAAATGAAAAACTGGTCGACAAGCAAAGGATGGTTCCAACTGTTTCTCTCAGAACCTTCATTTGTATTACTGCATGGCTTAGGTTACTGTAGTCAAAGGTTGTGTTCATTATGTTATTTACTTTTTGTGAGTTTTTCTTGTATTAATGAATCATTAGTAAATCTTGATAAAAGATTTAATGTTGTCTTAAATTTAAAATCTTAAGTTAATAAGTTTGAGATTTTTTTTTCTTTTAATATATTGTTCATTTTACCAGTCTATACCAAATATATAGGATTCTTAACTCCACGCTTAATTTTTTTTATAGTCTTATTTTTTTCAACATTTTTTAGGAATTTTTGCTTAGATAAAAGTATATAAGAGAAAAAATTTGTTTGTTATCACTCTTTTGCTTAGATGCATTTTTGTTTGAACTATAATTGTCATTTATGTTTTTTTTTCTAACAAAATTATCTCGTTTGAGTAAAAATAAACTAAATACAAAATATGCAAAATTATATATATAAAAAAACTACACTATCTAGAATAAAGTAAAATGTCTTATAACATTTTTATCAATAAATAAACATCATTATATACAGATTTTACAATTTATAACATCAATATAGTATTATAATCTCAAAAAGGTTATCTTCAAATGATTATTCAATATTCAAGTTCAACATTTGAACAAATACAATGTTGCTTAATGACTTGATGCATATTCCAACAATTTTCAAGAACACTATATTTCATCAATGTGGTTTCTTGAGTAATATGGTTGTTGCTTATTTAAACAAGTTTTAGAAGCGTAATGCATTATAGTCAGACCTTATAATGTTTGAGTGACAATTTTTCCACTTAAACATTGAATGTTTTAATAGAGGTAGAAATTTCCTATCATCTATTTTGTTCAAGTTATAAATTATAATTTAAGTGACATGTTTAATTACTGGAACATTCATTTTTACACTTAAAAACACTAAATTGTACATACAATTATTACTTACTACTTAAACATTGTTTTGTCATTCAAGAGATATAAGTTTTAATTCAAAACATTTCATATTTCAATTATTATTTTTAATCATCATTATACTAATTAAGCCAAAATAATAAATATACTATCAATAATGGTAATAGCTCATTTTTAACTAAATTGGAATACTCTAATTTAATTAAAATAATTGTATACAATTATACTTTAAATTCAAATATTTTCACTTTAATTCAATCTAAGGATGCATATCACATGCAATTTACTATAAAAAGGAATAGATACAACTTAATTAATTCTCATTAGGATTACATGTTACAATAACGTATAAATTAACATCTGAAACTTACAAAATAATATTAATAAAAATATACATTTTTTAAATTATACATTATTTATAAACTTTTCATTTTTATAATTTTTTATTCTGTGTATTTAAAATTATACCCATAAAGAAATTTCATATATTAAAAATCCAATCAAGTTTTTTAAAATCTACTCTGATTAGATTCATTTATGCTAAATAGGCAAGTTTTTATGATTTTAAAATAAAAATAAACCAAATTTGAACTATATTTATTTGATTTTGAAATGATAGAGCTGTGTGGGCCCCTCTATTTATTACACAGAGCCAAATGCTGCAACAGCACGCATGTATTCCAACACTGTCACTTCTACTTCTTTTGTCATTTTCTTAAATCACTTTATTTAAATTTAAAATTTAGATTGATGTCCTTTTTTAAATAAACGACTTTTGAAAATTATTTAATTTAACATAAGATAAATTTTGTATTAAAAAATATAAACTATTTATTATTAAACTAAACAAGCTAAACAAATATACAATAAAAAAAACTATTTTAAAAAATTAAAGGAATCAACATAAATTAACAGACTCAATATCATTGCAAGATTTAAATAAGAAGATTTTTTTTCAATAAAAAGAAAACTTGTGACATGTTTATCTCTAGTGTTTGGTAACCTAGAGAAACGTGTTTTCTCAACAACATTGGTCCTTTGACACAAGACCACCTTTTTATTTTTTATTTTGTTTAATCTAGGATTTAATAAAATAAAAAAATGAAAATAAAATGTCATGTCAATAATATAATATAGTTATTATTTATTTATTTTATCATCAATTTATTTATTAAATTATTAAAATGGTTAAATGATAAAGTTAAAAAGAAAGGAGAAAAATAGTGAGTTCAATTTTCTCATTAATAAAATAGTAATAATTAACATTTTTTTAAAGGGAAGGAAATTAATAACTTTTTTCATATTATCTGGTGTGAAGTTATTATTTCTCTCTTTAATTAATTTCTTTTTCAACTCCTTTTTTCTTTTTTGAAAAAAGATATTAACTATTTAGTTAGAGAATATAGAAGAAAAGACATATATTAGTTAATAAGTCAAATACAGATGGATATAAATAACAATTATGTTCTTTTGTTAATCAAACAACAAAATAATTATAAGAAAATAAATAAATATTTTAAATACTCAATTGAATAAAAAAATGTTTGTAAGAACTTGATTAAATATACTTAAATTTATAGATTCTTAAAATTGAATTAAGTCTTAATTTTAGAAAAAAATAATTTAATAAAACTGTTTAACAAGTATTCTATAAAGTATTTCATAAAAAAAATCATTTTAGTCTATAGGAAAAAGACATTATGCGTATAATTTATTTATTTTACTTATACTGAAAAATAGTTATTTTTAGGTTTAATAGCCAATTTAGTCCCCACTTTGGTTGAAAAATCTCAATTTAGTCTCTCGTTATAAAAGTGTTTTACATTAGTCCTAACTTTTAAAATAGTGGGTCAGATTGGTCCCTTTCGTTAAATATAAGTTAACGAAATTAATGGATGATGATGTGACACAGCTTAAAGCTGATGTGTTAGATTGGTCCCTCGTTAGCTTTAAGTTGTGTCACATCATCATCCATTAATTTTGTTAACTTATATTTAACAGAAAGGACCAATCTGACCCACTATTTTAAAAGTTAGGACTAATTCAAAACACTTTTATAACGAGGGACTAAATTGAGATTTTTCAACCAAAGTGAGGACTAAATTGGCTATTAAACCTTATTTTTATCCTTTGTCATGGGTGAATTTGGAAGTTTTGTGGACAATGACCAGACATAGTCTTTGTCTTCACCTATAATGTTGATAGCGGTCCAGGCTCACGTTCTCCAGTGACACGTGTTTTGATTAGATTAAGGAATAAAAGAAATTAATGAAAAAAAAAAGATAAAAAACAGTAAAAAAAAAAAAACTTTGCAGATGAGTAAATATAAGAAATATGAAAAATATTTCTATGGTAAGTTTTTTTAAAGGGAAAAAATGTTTATTTGTTAATTAAGAAATTATTTTTACTAAACATGAAATAAAAAATAATTATTTTAAATATTAAGTTGCTAAGAAATAGAAAAACAAAAGGTCTAAATTTGTACAATGTTATTATAAAATATATGTGTATATATATATATATATATATATATATATATATATATATATATATATATATATATATATATATTATGTATGTGTGTGTGGTGAACATTGGAACGGGACCAAAATTAGGAATGGAGAAACATGTGAAAAATTCTTAAAAAGTTTCAGATAAATGACAGAATGTTTTGCATTTTTTTTTACCATGATGTTGCTATTAAGAAATATTCTTCCACTGATAAGATAATCAAATTTCAATAATGTTTCTTCTTTATTACTCAGAGGAACAAAAGGAATTGGAAATTTTGTGCAACTTTAATAATAACTTCGTTTGTTATATTTGTTTATTCAATATGGGACTTACTTTAACTCTTTTGTGTCCCTTGTATTCTAAAGGTCGAGATTTTTAATGATATATATGGACCTCCACTTCCAACACCTAACAATCTTATCAAACTTATAAAGAGAATATTCTAAAGAAAATCTCACA
Source organism: Vigna umbellata (assembly GCF_029865625.1). Classification (NCBI taxonomy): domain Eukaryota; kingdom Viridiplantae; phylum Streptophyta; class Magnoliopsida; order Fabales; family Fabaceae; genus Vigna; species Vigna umbellata. Next base: position 102,201,110 of record NC_142165.1, read on the forward strand.
GAGCTTAATTGGTTTTAATGATGTCTAAGATATAGAACAGGTGTTTATGTTGTAGTTATGTGATCAATAATAGGTAGTAACCAAACATTTGTAGAATAATTGTGTTGCATATGATGATGGGAAAGTAATGATGTGAAATGATAAATTGAGTGACATGTGTGTTTGTCTTCATAGTTGACAGTGGTCAAGGCTTATGTTTTCACTTATTTTGTAAATTAGAGTAACAAGTGGTTGAGGATGTTCTTTCTAACCACACATGCATTGTCTACCACTCTTATCTTCCTTTTCATCATAATATGTTAACCACCAATTTAACTTTTAAAGCTACCTCCCATAATTTACAAAATTACATTCTGACTCAAAAAAAAAACAAAAACAAAAAAAAAAGTTTTTTCTCACACTAACTTAGATTTAAAATCAAAATAAAAACAATCATCTCTCGATTATTCGATAGTAATTTATCAGATTAAAAAATCATAAGTAAGTTTTTAATTTTGTATTTTATCTTATAGATAATTGTTAGAAGGATAATGATATTTTGACAACATTTTAACACTATCTACGTATCATTATGTGATTGGTTCATATGGATGTTTATAATTATTATTATTGATTGTGAAATAATTTTTATCAATCACATAATGATATATAAATGATGTTAAAATATTATCAAAAATATCGTTTTCCTTTATAATTAAGTAACATTATGATAGAAAATCCTGAAAAGAGAAGTTGATGATATAATGTTAGAATTAGGAGAGTGGGTAACCCCAACATTGGGCCAACATTAGGCATAATTAGTACACTTTCCACGTGCCATACCCATACGGATTTGACGTAGGATTCCAAATTCTTGGCTATTCAACACTTGAAATGAAATTGTATTTGATTTTGAGGTAGAAGTAATGGGAAGTTTGGATTGGTTTTGCAATGTAAAGAATAAAGAGGAAGAGAGGTTGTGAAAGAATGTGGCATGTGGATGTGCATGTGGTTGTTTAGATTGTTAAGGCACAGCACACATGCATGCATGGGAGAAACTTTATCTTGCTTCAGTTTCTTATCTCTTGTCTATTCATTGCACATTTTTAAGCTACAATTCTTTCTCTGCTATAAAGTTGTTAATTTTATGTTAATTGTATGTCTTATGTGTAGAAATTTTTTAAATGATATGTACGAAGGAATTTTGGATGTGGAGAGCACCAGTTCATCCAATCATTACAAAACAAAAAGGACACAAATCAATGTTTTTAACACCACAAAAGAGGGATTCAAAGGGTTCAACTACACTTCAAAGTTGAACAAAAAGTAATTACAGAAACTTTATGCATACAGAACACTTATATTACATCTTATGTAATAAAATTGGCTTATTTTTTTTTAAAGTTACAATGATTTAAAATTTAAACTATCTTCAATCATAAATTAAAAATTGTTAAAATTAGTAGTATATTTGAATTAACAAAAAAATCACATAACGTTTAACCATGTAAAAACTTCATAACAAATGGTTAAATAATAACTTCATCTGTAGATGTTTTTTTATTTATGTCGTATATGAACATTTATTTATTTTAAAATGTAGATAAATGATTCTCTTTTGAAAATTTTCCACATTGGTGGAATCGATGACTTACAATGCCTTTGAACACACAACACAAATGAAAAAAATAACGTCAAAATTTGATCAATAATGTGTAATTTACAACATTCGTGATCAGAAAACCAAGTTTACTTGATTTTTCCTCCAACACAAACATCCCATCTGCAATGAGACCTTCAATCCTCATTACAGAGGAAGAAGATAGGGAGAATTTCAACCCAGGATTCAAGTAATTCCCTGAAATACTGACACTTGTACAACTCTTGAGTTGATCAGACAATCATTTTATCACTGTCTTGCTTCAACCTGATGAGCTTAAATGAAAAAGAACGCTGTTTTTCTCGGCCTTCTCTTCAAAACTTTCACTGTAAGCACGAATACCACCATGACACAAGGAATAGTCCAAAAGCAAAAACAAGTTTTCTATACAAATAATGGTAAAATGGTTCAAGTTTCACAGTCAGAAGGTTGCTGGTTGGGTGCTAGATATCCTTTCAGATACTTGGACAGCTATGGTAAAAAAACTACTACGAACACAGAACACAGAGCAGTGTTTGATAAGAAAAGTGACTACTGCTTTATCTTGATAATGAAGTTCTCCTCAGGCTGCTTTTCCCAAAAAAAATTTGCAGCCTCTATCCATCGGGGATGAACCAAGAACTTGTTTTCTTTCACTGCCCATCGGGACTTCTCAGTACCAACGTCAGTAGCAACTATGTGTGTCACAGATGGGTCAACTTCTGTCAAACAAGTAGCTCCCATCTGCTCTGCCATCTTCCGCAGAGATGGTAACGCACCATGAAAAATACGGCTGAAAACGATCACACATCCACCCAAGACTTCACTTCGAACCGATGACAAAACCTTGAAAAGATGAATTGACTGTAAGGAACTCATCAAGAGAATCACGCCTTGAAATTCTAAAACTAAATGAATATTTCCACTGACATAACGAGAGCAATAAGATGAACAAATATGAGTAACTTGACTACCTGCCTCACATCTCGGTTAACAAGATCTTCTTGATGTTTCTACAAAGAATTCCCCACCACACAATTTTAGTATTGTATCAGAAATAGCAAACATGTAATCGGGATGGCAATACGAGAAGTGACATACATCAAAGAATGTGCAATGTACTTTTTTGAGCACTTTGAGAATTTTTGCAAGTGCTCCATCAGTTTCATCTTCATCATTTCCCAGTTCAGCAAGGGATTTGCAATTGAAACCAAACTGCCGACAACTCGAAGCAAAAAAATGGTATCTTTCCATCAGTATAAGATTATCTTTATGCTTCATCCATGCCTGCAACATTTTCATACATCCCATTAAAAAGAGACAATTTAGTTCATAATTTCAAAATGACAAATGGCACCTGAAACATTCATTATACGGGTACATCATAGAACATCTTAAACTGAGGTTTCTATATAGAAAAAAATAATTATATTCAATTTATAAACAAAAAGGGTCCATTGTTGACCATTATCAGGCAAACCATTACACTAAAACCTCACAAGAGAAAGATAGGAAGTCATGACAGTTATAGTAGTTCAAGCACCACATGATCAATAGTGCCCAGTTCAAATTGCCATTCAAGTTGTCTTTAAAATCCTGTTGGGAGGGGCAATGCTATGCAAGATCCTCAGACACAACAAATATTCAACCAGGTGCTTGCTTATATAAAGATAGAGAGAATAAAAAATGTGGTTGGAAGGGAGACCTCACTAAAGGTGATTAGCCAGATTCCACGATGGATATTAATTATCGACAAAGTCAGTGAATACTCTCTCAATAACATGGGATAAAAAGCAGTCACTGGTTAACTATGCAAAATGATTTCTGAAAGACCTTTAGACCCAAACAAAGGCGATTCTTTTTCATAACAAACTCAAGTATAGGGTATAACTTTTTTATTCATATTATACACTCATTTTTCGTTTATTTCATTAAATTTGAAACATATCCATTTAGAAGTAGTTTGACCGAAGTTGTGAGCCGTACAAGACTGCTAACAACGGCTGAAAGGAAGGCATGTAGCAATTGATATACAATATTTTCTTCCATTACGTCTGAATTAATTATAAAAAAGAAAAAAGCAATTGACTTCATAGGACATGCCAAACCAGTATGTCATTCATATAGACTAAAAGAAAAATACTCTAGGACAGTCTTCCACATAAATTTTTTTTATCAAACAAACATTCCGATTAATTAACTCAGCACTACAAATAAAAAACGAGCAATGCACTCACGTGTTCTGTATCATCAAGAATTAAGACCGCACTTTCTTGCCCTAGCACAACATCAAGACCCTTCTGATGCTTCTGTGTACCATCATCACGAGAAATAACCTTCGCATTGAAGTATTCTCCTCGAGGATCAAGTAGCTTAGCCATCTCCAATGCATATGGCCTATCACCCATGGTATATATGTACATCTCAAACATTTCACTTGCTTCTTTCAGAAATGATCGGACAAAGGGCCGTAACTTGGTCATCATATGCATGTGCTCCAATTTGAAGAGGCTACCTTTAGAGACATCTATGATTTGATTCCATTACATATAAGTTCAGAAACGCAACATCCACAATAAGTAATAAGAACCCAGAACATCAAAGGTTGAAATAAAGGAAAAGTTAATAGAAAATACACACACAATGAACTACAAGTACTGAAAAAGCTTCATTTTACAAAAAAAAACTTTTAAGTTGAATTTATTCAAAGAACTTTCAACTATATAAGAAATGTCATTTTTCGAGAAAGTTAGGACATTAATTAGTTAGTCTTGGGGCTAGTAAGTTAAACACATAGGAGGGTGCAAGGGGAAAGGATCCACTCTATCTTGAACCATTGGAGAATTTGTGAATGGAGTAATCCTTTGTGAAGGGAAACCCTAGAAGGAGAGATCTCCTATACTCTGCTTTTTCCATCCAATCCAATCCAATAAGATCTTTCTTTTCTGTCCCTTTTGTATTTTCCGTTCTTAAGAAGGACAGCATGACTTGACTCTATTTATGACATGTTAGATGAAGCATGGTTGTTGCAACTGCATAAAAAAATAAAATGATATTCTCCATTTCTATTCCCATTCTTAAGAAGGGCATAACTAGATTCTATATATGACATGTTAGATGAAGCATGGAAAAAGAAACGATGATAGTAATCTTATGCAATCAACAAACACAAGATTAAGAAATATGAGAATAGAAAGAAATCACTCATTCATTCCCCTGCCACACACTCTAACAAACCAAGTCCAAAAGGTTCATGCTGCATACATTTCAGTAAAAGATTATCTAATTACACAGTAGTAGTAATATAACAGATATCTACAGTCAGTTTTATAATAAGACGAGATTGCAATGGCCAAATAGATTAACTGATATCAATGAAATGATTGACGAAAAAAACATTTAACCAAAACTTCTGATTTAGAATACAATTACCAATTACCAAAAGCATAAGCACATTGATTTACACGTACCTTCAAGAGAATCTGTCTGATTAAGCAAATGTGACTCTTCTGGACTCAAATGAGAAAGGTGAGTGGAATTTAGCAGAGTGTGATCTAGGTCTAGAACAAAGTAGAGTTTTCTCCGACACACCAAACTCTTCATGTCTGTATTGCGTAATCTAGAAATTTCCTCATCATGAAGTCTTAGTCCCTGAAAATAGAAATTTTCCATCATGTTTAATAAACTGGTATTTGGCTAAATTAAGTAACCTAGATTATGTTTACTAGCCAACCATCTTGCTAACAAATTATGCAAATGTTATGTTAAAGATTAGAGGATATTTATAATCTTTATAGTACAAACACCATCAAATTCTGGTGGCACATATAATCCATTGGTTCAACTTAACACTTATATATGAATGTCCCAGCAAATCATATTTTAATTCTTATAGGAATTTAAATATAAAAACATATCCTAAATGAGTGGTACTACAGGTTCAACACTACACTTTTTATTCTTAATAGATAACAAACAACCATTAAACCAGGAAATCACTATTTACTGTTCTACAACTTATTTCAGAATAATACGAGTGACATGAATTGCAAAAAACTGTCACGCTGTAACAAGTATCCAAAACTAAATGTGTAACTCCATAAGATAAACATCTGAAACAATGCATACCTTCTGTATGTACCCAAATGTCTATTTCTTATAAGAATTTTTAATACAAAAATTTATCCCATGAGTGGTGCTACAGGTTCATCACTACACATTTTATTCGTAATAGATAACCATTAAACCAGGAAATCACTATTTAACATTGTACAGCTTATTTCAGGTTAATCCAACAGTGACGTAAATTGCAAAAACTGCCATGTAGCAGTAACAACTATCTAAAACTAAATTTGGAATTCCATAGCATAACCATCTCAAACAGATGGATACCTTATGTATGTACCCAAATGTCACACCAGATTCCCCATCCAACTTCTGCCCACATCTTATACACATACTTCCAAACGAGCCAGGATGTGCACATACATCTACATCGACAGATGCCTCTGCAACAAAAGAAAAAGTAACCAAACACCGACAAAAATGGAAAGTTGTATAAGAACCATAATAATAGTTATACAAACATGAGAAAGTTGTGCAGACGAGTCATTACAAATAAGTATAAAATCTAGTTATTGTTATACATCAGTTCAAAGGAAAGGTAGTGTGGACTGGAAAAGGAACCTGATTGCTGTGCATCATTTGTCTATAAGAAATGACAGGATTAGTTAAAAAAAGAACTATTAATGTCTCTTGGTGAAGTAGGAAACAATTATTTGACTGAAGCAAGTTAAAGTTGGCAATGCTATTTAGACAAGCTTAGGTTCAACTGGTGAACTAGTTCGAGAGATTTATACAAAGATAAAACTAAGAAATGCACAAACTTCCTTAAAAATTGATTTTCTCACTCTAAAGTGAAGCAGTGGAGTAATAATGTTTTTACTTATGCTCAGCTTCAAATGTTGTGCGAAGGATTCTGGTTCCCTCCAAAGATAATCAAGGAAAGAACTAAAGCAATTATACTTACCTAAATTCTGTTTGATGATTCCTTCTGAAGTAGACCCCTCAGTTTCCTCAATGCTTTCAATTTTGCGTCTTTTAATTCTGCTTTAATTCATAAATTAAAGTATAACTTAGTGAAATTTAACCAAAAAATGAAATAAAAAAATTGTAGCATCATCTCTCACAATGATATCTGCAACATAAATACACCAGAAGCATGAACTCTAAAATCATTCTTGCCCTCTTGGACTGCAAATTGGTTCATAATTCAACAGACTACAAGTAAAAATAAGATTTCATAGAAGCTGAAATTATTCAAAGCAAAACTAGGATAAAGCACACTTACTGTTAGTTATTAAATATGCATAACAAGTAGTAATATAAATTCAATAAAATAGTTGACGAGAAATGAGGGAAAGAAGGATGCAAAAAAGATAACCATACCAAATTCTTATTTCAGTGACTGTACTATCATATAAGTAACACCACGTTGTAATTAAAACCACTTGTTGTGATCTTACAAGATTTATCAAAACCAAACAATTAATCTGAGAAGCACCAAAGCACTTGAGGAACTAACCCTCCAAAACTAGCTATCAGGGAGAAGAACCAAACACTTAAATATTCCACCGAGCATCTCAAAATAAACACCCTACAGTAACACTGAAGTTATGCAGGTTGATAAATTACATTATCTTGGTTTTCAGAGAACATACAATAAAAAGAATAAAGCAGGTAATGAAGAGCACCTGACACTCTCAAGGTCATCTTCGTTTTCAGCCTCTTTAACTGGTGAGGAATCAGGCGAACTTGCACCAAGTTCGGTATCAAGAAATGCAGCAAAGTCATCACTGCTGGATGAATGCACAGGAGAATCGGCAACAGCACTCATCTGCATATACTCATCCAACAAAACCAAATCCAGAAACAAAGGGGTCACAACAAACTGAATAATAAAACAGATAACAACTAGAAATCCAAGAAAAAACTGTCTCAAACAAAAGGAGTATTATACAGAAAACCAACCCACAATGTCAATCCTATCTAGAAAGCAAAACTCTCGTATAAAGAATATGATAGATAAAATGAATGACAACAGAATAAGTAACCAAGGAATTTTTTATTCAAGGCATTGGTACTGACAAGGTAACTTCAACATGGGCCTACTCTTGTTGAACTAATTGAGCTTAAATACATTCAAACTATGCAAATTCTTCCTGCACCTCCACACTTTTCTTCCCACACCCCCATAAATATAAAATTTCCAACTTTACACCTTTACAAATTATACAACCCAGAAGTTAAAAGTGTCTTTAGGATTGTGCAATCCAAAAAAACTTTCGGATTACATAATCCAAAAATCATTTAACAAAAAAAATCCTCCAGATTACTTCCAAAACATACAATAAAATGGTGACTCACCAAAAGGGATCTAGTCAAAAGAGTTAGGATGGTAGATGGTCCAGAACCCATTTGGGAAGATAATTAAAATTCTCAAAAGTGATAATGTTAAGGAATATTTTTCTGTTGTGTTTTATTCATTCTTATCTTTCAAGGAAACTTTACACCAATCACTCCATAACAAAGGTATAGCTAAGAGGAAGAATAGACATCTTCTTGAGATTGCACACTCTCTAATGTTGAATACTAATGTTTATGTTCATCATTAGAGAAATGCAATCCTCACTGCCTATTTTGTAATCAATAGCATGCCTTCTTCCTCTCTTGAAAATAAAGTTCCTCACACCATAATTTTTCCAAATGACCTTCTATATCATTTCTCTCCATGTGTGTTTGAGAATACTTATTTTGTTCATAATGTCTCTCGGTGTCCTGACAAGGTTTTTGCAAACGCGGTCTTTTTGGGATATTCACACCTTAAGAAAGGGTATAAAAGTTATTCTCCCTCAACCGAAAGGTAGTTTATATCTAAAATATTTTCTTGGTATTAAAGTGGTGCAATCAAAAGAAGGCATTATCACTTTATAAGGAAAATACTCTCTTGACATTTTAGGAGAGACAAGTCTGGCAAATTGTAAGCCCATCCTATGGAATTAAATTAGAAGTAAATGAGAGACCAAGGTGAAATCTTCTCAAACCCAAAGAGATATAGGAAGTTGGTGAGAAATACTCAAGTATTAGGGTATTCTGATGCAGAATGTTGTGCATTACTTGGAGGTAATCTTATATATTGGAAAAGTAAGAAACAAAGTAGTATTGTCAGATCTAATGCAAAAGTTGAATATAAATCTATGGCCCAAAATCCGTGTGAACTAGTTGGATCAAGCATTACACTCGGCCAAAAGAACTATAGCTAATAATCTGGTTGCAACTCTTCCTACTAGAGAATATAACAGTTCAAAACGCCATAATTTGACTATGACTTGACCCACCTTGCCTACCACCTACAACAATCTCCCTCTTAGTAATTATGATGCTAAGAATCAAACTCGTAAACTTTATTAACATGCTTAAGAAAATGTATGTTGCTTGTATCTTCCGTCTCCCACTTTTACGCTAGAAAACTCTTTTTAAGTTATTCTTTTCGGTAAGAAAAAAAACGGAAGTTAGATCATATGAATGAAAATGGGAGTCTTCCTACTGGTGCTACTAATATCCTACCCACCTGCAAAAAATGATGAAGCAAAAAAGTTTAACATTACAAGGACCACTCTTTTCTTCCCATTACCATATTAAACTTATGCTATCAGGGAGAGCAAGTCAATACACAAGCAAGACAAGCTAAATCCACGAAAACAGTATTAACCACTTACAGGAATGGTCGCACCCAACGAAGTAAGGATCAGAGGTTTTCCTTCGACGGCGAAGCAGCAAGACTGTGACCGCAGCTTTCTCAGTGCCACCAAAGCTAAATGGCTTTCTCGGTGCCTATTTCCTACGTTATGGGCTCCCGTCAGGGTTTGGTTTTTGGGATTGAAACGCTTTAGGGATTTGGGATTTAGGCTCTATGGTGAACTCTATCGAATTGGGAAGTTAATAGTTTCTTTGGGGATTTGGGGAAAATCACGTTTTTGTTTCATTAGCAGAGGAGATTTGGGGATTTAGGCGCCATTTTTTCAGTAGCATGAAAAAGGAATGTCTTCTTCTGTCTCCAAAATGTTTACATTGGCCTTCTTAATTTAATAATTTGTCAGAATTATGGGTAAGGAATTACGTCAACAAATTAACCTTTTCTTTTCTATTTTTGAATATTAATTTTTAGTTTCAACAATTTCATAGATGAAATAAAATATAATAATTATTGCACCCTATTTTTATTTATCAAAGATTAAATTATTATTGAAAGGAGAGTCTTAGCATTTTCTTTACTGTTAAATTAAAACTACTAGCTTGATATTCACGTCTGCAAAAGAGTAATTGAAAAAATTAAAATAAATAATATGATATGAAATTATAAAATTAATTAATTAACATGATTAATAATATAGAAAATAGATATTTAAAAAATATATAATTGACAAATTCTTCACATATTAAAAAATAAAAAATAATTCAATGTTATAAATTGTACTTTATATATATATATATATATATATATATATATATATATATATATATATATAGTTGAGGACTAAGTAGATATTCTTACATAAAAGATGGTGAGGAACAATAATGAGAGATCCAAATATAAGAATGGTAAATTAAGATTTTATATATATTTATTTTAGAAATTCTATTAGTAACGTAACAATTATTTTCATTTGAAAAAAGTTATAATAAAAAAACTAGTATTTTGGAATGTTACATTAACAAATTTTTTTACTACACCTTCTAAGGAAAAGGTACAAAAAGCTCTAACATCTGATAAAATTATTTTCAAGAATTTATTCAGCTTACAAATTTGTTTTAGATTGTGGCATTTTCTCAAAACATAACAAACTCAAAGATAAACTTCATCTGTTTCTAATTGGACCCTGAAAACATAAAAAAAATATACTAATAATAATTCTGTCAACCCAAACCATATAGTTCGATATATGAAGATGAATGAAGAATAATGGAAGAAAGCATGCTTATTAATCTTTCATACACAAACATTTCGTAAATGAAAAATATATTTAAAACTACCGACTAAATTTTCTATTTAAATTTGTATATTATATAATTCAAGATATATTTATAGATTTAATAAATTATATTTTAAGATTATTCTTCTGAAATATACTTTTTTAAATCTAAATTTGTCTTCTATAATTGAAAAACATATTTTAAATTATATAATTTAAAATAAGTATTCAAACTATATAATTTATTACATAATTTTAAGTTGTACGTTCTCGATTTAAACTTATATTTTAGATTTTATGATTCAAAATATATTTCTAAATTATATAATTTGAAAAATATTTCTGAATTTTAAATTGAAAAATTTAGAATGTAATTTTGAATTTGTTCAATGTGAAATAGATTTTTAAATCGTATCATTCAAAATATATTTAAAAATTTTAAATATATTTTAAATTATAGAATTCAAAATATTTTTAGTTAATTTATGAACAATTTAAATTTTTTTATTGTCTAAAACTACGCGAATAGAACTGCTTTTAGAAAGAAAAAAACAGTTTTCTGTTTCAGATTGATCAAGTGAAACAGCAGCAAACATTTTTAGAATTAAAATAACACTACTATTTTTTTTTTCTAGTGAGAAACCTGTTGTTCCCTTTTAAAACTTTCGAAATACTACAAAAAATATCTACGACCCCAAAGGGTTGATTTAAATTTCTACCAGCATTATTTCTCTATCAAACTCAACTTCAAACTACACGCATTTCAACGAATATTTAATCTGCGCCTTTACATGACACTAGATTTCAACAAATGTTAGTAACAAAAAAAGGACTATTTCAACTGAATTTTTCAGGCTGTTTCAGACTCTTGTATTAAATATATGCGATTGATCGTGCAAGTCATAACAATCTCCAACTAAAGCATAGTGTTACGGGGGCACTACGCATTCCATAATACGGAGCACGAGCACGAATTTTCCCTTGTTTTTGGGGCCTCCTAAGATGATAATTAGTTTAGAAGAAGAAAACATCAAATATAAGCTATACAAGAAGAAATCAACCATTGCATTACAGATGTGAAATCAATGGGAATGTTGCTAACAGAGAACCAAGCCTGTGGGAGAGAGAAAAAATTAATAACGAATGCCCAGGTTTGCTGGAAATACTTACAAGATACAATCATACAGTTTCCAGTGAAGAGGGAAGAGGAAGATATATACATGTTGGCTGGTTAATAACAAAACTCGTGCAAACTTCTCCATTTCTGCTATGATTCACAATTGTTTAAAATAGAACAATTACTGTGAGGAAGAGAATGACATTCAGAAAAAGATGGAACAAGAACAATGGGTTCAAAATGTTACCTAACATTGCACTGCAATGCAGTCCTCTTCGTTTTGGTTATCAATGTCAGCTACTACTACTTGTGCCCACTCACTATACATGCTCCTCAAAAACTCTATACACCAGACCTGGTTTTGTCCTGTCAAATTCCTTGTCATGTTAGAGTATATACTGATTCTCAAAGCTAGTAGAGTCTATTTGACATTGCCAGTCGGGATAGGTGTAGGTAAAATCCTTTCTGATTCACATTTCTTTTTCTCATTTTCAGTTTTCTTCATTTCAAGTTCTAGCTGCTTGCAGTTTTCTTCATGGGCTTTGTTGAACATCCTGGTAAAGTTGAGCAAAGTTGACGCGACTGCAGAAAATTCAAAATAATTACAAGAATAAGCAGTATAGAAATACAAGTAGAGGCATCAATACTATTACACAAGTTGAGAGTGCACTCATTCTTCCCGTAAAAGGGTTCACAGTCAAGCCTTGCATACCGTTCCAGAATAGACTTAGAATTTGCACAAAACGAAATTATCCGTTTTAAGTTGGGAAGCTAAAAACAAAGGCAGTTATTATAAAATATTAACACTCACATATATGCAGCCAAGTGAAGAATCCATGCACTTACTTTTAGGAAGATATAATTTTAGTGAAGTACAAAGCTAACAATATAAAAATTATACACCAATCAGAAGGTGCTCACTTAAATTCGCTATCAAGAAAAGTACCATATTTCACTCACACACCTTGCTCAAATGGGCAACGAGATGGATCTTCACCAAAATAGAGAATCAATGCATCCACGTTCCTACCCTGTAAACATGCACTCTTAAAGTAAAGCATAACCTTTTTAATATTTTAAAAGATATAATATATTGTAGAAAGCCTACCACGGTTGAATATAGTGAAGCCAGTGAGCGGACTTCAGCTTCAGCAGAACCGAGGAACTCTTTCAGTTTCTGTGGTTAAAAACTAAGTTAAAGCCTGACAATGCATATAATTTATTACAGCATTTGGCGAACAAAAGAGGACTTCACAATTTTAATCTTGCACACGTTCTCCTAAAGTCATAACTTACAAACTCTCACATTAGATCACTCACAAACAGGCATGATAGCTGTAATTGCTATCTTGATAATAAGGTTGAAGTCTTTTTTTCTGCCTCTGTGATCCTAATTATATGATAGAGTCCATTTTGGTTAGATCAGGTAGGATCACGACCTTACTCGTAAAAATAGAAAGATAAGTCGAGTTAAACCCGTTTTCCCAAAAATAAAAGCCCAGCAACCTATGACATCTGAAGCCTCAGTCTCTTTTTTGTGTGCTTTCTTGTCCGGGGTGCTTATTCTGCTGTTCCTTCTTCTTATTTGATCCTGTTGGGCGCTTGTTCTGCTTTTTGTTTAAACGTGCTTCTTCTTCTTTATCTTGTAGCATTTGATGAAGAAGGAGGTTCTATTGTTTCTTTACTGGGTAATTAGTTTTGGTGCTGTTTTGGTCTCGATAGATGTCTGTTTTGGTGCTGAAAACGTCTCTACATCTAAAGACCTAGGTTCGTGTTTGACTGCTTAGGTTCAATGTCAAAAACTTGGTGTATTGTATTTTAAATTGTTTATAAGTTAGTAATTTAACACTTATTATTTTATGACTAGTTAGTTGGATATAACCTTTCAGACTGTCAATTTAAGATTGTTTGTAGAGATTAAAAATCAATTTTCAAATTTGTTATTGTCTGTGTGTATAATAATCTGTATTGATAAATCTCTTAGTGACATGAATGCAAACTCCATTGACTTTAATTAATGTAGATATATCAATTCACCAATAAGTGAAATATGTGGAAATATGAAATTTGAAGCAGTGAAAATGAATAACAGCAATTTGAAAAAGGGAAACACAACAGTCGGTGAATAAACTATACTAGAAGTAAAGGCATGATACCTTGCGGAAAGTTTCTGATATAGGCCCATCACTTTCAGCAGTTGAGAGTTCCTGTATTACTTTTTCTAATCCTTTGTTTATAGCTTGCATCTCCTCAGCCAAAAACTTCAATTGGATCTATGCAAAATTATTTAAGCCACTGTTAGTAGAATACCTATCAATATACTGAACAGAAAAATCTGAGAAGTTTAGAACCTTTGCTGCTGGCTCTAGGTCAGAAAGATCGTTGGAGAAGTCTAGGACTTCCGGCAGTTTGTCAACTAGCACCTATGGAAAATTATGATCATCTTAATATCAGAAGATGAAGAAAAGAACAATCTTTCCCCAAGTTAACATTACAAGTGACTTTATAGCACGGGAAGAAATTCAAACATTTTGTAAAACACAAAAAGGAAAACAAAAGGGAATAAATAGCAACATGTACCTTACAAAGATAGTGCATAAGAGTCAACTTTTTGTCCCGTGCCCGTGTCTCGGTTAGTTTAAGAAGGCTATCCAATCTGAATCCAATAGCAGAACCTAAAAAAAGATTGGAAAATATAAATAGGAGATTGACAAAATGAAATAAATAGCGATCAGTAAAAATCTAAAGCAAAAGTAAAAAATTTATGCAAAATGTGAATTATTTAGTTTTCAGCACATATGTCTAGAAAAGGATAATGATTGCTATCAAACTCATTCATCATGCTATAAACATTACAGATTTTCAAATGACTACATAATAACCAACTTTACTATCCTCTAATTATTTTGATTTTATTTAGAGTATGAATATTCTATCCCCCTACCATAATTAATGTTTCAGGGTGGTGCTTATGTTAGAAACCATCCTTCAGATGGAATGTTGTAGTTAAAATAGGGAGTATGTTATGTATAGGTGTTGGGTTCCTAGATAGAGGGAGAAACCCAAGAACACCATTGCAAAACACCTAAACTCACTGAAAAGATCTTGTATTATTGATTCTAGGCACCAAGAACAACAAGAATGCCTCCAAAGGACAATGTTCCCTTTACACAGGATGCCAATGATCCTGTCAACAATTCTCTAAAACGTCCAAAACATGCCCTGCCTACAAAGACCCCCCTACTATATAAAGAAAGGCTCAACCTAACAACCCAACTAACAACTAATTTTTAATTTGTTTCCTCCTCTCATACACATTATATCCTATCAAGAGGAAAAAAAAAATGTTATGTTAGGAGTTATATAACACTCTTGATTTTGTTGTTGTGATATACAAAGAAGTTTGAATTCATTTGATCCTCTTCAAACTTTCTTTGCTGAGAGTGAGTATTGTTATCAGATATTGAATTGTTTTTAACAATTTGGTATCGGATAAGCCTGCAATGATGGTGACTACAAAAGAACTAGAGACATGCATGGACACAAAGGAGAGGACGATGGTGGATTCACAAGAATTAGCAACACCATTATATTCAAACCCTCGATTTTAAGCAGAAAACATGGATTCAAATCTTGTAAGATGTTGGAAATCGGTTTGACGATGGAGCATTTGTTGACCCATTTGCTGAACTGGCAAGACTGAAACAAGAAGGGTCTTTAATTGAATATTTGGAGAATTTTGATAACCTTTTGGCTCAGGGTGATGGTGATGATTGATTTCTGAGGAGACAGCTTCAAGTATTTTCTTTTTCTTTCAGGCTTGAGTGCAGAGTTAGAGATATTTGTTTGTGTCCATAGACCCAGGACAATTCAAGAAGCTGTGAGGTCAACACGTTTACAAGAAGAGGTCCTCCAAGAAATCACAAAGAAACTCAATGAGAATCAAGTGACCAACTCTGAGGTGCAATACCGATTCACGTTCATGGTCTAGTGCAAGTCAAAATAGCACAACTCCACCTATAACTACACTGCAGTAAGATCCCACAGCTGCATCAAAACAGTAAGCCTCTATTGCTGATTTCAAATCTACATCGGCAAAGTTCAATTTCAAGGAAAGAGATTAGTGAAGAAACTTATAAAGGATTATGTAGATTCTGTGACAAAAATGGGATAAGAATCATAGATTTAAGAGTGAGGTTTGGGGAAAATTAAATGACATTTTCTTTGCACAAGAGGGAAGTGATGAAGCTGTAAACTCAAATTCAGAAAAAGACAAGACAATGATATGGTGGAACAAAGTCTGAAATTGGTCAATGATTCCCAAGTTCACATTTCTTTACATGCTTTACAAGGTGTATGGGTTGAAACACTTTACAATTGATAGGATTAATCAAGAAACAAAAGGTTGTATTTTGATGGATACAGGAAGTACACACAATTTCATCAGTGAAGAATGTATGCAACTGTTACGATCAAAAACAACTTTCATAACAGATTTTCCAGTTACAGTAGCATTTGATAAACAACTTAGGATACAAGAAAGTGTCCTCAAGTGACATGGAAGTTCAACAATCATGTGTTCAAGGCTGCTTTTCTCGTCTTGCCATGCCAAGTAGATATCTCGAAGTAATTCTTGGCATGATATGATTTAAGGCACTAGGTGAAATTTCTTGGAGTTGTGCTCAATTAACTATGACTTTTCAGCATCAGGGAGACAGTTACATCACAAGGGGCTCAACATCACAATGACAATTTACTAGTTTCAGGAAATTTGAAGACAACACACGGTCAACCAATGCTGCTTGCTATACAAACACAACAGTTTCAACTGGATATCTTATTACAACAATTTCAGACTGTACTTCAAGAACCTACTCAATTACCTGCAAAAAGAAGGTATGATCATAAGATTATTCCAAAAAGTAATATACCTGTTTGGTTAAAGCCATACAAATACCCAAATACTCAAAACCCTGAGATTGAGAGGCGAGTTAAAGCTTTATTGTTCACGGGATTTGTCATTGAAAGTTCAAGTTGCTATGCATCACCTCTAGTTTTTGTTAAGAAAGATGGGTCGCAGATTTAATCACTGTCAAAAATAAATTTCCAATACCCTTAATTAAAGACCTGTTGGATGAAACCGGATCTAAGGAGTGGTTATAATCAAGTGAGGATGCTCAAGGAGAATATTTACAGAACAACTTTTAGAACTTCAGTATGGCGACCTCGTGTATTTAAAACTTCAACCTTACAGGCAGGATACGTTCACTAATACCTCTTTTCACAGACTAGTTGTAAGGTATTATGGCCCTTATAAAGTGTTAGATAGAATTGGAATGGTAGCCTACAGTTTAAATTTACCAGCAGGAACAAAGACTCATAATGTATTCCATGTGTCCTTATTGAAGAAATACCATGGTGACAAGCCAGTCTCAACTCAACTACCTTTAATGAATGAAGAAGCAGAAGTTGTGCCACAACCCCTGGCAGCGTTAGACAGAAGAATTAAATAGAAAAATAATAGAGTTGTGACTGAGTTTCTAATTCGATGGAAGGAGACTAATTTAGAGGATGTTGTATAGAGAGAGCTACATCAAATGCAGCTTCAATTTCCAGACTTTGATTGGAATTGTTAGCAGTTGGCCTTGAGGTCAAGTCCAGAGTAGACGGGAGGGACAATTGTTAGAGGTAAAATAGGGAGTTTGTTTTGTAAATGAAGAAACTGTAATGTTAAGGGTTATATAACACCATTGTTTTTGTTGCTGTGACATACACAGAAGTTTGAATTCATTTGTTCCTCTTCAACCTTTCTTTGTTGAGAGTGACTGTTGTTAGTACATATTGAATTTTTAACATGGAATAACCCCATTCAAATCTATAGTCGCAGGCCTAAGAATAAGAAGCAGAATTGATTGTCTAGTGATATTTCTTTTTGGGGGTATCTATTATTACTAAAGGAGGGGTATTTGGGGAATGATTGATTCTGTTAGAGGGGAATGGGGTTGGTTAAATCTTCCCTTTGTAAAAATGTTGGGATCATTCTTGGGATCCGTTAGTGTGGATATTTGGAGCAGAGAGATTCTTTTCTTGCTTGGGAGAGCTCTGCTCTGTAGAAGCTTGCCTTCTTGCCTGTCAATTCTGTTATTTTCATTCTCTGACTCCAGGTACCTCTGATACACATTGTATCAGCTTATATTCAAGAAGAGCCAAGATACAAAAAATTTCAGCATCAATATTTTGATTAGGTATGTGGCGTAACAAAGGCATTGATCTAATTAATATAGTTTTCACTAAACCAGTCTTAATTGGCATTCACAGGTGAGGCTGGTTTAGTAACAACTTCCAAGCACACATTGTTCTCCAAATTAAAATGAATAATATGGATGATTAATGAGAAATAATTTTGTATCTGAAGTGTCAAGGAATAAAGGAGCAGAATACTGATGGACTTTCTTTTATTTTTGAAATTGAATAATAAACAGAGGAAAAATAGGTTGCCCTCCAAGAAAAAAAGAAAGAGTTCAAAGTTTACTATCACAACCTGGTGAGGGGTAACAATAAAGTAAAATACAAGAGGTAAGGAAAACAAATAAGGGACACTCACACATACAAAATCACACGAAATGCAGTTTGAGTACCATGCAGAGGCCATAAATTACAGATATTTTCTAAAAATTATGGTACTTTTCTTTGTTATAAACTTGAATGGTTCGTGTTGCATTTATCTGCTGCGAATATTTGTTTAAACATACCCCTGGCAGTTCCTTGGTTCAAAGCATTTCCTAAAGAAAGTATTGTATGCATAATTCTCTTTAGTTTGACTGAATTCCTGATCTGAAAAAAGAAACAAAATCGAAAAAATGAGAGAGAGAGAGAGAGAGAGAGAGAGAGAGGAACCATGTTGCAAAAAGAGGTTTAAGTAAAAAGGAAAAACCATGCCTCTTCTGAAGCAGCATTCACAATAACCAGGCTCTTTCTTAGGTCAGAAACCTACATAAAAGTATCATGGTCAAACTGTTAATAAGTTTAAATTCATTTTTTTTTCTGGTAAAGATCCATGAAAAGAGTAATATATTAACCTGAGAGCGAAATTGAATCTTGAATGAAAAAACTCTGAGCTTGGATTCCACTCGTGGTACTTTCATCAATTCCATTAAGAACTGTAATGAAGAATTTATGAAAATATAATTCAGATTCATGCCAAGAGAGGATAGAAATGCAGTTTCCGCCATTACAGTTAAAACTGTACAAGCAATGCTATAATTTAAATATTCATAAATCTTGCACTAACAGAAGAGATCCAAAATTACAGGCACTAAACAAAAAGTCCTGAAACCCTGTATACCTGTTCACATCTTCCTAACTTCTCCCTTTCCCCGTTATAACCCTGTTCAGAGAAAATGAAGTTGTGAAATTTTGGAAAAGAAAGAGGATACTCGTTATAACTTGAACATAGCATAATATTTAACCATAATTTAATCTCCCAACCTTGAGTAATTCCATTTCCTCTTTTGTTGGACAGAACTTTATGAGGTTCTCAACCTGATCAGAGTCCAGTGCTGAATCTTCCAGTGCTAGTACTGAGGTCTGTGAATATTTCAAACGAACCACTATTAATGAATATAACACACAGAAATGGTTTAAGGAAATAGTTAACAGTTCTATAGATATTTCATATAAAACCAAGACTTCTCATTCACTTTATATCTTCCAGAATCACGACACAGAATAATTATTTCATACATCCTTCCCACAATAAAATAATCATTCCAATCAATTTACTAATATCAAGCCTCATTTAGTGTAGGCTCGAGAAATTAAGATTTTACGATAGATTTTTATTTATTTACTCTTTCAAAATTCACTATTTTTAATTTCTAACAAATGCACCAAAAAATTTGCTTCGTAAACTTACAAAATCATTATAAATATCTTTGAATGAAAATCATATACTGAAAACACACAAAAAAATGCAGCATGCCCTCAGTATGCTACCGTCATACAAGTTTGAAAAAAGTCTTTATGTTAAAACATTCAGATCTTCGTTTATTTCAAAGAGAACGAAAACCAATTTCCAATAAAGAGATAATACAGTTTAGGTGAAGAAAAAATAAATTAAAAACAATAATGGAAAAACAGGAATAGAATGAGAAGAACAAGTATACTGCGCTCTTTATAGTAATGCTATAAAATTTATGCCAACATTCATAGTTCCCAATGAAAACAAATCACTAATATATTCTAGGATGACTATTAATCAAAAGAACAAAGCTATCATTCAATTTTCAGTCAAGTCATAATTCCCTTAGGACTCAATCTTAATTAAAAAAAGCATTTGTTTTTCTTTCCTACATTATTATACCATAAACATATATGTCAATCTTACCATTAAATCGTGCAACGGAACTTTCACTTGGGAAAGCATGATTTCACAGTTATATGCTCGCCTATGCTCAATCTGCAAGGAGTGATAAAATCAATCTAAATAAAAATAAAAGAGGATTATAATTTTGTTGTGACCAAAAACTATATATCAATGAGAAAAAAAAGATAAATAGAACCTACTTTAGGAACTAAGTCACACAGATAAACAGAAAACGCTGATTATTTCCAACATTGCACCATGCAAGTGCACTCTTATACATGAAAATACGTGAAAGGGAGAGACTACCACAGATATTGGTGGTTTTAAGATGGGTTGATGATATAATATAATAGTTTCATACTAAAATTTTCAAAAGTAATTTTGTGAACATTAACTTTGATTCTTCAGTTTGTCAACTCTAAAGGTTTCCTTTCAAAGAAAAGCTGATAGATGAAACCACTTACAACTTTATGGCTGCATATAACCAACATAAAATGACAACCACTGGTTATAAGTACTTGGAACTATAGCACTTTCCTAGTAATTATTTTCTTGCATTTTCCCATCACACTCAGATATAAACAGCTAGATTATGTAAATATCCACAAGCAATCTTAGTGGTACTACAAACTGAAAATAATTACCAGTTGCACTTTTTCAGATTTAGGCCCAGCTGAGCTTTGGACATTTGACTTTTTGGCAATACCTGAAGTTGGGACTGCTGCTGAGAAGAGATTCTCAAGCTCTGACATATCAATCTCTGGGGCCCTACATTTAGATAATAAAAGGAAAGGCAGGTGAGATACGATAATAATAGAAGGATAATCTGTCCTAAGAAATGAAGCATCATAGCCAATCAACATTACTTGGAAGCTTCACCAGACTTCGGTGTCTCTGCCCACAAACTTCCTTGCACTGCTCTAGATAGTTTCAACCAATGCAAAGGCTTCAACCTTTTTGTGTTATTCTTTGAGTTAATTGTTCGCGATAAAACTCCCTTCAAGTTAGTTGGTGAACTAGATCGAGCGTTCACAGAATGAGATCCTGGAAAAGGACTGCCTGATTTCAGACCTCCTTTACCAAAGGGCATTGGAGGAGGTGGAGCAGCAGGTGCTCCAGGTGGAGGTGGAGGAGCAGGTGCACCAGGAGGAGGGGGAGGAGCAGGCGCCCCAGGAGGAGGGGGAGGAGCAGGTGCCCCAGGAGGAGAGGAAGGGGAAGGTGCCCCAGGAGGAGGGGGAGGGGCAGGTGCCCCGGGAGGAGGGGGAGGGTCAGGTGCCCCGGGAGGAGGGGGAGGGGCAGGTTCCCCGGGAGGAGGGGGAGGGGCAGGTGCCCCAGGAGGAGGGGAAGGAGCTATAGATTTTTGCAATGATGAATTAGTGCAATTTGAGTAAAGTACTTCACTTGAAAGTGGAGGTGGAGGTGGAGGTGGTACTATAGTAAAACCTGCAACTTGCCCAGAGAAACAAGGAGGTTTAAACCTAGTAGGTTGCTCCTCTTTTAGAGAAAGGGGAGGAGAGGGTTCATCTCTAACCTGTGGCTCCACATTCATATGTGATAGAGGAGAAGGATGGGGTCCAGCTTTAACATGTAGTTCTTTCTTTGGAGGAATAGGAGGAGGTGGTGGTGGAGGAGGTGGTGTAGCTCGAACTCGTCTATGATCATTTAGTGGAGGAGTGGGTGGAGGAGGCGGAGTTGGAGGTCGTGAAGGGGAAGACTCTATTCTTGTTTTAATAGGAGGAATCTCATCCACATTTTTGGAAGAAAGTGAAGGAGATGATTGGGTTGAAGTAATTGTTGAAGCTGAAGGACAGGAAATGGTGTCAGCCAGTGACTTGCTATGAAAAGTAGGTGACAATTGGGTGTCAGGTGTAGGGATAGAAATAGATGAATGACTTCTGTCTTGTGATTGGTGTTTTGATTGCAAAGGCACAACATAAGAAGAAGGGGGCGATTCTGTTTGGCGAGGAGAATCATGAGCTTCTTTAGCACTAGTGGATTGAGGCCTCAAAGGAGGTGTTCGAGGGGAAAAAGAAGTATCGGTAGAAGATACGGCAGGATGAGGTGCTTGCTGTTTTATGTCAAGATTTGTAGGTCTTGTTGGACATTTATTGGATTCCGAGGTCCTTTTAGAAGATCTGGTTGACTCTTGACAAATATTGTTAGGTGTACTAGGTTGCTGCGGAATACCCTCGAACTTGTTGGTATTGTCCTCTTTTCTACTCATATCAGTAACTGGGGGTGTCTTGGTTGAGAATGAAGACCGTACCTCTTCATTCAAATTCCCTTGGGGCGTTCTAGGATCTTTTTCATCTAAGCTATCATTCATAGTTGAATCACTTATAAGTTGGAGAGCATTTAAGGCAACATCTGCCTTGGGGTTCATCCAGTCTACATGGCTAAAGATCTCTTGAACCTTGGCAAATGCTTCCATTGGTAGTCCATCCTTCTCCTCAAAGCATGAGGTCCTATCGGCAACAACTATTGCAGCATCCATCTCTGAGAAAAGGATCTTAATACAAACATAAACCACAAAAATAAATTCACCGTTAGGAATGTACGATCAGAAGCATCATGATTACTGTTGAAAACAAGTTGTACCTCAACTCTAAAATCGTTTGGAAAGTGATCTTTAGCATCCCATAAAATGTCAATTTCATCCCGATTAAGCATCAAAATATTAGATCTAACAAAGGCTGTGTTAAACATGATTCGAAACATCATCCTTTCACGCTCCATGTCACCATTAAAGTTAATAGTCTCAATGACAACGTCACCTTGAATATGGCAATTGATATCAATTTTAATAAGTTCACACTCTCCCTGAAACACAAAAACAAGAAATTGCACAATAAATGCATAATTTATTATATCAGATTCCAGATGCAACTTTCTGGGTAGAATAAATAAGCTGACACACGATGTCTATTACAACAGCAAAATTTCGACAAACAAAAATATTTATTAGAATTTAAAGAGCACAAGCCTGTTCTGAACTCAATTTTCTAAACCCTAGATGCACAAGGTGTATTGAAATATGACTAGGATATCTTAAATGCTGAACATAGATTTTACAAACATATTTCTCCTTTCTTCTTTTAAGTATGTCCCCCTTTTTTCCTTTCGCATTTTTGGGATAATCGCTGCCAAGTGCAGCCTCTTGATCAAAACTAAGAATTATCTTAAATGTAGCTCCCATATTTGTCAAGGAGAAATCAATAACCAATGTTGTTCATCAGTATCACTCTATGAGCATGTGTTTCGAGGTTCAATTCACGTTGCCAAAACATAATTATTAAAGCTCGTTTTGATAAATAGAAAAACAAGTTTGAGCTGCAATTTAGTGGTTTATAATTATTTAAGTTTAAAACATATGAAAAGTGTACAACACAATTTACAAAGTATTCTACAAATCAAAATGGCCTTAAATACAACCAGAATTGAAGGAGGAAAAGAGAAAAAGATATTTTTCCCTATTACATCTGAAAGCCTTTTTGCCACAATTTATGAGATTGCAGGTAATCTCAAGAACAGGTACAGATTTATTTCGGCATTTTTTGGCAAAGTATCAGTAACACCAGAGTCTTTTAATCTGCTGAAAACAATTAATTTCAGGATAGTAGTTTTCATGATATATGTAATCAGTGCATGCCTTCTATAAAGTACTGGCTACCAAATAACATCAACGAATTGTAATATCAAAAACAGGAGACAAAAGAACCCAGAGCAATTCACTTGAAAGCATGAGGCAAATTCACATACCTGCTTAAAGGCCCCAACATTTTTGCCTCTTTTCGGCGTTGAGTACAACATTTTGTGAACTTTATCAGCATTAAAGGGATCTTGTCCATAAATTCTAAACACGGGATGGCAACCACCTTCACTGTCAAAGTTTGGGAAGAGTCTGAGAATGATGCAGTCCAACATAAGTGCCCTGTCCAGAGGAGGCCAATCTAAGGCCACATTCCTCCTGGAAACATACAGCAGATACCTCAGTTGGGAAGGGATAGGATTCAACGGTGACAACAAATGCAAAAGCTCGTGAGGAGCCTGCCTGTAAACCATATCGAGAGTCCTCTGCTCCCCAGTATAAGCCTTTCTATAAATCAACAATGCAGCCAAAATGAAAGCCAAAACAGGCCAACCACCAGGTTCACAATGCATCAGCAACACATTATTTTGCCCAAGCGAGAGCCAGCTTTCACTAGACCTCAGAAAGTGGTGGATGAGCTCCATTTTTAGCACGGGAACACCTTGGTAGTGCAAAGGATAGTCCATGATAGTAATGTCATGCTCAGACATTATACTTGCCATCTGACTCTCGGTACCTTCCTCGCGAAAATTGAAAATAAGAATCGAAGCATCAGGCGAGTTCTCCTTAAGTTGACCAACTATCCCGTCCATGTATTCTTTGTAATTGTAATTCCCTTCTTTCCATGCATCCGTGGTGAAGCAGCAATCAAAAACTACATTCACAGTGAATCTTCATCGTCAATTCCAACAACAATCACTAACTCAACTCCTAATGATAATAACAAGTTAAAGTCATTTCAAATCGAACAAAGTATTCCCTTTGAAATCCAATCCACCCGTCATTGCCACATTTCCAAGCAATCAAACAGACACTAAATGTTCCTCGAATCATATATTTTGAATTGCTAAATCATTTTCCACAAATTGAGAACGAGAAAAGCAGAGAAAGTACCGTGAACTCTCTCGCAGATCTCGAGGAGGCCATCTGGAGGCTTGCGGAAGAACAATTTGCGGAGCATAGCCAACGTCCGCGAAGCTTCAGATTCAGGCCTCACTACCCTTATCCCACGCGATGGATTCGAGAACCACAACTTCTCATTCGGCAGAGCCTAACGTAACGTCACGATTTGCCTTAAGCTTTACGGCAAAAAATCGCTCAGCAGCGCTTTCGCAGAAAAATGCAAGAATGAACGAAATGAGGGTTTGGATGGATTTATCGTCGCTTCTGTTTCTCTCTTTTTGTTTCTCAGTGAAAAGAAAAGGAAAGTTTTGCGGGGGAGATGGGTACGTTCGTTTTATTTCTCGTATCGTATCGTAGCTGAATAACGCCACTGCAGTTGAGGTTACCAACCGACTCACACTCAGCTGTTGCTGACGTGGACGTCCTTCCAGGATACACGTGTACCACGTGATATCCATTACTGGTAATTTAATTACTGTTATTTTCCATTTTCGGAAATTTTCCGTATGGCACGTGTCTCCATCATAGTATGATAAGTGTTCGTTACTTATGTTTAATGTCGGATTTCGTTCTACGTGCCTCAACCTAACACTTACTATCACATAAAACATTACATTATTATTATATTAGAACTTTTTCATAATTTTTATAATTTGGTGCGTTTATTTTAGGTTTTAATACTTTGATTTTTATTTCGGTTGTGGTCTTTATTTGGTTTTAGTGTTTAATAAGATCTCTGTTTTTGTAAATTTTGGTTAATTAGGTTATTTTTTATTGTTTAAATTATTAACAAAACAATGTTCACATTGGCACTATTTGTATAAAGTGTGTTGTGTTTCATTATTTGACCTGTATTATGTGTGTATGAGATGGATTTGCAAATTAATTAAAATTAATGTTAAAATTGTTTTTAGGGTTTGATGTTACCTTAGACATTTTTGATAATTGGGGTTAGGCATAGAGATAGTTTTGTATGTTAAATATTCTTTATCAGTTTGGACGAATGATTCTGTAAAAATGGCATAAAAGAAAAATATGATAAGTTTACCTGTTGAAATAGAATATGTAAACACCAACTTTAAGTGTTCACTTTTTTCATAGATCACAGTAAATAGTTTTCTATATAAATCGATAAAATTAGTTATATTTCTCTAAGAATAAAAATAATAAAGAATATATATAAAAAATAATTATAAAACACTATATATATTTATAGACAATTGCAACATGAAGTTTGAATCCGAGGTTTCATACATACTTCTCAAAATTCCCACATCCTTTTGGAACCAAGTAATTTCTTTATGTTCAGGTGAGGGGACAATTAAATCTTAAATTTTAAAAATTGTCTTAATTGAGGAGAAAATTAAAATAATGAAAAGAGAATAATTAGGATGGGAAAAGGAGTTTTAAGTTGAGAACAGTTAAAAGTATTTCTTGTGCTTGAAGATTTATCATTATTAAAGTTAAAGAAAAGAAAAGATAGTGTGTAGTGAGAAAATGGTCAAAAAGTTAAACAATGAAAAAATAAATTATAGTAATAGTGCCTTGAAAGACAGTAATTTGGACCACCAAACAAACTATGCAGTAGCTAAGTTTCTTAGAAAAGGGAATATGAATTGAGGATTCGTACAAGAATTGAGGAACAACCTTCACTAACACAACTGTCTGTAATGACAACTTTCATGGTTTTGTATAGCACCGACCATTTCAGAGCTCACTACCCTTTTTCTTGCGTTAGACCGTCAGCACTGCTTTCTGGTTTCTTTTCTTTTTCACAAGTTTTGGGAATTCAAGTAAAAGAGACAAAAGAAAATGTTGAGCATCTTATACAAGAAAATACTCGTAAACTCTATGTCTAAGGTTTTGATTGGAAGCAAGGTTCACTCAAGACTTAAAGTAGCTAAAAACCCTTCCTTTAGGTTTGTAAGAAAAAAAATGTCTCAAATTATTTTAGGTTTTTTTAAAAAAGGATCTTAAAGTCTTTTTTAAGTACTGATTGCTTTAGGTTTAAAAAATATATATCTTATTTTTTAAATTTGTTTTACATTTTCCAAACCTTGAGTCGTCGTTAATTAAAAGTTGTATTTATTTATTTTCTAAGTTGAGCTTGTGTGTTGTACGTCTCAAGTGAATGCTCTAAAAATATAAGTGATACAAGTTCATCTCGATAACGACTCACATACCAAAGTACAACATGAATGAAAAATTTCAAAATACGAGGTTTTTTATATTGAAAGTCTTTTTTATCGTGAGTTTGTGTTTTATTGTTTCTGATATACCCTCAAAAGTTCCCAACTCATCTTCGATAAATAAAATAAAATAAATAAATAAAGGCCTGAACATGTGACTTACATC
Source organism: Vigna umbellata (assembly GCF_029865625.1). Classification (NCBI taxonomy): domain Eukaryota; kingdom Viridiplantae; phylum Streptophyta; class Magnoliopsida; order Fabales; family Fabaceae; genus Vigna; species Vigna umbellata. The sequence continues at coordinate 102,228,308 of NC_142165.1, forward strand.
TGTAATTTAAAAAAAATATTTTTTCTTATGTTTTCTTTTCTTTTACATTTTTCCCCTTTTTGTTTTTTCCTCTATATTTTTTTTACAAGGCTCTCACCTCCCTACTATTTTCTTTTATTCCAAAAATACTCTACACCCCCACTATTTTCTTTTATTCCAAAAATACCTTACATCTCTCCACTATATTCAATCATCTTTCTCTTTCTCTCTCCACATTAATGGAGCATTCACATGGCTCATATTTAAACTTGTGATATATTGCAAAAATTTTATTTACACTTTTCCTCAAATAAGTTTGATTCAATCTTATTTTCACTATTCAATATATTTTTTTTCTCTTCTAATTACTTAATAAATGGTAAAGTTTTGTTCTAAATTTCTAGATTTATATATATGTGTGTGTTTTTTTACATTTAATATCTATAATTTGTAACATTATATTATGTTTTAACTTACCGACATGTTTGACTCAAATAACTTAAATAAAGTATTTAATTTATTAGATAAATAATATAAAAATATTATTAAATACTTAAAATATAAAAGAACAGTTATTTGTTAAAGATTTAGAATTTATTTAGTTCTTTCGTCATTATAAAGTTAGTATACATTAATACTATTATGTTTATTATTTTGTATTTGCATCTAACTTTTAAGTTTATAAAATGGAAGTGGTAGAAGCAATAATATTGAAGTTTCCTCTGAATTTTATATTTTGCAATATATCACAAGTTTAAGCCATATGAATGCTTCATTAATGCGGAGAGAGAAAGAGAAAGATTGTTGAGGATAGTGGGAAGGTGTAAGGTATTTTTGAAATAAAAGAAAACAGTGGGGAGGTGTAAAGTATTTTTGGAATAAAAGAAAATAGTGGAGAGGTGTAAAGTGTTTTTGGAATAAAAGAAAATAGTGGGGAGGTGCAGAAGCACTTTGAGTGGTGGAGGGAGCAACACCCATTTTAAAATCATTTGTCAAAATGAGTTGTAACCTGCGAGTCAATCTGGCCTACCACGGGTTTGAGTCGGGTTGGGTTTTAAAAAAATGTAATTTTTTTATGCGGGTTACTTTTCACGGCTCACTTAGAACCTGGCTCATCCGGGTTGAACTCGTGGTGAGTTGGGTTCATCAACCCACCTAATTTAATTTAATTATTTATTATTTATTATTTTGTATTTCAATATTATTAATTAGCATTTTTATTATTGTATTATATATGAAGATAAAAGAAAAGATGTTTTAAGAGAGAAAAATATTATAGATTATCTATTCAATACTCTAATATTATAAATGGATAAGTGATACAAAATTATCAATATTAAAAACTTATTTATTTGCCTTTTGTGCTTGTTTTAGGACTATGCTTGGATTGTATGATATTTTTTATTTATTTAGAATTGTCTTTGGAATTTAATATCATTTTAGAGTTAAATTTATTTAGATTTGAATTAAAAAGTTATAATTTTATTTTATTTTAAAAAAATTATAATTAGGTGTGTCGGTGAACTAACCCGTTTAATCCATCAACTCATGGTGAGTCGAGTCGAATTTAAAACTTTTGAACTCGCTAATAAGTAAGTCGAGTTAGATTGACTAACCAACCTATGTTGAACTAAGTCGAGTCAAATCAGATTAACCATTTTATCAGCTTTAATGTCGAGATGTATTTAAAATGCAACCAACATCGTTGTCGATGGAGCTAGTTGCATAAAGAATATACAGCGCAGTGAAATCCATACTGTTAGGATTAAGGGTCATGTAAAAGCAGATATATGAGAAAAAAATATCTAAAAGAAAATAAAATAAATTCACCGAGCATGCTTATTGGACACATCATCTAAATGTTACATTGATTTTTAATAATATATTTTATACATTAATAAAGTATGAGAAAGTGTTATATGAACTTAAGAGAAAAACAATTATAATTTTATATATAAATTAAGAAACTAAAAACATATTTTACTCAAACTTCAAATTTTTATAATTTGTGATCTTGTAAATATTGAATTATAATATTATATATTATCTTCTCCATCCATCACTGAAAACAAAATATTGAGAAAACTTGCAGTAGTTTGTCAATGTTTAGTAACGTCACAAATGATATTTGATTATGATTTATTTCCATTTATAAATAACAAAAACTTTAACTTACGCATAATACATTACATTTTCTGATATGCTATATTTTTTTCTTTCTAAACGTCATTTTCATAAAAAAAAAAACACTACAAAAAAACATTATCTAAAATAAGAGTATTTCAAGGAAAAATGTAATTAAATCGAGTAAAACTAACCAAAATTTACTTATATCTGCTAGTGAAAGAAAAAAAACGTTTTTACTTGATTAATGGAAATAGTAGGTATTAAAATTTGAACTCGGATTTAATTTAACTTCATAAACCAGTTTATTGGAAGAGAGTTGTCTTCCTTATACACATTTTTCCCATTATATATCTTCCCGTATTTAATTTGCAATAAATTTAAGATAAACTCTCCTAAACTATATAGTATGAGGTGAAAAGGGCTGATGTTCACGAGAATTATTGGAGTTTGTGAGTTAAGAGTGTATTTATGTCACCTTATTTATTACTTTTTTTTTATTTGTTCCTTTTAATTTCAATTACACTTCCTTGATTAATATTTTCTAGGAATAAAATTAAGAAGTTAAATACCTCATTAATATTTGAAGTTTTGAAGAATGTAATTCTTTTTTAAAAAGAATTTGATATTTTTTGTGATAAAATATTTTTTTGATAATTGTTTTAAAAGAAATTGAAATTTTAAAATTTTATAAGAACAATTAAATTATTTTAAATTAAAGAATCTCAAATCCCAAAAAAAAAGAGAGTGGGATTTTAAAAAAATTTATATTCCTAAATTCATGTGTATTCTCTTTATATATTCTTTCCAAATTACTTTTATAAGTTAGTGTGACATATTTAAGTAATATGATTAAAATATTAGTATTCTTTTTATTATTGTTTTACATTCCATATTAACTATTTTTTTATCAATATCTTAAGAGACTATTATTTTTTTAACAAATATAAATTAATTTTTTAGTTGATATTTATCGTTATTATACTATGTGTTTTAGTTTATGAAGTGGTGTAAAATCTTCTTTTTATGACCGATTTATAATTCTAAATTTTAATGAAGTTTTGTTTTTTCATTTTACCCTTGTCACAATAGGAATAATAAATGTGCAATAAATGCAACGAACTATCACAGTACCACAAGTTGTATTTATATATTTTGATATGAATTTCTCACTAGCACTCCCTAATTACACTCTAATTAATAATGACATGACTTAAGCTTAACATAATCATTCTTATCCAAATCGCTTGGATTTTCAATCGATTCATATGAAATCGTAAACTGGTCAAGTGTTCAATCCTTAAACTGATCAAACGATCGTACTATACATTATATATTTATGTTTATAGTGATTTTTTTCGTAGAATATAAAAAATAACTGGAGATAAATTAAATTACATTTAATTAACTAACATATTAGATACTTGTTAAGTATTGAGTTACTTGCTTTCAAGTTATCCAAAATTAGTATATGTATGGATTTTCAATGATTATACCATCACTACTACACTCTTAATTATTATACCATGTAGTATTTATTAAGAAAATGATTTTCTTTTCCTTTCTCACTGTATACAGACTTTGGGAGAGACGATACTACATAATATAGACGGAGAGAAAAATATTGGGTTAAATATGTTTGTAGTCCCTAAACTATTGGGCGTTTTTGGTTTTCGTCCCTCTTTCAAAATAAGGTATAATTTGGTCTTCATTCTTTTCGAAACGTTCGTTTTAGTCATCGGAATTTTGGTTTTAGTCCTTGTTTTGTTGACTAAATGAGGACCAAATTTTTAACAGTGTTAGTTTTTGAAGACTAAATCGAACGTTTCGAAAAGAATGAGGACCAAATTGTATCTTATTTTGAAAGAGGGACGAAAATCATAAACGTCCAGTAGTTTAGGGACAAAAAAACATATTTAATCCAAAAATATTTGTAAAGAAATAATTAACTTTTATTATATTTCACAAAATTCGAAAAAGCGTGTTATTAAAAAAATACATGAACTTTACCCGGTTCCCTTCGAATATACTAGTAGTTTAAATTTCCCTACACTATCATTTAACTAAATATTTTTCTTATGCTAAAAAATAAATTGTATATATATATATATATATATATATATATATATTAATATTTATATCTAGACTATTTTTTATTAACTGACAATAAAAATATATATTAAAACAAACTCTATGTTGTTGCTTTAAATAAATAAATCCATACTTAAGTAAAAAATTCAAATTGTCATGGTCGTAATTAAAATCGTTAAATATAGTTTTGAGTTGAACACAATATACTAACGACCCATGTGAAACATGGACACGCATAAACCATTCACCACCTTTTAGTCAATCATGATTATAAATGTAAAACGTGAAAAACGATATTTATTCAATAAAGTGCAAAGAAGAGAGATTATTTTTATATTAGAAATGATAATGATAAGTTTATTAGAAATTGTAAGAGTAAATTTGGATCATATTAATCATGCATACTTAACATTAATTTTTAAAAACATATAATGACTTAAAAATAACATAATTTTGTATACAAGACCTACTTGTTTTATTTATTTTAATTCTGATAAGCATAATATTATTTAGTAATAATATTTACCTATCTCACAATTCGTGCTATTATTTAAATTAAAATAAAACAGTAATGTTACAATTAATTATTTGAAGGTTTATATATTTTCATTAAAAATATGATATACTACAACTAGTCTCTGTCTATTTATTCTTCTTTTACTCCTTACATTCACTTAAAAATTGTAACATGTATTTAAATCCCTTAACAAGGTGGTATTTACTATTTATAATATATTTTAGTTTTTCCAATTTTTAAAATCAAAAGAACATTGTTTTTTCTTAATTTTCTATAACTAATCTTCCACTTTTCTCTCCTAAGTAAGTCTCTTTCACAAGAAATTTTATACAAAATAAAAAAAAATTGTATTTGCACATGAAAAAATATAATAAATAAAAATGTAAACAAAAAGGCGAGGAGGAAATGGTGCAGTGGACGGAGAAGAAACGACACCGTCCAATACATACATGCGGCTGCGAAGGTCTATTAAAGGAAGTCCACATTCTGAGGGTCCCACGCTCTCACACACTTTAACATATAAAATAGAACAGCAAAAGCTTTATCTCTTTCGAAGCCCCAAAATCCTCTTTTGTGAGCTCAGATTAATCTGTGCTCACAATGGCCTGCACTCTCGCTGATTCATTACTCCTATTCAAGGTTTTCCATTACTGTTCTTCTTCCTTTTTCTCTCGAGCGTGTTTCGACTTTCAAGCAAATGTTATTCTTATATGGTTTCATTTTTCAGGGCTCTTTTCAGAAACCACTTCGCAGGAGAGACATTACTGCTCACTACTCTCCAGGTATGCATCTTCTTCCCTTACCGTAATTCAATTTACTGTTCCATGTCGCAATTTAAAGATATTGGAAATGGACCAATTCGATCATAAGATATCAAGAACAATCATCATCGCAAATACTTCACTCGAATAGGATTATCTCCGGTGAATATCTACCATTGCCTGGTGGTATCAATGATCAGTGTCACTTAGTCATGAAATTCGAGAGTTATCCTTTGATGAGTTGGGCTGGAGCCTGTAAGATGCCATTATGCTTAACTTTTAATAGGCATTAGCATGACTGGTGTGTGGAATGGGTGCATTTTAACTAATTACTTGTCATTCTTCTACCACAGGAATATTTAGTTTAAACAGTGATGGGCTTATCCGGAAAGGGTTCAGGCGTCAAAGGAGTTTTGTTACTAGGAATAAGGTTACTTTCATACGTGCTGTGGCAGTTCCAGTACAACAACCTGTTCCTGTGGAAGATGTGGAGTATAGAAAACAGCTAGCTGAAGACTACGGTTTCAGGCAAATTGGAGAGCCGCTTCCAGCTGATGTTACTTTAAAGGATGTCATCAGTTCCCTTCCTAAAGAGGTGCTTTACTTTTACTATTATTATTATTGTTATTGTTATTATTATTATTTAGATCGATGTCATACTTTATAGCAGCATCATTAAACAGGACTTTTGCGTTTAATTCTAATAAATGGAGTCAGCTCTTAAAAACTTTATGTTTTTCAGTGAAATATTTGCTCATGCGCTTAAAATAGCGTTCATTGTTGCATGTAAGTTTATAATAAAACATCAATAACAGCCGTGATATTTTCTGCGCACTATGAGAAATATAAATTGTCTTACAATTTTTTGCAGGTTTTTGAGATTGATGATGTGAAAGCATGGAAATCTGTTTTGATATCTATCACTTCTTATGCATTGGGGATCTTCATGATTTCCAAAGCTCCCTGGTATCTTCTTCCTCTCGCTTGGGCATGGACTGGGACTGCAATAACTGGGGTTAGTTATAGTTTTATTTCTTACCGGTATCTCAAATCCTACTCAACCATATCTCTTAAGAACTTGGCCAAAGTTTTTGCTTATGTTTTGTAATCCTCTTTCCTTTTTTGTCATATAGTTCTTTGTTATAGGACATGATTGTGCTCACAAATCATTTTCATCCAACAAATTGATAGAAGACATTGTTGGGACCCTGGCTTTTATGCCACTGATTTATCCATATGAGCCATGGCGATTTAAGCATGACAAACATCATGCAAAAACAAACATGTAAGTAGTTTGTGTTTTCTTCGATTTTTGTTTTTTTATTTTTTTTGTATTTTCTATTTTATAAGTGCATCTTGTATGTGGACTGCGGAGGGACTGATTAATATTTTTATTTAATAATATGCGGTGGAAAACATGCTTTTTAGTCCCCAAATCCACCCTTGTTAATTTATATTTGAGTAGGTTAGTCAAAGAATAATATATGTTCTGCTTAAAACTGATATTGGGATAATGCATCATTCTGTTGTACATTATAGTTATTTTTTCCAGTATAAATTCACGCTCTGTGCACCAGATTTACTCAAAGTCAAATGGCACCAATACTGAAAGGATAAAATACAGGCTATATATGACATGCATAATGCACTGTAAGAGACTCAATGGTAACATATGTTATTAATAAAAATCCTGCACCTTGGTTTATTTACATGATGCACACGTACGCATTATTGAAACTCTTTTGTCTCTGACAGATAGACCTTGGAAAGTGTATATCTGAAGGAATAAGAATTAAACTGAGACTCAGTAGGCCAGAATTATTAGTGTTTGTGTTGTAATTTGTCTTCAGGCAACTATTTAGGCAGTTATGGATCTGAATTCTTATTTTTGTGCGGTATTCTGTCTTGGGTTGAATGTTTTGATAGTTAGTGTGTGTGTGATGTATGGGGCTTCGGGTGGTTATATTCGTAGGAAAGTTTCACTAATTGCTAGATATCGAAGGAGGAAACTCCTTGCTGAAGGAAAACCCTCTATTGTCTGTCTTGTATGGTGATGCTGGCCTGAAACTAGAAAGTTTCCAGTAATAAATACATAATTCAGTATGCTTATTTCTGAGTTTAACTGTCTCACGCAGAATCAGTAGCTTCACTGTTTCATTACTTTAATATAACTGTAAGCCATTTATAATGGTACAGGCTGTTGGAAGATACTGCTTGGCAGCCTGTTGCGAAGGACGAGTTTGAATCTTCTCCCCTTTTGAGGAAAGCAATAATATATGGATATGGTCCATTTCGATGTTGGATGTCTATAGCTCACTGGTATGAGCATATAATGAAATCATTTATGATTTATTCTTTAAGGTCAACTATGCCTTGAAATATCTTTGTGCAGTTCCTAAAGTCCTGCTTCATTAGCTAAAAGTGCCTTGAATTCGTATTTAATTACCTTTAATTTTAAATCAAATCTTGATATGGGGGTGCATTCTAACTCAGGTTGATGTGGCACTTTGATTTGAAGAAGTTCAGACCAAGTGAAGTAAACAGGGTGAAGATAAGTTTAGCGTGTGTGTTTTCCTTTATAGCAATTGGGTGGCCATTAATCATTTACAAGACAGGAATCATGGGATGGATAAAATTCTGGTTGATGCCATGGTTGGGCTATCACTTCTGGGTAATTTCATTTCTATATTGTAAATTCATTCTTTGCTCAACACTGTTGGCTCCAATGTTTTGTTTCTTTTTGTTTGGATTGGTAGTAATGAGTTGCTGCATATTTAGGCAGGGTATTGTTGAAGCCATTTTTAATAATCGGGAAGTGGGTTAAACTTTTTGATTTATGTTAACCAACCTCCACCTATGGTCTTATTGTCAGCCTGAAGCCTGAAGAAGGAAGGCTGTAGACCTTGGCCATCCAATGTAAAACTTGTTGAATCTTAAAAATTAGTCGCTCATGATAGATTAATTTATAATAGAGTCCTATAACATCATATAATTGATTTAGCCAGCCTCCCTTGTGTATGATAAGGTTTTTATTCTTGTTCTGCTGGTGTTGGTTAGTAGTTAGTCCTAAACTTGAATTTGGATATAAAACAACTCGTAACCTTATGTTTAGGGACTGGAAAAAATATCCTTTGTTGTATTTGTATGCTCCCAGAAAGCTGAGACCAATGTCATTGTTTTAGACTTATATTATAGCCAGGGATTGATGGCATCGTGGGAGGGGGTCCATTAAGGTCCTGGGCTTATAACCATGGCTCTACACTTATATTTTCTATTATATTCTACCTGGAATTATTTTATACAAATGAAAATTTGCATGTGGAGTCTCTGACTCGTCTTTAATCGATTGAAATGTTAATTTACATACAGGTTGTTATTTTTATATTGAGAGATCTTATTAAAGTAATAATTTGAAAAGAAGTCTGTAATATTCACGTCAGTGATGAAGATACTTTTTCATTATAAACCCGGATGAGAATACAGTATAGTAAAATATTGAACAACCCACCACTAATGCCTATTCGACAAAGTAAAATGGAGCTTGATTCCTGTTAAAGAGATTTGACTTTGAAGTATTGTGAATGAGAAAAAAAGGGGAAACTAGGAGAACTCTGGCCCCTTAGATAGTTCTACTTGGCTCAACTGAACTTGTTTAAGGTCCAATGTCACTTTTGGATACCGAGGGTCTAACACAAAAAACCGAAGGTATTATACAACTCAAGGTACTGAATGATAATATTTAATTAATAGCCAGAGTACAAAATCAACTTCCCCCTTCAGTGAAACCTTTTACGACGATTTAATTGTGGGTGAATTTTGTTGATATAATCAATACTCTTGCCATGTCTCTTTCGAGTTCAAAGTTATACTTACAACAACATTCACACTATCTATTTATTTTTCTGGCGATCACAGATGAGTACGTTTACCATGGTACATCATACTGCGCCGCATATTCCATTCAGAAACACAGAAGAGTGGAATGCTGCACAAGCACAGCTTAATGGAACTGTTCATTGTGATTACCCTAAATGGTAATGGATTCTTTTTGCTTCTTTCTTTAGTAATGTACGTTTTTCTGGTCTGTAAATGGAGGTGGAATATACTGCATAATTGATGAGTTGCTGCCGAATGCTTTATCTGAAAATGATTGTTCTTTGATTACGTGAATAATTTTTAAGAATTTACTCATCTTGTCAATTTGTCTGAAATGCAGGTTTGCAAAATGAACTTGATAGCATTAGCATTAACTAAAAGCTATTTATTGAATTTATTTATTTTTTTCTAAACAGGATCGAGATCCTATGTCATGATATTAATGTCCATATTCCACACCACATATCCCCGAGGATACCAAGCTATAATTTAAGAGCAGCCCATAAGTCCATCGAAGAAAATTGGGGAAAGGTAAGATAGAAAATTGCCAATATATTTTCTTTGTTCCTGTATTGGAACGAGGGCCACTCTTCTACTGTTTTTTAAAAATATACTACCATATTGTTATCATATCAGTAATGGGTTTTTTATTTCCTATTTAATGAAAATGAATTTGTTAGAATATTCTCTTTGCCACTGAAACTTATTGTAGACGTAGTCCAAATAAAAGATTTGGAAGCTTTGTTTATTCCAATAGTACAATTGTCTCGAATCCCGTACGTGTAAAATTTCTCAAAGGAAATATCGTCGTTGCTAATTATTTCTATTTTGTTTTTGTGTTGGATCGGCAGTATCTGAATGAGGCTAGTTGGAATTGGAGATTGATGAAGACAATCATGACAGTGTGTCATGTGTACGATAAAGAGCAAAATTATGTTGCCTTCGACGAACTCGCCCCTGAAGATTCTCGTCCAATTACATTTTTGAAGGAAAGCATGCCTGATTATGCTTAGTTTAGTCCATCCAACCTGCCTTTTTTCTCATGTAATTTTTTATTTATCAAATTAGGTTCCTATGCCATCGGTTTTCTTTTCACGTTTTCGATCTTGTTTAAAATGGTTATTTTTTCATATCTGGTTTAGTAAGAAAATTGCTTGTTGCTCTCGAAGTTCACACGTAATAGGGTAATGATGTTACCAAGTTGCGGATTATCCGCCAAGCCACCGAGAAGCATTCATTAAGTTAAAGCAGACGTTGTGGTAATCTGAACACTGGGGTTCTTGTTATCACGTGGGAAGAATAATATACTATAAAGTTGTCTGACGGATCAAAAAGCACGTGGACCGTCGCACAGTGGTTTGAGCCTACTGAGTTACTGCTGTAATGACAGTATTTTGTTATTCATTATTGCTCTTTTGGTTGTATTATATTATGTTACTGAAATTCATGCATACAGTTTCTCGCTAAAAAAAGAATATACAGAGTCTTTTCATCTAATGGAAACTTCATATTTAACCATAATTGTTTGCAAATAAACTGGAAGTGTGGAACGATCTTGCCTTTTTTATTTTTCCTGCTAGATAATGTATAAGTTTGATTAAATTAATGTTTAGAACGACAATTAAAGGGTCTTGTTGTTTATCTTCCATTAACGTCGTAGTAGCTAACAACTTTGGGATTTCTTTGGGATTTATGTGAGTATTTTATGTATAGAATTTGTTGAGAAAGTGACCTGAACCTGCAAGCCACTCACTCACGCCACCAGTGACGCTTTATCCGAAGCGATTCTTATTCAAAGCAAATCCGTAAGGTGCAGGGGTTACAACTTACAACTCACAAAGGGGATGGCACTTCAGTTAGCATGATTCCCTTCACCTTTTTAAGGTCAGTGAACTCACTTTACCAAATCGAAACCGCAATGTTTGTTGTGAAAGGAAAAGGTCAAAAAAGTGTTAGGAAGAGGGTATGTCCTTTAAAAAAGAAAAGAGACGGAATAAGGGGACTGGTTCGAAATTCGAATCTAGAAGAGATCTGAATGGAAGTATGAAATCGGAATCACAAAAAGCAGCAATCCATATATCATCTTTCTCTGCAGATATTCACATATACCATGACACCTTTAGTATAGGTAAACCTACATGTATGACAAGTTATAAACTACTCAACACTATCTAGAAAACCAGAAGCAATCTGGCTATAGCAAACCAAGTAAAAGTAACCGTAAACTAAAAAAATTAAACTAGAACTAAATCATACAAGTGGTGGTGTTGGAGTCTCCCAAATATCAAACACATTCTCCTCACTATGAAGCGCAAAAAGCCTGTCCCCTCCAATAGAAAAGTCGCATATTGAACCCCCATAGCTTCGTCTGAGCCTAGAGGTCAAAACCCATTCAGGGCCACAGAACACCGAAATGCAATCATTCATGGAGGAAAAAAGCTGACCCCCATGCAGTGCCAGTTTGGGGTAGCACGGTTCCTCCGGCATCTTCCCCTTCATCAGCCTACTTCTGGAACTCCACCTAATGCTCGTGGCAGCAGAACTTCTGAAATCCATGAACCCCAAATCCTCAAACTCATTCACCACACAGATGGAATTGTTATCCTCCATGGCAATAGCATCCCTCACCCGTTTCTCATCCACGGCAAAAGTAGCCCCCACATCAGACCAACACCACACCATCTTCTTCTCCCTGAAATCCAAAAGGCTAATGTAACAGTTGTCCTTCCTAGGAAACATCGTAGCCACCAACAAACAATTATTCCCTTCCAACCACTGAAGCTTATCAGCATCCCCAAGAGACCACCCCAAAGGCTCGTAGAAAAAATCAATCTGCTTCCCAGTAACCTGGTCCCAAACCCCTACCCCATACTCATTACTCCTCCCCTTACAACTAGAAAATATCTTGTAATCTGAACTAAAACTCAAGGCTCCTGCAGTGTAACTCTTCAGCTGATTCTCATGACAAACCTGAAACTTATACCTAAGCTCCCCGTTGTGAGAATTGAACAGCCCCATCCCCCCATCACCCCTCCCAAGGCGTTCGCTCACTCCGATGACAATGTTGTCGGAGTCAACCCACCCAACATCATTAACCCTCTGGTAGTCGAGGTTAAGAGGAGGGTGTTCATCCAACATCCAATCATACACATGAACCATGCTGCCATGCGCAACGCAACAGCCACCATCAGGACCTGCCCGAATGGCCGTTCCGTCACCCGGGGCCTGGCCCTGCAGAGAACACGACAACCTTAACCTGTTGCCGTCGAATAGGCCCCACTTGGCGGCGCGTACGTGGTCCAAGACGCCATAGTAGAGGGCCTCCCTGTAGAGGAGCTTCTCCGGGATGTGGGGTGGGATGTAGAGTTCCCCGGTTCGGAGCAGATCGAGGAGAATCTCGAAGCAATCCGGGTTGCGATCGATGAATCTCTCGCTCTCCTTGTTTGATGATAGTATCAGGTTCCAATTGTCGTCGAACATTGCACCGAACATCGAATTGCGCCCTGCATTGGCCAGGGTTGTTGCGGTTGTTTCCATCACCCTGCCACCCACGTTGAATTTCATCCTGTCTTTCTGAACCCCCATCACTAGATTCCTTCCAATATTGTGACTTTTCCAGAAACCCAGGTGGGGAGGGAGCTGATTGTTCAGTTCAACGCCTCTGGGCTCTACGGGTTTGAATTGAATGGAATTGGACTGGATGATGGATGAACAGGGAAAAACAGAGAATGGGTGGGAATAGCTAGGAATGCTTTCACTAAAGATAGGTGAGTGAATGGACACCGTTCAAGGATTGGAATTGAAGCAAAGTGTGTGTGTGTGTGTGAGAGAGAGAGAGAGACAGACAGAGAGATCAGAGGACAGAGATCAAGCAACGGGAAAATGATGAAATTGTGGGAAAACTAGACATGGGGATTGTTGTTGTAAGAGACGACTGCTTTTAAAGAATTTTTTTTTAAACTACGTGTGGGATTTGGTGGAGGAATCAATATGGATGAAATTCAAAACAGAATTGACTCACTTTCATCTCTCCCACTAAGTCACTCTGTTTTTCTTCTCTCTCTCTCTCTCTGTTTTCTTGCTTTTTTTTTTCCTTTTTCTCCTTTTGTCCCTTCGTCCTTGTTCTTCCATTTGGTGCGGGAAACTTATCTGTATCTTTCCCATTTAAAAACTAACGATATTTATCTTCACACTCCCTGATTCATTCTGATAAACATTTTATTCAGTATAATTAAGTCTACTTCTGTTAGTTTTTCATATTAGTTATTATATTTAAAAGTTCTACATTTTAAGCTTCTCGTTTTTCTCACCAGGTCAACTTCCCTGCTTGTTCTAAAAGCTCCAATTTCTAAATTTATTATATCTTGTAAACTATGGTAAAGGTTGGGTTTTTATGATCATGTTCTTCTGTTTACTCTTTCAAATTTTGTAACTAATTGGGTCAATTCCACATTTATTGATTGGTAACGCGTCATTATCACTCTTTAGTTCGTCCCAATTGGTTTTTCTAACCTAAATTGCACCATTGGGTGTGACAATTACTGCCAGGTTTCGCTAATATAAAAATCAAACCCTAAAAAGGGTTTTGTAATTGACTGGAATTTGAATGGCAATCATGGACTCACTCACTCACTTGATTAAAGATAGCAACTGTTCTTGAAACATTGATTGGAATTAAGAGTGAAATTTATCACAATGGAGTGCATTATTATGTAATTTGTGACAAGTCATTTTCAATAAAAAAAAAGTTGTTAATATAGATTTATGTTGGTGGTTAAATTTATCTATTGAGTTAAAGTTAATCTCATTTAAATATTAACATTAAAAGTAGTAAAACTAAATAAAAATTAGGAATACAAAATTTCCTCTGTACATTTAATTTAAAAAAAATAGTAGATATAAAAAAAATTGCCTAAGTTACCGTATATTAATTATAGTGACTAAATATATATTTATAAATCTACTCCCAACTTATTGTGAAACAAACATGAATTAAAGTATACCAACTTCAATTTAAATTTCGCGTGTATTACTTTTAAAAATTATTGTATTTTAGCATATAGTGGATAAATTAATTTAATAAATTATTGGATTTTAGCCCACTTAAAAAATAAATCAGTGTTTGAGTTAGGAATAATGTTAGAGAGAGGATTCGCCACCACCATCAGTCCATAGCGATAGGATTCGCCAGGCGAATCCACAGATAGAGAGCAGCACCCTCTGGTCATTCGCACAACTCACCAGCTCGCACAACGAATGCCTCAGACAGTGAGCACCCTCTATAGGGTCTCGCTATATGAGACAGCTCGCATAGCGAGTCTACATAATCTGCAGAACGCAATTTCTGCAGAATCATGCAACTCACACGCCCTTAACCAATTCTAGGCCTTTTTATCAACTTCTAACACCCCCAATTCGTATATTAAGCTTAATTAAACTTGCCTAGATGACCCTAACTCTCCCTATTACTAATCTAAAGTGATTAAGATCAAGTTTTATCTTTTGAAACATCAATTTCCACAACTTAAGGATCCGATTTCGATTTGACCACTTCTAACATGTTCTAGTCCAGTTTTATGATCCTAACAAGTCACAAATGACTTGCCTAAGATGTCCCAACAACCCAAAGGTGCCCAGAACCCCTACTTCCCAAAATCACTACCTCACTTCCTCTCAAGGTGACTCAAAACACTACTAATCCTCTTAACTTTCAACATACAACTGCTACCTCAAATTTCACCCATCTAACATCCTCAGTTGCAGTCACACAACACGTTTAAATCAGTTCACAAGCATTAGTTCACATATTCACAAATGAACATTTCAACATATATCATTCCATACACTCAAAACTTAAAAACGCAACTCAAACAGCACAATGATGCATAAATCAGTCCATACACCTAACATATAACAACTTATAAGAAAGTATTCTAGCTCCCCTTACCTGGAGTTGAACAACACAGCTCACTGGAATGCCCTAACGGTACCTCGAGTTGTGAGAAACCTAGAGAACACCCTACTCACCACCACTTAGTGATTAAGAACAACTCCTAGAGCTAGAGTTTGACAAAAACAGGAAGAAGTACGCTTCTAGTTACATGCAACCAACAAAGATTGCATGAGCTAGATTCAAGAATAAAGAAGAGGTTGCATGGAGGGACTTACCAGCTTAGAACCCAAAACTAATCGGATGGTTTGAAAGCCCTCTACGTCGCAGACGTTTGTGAACCACCTAATCGGAAATCTACTGGTCAGTGAAAAGAGATTGAAGAGATAAGGAGGAGAGGTTGTAGAGAGAAGGCAGAGAAAATATAAAACTGAGTTTTAGAGAGAGACGAAATGCTTAAACTAATGGTGCAGGATGTTTGAAATGACCTTTTTTTTAAAGTGTGATCTTATTAACTTAAGGTATCCTTTTTGCTCTATTTTCCAGGTCCTCACACATACGCAGTGTGTTATTGACTAGTTTATTATAACTTTTATTCTTTTACAAGTTGAAATGTTTATATTCTAATTAATTTATATTTTGAATTTTGTTATGAAAATGCGAAAAATTAATAAAAACATGTTTTGAAATATGCTTAAACTTTTTTTTTATCATAATATCCACTTAGATTGTAACTTGAAATAGATGCTTTAATTTTGTACCACCAAATTAACACCACTAATATAACATGGTTTCCTTATTTGAATGAATTACATAACAAATATATAAAATCATAACATGAAACAAATAGTTCTAAAGTATTAAACTCACCTGATTTATTTAATCTTATTACAAAATCTAACTTCATCGCCCTTTTCAAGTAATAACATTCCCTAATGTGTCTAAATATTCTTGATGCAGTGTAGAAAAAACTTCAAATGTAAAATGAAACAATTTTTTTAAAAATTATATTCAATAACTCAGTAAACGAATATAACATCTAAAATGTTAATGGACAAAAAATAGTTTTTTAAACCATCACTTTTATTTCATGTCGAGTAAATGAGAACACAATTTATATATTGGAGTTAAATAATACCATTCTCACCATTAATACAAGTAAAATAGTAAAAAAGATTTATATAGTAATATATTTAATATTCTTACATGATAGCACATGTTTATCTACACATGCTTTAACTTCAACTTCAACTACATTTTTTTGCTTTATATTTGGCTGAATATTTATTTTCTAGTTATAATGTAAGAAAAAAACATTTTATAGAAAATCTCTAATATTATAAAATACAAATGTAAAAACTTTTTGAGTAACATTTAATTATAAATTATTCTAAACACATTGAATAAACTCTCTGTGTATGGAATAAATTCAAATGTAATAAAGACAATGAATTTTGATTTTAATAGTCACATATTTCATTAAAATATCCGCTTCATAACTTTTTGCAAGAATGATTTAGATTCCGTAATTAAAGATAAGAAAAAGTCAAAATTAATAACAAACTATATATATGAGTGGCCCAGTTACTCAATTTTCACGACCACATACTCTGTTCGGGCCCAAGCCCAAGCCCAAACCCCACAACCCACCAACAATTGTGGATATATATAGAAAGAGTTTAAAATAATAATTAAAATATGAATAAAAAAAGGCACCACAGTGTTGTAGGGTTTAGTAGACACAACCTTCAGCTATTACTCTTGTCTCCATAAGCCGAAACCCCTGTGCAGCTTCTTCGTTTTTTCTTTTTGGTTTCAGTTTTTGTTCTTCTAAAGAGAAGCTTCTCAACTGCACCAATGGTTGAAGTCTCATTGATGGAAATCCAACCTCCGAATCAAATGGATCCTTCGACCAGTGGCATCACTCCCTTACCAAGAAAAATTGTCTTCATTCCTGTAAAGAAGCCATTTAAGGGTTTCTCTCACGATTTCCACATCGAAACCCTAAACCCTTCCTCCTCCTCCGAACCTGGAATATCCGGTTCCACCTCCAAGAAACACGACGTTACGGAATTTTCAGAGGTTGGCTTGGATCCGGAGCTCAGCATCGGGATTACCTTTCGCAGAATAGTGAGTTCTTTACAGAATTTGAGATTATAATTTTGTGCATAATTGGAGATTTTTGTTCTTGATTGTTTTGTCTTATAGCTAACCTTTAAACTATGAAGAAGATAACAGTTTTGCATTATGGGTTTTGAAAGACTTTTGCATGTTATAGTTTTTGTAATTTTTTAGTATTGACATGCTATTTATAATTTTCAGGGAGCTGGATTGCGAAATCTGGGGAACACTTGTTTTCTCAATTCAGTACTGCAGTGTTTGACATATACAGAGCCTTTGGCTGCATATTTGCAAAGTGGGAAGCATAAAACTTCGTGTGAGCAACTTTGCCCACTTATCTGACTAATTTTTATGGAAATATTTTGTAGTGATTGTTTCTTATGTTTTGATGGATTCAACTTCGGTAAAATTAGTACAGTTGAATAGATTTAAGTTTTTCAGTTTTTTTTTTGTTTTACCTCTCAGTGGGCTGTGATGTTTGTGTATGAAGGAAATGTTTTTCATAGTAAGTTTCTAATTATATTTTGCAATTATGGTAGGTCACGTTGCCGGATTTTGTGCTTTGTGTGCAATACAGAATCATGTTAGTCGGGCACTGCAGTCAACTGGGAGGATATTATCCCCAGAGGACCTGGTTGGGAATTTACGATGTATCCTTCCTTCTGTTTGTCGTTTGATTTACGAGTTGAAGTTTTAGATAGTTGATAAGAGTCAGACTTGCTTAAATAATTTTTGAACAGAGGATTATGAGGATCCAATTTCTTGAACAGAGAACTAGATTTCATGGGCTGGACTCTACTAGATGAGGCATATTACTGTCTTTTATAAGTTTTTATTAGTTTCAAACTTGTAATTCCTGACATGAAACTAGGTATATCAAGAAATTTCCGAAATGCAAGGCAGGAAGATGCTCATGAGTATATGGTGAACTTACTTGAGTGTATGCATAAATGTTGTCTTCCTTCTGGAGTACCAAGTGAATCACCAAGTGCCTATGAGAAAAGTTTTGTCCATAAAATCTTTGGTGGTCGTCTCAGGAGTCAGGTATTTGTTTGTTGTTTCTTGGTGAATTTCAGAGGAATGTCATCATTAATTGAGTAAGATGCACAGAAATCTTAGGGCATGATACTGATATAATTCAACATCTAAAATTAATATATGTTTAGGCTTAAATATATTTTCAGTTCCCGGAATATGGTCATGTTTTTTATTTAGTACCTACCTTTTTTTTGCTTGACTTTTTATCACCATATTCATTTTTTGTTTTTCTATAGTTGTTATTTTATTTTATTATCTGTATACTATTTATTTATTTATTTGTTTTAGTATCTATAATCTTTTGTTTCTTTTGAATTAGTAAGCTAGAAAGATATTACTAGGGACTAAAAGTAAATGATGTATATCTAACATGGTAAAAAACAAAATAATATTTTGTAAGGGCTAGAATGAAATAAATGGGTGAATCATAAAACGGAAATCAAGAGGGACTAAAGGCCAAACAAGATATTTAAGAACCAAAAACAAAATATAATAATAATTCAAGGTCCAAAACATATTTTAGCCTCAATTTTATTAATTTTAGATCATATGAAAGTTCATATTTTCGAAAATGTATGTTTACATAGTTATTAAAATGTTCAAAGCTGTCTAATTATTGTAGAATTCCAATTTGCATCAGTATAAAAGTTTGAAAATTAAAGCAAAAGAAGTATAAAGCTGCCCTTAGAGTAGTTGAAGTAAGTGTTCAGGCAATATCCAGCAAAGAAGTGAACCTGACAAGATTGTATGACTACTTCATTACAATGATTGAAAAATTCCTTGGTTGCCTGTTGCAGGTGAAATGCCACCAGTGTTCTTATTGCTCCAACAAATTTGATCCTTTCCTAGATTTAAGTCTTGAAATATTCAAGGCAGATTCATTGCAAAAAGCACTGGCAAATTTCACAGCTGCAGAATGGTTGGATGGAGGGGAGAGAGAGTACTATTGCCAACGATGCAAACAGAAAGTTAGTGCTCGCAAACAGCTAACAATTCATAAGGCACCTTATGTGCTTACTATTCACTTAAAGCGGTTCCATGCACATGATCCTGGACAAAAGATTAAAAAGAAGGTTAATTTCAGCTGTGCACTGGACTTGAAGCCTTTTGTCAGTGGCTCATATGTAAGCAAATATATTATTTAAATTATTATAAATTATCTACCTCTATTGTACTTGCAGAAAGTAAGAACTTCTGCAACTGAAATTTTGTTTTTTCTATAGGTATATTATGTTCAAAAGGACATAGTAGAATTTCTTTGTCTTTCTTGTTTTGAAATAAGTGATATGCAGTTTGACTGTCATGTGTTTGTAATTTATTGTGTGTTAATGTCATGTTTCTTGTGTTCAATTTTCTTACATTTGGCAGGATGGAGATGTGAAGTACTCTCTATATGGGGTTCTGGTTCATTCTGGTTCCAGCACTCATTCTGGACACTATTACTGTTATGTTCGCACTTCAAATAACATGTGGTATACTTTGGATGATAATCGGGTACTGAAAATGTCCTTTAGAGTTTTTTTTTTTTATAAACTGTCCTGGACCCTGTTCATGATCCATGCTCTCAACCTGACCCCTACTTTGTTCACGATCTCTGCATAACTTAAATATTGTATCAATGAATGACATTTTTCTTTGTAGGAATACTATTTAAGCAAGGCGCAAGTGTGTTTTTTGTTGTTTATTTATTGAAGTCAATTATTTTGATAGTTTTAACTCAATTTGCACTGTCACAACAGGTAAGTCATGTCAGTGAACGGGAAGTTTTAAATCAGCAAGCATACATGTTGTTTTATGTTCGCGACAGGGAGAGTATTGTTCCAAGAAAGCCTGTTGACATTGCTAAGAAGGAAAATGTTAAGAGTAATGTGAATGGAAATAAAGAATCTTCAACTTCAAGCCATGTATTGATGGAATATCCAAATGTTCCTGCAGAAAATAAATTTTGTAATGAAGTTGAGAAGAAAATGTCTAATGTTGACTCATTAGGGGCTTCTTCTATGAACGATAGTCATGTTCTGCAGAATCGTAGTGTCATATTAGTAGAAAACCTGATGCAAAGTAAGAAACATGAATCTGAACCTCCTTCCAAGGCACAGACACAGGACTCACCAGATGGACTTGCCGTGGCTAAAGCAGGACATGGATGTTTGTCATCATTAGGCCAGTCTGAAAAGGATTATAGTCTCTATAGTAACCAGAAAAGTTTATCTGCTCTAGTTGGAGAAAAAATTAATTTATGTAATGAGAATGTAATTTCAAAAGAGGGCATTACAGATTCTCCTTCATTAGTACCATCTTCCACTAATCCACAGACTTATGAACTTGCTAGTGATGGAAAATCTCAGTCTATGAAGGTAAATAATTCCATACTGTCCAGTATTTCACTTCAGCTGTGAACTGTTGCTATTTCAGTTTTGTAGATTAGTGAAACTGTCTTCATTTAGAAAAAATCTTGTTAATAAAGTTAATGATGATGCACCTCAAGATTCAAACACAAATATGTGCAGTGGTATTTGCCCCTATAAAATCACCACTTCATCCTGAAGTTAATCATCAGGTTTTTGTGCTATTATGTGTGCCTATTGCTCTAAGCCTGATTTATTCATGTATTGACTTTTATTCTTTTAGCTTGGAACTTCAACAACTGGTTTGGTGTCTGAGCAAGCAAGTAGGATGGTGAATGGAGATCGGGTTGTTTCTCAAGGACTGGTTCTGAATGAGTCAGTAAATAGATCATTGAATTCAGAGGGTCTTGATAAAAAGCCTGTAAAAAAATTGAAAAGGAAGTTCCTCAAGTATCAGGTTTCTAGAATGCATTTTCGTCCAATCTTTCTTTACATGGGATACTTGGGCCCACGAAAGAAGAGTCACAAAAGAAGTAAGTGCCTCACTTTGAGTAAGAAGAGTCCAAAAAAAGACAAGTTGGATAAGTTTGCTTTCTCATCGTATGATTCCAAACCATCTACACACAGAAAAACTGATGAATTCCCTTGCATGTCAAGTTGTTCGGAAAGTAAAGCAACAAAGGCTGGCTGTAGACCTGGTGTTCATGTTAAATCTAATGATGAATCTCTGACAGAAAATAGTGCTGAAGGAGAATTTAAGAAGAGAATTGATCAGAACTGTACTGTGCTTGCATCAGTGTCACAACTTGGGAGTGGTTCAGTAGTAAGTGAACTTAAAGCTAGACAGGCTGCTAATGTACAAGATAGTAGAAGAGATCAAATGCATAATGGTTTAATGAGTATGCTTACTCGAGGTCTGGAGGAGACAGTTGGTAAGCTTCAATTGATCTTTCCCTTTAAGTTTTGTCAGGCAAGATACATAAAATATTTGTTCCATGTCCTTTGGTTTTATTCTTATTCTAGTACTGTGTAAGATGGACTTGCATAATTATTAATGTGTTGTCTTTGGATTTGTATATTTGTGATATACCTTTTTATGTTGAAGTATATATCTGTCTGCTTGCACATTTTAGCATATATAATATGCTGCACAAGTTGATTTTTTGTCATGCTCTGTTAGTGCCTTGATTGTTTGACCTGAAGTACCTATTTTTGTCAGGAGAATTTATAGAGGGGTATAAGTATTTTTAATTTTTATGTCAATGAAATCTCAATCACATTGAGGAACGGCAACCTTGCTCACTTGTTTCAAGTCTCACATGTTCCTATGTTATAGTATTAATTATATGGTAATGTGGGATGAAAATGCTTAGTTTTGAGGAGGATTTTCATACGTAATAAATGTTAAGATTTGTTATAATGGATGCTGAACGCTTCAATTGAACCAATCAAATATCTTATGCATTTGTATAATCAAATGTTTTGTACTGTACTTCGAATGTGATCTAGATTGTTCTACATACTCAATGCCACATATATAATGTTTATCCTTCATTAAACTACCTGTTTCAATTAATAATAGTCAATTTCTTATCTAACGGTTTTGTATGCTTGAATTACTCCCTTGTCCCCTCCTCCTATGAAAGCCTGGCACTTTATGCTTGGTATATAACATGCCTATTCTTTATTTGGAACAGTTGCACGGTGGGATGATATAGAATTGCCTTCATCACAGCCCTTGGGTTCAAAGAACGACACGTTTGTCAGCATTGGATATGTTGGGGATGAATGGTGAGCTCAGCTATACATCGTTTCTTTATTGTTCATTATTTGTAGTAATATGGACTGTTATTAGTTTGTTTTTTCCATGCGATGCAAAACATTTTAGTTTAGGAACTCAACTTTTTTTTCGAAGGCTGTACTTTTTCACTATCTGTGCTTAAAAGCATTTTCCTTTACGTAATAGGATGTGATGATTGCTTTTGAATAGTTGAGATGCACATAATGTTCAGTCCTTTTGCTAATAGTAATTTGTACATTGGGTTCAACAAGTGTATAAAATGTGGTATCCATGTAGTTAGCGTCCTTAAGAAACAGTAGAGCTGTTAACCACTACAAAAATGTCGTGAGTTTTGATGGGAGGGATGGCTTAGGATTTGTTATTACTATGTATGACTGGATCCATTTTGATACAAAACTTTTGCATATATTTACAAATTTGCAGGGATGAAGAATATGATAAAGGGAAGAGGAAGAAGATAAGGGGCTTGAAACATAGCTTTGGTGGGCCAAATCTCTTTCAAGAAATTGCTATCGAGAAGTCAAAGTGCAAAAGGGCAAAGTTGGACCAACCTTGTTCAGGGAACCCTCCATTTAGGATATGACGTCCTACACTATCTGCCTGGTATTGTTTTGCGGGCATCTTTTGTAGCAATTTTGTCAAACGCTGAAAGTAAAATGGAAAGAGCACCTAACCTCCCTTATTCTTTTCCCCGGTACAAATTTTTTAGCTGGATTGTATCATTTGTCTTTGTGACAGCCGCAGAGGGGTTGGGTTTTTATGCACCTGTGGAACTTTTCTCATTTTCAGATTGCATTTCTGTTGTAGTAGCTGCAAGCCGTAGCTCTGAAATTTTGTTCATGGATTTAAATTTTGTCAACATATTCTGTATGACAAATTTGTTACTAAGTGTGTATCGTGTACTCATCTTGTATTTTGCTTTTGGTTTAAGTTTGGATTAGTTACTAGAATGACATGTACGATTAATTTATAGGAAAATTTGTTTGATAAATTATGTTGTAATTCATAAATGCAAGACCGTCGTTTGGATTATGTAGAATAAATTGTTTATCGTTTCGTAAATTAAATTTTAATTGAGATAATGGGTTGGATCATGGTTATTCTAATTATGATTTTCTAAACATAAGAGTGATTTTTATTCCAAAAATACAATATTAGAGTTTATTTGGAAAGGTTTTGACAAAATCACAATTATTTTCTTAAGGAATGTACAAATGTAACTTTCCTTGTTTAAAACAAAAAGTTTTACTTAAAAAGCTATTCTGATACTCTTGATAAATGTAGAGATATAGCTTTCCTTGGCTAAAATATATTTTTTACTAAAACAAATACTATATTAATGTAACAATTAATTAAAAAAAATATTTCAAGAAATTACAGAACATTGCCAGAAATATTTTTGACTAATCAAACAAAAACTCTCCGAATTTGCTATTTCCTCCATAACACCTGTTTTTTTGGAAATGAAAAAAATCTGGTATCAAATTCTCTGCGATAATGTTTGAATAAAACACATTTAATAAATCTGTTTTAAAACAATATAAACTAAAACTTGCAAATTTATGTTTTAATCTTTATAAGGTATGAGAAAATTGATTTTATTAGATGGGTGTTACTCCCTCCACCACCACAACTTGCTTCCTCCACCACCCCATTCCCCTTTTACCCTTTTTTTTATTTTTTCATTCCTATTTTACCCTTATTAAAATTTTAGGGTTAATATTATTTAAAATCTCACGTGAACATTCATTCTCTTTATCATTCTTCCCTCTTTCTCTTTATTATTTTCTTTATCATTCTTCCCTCTTTCTTTTTATTATTTTTCTCAGGTTCACTCTTACGTTCCACTATCATTGGTTGTCTCTCATGTTCCACTTCTTCTTCTCTTTTATAGAATTGTGACGTGAGAGTGTGGTGGACTTTGTGTTTAGTAAGATTGAAAGTGAGGAAAACAATTCATCTTCAGCTGTGAGTGGGGTGGTGCTTCAAGGTGCTAGTTCAGAGGCGTGAGAGTTTCAGAGGCGTGAAGGTGCGTAATAAAACCCTAAAATATAAACCGTAATCGTTAAACGGATGTGAGCATCCGTCGATGGATGTCAACATCCGTTTAAGGGAAAACGGATGTCGACATCCGTTTTCCCTTAAACGGATGTCGACATCCGTTTTTCCTTAAACGGATGTCGACATCCGTTTTCCCCTTAAACGGATGTTGACATCCGTTTAAAGATTATACGGTTTATATTTTACAGTTTTTTTATATTAATTTTGAAGATATTTAAATAATATAATTTATATTTTTTGATATATTATTTTTGAATATATTTTGATGTATTTTAATAATGTATTTTTGAGGAGAGGCATATCAGGCCTATGGAGGAAAAATGGAAGATGAGAAACGGATGTGGTGAAGTTTAGGTGAGAATCTGAGAAGGTTGGGAGGTGGGTGAGAAGGGGTAGAAAGATAGATTTTAGAGTTAAAATAAATAATTATGATTAAAAAGTAAAAAGGTTATTTTTGTAATTATAAAAGGTTAGTTTTGTAATTCAAAAAATACGTAATAGAATTGGGAAGGTGGAGGGAGAAAATGTGGTGGTGGAGGAAGTAACACCCTTATTAGATATAAGGTGTGTGGCTGTGATTGTGGAGAATTGCTGTGATGGTACTTTTCTGATGATTGGAGGAAGAAGAATGGAGTATCATGGTATAATATCTATATTCTCAAATAGTTATCAAGAGATTTTGTTTGAGTATTATCTTTAAAAATTTAAATAATTAAAATAAAGTATAAAAATTAATAATTAAATAATTACTTAGAATATAACTTTATATATTTCTATTTTCTTATTTAAAATTATGAAGTAGAAGTTATTTTAATTTTTTATAAATTTATATTTTGATGCAGTTCATTTAATTTTTTTTAAGATTTTAGTGTGCAGTTTTTTTTATTGTATTTTAAATTTAACTTTATATTTTAAAGACTTGTTTTTATTTTTTAAATCAATATAAACATATATATATATATATATATATATATATATATATATATATATATATATATGTTAATATTTATGGACACTATAAGTATAAAAAATTCGTGAATATTTTTAGACACGTATCTTATTAGTATTGAGACATCTTTCTTTAGACAAAATAAACAATGGATAAACAGTGCATGTGTCATTACCATTTATAATAATTAAAATAAAAAAATGTTTTAGAATTTGAAAACTATTTTAAAATTTAAAATTATATATATTAGAAAGTGAAAAATAAAAAAGTTTTATGAAAAGATGTAGATGTAAGAAACTTCTGACCTCATTGATTTTTCTGAAAAATCTGAGTCTCCTATTGGAAAGAGTGTGACAACAGAGTTTGCCATAACTGCCATTTATTATTTTTGTTTATATTTTTATTTGTTTTGTTTTAATTACAGATTGTCAACTGCTGCTGATAGTATAAATATGTGAATGGTGAAATTAAAAAGAAGAGATTTTGTGTGGGATGAAATAATAAGTTGTTGTTGTATCTTTAATGATGAAGTGAGTAATGTGTTGGTATGGTGTTTGAGAAGAGTGTTTGAGAAGAGCGTGTGAGTGCTCTCAAGTATTTCAACCTTCTTACACACTCCTTCTCTCTCATGCATCATTTCTCATTTTACCAAACACAAACTTTGACCATTCATGGAATATTCTCCTCTGTTATTATTTCATAACTCTCTTTTTTTTTATCTTTATTATTAATAAATATAAAAATTATCCTACGAAGAGCTAAATTATTACTAAGATTCATATTTGTTGAAAATGATGGTGAAATTTAAAGATCTGGATTAGTTGATAGTAATATTAATTGTTTATGATGGAAGTTAATATGAATAGATGAAGTGGTCCCTGTGTAACAGGAAGATTGTTTATTTGACGTGGTTTGAAATATAAGTATGGTGACATGATTAAGGAATAAATTAAAATATTAGTGGGATGCTACCATTATTCAAACTAACTTTCTCTCTTCACTCTTAATCAATGCAAATCATTATCATCACTCTCATCATCCTCTCCACTCACTCTCTCTAAACTAATTACTTTTTTTTTCTTTTTCTAATAATGTCTTTGAAAAATAAATAAGTTTCATTTAGGTCGAATTTAGACTCTGCTCGCGTAGATTTGAAAAAGAAAGAGTAAATGGATTTGAAGGAAAAAATAGATGGACTTGGGATATTTAAGAGTGAATTAACTGTTATTTTTTAATAAATTTGGAAGCGAGAGGGAGAGTGAACTGATAAGTAAAGTTTTTAAAAATTAGTATAAAATTTGACTGATAAAATAATAATTTAATTGATATAAATTGAAAATTATCAAATTGTTTTTAGTGATAAAAGTAATATCAAATGATAATTATTAATAATGTATTTAACTGTAAAAACAAAATTAAAATTATTTTTTAAATAAAATAATTGAAACAATATAGTTTTTTAGGATTATTATTATTATTATTGTTATTATTATTATTATTATTATTATTATTATTATTATTATTATTATTATTATTATTATTATTATTATTATTATTATTATTATTCATGATGGTAACAAAAAAATATAGAAGATAACCCGCAACTGGAACTGAATATATGGGATTTTGGTACCAAATATGTATGGGTGTGGAATAGGATACACCTCCATTCTCTTAGCCACGGGTTAGAATTGATTAGATTTTAAGAGTATTTCGACATTTCCTCTTAAACCTATGTAAATCTGAGCTTTGTGATAAGATAAAAAAATTTCACTCATTCACAAAACTGTATTCTCTAATACACATAGTACCATTCATCCAAATACCATAATATTAGTGAGATTGAAATCAATCAATTTGATTTAATTAACTTTTTTAATTTAAAGATTATATAATTTCTAAAAGTGAATTGACTCATTTAATAATGTTTTATTTTCTAATATATTTTATATATTTATCACAATAAATTAATTACATCCACACATGATTATATAATCTAATTATTTCATCAAATATTATTACAGAAATAATAATTAAATATTAAAAATACATTTAAATAATTTAACGACAAATAAATTATATATTTAAACTATTCAAAAATAACATTTCAATATTTAAAATTTTAATTGTCAATCTATTATAATAAAAAGTTTATGAAAACTCATTTTGAAACCTATGCTCCGAGCCTGTGAAAAAAACAAATCTTCAAGATTAATTTAATTTTTCTTTGTAATATTTCCATTTGTTATTATTCCTAGCATAAATATAAACATTATCGAGTTTGTATGTACGTATTTTTAAATATGTATAAATTATTTATATTTTAAAAGTAGTAATTAAAAGAATAAAATTAAAAAACAAAAAATATATAATTATAGATAAAATAAATTTTGTTATTGAAATAAAAAATATCATAGATATTATTGTGTAAATATATTTTTTATTATAAGTAACTATTTAAAATTAAATAGACAATTACTAAATAATAAAATAGTAAATAATTTTTGTAATGAATTAAAAAAGTAATTATCATGGTTATAAAAGTAACCAATAGTTTTTTATTATAAATGTTTTTAATTTAAAAAGTTATAATTAAAATGATAAAATTAAAAAATGAGGAGATATATGGATTTATAAAGAAAAAAGAAGTGGGGTGGTTCTTCTAAAGTGTCCAATTAAAATTCTAATGAGTGGGCTGTCAGAGAAACTTGGGACTGTGGGCCACTGCTAGTCAAATTACAAAAACGACCCTCTTTTCTTCTTGTTACTGTAAAAGTATCATCATTCTATCAGAATGTAAAATCACTTTTCGAGTTTTCTTTTTCGTTATCACATCACATCATTCTAAATCAAATCACTTTCCAACATATTTCTCGTTGTCATCTATTTTCTTTTGTGTTCCCTCATAATAAAAATGGTAAATTAATTTCAGGTTTAAATAGGTGAAGATTTGACTTTTACTCTCTACATGAAACTTTAGTCAACAAAATTTATCCCATGATTTAATAATTAAAAAACATTTTAAGTAAATATTACATTACACCCGTAACAAAATCTAAAATATAAACTTTAAAGCCTTTACTATATTAAAGGTATAATATATATATATATATACATATATATATATATATATATATATATACATATATATATACATATATATATATATATATATACACGGTTTGATAACGTACGTACTTTTTCAGTTGGTACATTCTAATAATGTGTATTGGGTTTTAGTAAACAAAAATACCTTTATATATCATGAATTATAAGTTTTGAGGTTAAGGGTATTTTAATAATTTTCATTCTCAAAAAACAAAACCCAAACTCTTACTTACCTTTGTCATTCTCTCAACCTTTTTTCTTTTATCTCTCTCACTTCAACCTTTTATCTGTCATTCATACTATAGCCCCAATTAAAAAAATCAGAAACACTTGCCGGTAAATAATCTTACAAAAAATGATTTTATAACGAGTTTTCATTTTATAATTTTTGTCTTATATAATTTTATCCAATTTTCTCAAGCATAAAGGAATTGGTAATTGACCTCGAAAAAATCAGAAATATTCGTTAAACAATTTCTTACAAAAAATGATTTTATAATGAGTTTTTATTTTATAGTTTTTGTCGTATATAATTTTATCTAATTTTCACAAGCATAATGACATCCCAAGGAATTGGTAATTGGCCTGGAGGGTTTTTTTTTAGAAATGATGATTCATATGCATATGATGAAATTAGAGAGGTTAGTGAAAATAGTAAAATTGAAGAGATCTTGAATGAACATTTGTCCGAAGATGAATATGTCAATGACTCAACTCTTTACAAAGGCAAATTGTTTAACGACAAGTGTTTCTGATTTTTTCAATTGGGACTAACAGAGAAAAGGTTGGAGGGAGAGAGATGAAAGAGAAAGGAGGAATGAGAGAGGTGAGCAAGGGTTTAGGATTGAGTGAATATTTTGAGTGATTCTTCCTACACCTCACTACCTTTATCCTGCACCCCAATTTTACTTCTTTACCCTTCATTTAACAAAAAGTCAAAACTTAATTAATCCTAACCGCACTTATATGTTTTTATCGCACTTTGAAATGCGTTTCTTATATGTTATGCTACGAATTTCAAAAAAATACATATATAATGATTAAATAATTACAAATAAATCCAAAATAATATTTAACAAAAATTTACAGATGATAATTATTATTTAATTCAATAAAAAATTTAATAATTATTTCAATTTCATAAAAAATTAAATAAAATTAAATACATAATAAATAATATATTACGAAAATAATAATATGTTAAAAAATAACAAATTCAACAAAATTTAACAAACAAATAAAATAAATAAAAATATATTAAGAAAACATTTTATTTATCAACTAACAAAAAAAATTAAATTTATTATACTAGCCTAATAAAAAATAAACCTAATAAAATAAATATATACTAACCTAATAAAAAATTAACCTAATAAAATAAATATATACTAACCTAATAAAAAAAATTAAAAAACCTAGAAATCAAACCTAAACGCTATTCGAAATGCAGCAACGCAAATGGATGTCCGGTTAGCGTGAGCCGCCTGGGAAACCCTCCGCATATCGATACGCGGTTTCCCTACTTTCCGCACTTCCAACTGCGGAAGTATGCGACCACTGGCGTTTAAGCAGCTGCTCTCCAGCGACCAACACAACACCCAACGAACTCAAAAAGCACGTGCATTTGTATGACAGCAAATATCTACATTTTATCAAGATACTAACCTGGACGCCAGAAAGCACATGAGATTTGTGAGAAATCAAGCACGGAAGAGAAACGCAAACAACTTGGCACAAGAGGGAGGAGAAAAGAGGGGCAGAGGAGACTGGAGAGAACAATGGGAGAGGAGGTAGGGCAGAGGAGGGAGGAGTGATTTAAGGAGTGTAGGGTTTGAGGGTGAAATGCGGCAGAGTTCAAGTTTCAAAATTAGTCAGCCTTTTAAAAATTTAAAATATTCTTGTTAACTGTGTTGAGGGGTATACTTTGGAATTAAAATATATTTTGGAGGTGCATGACGAAGGCAGTGAGGTGCAGGGAGAATCTCTCGAATATTTTATATATATATATATAAAGATATTAAAGTTTTTTTTTTTCATTTTTATTCTGAAATACAATTTTTTTTACTTTTAAAAATGACTAGTAAATTGATAGTTATGTGAGAGTTTTAGTTGATATTTGGCCTATGAAAGGTTTTTTGGGCCTCGTTCTCTTCTTCTTTTACTCTAACAATAAGGTTGTAGGTTTGCGGCAAGTCCTTGCGCAAGTGCCAAATTCACAATTCTATGTCTACATGTGTCTAGTTATATTCATATAAGTATATTCAATGTTTTTAAAATATTTTTGTAAGACTGTATGTTAGAATTATGGTTTAATAGCCAATTTAGTTCCCATGGTTGAAAAATCTCAATTTAGTCCCTCGTTATAAAAGTGTTTTACATTAGTCCTAACTTTTAAAATAGTGGGTCAGATTCGTCCCTTTCGTTAAATATAAGTTAACGAAATTAATCGATGATGATGTGACACAGCTTAAAGCTGATGTGTTAGATTGGTCCCTCGTTAGCTTTAAGTTGTGTCACATCATCATCCATTAATTTTGTTAACTTATATTTAACAGAAAGGACCAATCTGACCCACTATTTTAAAAGTTAGGACTAATTCAAAACACTTTTATAACGAGAGACTAAATTGAGATTTTTCAACCAAAGTGAAGACTAAATTGGCTATTAAACCTAGAATTATTATCTGTGCAGTACATATAGTAAGGGTGAGATATGTTTAGTTTTCAATAAAATATTATTTTTAATTTATTTTAAACTAATTATTCTGTTTATTTTTCTTAATAAATTTTAACAAATTTGCTTTTGTAATATATTTATTGTTGTTCTTAATTTATATAAAATATTTAATTGCGATGATAATAAAATAATTTAATAAAAGTAAATAAGTAAATGTAATAAAAATATAAATATTCATAAAAAATAAAATAATATTAAATATTTAAAAAAATAAACTTTAAATTTAACTTAAGCCATCGTAAAATTAAATTTATACTCACTTGTATCCTTCAAATTAACCTTCAATCAAACTTCCAACAAATACAAAATCAACTTAATATTATCTCAGAAACATAAACTGAACCTTGCTGTGAGAAAAATCAACACCTTGACATAGGTTCACGTGATGCGACAAAGTAGCCGAAGGACTCAAAACCCCAGATTGAAATATATTATTGTTTTGAAGTGAAGAATGGAACCCAAACAAAGGGTCCACATGGTAGATTCTTGGATAGTGCCACTATGTAATTGGCAACCTAGTAAGCACAAATTAAGGTGGGAAAAGGGCAAAACAATAGACTCACTTGGGAAAATGGGGTTAGAAATTAGCCATTTTCTATGTTTCAAAGTCAAACAAATACACTATATTTCTACCAAAAACCCTAGCTAACCCATTGAAATGATCTTCATTATAACACAATTATTTAAGTTCTTGAGGGGACTGGAGCTGGCTTGTGAAACCACCGTTATAAAGTAAAGATGCTGGTAACAACCAACAAGCCAATGCTGTTTCCTGCTTTTTCTAGTACCAACAACATTAATTTCACTCTGTCAAAATAAAAACATTAATTTTCACCCCAAAGATCATAACTTTCGTCAAAAGGGTCATACAAAATCGAGGTCATGTTGTTGGTCCCCTTTTTTTCTTAAGAATTTTATATGATAGGTAAGTTATATAATATATTTCTAAAAATCCCTTTCTTTAAACTTTTAATCATGAACTATTTTAAAAATAAACACAGGTTAATGAAACCACTAAGTATAACATCGCAGAGGTTTCTGTAAAAAGAGAACAAGAAATGATATGTTCTCACTTTTTTTTCGTCATATAATTATGATATCAGCTTCTAAAGAGACTTTTATTTTCTTTCTTTTTCTTTTCTTTTCTTTTCTCCAAATGGTGATAAACACCCTCCCTCACTCAACAAAGAATCATTGAATTCACACCAACAAATCTGATATATTCACACCATAACCAACCGTCTCGTCAATGGGTTCAGTTTCTTCCCATTTATGAAGCTGAAGCACTGCACAGTTCATTCACATATCTTTCCCTGTAAACACTTCACTGCATGTTGCGCTGTCTCTGCCTCTTTTGAAGGGGGAAAAAGCCCTCTTGAAAACTAAGTCTCTACACAAAAAGTTCTGCCACAGAACCAAAGCATCACAGCTTTTCCGCAACTTTGAGTCCAGACAAAGCCAATAGTTTGCTTCTTGCATCGGTTGTTTCTTTATCTATCCTTCTTTTTGTTTGCTTTCGGGGATCCTCACATCCAGACAAACTGGTTCACATTCTCTTGTTTACAGTCCACAATCTTCATTTTATCATAGTGGCTTTGATTTTTCTGAAAAAAAGTAGTATTAGTTTTATAAGTCCGTGCTTTGTACTTTTACTCTTTCAACTACCGCGTCCTTTAGCATGTGTTTTGTCCTTCTATGCTATATTGTGCGGTAAAAAAGTTGTTTCCCTGGCTGAGATTTTTCTTACTGTAAAATCCATGCTTGATGATATGTTTTGAAGTTCTGAGGGAGCATTTTCCTCTGTTGGCTTGCATCCCTTGCAAGTAGCCGACATCACTCCTTGATGGGGTTGGGAGTGTTTGGTTCTGTTCTGGTTTTGGTACTTTTGTTCAAGCATTTGGAATCTCAGCAACCAAATACTGATGAGTTTTTTGTATCTGCGTTCTTGAAGCATACGAGTTTAGCATCCTCACAAGCCTACAATTTCTCTGCTTCTGTCTGTTCATGGCAAGGGGTTTCTTGTGATGCCAATAGAGAACATGTTGTTGGCTTAGTCTTTTCTGGTATGAACCTCTCTGGCACTGTACCTGATAACACCATAGGCAAGCTAGGCAAACTTCAAACTCTAGATCTTAGCCACAACAATATCACTGGCTTGCCTTCAGATTTTTGGAGCTTAAGCTCCCTCAAGAACCTTAATCTCTCCTCGAATCATATTTCTGGTTCACTGACTAGCAACATTGGCAACTTTGGTTTGCTAGAAAGCATTGACTTGTCCAGCAACAATTTCTCTGAGGAAATTCCTGAAACTGTTTGCTCACTGCTGAGTCTAAGGGTCCTCAAACTCAACCACAACAGGTTTGCACACAACATACCTTATGGGATTCTCAAGTGCCAGTCTCTAGTTTCAATTGATCTTTCATCAAATCAGCTCAATGGAACACTTCCAGATGGTTTTGGTGCTTCTTTTCCCAAGCTTAGGATATTGAACCTTGCTGGGAATAATTTTAATGGTCGTGTTTCAGATATTTCTGGGTTAAAGTCCATTGCTAATCTCAACATATCAGGGAATTCGTTTCAGGGTTCCATTGTGGACATGTTTCAGGGAAGGTTGGAGGTTCTGGACATTAGCAGAAACCAATTTCAAGGCCACATTCCACAGGTACTATACAACTTTAGTGGTTACAACTGGTCTCATTTAGTTTACCTAGATTTGTCAGAGAATAAGCTTAGTGGGGAGTTTTTTCAACATTTGAACGAGTCCTTGAATTTAAAACACATTAATCTTGCACACAATAGATTTACCATGCAGAAATTTCCCCAAATTGAAATGCTCCTGAATTTGGAATATATGAACTTGTCCAAAACCAGCCTTGTCGGTGAAATTCCTGGTAAAATCTCACAATTAAGCAATTTGAGTGCACTTGATCTTTCTTTGAATCATCTGAGTGGGAAAATTCCCTCACTGAGGAATGAACACCTCCGAGTCTTAGACCTCTCAAACAACAATTTAACAGGAGCAGTCCCTCAATCTGTCTTGGAGAAGCTCCCTGGGATGGAGACATACAACTTCTCTTATAATAACCTAACACTTTGTGCTTCTGAAATCAAACCTGAGATCCTGCAAACAGCATTCTTCGGATCATTGAACAGTTGTCCAATTGCTGCAAATCCACGACTCTTCAAAAGAAGAGACAATGGACACACGGGAATGAAGCTGGCCCTGGCACTGACCTTCTCAATGATCTTTGTGCTGGCTGGACTTTTGTTTCTAGCATTTGGTTGCAGAAGGAAAACAAAAATGTGGGAATTCAAACAATCTTCGTACAAAGAAGAACAAAACATTTCAGGTCCATTTTCATTCCAGACTGATTCAACAACTTGGGTGGCTGATGTTAAGCAAGCAACTTCAGTCCCAGTAGTAATCTTTGAGAAGCCATTGTTGAACATCACATTTGCAGACCTCTTGGCTGCAACTTCCAACTTTGACAGAGGCACCCTTTTGGCTGAGGGAAAATTTGGACCAGTCTATAGAGGATTTCTGCCTGGTGGTATTCACGTGGCAGTTAAAGTTTTGGTTGTTGGTTCTACATTAACAGATGAGGAGGCTGCAAGAGAGCTAGAGTTTCTTGGTAGAATCAAGCACCCCAATCTTGTTCCTTTAACCGGATATTGTGTGGCTGGGGACCAAAGAATTGCCATATACGATTACATGGAGAATGGTAACTTGCAAAACCTGCTTTACGACCTGCCACTTGGGGTACAAAGCACAGATGACTGGAGCACAGACACATGGGAAGAAACAGACAACAATGGAATTCAAAATGCTGGCTCTGAAGGGTTACTGACATCTTGGAGATTTCGCCACAAGATAGCCCTTGGCACGGCTCGAGCGTTGGCATTTCTGCATCACGGTTGCTCTCCTCCAATAATTCACAGAGCAGTTAAGGCTAGCAGTGTTTATTTGGATTATGACTTGGAGCCGAGGTTGTCTGATTTTGGACTGGCCAAGATTTTCGGAAGTGGCTTGGATGATGAAATTGCGCGTGGCTCACCTGGTTATGTTCCACCGGAGTTTTCTCAACCAGAATATGACACCCCAACTCCAAAATCTGATGTGTACTGTTTTGGGGTGGTGCTGTTTGAGCTAGTAACTGGAAAAAAGCCAGTTGGAGATGACTACCCTGATGATAAAGATGCAACTTTGGTGAGTTGGGTGAGAGGACTTGTGAAAAAGAACCAATCTTCAAATGCTATTGATCCAAAAATTCGTGACACAGGACCGGATGAACAAATGGAAGAGGCCCTTAAGATTGCTTATCTTTGCACTGCTGACCGTCCCTTCAAACGACCAAGCATGCAACAGATAGTTGGACTTCTGAAGGATATTGAACCTACTGCTGATTAGTATTAGCATTATGAGAATGAGTTAGGTCTTTTTCTTTCATTGCATTTTCTTCCATTTTTACTCTTTTATTTTTCTTGTGAGCTTCTCAGCTTCCTAGGAGAAAATGTAAAGCAGTTATGAGTTCTTCAATGTTGATCTCTTTTCATTTTCCCCCACCACTTCCGGTAAATGAACAAAAATACTTTGATGATGAATATACAGTGAAACCTCATCTTTCAACTATAACTTGTGATTTTACTATGATTTTTTTCAATGTTTCAGTTACCCCAAATTCACAAACATTGCTTAAGCCTTTCAGGTTTTACAATGGTGTTTAAGATTAACTGAAACAAAACAAGAATATATAATCATAATTAATTCATAAAATAATTCAAACTTACATTGGTCAATGTTGAGAGAAACACATGCTGATTTTATAAGTAAATGGTTTTACTATAAAATGTTTGTCAGAGATACGTGAAGTTGAAGGCAAGGCAGATGCAAGAATCCGAACGGCAAAGCCATCACAGAAAATTGCGGTATTATGTAGCCTCTGCCATCTTTTTCAAATGTGAAAAGTAAAAACCGGAAATCTTTGACTAAATTTTCTTCTCTTAAATATGTTTTTAATTTTTATACTTAAAATGTAAAATTAAAATTCGTTTTTGTCTCAAATTTTGACAATTTTTTATTCATAAACTTAAAAAATAAATTAATATAATCATTTTAACTCAGAATAAACTCTTTTGAACATATCAAACACATTTTAAAATAATATATGAGTTATTTATATCATTTTGATATATTTCAATTTAAATGTCAACCTTCAATACTATTTAACAAATCCAAAAAAACGAAAATTAACTTAAATGCCAACCTTCAATACTATTTAACAAATCCAAAAAAACTAAAATTATTAAGTCAATGATTACATCTATTAATCTTTAAAGTTTGAAAACCAAAATATATCAAAGTTCAAAACAAATTTCAATTTCACATCCAATATTAAGAATTAAAAACATATTTAACAAAACTTTCTTATTAAGATTTATCAAAAAAATGAACTAAAATAATCTCTTCTAAAAATTGATTTACATATAAATTTATTTATTTAAAAATGTTTTTAAAGTTAATTTTATATATAAAGTAAATTTAGTCTATGAAAAAGGTTTGTTTTATATTAGTTTTCTTTACTTTATGTTCTAAGAGAGATTTCAATCATTCCGAAAAGTTGAAGTACATATTATTTAAATTACATATAAATGAATTTTCTTCATTTTTATGAAATAACTAAAATATCTTAGATTTAAAAAAATTGTGAAGTTAAAACTCATACCTAATTATAAATTTATACACATCATTTTATTATTAGATTATAACCGGTTTGATTTCATTCTATGAACCGTGCCAAAAAAATTGTTTGCTGCTGCTGAAAATGGGGTAAAAAACCAACGGCCTGAATGAGAGAACTCCCAAATGATAATGACGTTGGAATAAATTGAAGTGGAGTGTAACAGCTCAAACTACTTTTGTCAACAAATAAATCAATCAAACCAAATAAACTAATGACAAATTAATTATTGTCTGTCGTGAAAATCCTAAATATGAATTTGTTTGGTGAAAATTTTTTTTTAACAATGTTTTGACAACTTTTTTATAATGATAATTTGTGATTGGTTCGTTTTAATTATACCGATTAATAAAATAGCAACATATTAAAAATTTATTAAAAAAAATTGTTGAGATATTATGGTATATACGCACAAATGAAAATGTATTTTTTTATCGGCTTTATTTACCCAATATACACAACATCTCATTTAGCATCACATGCATGCAAGATAACATCTCCACATGCTTAACAATGGAGGCACCATGATTGCAAATAATTTTGAATGATCATCTTGGTTGGTTCCACCCATGCCTCTTCTTCCATCATATGTATATACAACGTTCAATTTAAATTTGAAACGAAAAATATTTAAAAGTTATATTTTAAGAAATTAATTAAACTGTTATTTTCAATTGACTATTTATTTCTATCATATTCAATAATCTTATATCCTTCAGAAATTGAAATATAAAATAATTTAATTATTTCTTCCTTCTTTCACTTTTCTAGAAATCTTATATCCATTGTATTTTTATTTTATGACAGTGAAACATATTTATTTGAATACCTCTTACAATGTTTTGGTCTTTTCTGGTTGAGATTGCAATTATTTTGTCTTTTTGTTTTAAATGAGACGTGTTTGGAAGGAATTTTAATTAGAATACTTTATCCATTTGGTAATGAATAAAAGATAGAACATGAGATTGTGGGAATTTCTGTGTAGTCTTTTTCCAACAGTTGGAAAAATCCCTTTACATGTTTCACTGCAGCAAAAAGATGATACCAAAAGTTTAGTCATCTGCTTCTCTGGGCCAGATAATTTTATGGGCTTTGGCCCTTTTGTCATCTGTTGACAATACACTGTCACATTCACAAACTGTATTCCACTTTTAAACTATTTTCTTAAATAATATTTCTTTAAGTGTGAACAAATTATCTTCCCACCTTGAAATCCAACCACAATCAAATTTAAACATATAGAAATCAAATACCCATTTAATAATCATTATAAAATTTGATCTTTTTTATTGGGCTTGGCCCAATTGAAAATAAGAGAATGCTGACCGGACTACATATAAATGCGTAGATTCATTTAACAAGAATTGGATAACGATTACTTTTATTAATTAACGTAAAATATAACAATTAGAAATTAAAATTTATCAAGAATAAAATAAAATTATAAAAAGTATATCAAATTCAAATGAAAGTATAAAACCATTTTTAATTAATATTGTGCATTATATTTTTTTTAAGTTGTTAATATTTATTAATTATTCATTTACGACATTGAAATTTTTAAAATTAAATAAAAACTTATTCGTATTTTAAAATAATTATATTAGTTTGAAAATAAGCAACGGTTACGATAAGAGTTAATGAAGGGTGAGGGTTGGATGTAAAACAGTGAATTAGGTGAGGGTAATCTGGGGATTAGAATAAAAAACACGGGGACCACATTCGAGAGTGTAGTAGTGACTCTCCTTCAGTCCTTCTTCTTCATATTTTTTTTTGTAGTTTTTATTTTCTGTTCAGAGAAAAAGAGAGAAGGGTGAATATGTCTGACGAAGAGCATCACTTCGATTCTCACGCAGATGCAGGAGCGTCCAAGACGTATCCTCAGCAGGCTGGTACCATTCGCAAGAACGGTTACATCGTCATTAAATCTAGGCCTTGCAAGGTTTTATAATTTTCTTCATTTTTTATTTTTCAGTTACACGATTTTATTTGCACGTGGATTTTCTCACTGTGATTTTCACTCTGATCTCGTATATTGCATCGAGCAGGAACTCAACTCAGCTTTTTCTGAGAAATATCGGTGTAGCGTCTGTTTGTTTGTTTTAGATTCGATAGGTTAATTTTTTTTATTTTGGATAGAACTTTTTCGGTTTAAAGAGAGAAATAATTTGGATAGAAAGGAAGTGATTAGAGAATTAAAAATAATTTGTATTAAAAAATTATGAAAGGAAGTTCGGAGTTTCTGTTGCTGA
Organism: Vigna umbellata; assembly: GCF_029865625.1. Taxonomy (NCBI): domain Eukaryota; kingdom Viridiplantae; phylum Streptophyta; class Magnoliopsida; order Fabales; family Fabaceae; genus Vigna; species Vigna umbellata. Next base: position 102,267,698 of record NC_142165.1, read on the forward strand.
AAAGGAATTGCAGAAAGTGGAAAGAACCTAAAAGTTTGGAACGTTAGATGGATTGTCTTTATTCGATCTCGTCTTAAGTGGAGAGATGATGTTTTGTGCGTGACGGTAGATGCTAATAGCGTGCACCTTGCATGATTCAGCTATAGGATTGTGGATAACAAATATTAAGGAATGAAGAAAGAGAAAGTATGAACAAAAGGTGAATGGATGATGATGCTGATGAGGGTTTAAGAAGAGGGATTTTTTTTAAGTGGAGATATCACTATTGGTGTTTTATGGTGTGAGTCTACCATTTAGTGTGAGGGTGCACACTGATTGCTTTGCTTGATCTTTTGTCCTTACTCAAAATAAAATATGGATTGTGTCCTATTTCTATCTCGTAATGCCTAAAGATGGTTGCTTTGTACCTTTATATTGTCCCACTCTCCTGGTTGATGGCATGTTTTGTCAATATTTTTGTGGCGCATACGAGTATTCTTTTTCAGGTATGTTATTGTATAATAATCTCAAGGGCTCCTGAACAATTTGCACCTTTTTTATCAATTTCTTGATACCAAAATGAAACGCAAGAAATTGCTGCGTCTGTCGCTGTTTCTCACCCATAATCTTAACACACATGTAACTATGCTTCACAAATATGTTCTTTAACATAAAATCAATCTATCCTGCATAGGTTCTCATGGATAGCTGCTGTGTACCTTTATTGGATTTGTTCAGTACCATTACTTAGTACAAATGATTCTGATAGGAACTAAGGTATTTTGGGATGCCCAAGTGCTACATCGAGTAGTATGGGATGCTCGTTGGAATATTTGAGTCTTGGTTCTCAGTCCTTAATGGTTAACATTTGAGGGTCGGTTTCCCAAGTGCTTGCTTACTTATCAGAGTCCATTCATGACACCAAGTTTTATTGCTTAGTTTTAGTTTGTTACTAAATACTACATACTTCCAAAACTTGTCTTTTCTTTAAATACTTTTTCTACTTGAGTGAGTTATGACAATTTGATTTATGAACAATGTATTTATGTTATAAATTTAATATTTTATTATTTGTGTTGCTATTTTTCTATATGGTGTATGATCTAGTTCCCATTTTTGGTTCTAGCAAATATTCCATATTCCATACAAAACATTTTGAGTATTGCTGTTATTTGTCTGTGGTATTTGAGCTCACCTAATGGGATAAGATTTTGTTGCTATTTGTCTGTTATTTTGATTTGAGTTTGAGATAGCCAGTTAAGTAAACATCACTTTTGTTCACCTGTTGGTTTTTAATTTATGTTAACAGGTCGTAGAAGTTTCTACATCAAAAACAGGCAAGCATGGACATGCAAAATGCCACTTTGTTGCCATTGATATTTTTAATGGGAAAAAGCTTGAAGATATCGTTCCATCTTCCCACAACTGTGATGTAATACTGCATTCACTTGTGTATGTAATATTTGCTAGTGATGCATTTCAATCATAATTGCTCTTTTTGCAGGTTCCACACGTGAACCGCACTGACTATCAGCTGATTGATATATCTGAAGATGGCTTTGTAAGTTTTTTTTTTACTTCCAACTCCAGGTTACGCGGAATTGTTTTGTGGTTTGTAAAATGAGAAAGAGAACGAGAGAAACTTTTATCATCTACATTGCCGAGGATACCATTTTCTGAGAATTTAGATAATTCTTTGTTGAAGGTTGCTTTAGAAGATAAATACTTTCGTGACATAGAGAAACTTGAATCTCATTGATTCCAAGTGTTTTTATCATCAATTTTTTCATTGAAATCTTTACATTAAATTCAAGATAAGATCCCCTCTTTGGGTACATAATCCAAGATGCGTTTGGGTGCACTTCTAACTTGATATATTTCTTAAGTCGAATAATTGAGCTTGGTTAAATTAAACAAGTAAAAGGATGCCAAATTATTACCCTCAGAGTGTTATTGTCAACGCAAGAATGTAATCAGCAAGAAAAAGTAGTTGGATTATTATGATTTTTGAGAGTAGCAAAGCATTCTTAACCAATTGCTGTGGATTTCTTTTAGGTGAGTCTGTTGACTGATAACGGAAATACCAAGGATGATCTTAGGCTTCCCACTGATGACTCGCTGCTTTCTCAGGTGTCTTGCTAAAATAATTTTTAGAGTTGCTTTCCTTGCTTAATTTTGTTTTATTTTGAGATACGATTTTATGCCCAATAAGAACTCTGCCTCGTTAATTAATTTATTGCTTGTTTGCTTTTGTATGTAGATTAAAGAAGGTTTTGCTGAAGGAAAAGATCTTGTGGTTTCTGTCATGTCTGCTATGGGAGAAGAGCAGATCTGTGCCTTGAAGGACATCGGTCCCAAAAATTAAAATGATGCTATGGCTGTAGCTGTAGCTGATAGCATGCTTTTTATTCTTGTGTTGCTAACAGGTAGTATTATATTTTCCGTTGCATGTGTGCAAAATAAATTTCATCGGATGGAAATTTGCCTGTGCTTGAAAAACTTAAATCCTTGCACAACAACGGTCTTGGATTGGATGAAATTCTCATAAATGTCTCGTGTTTATTTGTGTTTGTTGAGTTTAATATATAATACTATTTCTACTCTCTGTGCACTTATCAGATGATACACGAATAAATGAAGGATAGTGACTAGTGAATTTCTGGATAGCCATCTTCATTTTGGGATTAGTGGTAAAGTTAACAACTACTTTTAACGATAATTCTACTTCCTATCAATTTTATATAAAAAAAAGTATTTGAGGAACAAAAGTATTTCAATGTTTTTTCTTTGGGTAAAAGAAATATTATACATGTCATGTTATTTTCATTTCATATTCTATTTACAACTATTTTTAAAATCTAATCGAATATAATTAACTTCTTAAAAAGAAAACAAACCTTCTTCTTAAGCAAACTAATGTTCTTGACAAATTAACTTCGAAGCTCTATTTTCTTGACAAATTAACCTAAAAAATCTAGCTTATGTTTGAAAGTTAGGATCGTCTAAACATTTATTGTATAAATACACTTGAAATTAAAATTAGAATGTTAAATTGACTTTAATTTGAAGTCGGATCAATTATCTTTATTTATTTATTAATCGATTTCTGATGAAGGTATAATTACATATTTGAATTCACGTGCTATTTTATCCAGCTTTGAATTCATGTATGAATTTGAGTTAAGAAAAAAAATATACAATAATAATAATTTTCTTTGTCTCTTTCCTTTGTGTGTGATAAGAATAGGGTTCAAATAATTAAACAAGTCTTTGTTTAGCAAGTAGGCCAAACTATGCCTCTTCATTGCAATCGGTTTGGCTGCGACACTATTCATCCATGTCTTCTAATCAACATTTAATAATAACGATAATGAAATTGGTCTGACAGTGCTGCTTCTTTTCAATCTGGCTGCTATTGTTATCCACACAACAACAATAACAACAACCACCACCTCTGTTTATTCAACATGACATGCAATTAAAGTAAGACTTCAATCACATCACACCCCATCAATATCACCCTCCAAAAACAGCATCCAAAGACAACAAATTTTTATTTATATCAAAATATGCCTAAAATGACCAAAACATTCTTAATTAATGCTCACGTTAGACTCCACCATTAATTAAACTCTTAAATACGTATCCAATTATGTATATACGCAAGAATCATTGGACTAAGATGTCTGGTGGATTCCTTTCACTGAAGACAGACATTATTGGCATGTATATGAAACGTGTTAAAGTCAAAGATATTATGATATTGGTGCAATGTCACAAAATATAAGATATCTAAAAATATATACTTTAAGTTTTGTCACACATCACAGAACCACTATGAAAACATGAGCCTTTGCATGCTCTATCAACGAATGCTGCCCCTTTTCTTCACTGCATGTATGCTACGATGAAAATTATATTTATTCTTATTTCTAATATTTCATGAATACAAAATTAGTTTTTTTCTTTTTATTAATGAATCTACACGTGTGTGTGTGTGTGTATATATATATATATATATATATATATATATATATATATATATTATCTATTCAAATATCTTTTAAATATTTTATTTATAATGAAAATAATCAATAATTTAATTAAAAAATAAACAATATACTTAACTGACCTAGCTGTAATGTAAGAATGCAAAAAGGCATTATATTTTACTTTTGTGTTGAGAATGTCAAAAGGATTTAGGTTTAAGAGAAGCAAATTGTGTGTAATAAAGGAGAGAAATTTGGTTCCCTTTTTACCAGCATTCATGGCTTTCCATTCAGCAGATTGGACTTCCTTGCAATGATATGAAAAATCTCATCATCATTATTATAGTAATATACTAATAAAAGAAAAAGATTTTAAATGATTCCCTCAGTTGATATCATGTTAGTGCAACACATTTTTTTATACCACTATAAATAAACAAATCTCCATTTCATCACAAATGGAGAGTGAGACGCATATTCTAATATTTGATATTTGTTTTTAAGATAAATTACTTTCTTTTGATGGGAATTGATGTCACCGTGTTTAAAACATTCAAATACAATTCTCATATTCATATTTCACTCCATCGAAACTTAAATAAATGTCGGTGTTTCGGGTGTTAGGTGGAGAATCACTATTAAACACTTCTTCGTATTCCTTTTTTTTGTTAGCTTTTGTTATCTTGAGTATACTTAATCTAATTCTTCTATGTCCTCAATGCTTGCACTCCAAATCATATGGTCGGAACTTATTAAAGATAATCTGACATTCAAATTAGTAATCTAACTAATTAAGGGTCACAAAAAAATCTTAAATTTGCAATAAATACAATCACTTACTTCCTTATCTCATACTTGTATTTATAGGTTTTGATATGAACTTATGATTAGTAAAACCGTAATCATTGTCCAATACCTAATAAGTAAACTTGATTAAAGGTTGTGCTTAAGGTTGCATAGGATTTAGGACTGCCCAGTCGCCTTATTCCTTGGTCGGGCGATCTCTCACTCGCCTGTACGGGTATATAGTACAATTGATAATTTAATAAGCTTATGTTTTAGAATAAGTACAAATTTGAAAAAATTAGTTCTTAGAAAAAAAATTTATTATTTTAAAGTTTTAAGTTAGAGGTAATATCAATTTTTTATGTGGATTTATATTTGTATTTTATTGATGTTAAGTTTTCATAGTGAAATTCTCTCAAAAGATTTACTAGTGGTATCAAAGTATGTGGATGATAGGAGGTTCAAGCAAAAATGTCTCATTATAGTTTAATGATGGTATAAGAATTTGTATCCATCAGTAAAATTCGTCAATAATACATAATTTTTATTTCCAATGAATATTTTTTTCGATAAATTTTCTAGGTAAAATAAGCATCAAAGCATTCGCTTTAGCTTGCCTATGTGGTAGTAAAATCCATTAATGATTAAATTTTTTAAAAAAATCAATAAATTTGTGGGTAACTCAATTTTTTAAAATTTGTTTGTAAATCCATTAGTAGTTGTGTGTTTTAAAATTTATCGTTAATTTTGTTCATAAATCCCATTACTAAATTGGACGCCAATTTTTCCACTAAATCTAACGAAATGTGTATTGTAAATTAAATGGAGATAAGTAAGAAGAATAATAAAAGAAGGAAAAGAAAGAGAAAGATGAGGTGGTGGTAGTGGCAATGACGATAACAACGATGGAGGAGGGGAAGGAGGAGGGGAAGGAGGAGGAGGATGAGCCAAAGGTGGTGAAAGGCGATGATGGATGAAGATGGTAACAACGAAAATGGACAACAACAACAAAGAAGAATGAAGAAGGCTTAATCACAATATTTACCGATAAAAAATTAGTGATTATTACTTATTGATATTTAGTGATGAACATATTCGGGCGAAGTAAAAATAAAAGTTTAGGTTTCGATTCCTAAATAAAGCCTACACGTCAATAATAAACTTCGGTTGGTAAGACAACCAAAACATAAAATAATTAAAAAATAAAATAAAAAAATAGGTTTCAGTCAAACGAAAGCGATAAAGACCAAGATCAATTGTTCAAATGTGAACCAACAACAAAGACAACAAGAATGATGTGGTGTGCCCCAAACACAATAGACCAAGACCAAGACAAACTTGTAATGTTATGATGCCCCTGTTGGGAATCCAAGTGTGAGTCTAAGTCCCACATTGGATAGAAATGAGAAAGTAGAGCAATATACAATGATGAAAGACCCATTAACCCATTGCCTTAAGGTTTTTGGTAAAGAGTGGTGTCGATCCCTTATATAAGCTCTAATGTTATTAGTGTTTGTGTAAAGAAGAATAATGCAGCAACGCTATATACAATAAGACCTTTCGCAAGTTGTAAATATTCACAAATATACTTTGACACGAAGGTAAAATGAAGTCTATATACAATAAGACCTTTCGCAAGTTGTAAATATTCACAAATATACTTTGACACGAAGGTAAAATGAAGTCTATATTTGTGCAAACAATTTCAAAAATATCATTATGTCTTCAAATTATGTATGTGAATTAAATAATTTTAGGTTTCACATTTGAATATTTCCCCTCATTTTTAATATTTTTATTTATTGTTTATATTTTTACATGAAATGTTTAACTCTCAATTTAAGGGTTCAATATAGCATAAATCATTCATTTACTTGATAATATAAAAAACTTATTTCTTATTTATTATTTTATTTTAATATTTGTTTTATTTGAATAATTATTTTGTTTGCTAAAATAATTTTCATTATATATCAATAGTTCGAGTAATTTGATATGAATGTTTTTTTTATTAAATTTCTAAGATATTTTTTGTTTTATTATACCATTAATTATATATTTATTTATTTTTTGCAATTTCACTCAATTATGTATCAAAATATTTTTTTAGTATTTTTTGCCTTTTTAAAATATTTTAATTTGTTGTTTATTTTATCCTATAAAATATTATTTTGATATTTTTTATATAATTATTTTTATTTCTAACTCAATCTCATAGTCATAAATCTTGTTTATCATCATCAAACATGTATAAAAGTTTAAAAAATTAAAGATTTATGTTAAATTTAAGTTGTTATAAATTTAATCTCGTTCATTATGTATGCTAAATTGTGCATGTTACAAAAGTGTATATATATAAATATATATATAAATAAATACATCAGCATTAACCATGTTTCATCATCAACAAATTCCTACACTAAAATAGTATAGTTTATATGCTTAATCAAATTTAATTTATAAATCTGTGTCATTTTTTCACAACTTAATGACTCTAAACCATTGATTTTGAGAAAGAACCATTAAAATCTTTTTTTTAATCCATAAGCTAAATAAATTCAACTTGAAAAAGAAAAAGAAAAAGAAAATGGAGACACTAAGAAGAAAAAAAACCCTCCATGAAAGTTGCAAAACCTTATTATCACTGGTTCCTAGTTGATGCCCCTTCTCCTTTTATTTAATTCTTTAACATTATGCTTCCCCTATTATGTAAAATCAAATAACAAAAATGCAATTACATCTCATAAAACACAATATTAATATTTATTTAGGTCAGATTCGTCATCAACTTTTGGCAAACTTTATTGACTTGTTCGTACCATTTCTAATCTATCATACAATATATTATATTCCTCCCAAAACCTCTTTTTATGTCAAATCTAACTTTCATTCTACTATACTATAAGTGCCTTTGTCATTATAATTTTAATTTATTTAAATAATTTCATTCAATTAATTGATTATTAACAACACTATAGTCTAATATGTGAAACTGTTTGACCCAAATAGTGTCAACTCTTATTTGAATAGAACGTCATGTTATTTTTTCTGTGATTGTGAGACAATAACTCATAATGTATTGCACAAATTTCATAATATATATATATTATTTTTTTTAATCACTTCAAATGTTAAAAGTTGATATGTTGGCCCCTAATTATTTTTTTTTAAATTTAATTTTGTTTGAATTTATGTTGCTGATATTCATCTCACTTGTCACATGAAATAATGGCTTAACATTTTACTAATCTTAATCACATAATCAAATCAATGATTAAACCTTTGACGATAAAGAAAGGCAGAGAAATGTCCACGTAGGATTCAAGAGCGATTAATGCTCCAAAAAGCAAAAGCAAAAGCTGGTCAAAGAATCGGGAACATTGCATTACAGAATTGACGGCGTCAACAGAACCCTAATTCAACAAACACTGTTAGTAACGGAGGAACAGACTGCCTATGTTACTTTCTCTCAGAGCAGAAAATAAACAAAATGAATTAGGACGTTCTTGTTTTCTCATTATATTAATAGTAAAAAAAATAAAACCCATACAAAATGACCTAAAATTTTATATTCTTTTTTTTATTAATAATTATTAATTTTTGGAAATTGACATTTTATTGCTTATGGGGGAGAGTGCAAATATGAAGCAGACATGTAATAATATAAAGTATGATGTTTCTCGAATATTTCGTAAAAATATTAAATGAACTATTAATGTATTTAGCATTTCAATAAAAAAATGTTGACCGGCAGATTTTTAATTTATATTATGAAAGTTTTTATTGACCATCATTATAATAGTAATTGCAGAAGTTAATAAATAAAAACTTAGTATTAAAAGTCAAAATTATATTAAGTTAAATGTTATATAGCTATTTTATAGTATTAATAGATTGATAGTTTGTTAAGTATCTTTAACAATAAAGTGGTTGAAAAATTAGTTATTTTTTAAATAGTCACTATAAAGTACACGAGATTATGCAATTGAATGAAAATATTAAATTATAACGCATATAAAATCATTTAAATAAATAATATACTTACTAATAGTGTAAAGTTGTTGTTAAAATAAATTTACTAATTTTTATAAATAAAAGATAATCTTTTAATTTCTGTTTCAATTTTGTAAAAGTTATGAAAGGTAAGATGTAGGTCATTGAATTTTCTGTGACATTTAAGTCTTTATAGGTTGAATACTTAGACCTATGTTAAAGTCTATTATTGTGATTTTCATGTACATCATTGTTTGTCACATAGTAACTTACACACATGTTTGTTTTATTTTTAATGTTTAGTTTAATATATTTTATTCTCCAAATATTTTAATTAACCAATTCAATATTTGAAAACTATAAAAGTCTTAATAGCATCAATTTTAATACAATGTTTACCACCCTCGACGTCCCTCACAAAATTTCAATTTTTTTAAAATTAAATAATAACTATTAGTATACGATTTTTTTTTATTTCTATGATGTATCAACACAAACGAATAATAATCTTAGATGAGAATTTATTTATTTAATTAGTTTTTCTTTATAAATATTTTTTTCAAAAATATGTTTTTTCTTAACATATTAAACTTTATCATTCAAAAAATATAAACTGCTTTTTCTTGTTGACATATAATTTCTAATATTTTCTTTTATGCAAATCCGTGCTTTGTATAATAATTTGAAGTGTATTTGTTGGTAGTTGAAAACGAACCAAAACACATATTTTTTTCTTAAAACAACTGTAATATAATTTTTAAAAGAAATTTAAACAGGATGGTACTTTTATTTTTTAATCAAGTATTATTTTTTTATAATTCATATTTAAAGCAAAAAATTTATAAGTTTCAGTCAAATAACGTCTTCATTGGAAGAATGAAAATAATATAATAAAAATGTTTTAAAAGTGGGATATTTGTTATTATTATTATTTTTAATGTGTGAAAAATTAGTTGATAGGATTGACATTGAATTGAAGGAAGTTAGAATGTGACTTAGAACAGGCATAAATATTAAACCGTAGAGTTAATAAAATAGTTTTAATAAATGAAACATTGATTAAGTATTCTTGAATTTCTTGTTTCTTGCAAAGGAAAAGAGGCACCTGAGTCAATGCAGGTCAGAGACACGAACCCACACACCATCTCCCCCGCAAACACTCTCTCACACTAACAGTGGCGTTTCTCGAAACCCGAAACTTTTCGCTTTTCAACACCATAAAACCAACAACCGCTTCAAATTTCACTCTCTCTCAATCCTTCGCTACTGCGCCATGGTTGAGCGCCGCAGCCCCCAAGCTCTCCCAGACCCGAACCCCGAACCAAATGATTCCGACAAAAAGCCGCACGACGCCAATCAGACACAACGACTAACCGAATCGGCCTCCCCTGCCGAGTCGCAGCGCGACGAGTTACAAAGTTTCGGTGAGCGTCGCACGAAGTCCAATTTAGAAACCCTAGGCGGTGCCGTTACCTCTTCGGTGCAAACCCTTGCTGTGCATCACCATCGCAGTGACGGTAATGATTTCCTTAAGCGGTGTCCTTTTTTCCCGCACACCTATGGAAATGAATATTTATATTTGGGTGACTTGTTTGTTGATGTGACAGATTTGCACGGGAGCTCTGTTGCGTCGAGTTCCAGTGGCAAAGCCGAAAGTAAGGTTAGAGAGCATTTATCTTAGGATATTTAATTTAATTATTTTGGACGAGGTTGAGTGTTGTTTTGTGCGATCGTTTGTTTGAAGGGTTTTCTTGTAGTTGTGCTTGTGGTTAGGGATTTTGTATGTAGTGCAAGTGTAACCCGTTTTTTGAAGAGTTTTGCTCAGTTGCAATTCTTACCAGTTGCTACTTATAGGTTAACTGGATCTTTGGATATTGTTTTAAAGCATCCAGTTTTTCGGAAGTGTTACTGTAGCTTTAAAATGTTCACTTCTTGAGAAACGTAGAATGAATTGTGGGTGTTCCTCTGTTTTCTTTCTTTCATTTTCATCTTTGTTTCATAGGTGTTCAGGATGATGATGGTTAGTTTTGAGTGAGTAGTCTGAGAACAATACGGATAAATCATTCCATCCTGGGATTAGAAATTATGAAACTTATTCTGGGAGAATACTTATCACGCTTTCTGGTTTCCCTTTATATCCGTTTAAAAAGTACAAGCAAATGCTTTGTAGTTTCAACATAAAAAAGAGTTCATACCTTCCTTATGAAGTATACTGTTGATGGACAAAAAAAAAATGAAGAAACCGATAACGAGCTGCAGTAATAAAAAATCCTGTCAAAGGTGCCTGCTGCAACCTGCATGACGCCTGTGAAGATTTTTAGAATAGTTTTCTTATCCCTGTGATTTACCCTGCATTTTCATATTTAATGATGCATTTATTTCTAAAAAAATACAGTAGATATATAAACCATTCTTGAGCTTTTGTGTAACTTGAAGAATTTAGGTGAATTGATCCTTGACATCTACTAAAGCACCCATGAGTTTGTCTATTATGACCCTTTTTCACAATTAAGTTGAATTTGAGCATGACTACCAGGTATGGTCAACAATGCACCATGTTCTGTAGGGCTTGTGTGTTAGTGTGACTGGGGTATTTGTAAACCATTCTTGGACTTCACTTAACTAAGGGATTTTTTTGGAGAGGTACTTAGCCCTTTTAATTTTGGAATTTGGCTTCCTAACCCAATTCAACCTTGGAGCACTGATGATGGGTTCAGAGTTCTATTCTGGTTTGTGTATCAGTGTACAGGACAGTTCAGATTATGCACTATATTATGAAAGTGAAACACACAACTAATTTCCTTAAACTGATTGTAAAAATTAACACAACCCACATCGAAATTTATGGTACACCGAACAAACATTAACAAGTAGTAATTTGATTGCTTTTCTTGAATTAACAATTCCTAAGGTAAAGAAATATTTGTAGTGTTTGAATTAAGCATCTGAAAGGCCATATATTTCACTTCTTTGGAACTAAAGTAGATAATTTCATACTCAGGAGACAGATGCACCTCCTGAAAAAGAAATTATTCAAGGAGAAGCACAACCACTTCCAACTCAGACAAATCGACTTCAGCTGTCGGTGTGTTCAACTCCATTGTCTGAACTGCCACCAACTTCTGTTATACATTCTTCAACATCTGTTTTTAGTCCAACTGTACCAAAACAAAAATTATCTTCTCCAAAGGTCAATAATGCACGTTTGCCAGAAGTAGATAAGAAAAGTTCCTCTGGTGGCAAAACATTATCTGCTGTTTCTGTTGCAAGGTCATCTGCATCTGATGGATATAACTGGCGGAAGTATGGTCAGAAGCAAGTAAAGAGTCCTACAGGTTCTCGAAGCTATTACAGGTGTACCCATTCAGACTGTTGTGCTAAGAAGATTGAATGTTGTGATCATTCAGGTCATGTGATAGAGATTGTTTATAAAAGTGAGCACAGTCATGATCCCCCACGGAAGATTAATTCTCTTAGGGAAAATAAGATTCTGTCTGCCAGCAAACCAATTGTAGAAAAAAGTGTTCCAGACCAGCCTGTCAGACTTATGAAGGATCCTGATCCATCCATTTCCTCAAAAGAATCTCTACAAGAAGCACCCTGCAGCACTGATAAGAAACGGCCAAACTCGTCTAGTATGAGTAATGGTAAAATTATTTTGAAAGAGGAACCTATAAATGAGCCAGAGCCGAAAAAAAGGTAAGTCTGCATATGAATTCATACTTTACGGAAAAAAAAGAAGACAATAAGCCCATTTTCTTCTAGTTGTGGCAGGATAGCATTTAACCTCTTTTCTTTAATTTGATATCCAGAATGAAGAAAGGTGACCTAACAGACATGGATTCTCCTGTAAAACCTGGAAAGAAGCCCAAGTTTGTCATACATGCAGCAGGGGATGTGGGGATATCTGGTGATGGTTATCGATGGCGGAAGTATGGGCAGAAAATGGTGAAGGGAAATCTGCATCCCAGGTGCCTGTCTAAATATTGTTTACTTTCTGTTTTCTTTTCCTTTTAATATGTCCAGTCCTTAGCATGTTTTTTATTTTTGGCATTGACAAGTTAGCAGTATCCTTACACAATTTTAGTGAAAAATAAGTTGTATTTAGATTTAAAGGGTGTCAATTTAAAAAAGAAATCCGATAAACTATAGAATCCGAAAAGAAATTGTATGTGGGGTTTATTTGCTTGCATGAAGTTAAAAGTCAATGATGTACAATTCGAATACATTATTTCTAGCTTGTGCTTCTTTTGCCATTTAGGTTAATATTTAATAGTATTGCCCTTCTCTCTCCATACACATTTTTTATTTTCGCTTTTTCTGTGGAAGTTCTTTCTAACTGCTGAGCTTCATAATAACCAGAAAACTGTATTTTCTATTATCTTCAGGTGAAAAGCTGTTGACTGCAAAATTTGTACTTAGTTAAAGAAAACTTTGTAGAGTCAAAATAAAAAATAACTTGAATTTTCTGATGAAAATATAGTAGTGGAACTCTATTTGTGATAATTGGCACATGTTTTGTTTTGAAATTGAATGCTGTTGTTCATTTGCACAAAGACAGGCGTTTTTAGGCCTGCTTCCATAGAACATAGTAAAGTCAATTGTCAGAAATTAAAAAATAGTTGATTTTTATTTCGTTGTTGATCTTTTGAGTGTTGACTACATTATTAGCAGCCACAGATTAGTTTTTAGGTGATTTTTTCAAAAATAAAAGGGATCGGTGGATTTTTCCAAACCATTAATGATTGGGTGAGTTTGTGCAATAAAAGAGTTGGAGTCTGTGTATATTTTCCTGTCTCTCATCGATGCAAACCTTCAATCAGTTGTAAATAGTTAGTCAAAGTATGAGCCAAATACTGATATATTTCCCCTTCATGAAGATTATCTCTGAACAGCCCAATCAGTAATTCTGGAAGTTTTTTTAACAGCTCTAGTGAGATAATGGGAAGGTCTATTTTCCAACTTAGTTTGGAGTTTCAGATATTCTGTATTGTGTTTAGATGCATATTCCTCTATCCTTGGTGCAACAAGTAATGAAAGTAGCATCTTAATTTACATAGAACGTTGATGTATTTTTCACTTGTTTTCTATTCTCAAAATCAACTAGAGTCCATAAGTGGCGCATACATGTTCTCTTTATTGTCCAAAACCATTTGGATGCTAATATTCTCTAATTTTCGTTTTTGGTTTTGCATGTCTGGTTTTCTGTTGGAAAACACAAAAGTACGTTTAAAAAGTAACAGGAAAATACCATCTTGTTTGTTTTTCAGTTGAAGATGATTTTAAAGTGTGTTTAAGCATAGTTTTGCCTTGAAATTGAGTTTGATATAGAATTAAAGAGAGCTGTTTTCACAAACTCAGTTTGCAAAAGTAATTTAATCGAAACTGGAGTTTATGCAGCCTTAGTTTGTGGTTACATCATTTGCTCAACAAATAACTATCAGTACATTCCTTCCAAAACAGGGAGGATGTGATTTCTTGTCTTGAGTCAAAGATGTGTTGGTGGAGTGGTGTAGACCTTTGGTTCTGTTCCTGCTAAATCTGAAATAGACTTAGGCCAGAAACATTCAATGTGTCTATCCCTTTAGTGATAGTGTGGTGGATTTTTATAGAGGCAAAAATAGTTATTTTCCACTCCACAACTTAGGAGTAGTGGGGTATTTATACTGTTATTAGGGTTTATTGTTCCAAAATGGGCTCCAAGCCCAATATGTAAAACCCAAATATTATTAATATCTTGAATTCGTCTAAAGACGAGATTCACACTATCTCAGACAGACCATAGCTCCCCAGGCTCAAGCCTGCAAGGTGAAAAGCCTAATTTATCATACTCATCTAAAGACCGAGATTTATTATCCCAGATGGACCATAGCCCCCTAAGCTCAAGTTTGCAAGGCGAAGAGTCTAAATATACTCGAATCATGGATGAGGACAAGTTTAGACCTATAAGTCACCTAGAACAAAGATTTACTTAGTACGAAGGCCAATCCTGCACTAAGGTGATTTAACTCCTGGCACAAAGGCCAACCTTGTACTAAGGTGATTTAACTCCTGGCACAAAGGCCAACCCTATACTAAGGCAATTTAAATCCTAACACAAAGGCCAATCCTGCACTAAGGTGGTTTAACTCCTGGCACAAAGGTCAACCCTGCACTCAGGCAATTTAAATCTTGACACAAAGGCCAAGCCTGCACTAAGACGATTTAATTCCTGGCACAGAGGTCTATCCCGCACTAAGGCGATTTAATTGATGGCACAAAGGTCAACCCCACACCAAGGCGATTCAATTCCTAGCACAAAGGCCAACTCCACATAAAGGCCAACCCCACACTAACGTGATTTAATTTCTGGCACAAAGGCCAACCCCACACTAAGGTGATTTAATTTCTGGCACAAAGGCCAACCCCATACTAAGGTGATTTAATTCCTAGCATAAAGGCCAATCCTGCACTGAGGCGATTTAATTCCTGACACAAAGGTCAACCCTACACTGAGACGATTTAATTCCTGACACAAAGGTCAACCCTGCACTGAGGTGATTTAATTCGTGATACAAAGGTCAACCTTGCACTGAGGTGATTTAATTCCTGACACAAAGGTCAACCTTGCACTGAGGCGATTTAATTCCTGACACAAAGGTCAACCCCGCACTGAGGCGATTTAATTCCTGACACAAAGGTCAACCCTGCACTGAGGCGATTTAATTCCTGATACAAAGGTCAACCTTGCACTGAGGCGATTAAATTCCTGACTCAAAGGTCAACCTCGCACTAAGGAGATTTAGTTCCTTGCACAAAGACCAACCTTGCACTAAGGCGATTTGATTCTTGGACAAAGTTAACCCTACACTGAGGCGATTTAATTCTGTGGACAAAGGTCAACCTTACACTGAGGCGATTTAATTCTGTGGACAAAGGTCAACCTTACACTGAGGCAATTTAATTCCTTGGGCAAAGGTCAACCTTACACTAAGGCGATTTAATTCCTTGGGCAAAGGTCAACCTTACACTAAGGCGATTTAATTCCTTGGGCAAAGGTCAACCTTACACTAAGGCGATTTAATTCTTGACGCAAAGATCAACCTTATACTAAGGTGATTTAATTCTTGACGCAAAGGTCAACATTACACTAAGGTGATTTAATTCTTGACACCAAGGTCAACCTTACACTAAGGTGATTTAATTCTTGGCACCAAGGCCAACCCCACACTAAGACAATTTAATTTCTGACACAAAGGTTAATCTCACACTAAGGCGATTTAACTCCTGGCGCACATGCCAACCCCACATTAAGGCTATTAATAACATAGGCATATTTGCGCGGTCTTTGAGTTGGATGCAAAAGACAATCATATAATTTCTCTAAGCACATAGGCTTTATTATGTTTTTTTTATTTTTCATCATCAAATGGTCATTTAGTGCAAAGATTATAGAAGCACACAACTTATAAAAATAATAAAAAGCGTGGGTGTGCATATATATATATATACACACACACACACATATATATGAATTTTATGTGAAAACTTTCATATGTTAAATCATAGGACCTTGTAAAAATAAAATAAAAAACAAAAAATAAGAAGCGTTTATATATAAATATGTTTATATACATGCTAACTAACAATGGGCCAAAATAATATTTAATAAACATTAATAATGAAATTTGTTTTCTTCGGGAAAAATAACTTTGAAATCTTAATGGTAATACTCCTATTATTTTTAAAATATAATGATAATTCAAAGTTTCACCTTCCAAAATCCGCATGTTGTGTTTGAGTGGAATAGCTACAGGGCTCCACTTCCGCACTTACAGTTACTTCCTTAATTTTAGGCACCCTTGCTGGCACCTTCACTGCACTTTGCCGATTTCCGCTTTCCTATGCTTCCTCCTTGTCTCCGCGAAGCACGTGAATGAGTAAACTAGAACGAATATACTGACGAAGAATCCCATTATCACAGTCCACCGATCCCGTGCTTCTTTGCGTATGGTTGTTGGATTAAGCCACTGACGCCATGCACCTATGCGTTTTGATCGAGTGACGCCTTAGGCGGGTCCGAAGAAAGATTGCGCAACACACCACTGCACGTGGATGATTTCACCGCAGAGGTCAGGCTGAAAGCGACGGAGGATGATGGGAAATGAAACAATATCAGCGGCACGGGGAGTGTGCCAAAGAGGTTGTTGGTGAATATTTGAAGTACTCGACGAGATAATTGGTTAAACAAATAACACCATTAATAATGGCCACCACTGTGACACCTGGTGCGAGCGAAGAGCTAGAGCATGACGGTGTCGGAATCCGACCATGCTTTGTCGCGCAGGGGGAGTGCGATTTAAGCCAGGCGTCCATGCACTTAACATGGGATCCCTGTCCGCACTAAGGGAGTACTCGGATTTGCTCATCTGCAGCTAGCTTCGATAGGTAGATTACGCATTCAGAGGATTCAATAATGACTGTGAAGATGAGAAGGAGAATTGAAGCTAATGTTTCCTTCGAGGTCACTTTCCTTTGACAATGCAAGGACTTTGGATACGGTGGTGGCGTTGGGAAGCGTTTCCTTCGGCTCCAAAATGTTTCTGCTAAATTTGAAATAGACTTAGGCCAGAAACATTCGTTGTGTCTATCCCTTTAGTGATAGTGTGGTGGATTTTTATAGAGACAAAAACAGTTATTCTCCACTCCATAGCATAGGAGTAGTGGGGTAGTGGTACTGTCATATCAGGGTTTATTGTTCCAAAATGGGTTCCAAGCCCAATATCTAAAACCCAAATATTATCAATATCTTCGTACTCGTCTAAAAATCGAGATTCACATTATCATGGACGGACAAGTTTCCATTCTTTCTTTATAAGTGCTGCCTCCTATGGGCAAATGGATAAGGACAGATGTCTAAGTGGTGAAGTAGCAGTTCTGTAAAATGCAATATGCTAGCCATTAGGGCTTGTTTGAAATTGCTTTTTTTTTTTAAATCTTTTTACCTTAATTTCAAAACTTGTTTAGGTCCTTTTAGAATATTTTTTAAAAATAATAGTCTGAAAAATATTGTTTGGATGCAGAACTTCTATAGCATTTCTTGAAAACCGAAAATTAATGAAAAATGTTCCAAATAACTTTCTAACATTCATCTCCTAAAAGTCTTCACACCAACATGTCTACACCACTGGAACTGTGATGCTAGGCGGTGGTAGTTTTTCAGTGAGACTACGGTGGGCTGTAAATGAAATGGGGGTGCGAGCTGTTATAGGGTGAGGTATTGCCATGCCACCGGAACCCAGAAGTGATGGGTACAGCTGAGTCACCATTGGTATGAAGAAATCTAAACCGTTGAGAGCTTCACAACTTACTCCATGGGAAGAAAAGCAGGTCCGAAGGCATACTTGCGGAGAAGAGAAACACATTTGGGAGAAGAGAATGTGAAGACATGATTTTTAAGTTTCACAAGTTTACCATTTTTACAGTGATATACCACCGGTACAAATCATTTTTAAAATTGAACAAAATAGCTTCAGCTTGCTAAACTGATTTTTCTGTTTGTTGATCCTTAACAATTAGAACTTACTTTCTGAAAAAGTAATCAAACAGCTGCCCCATTCGTCTTCTATATGGCATGCTGACTTCCTCTTTTTTGTTTTTTATAATTTGGCGATTGAAGTTGTAATCTATTCCTTTTCTTCTGATCACCTCTTGAATATTTCAGGAACTACTACAGATGCACTTCTGCTGGATGCCCTGTCAGAAAACACATTGAATCTGCCGTAAATAACTCAGATGCCGTGATTATAACATACAAGGGAGTACATGACCATGACATGCCTGTGCCCAAGAAACGACATGGGCCACCAAGTGCTCCTCTTGTGGCAGCTGCAGCACCCGCGTCCATGAACAGTTTGCAGGTGAAGAAACCCGATTCCCCACAGAAGAAGAAAGTTTCTACTCAATGGTCGGTGGACACAGAAGGAGAACTAACTGGGGAAGCCCTTGAGCTTGGGGGGGAGAAAGCAATGGAATCAGCTCGAACGCTTCTGAGCATAGGTTTTGAAATTAAGCCTTGCTGAATTCATGTTTGAGAAGCCATGCATGCAGGTGTAACTAAATTAATTGGCGGGGTCTCCTGTAATTTCATTGCTTCCCATGCTTATCCTTTCTTGTTTATGTTTTTCTTCCCCACGTAGGCTTCTAGTGGAACAGTTGGTGTGTATTTTTGCTTGTACACCGCTTCAACTTGTCTGAAACAGTTTGCTAGTAGTGGATCAAATATAGAATTGATTGACATCATTTTATTCTCATGTTCCTCGAGGCTTACACAATCATTTTCCCATTTTCATTTCCTCTTTTCCCTCCATTGCTTAATTCATCCCAGATAATAACTGTGATTGGTTTGAAGAGAAACTGTTGATTAAAGGTTTAAATGCCTCCTAATCTCACTATTATTTTCAATTTTGTCTTACAGCTTTTAATCTTATCAATTTGGTCTCGTTTTTCTTCAAAACAGGTCAATCTAATCTATTATGTTGTATTGATCTTAACGATATTACAACTATTACATGTAACATAAATAAAAGCTGACTTCTGGTGGAAGTAATAGATACTACAAATGTGTTTAAACTTCAATCTCATAGAAAAATTACATTAACTTGTCTTTAAAGGAGGTAGGGCTAAATTAAAAGCACTTAAAATATTGGAATAGGTTAAAAAGTTCACTATAATAGTGAGTTAAAAATTGTATTAACCATTGATTAAATTATATTTTAGAATTTAAAGCTATTTTAATTTTCACTTAGTTGTGTTTGTGCCAAACTTGATTCTCATGTCAAAATTAGTTTACAGTGTTCAAATTATGATTAAGAGTGTGTAATTACAATTCACAAGTATGTACTCAACTCCTTAAATTTACATGTATAAATTAATATATAAATAAAAATATTTTTTAAAAATGTTAATATACTTTTCTATATTTAATCTTCTTAAATTTGTATATAATTGTAAAACAATTTGATACCCACAAAATATTTTTTGAAATCCGTTCATCTTCTCTTCTTCATCTTTCTCTGGTTTATTGCTATTTCAATAAACTTCGAAAATCAACTTTATTGAAATGGAATTTCATTAGTCTCCATTACAATTTTTTTAATTGTTTACATTGACTATTATTTAGTTGTATCATTAGAATAACTATAATTATATTTTAAACATTACTTTAAACAAATATTCACAGTAATAAAATTGTTAATGGTAAATCAATTAAGTGTAAGACAATACTGTTAAGCAATTATTATTATAATAATAATAATTATTATTATTATTATTATTATTTGAGTTGTAAATGATAGAGTCTCTGTCAACAAACTTTTTTACAAAAACTTTAAGAAAATAATGTGAAAATCTGTCAGACATCGTAAATATGCATCCAAAACCCCTCCTGTCAGTTCATTTAAAACGCACCCGAAACCCTATGCACGGACGCCAGGTGTCAAGAAACGAGGATCTGAAATCAGATAGTGGGATGCAGGTGTCAGCAGAAGAGCGGACGCTAATTTTACGTGGGAAGAAAAATGATTTTTCTGAAAACCTCCTTCCCACTTTCTCTGCATGCACCTTTCTTCTTCCAAAGATCTGATCTTTCATTTTCTCCTTCTTCTCTCTAGAAAACTCTCCCTTCTCTCTACGTTAACTCACATTTTCTCTGCTCCGATCAATGTTCAGGCACCGTGGAAGCATTTTCGACGTCCCAAGCTTCATCTTGAACCGAACAAGTTTCAAGTTTGAGTTGGTAAGTTTTCTCCCTTAGTCGTTCGTTCTTTTGTTTCATGCAAAACCAAGTTCTTGTTGCATGCAGGGGTGTAGTCTAAGTTATTTTGATGTTGTTGGTTTAGTTGGAAGAGTAAAGTGATCGTTGAGGGTAGAAAGCTGTAGTCGGGCAAACCAAGAACCTACGTTTAGGACGTTCACTCACGTATCCAGGTAAGGGAAGCTTATTTAATTTAATTTGTATGCTGTTGAAATGTTTTAACGTTCGTTTAGTTGATTGAATGAGTTTGATGCATGATAGTTGATATGATTGGATTGAATGAACGTTCGTTTATTTAATGAGATGAAATGAAATATGGCTGAGTTAGATTGTAATGTGTGAAATATATGAAACTTATATGATATGGATTGTATGAAGTATGAAAGTTGATTATGATGTGAATTTTATAAAGTTAAGAAATTATGAAGTTATAAGTTAAGAAAAATGAGTTTGAATGTAAATCAATTATGTATATAAGATTTCACTATGATAAAGTACGTTCGTTACTGAACGGTCATTGACCGTTCGGTTTTCCTAGTAAACCCAGTGGAAACGGGATTCTTTCATTTGGAGAGAATCCTAGTGTAGGACGAGCGCCCTCGTGTGATAATATTATGCTTGAGCGTTCGGCCGAGCATAGTTGTGCCTGAGTCTACTGTGATAAACTCAAAAATATATATTTATGTAATTGTATATTATTGTTGTTTGTAAACACCACTTCAATAGTATTTTAATATATTTATCAAACCTTTTATTAGAAGTTTATTAGTGTTCGGTCTTATACCAAGCGCTCGTACTCATTTCTTGTATAATCAATCTTGGTAAAATAGTGTTCGTCCAACTTCAGTAATATTTTACTTTACCATGTTCGGTCATTTACTGGCATTGGATTTCTGTATGTGAACTATTCTAAATCTAGTTCCTTAACATCTTGACTAGTCTTCCTTCATTGGATCCGGGGCCTCCATACTTGATTTATTCCTTGAGTATTGGTTTGAACTCAAGAGAGTCAGTTCATTCAACTGACTCACGTGGTAAATAACGTTCATCGCAGATTGTACCATTGTACTCGGTTTATTCTTAAATCTAAAGGTAACTCTCTCGGTCTTATTCTATTCTGGAACTGGAGACCTATGTGTCTCGTCTCAAGTGTTCGTCCTCGTTCTGAAGAGGGCTGAACGTTCGGTATCTTATGTTCTTAGAACTGATGATGAAAATAACACTAAAGAGAAATATTATAAAGGAGGAAGAGTATTTGAGAGAAATTAAAAGTTGTGGATTTTGGACGAGCGTTCCAGGGAGGAACGACTCTTGAATGAATATTGAAATTTGTATAGTATGAATGTGGTAAAGCTTAGCTGGCGGTTCATCCTGATGTTCTGTGAGTACTCGTCCTCATGTAGAGGAGAGTAGGTCATGTGTGGGAACGACAGGAGGCCCTAGTCCTTAGGGGTACTTTGGACGGAACGGACTAACCTCGGGTGGCAGCTGATGAGAATTCCAGTTACTACATCACCCGGGTGCACGAACGTCGTAGCTACACAGAATTCATACAGTCCAGACGGTTAGTCTAGTAGTAGGCCTTGCTTGAATCGTACGTTGAGATGTATTTGATGTGTTTGAATGTGATAAATGTATGTTATTGCTTGAATTAAATTACATAAGCTTACCCTGTGTTTTTCCTTGTGTTGTCTCGTTTGTACGTCCGTCCTTGTCCTTGCAATGATCATCCGTGTGGATGTGAGCAGAAGGAGACGCGCTACTGGAAGAGGCGCTGGAAGAACAATATTTAGAGGAAGAGAACCTCGTCGACGTG
The DNA here is from genome assembly GCF_029865625.1 of Vigna umbellata. Lineage (NCBI taxonomy): Eukaryota > Viridiplantae > Streptophyta > Magnoliopsida > Fabales > Fabaceae > Vigna > Vigna umbellata. The sequence continues at coordinate 102,290,055 of NC_142165.1, forward strand.
GAAGTTAAGGCCGAACCGTAGTACATTCGGTTAGTAGTATAGTTTAGTTAGTATAAGGTGTCGTTCGGTCACCTTTTCTTTTGTTAGGAACAACCGTTCGGTAATTTCTTTTGTAAATCGTTCGGTCAGTTTCGTATTGTTGTATAAGTCAAATTTGAACTCTTACTGTTTATGGACGTTCGGTCAGAACCGCACGTTTTCTTTAATGTTAAGACTGAACTGATATATTAATTAATGTGATTATTCTATTGTATGGTTTTATTACTGTATTTTTGGGATGTTACAAAATCAAACCAAATCGATTTTTTTATATATAAATTAAACTCAATTTATGTATATATTAAAAATAAAAATTTCAAAAAACTATAGAAGAATTGTTATAGATTAATTTATTTACGGAGAAATTAATTTCACTTTTACCATATCAAGGTAGAAGAATAATACTAAGTATATAATGTATTCATAAAAAAAATAAAACCATATACTTTTTTGGCCTTTTAATATAAAATTACAAATAATGAAATAAATTTTTTTGTAATGATATTTTATTGAATTTTATTTTATTCACTACCTAATTTATTCTCAATATATGTGAGAAAATATTAAGTGATAGATAAAATAAAAAAAAGGAGACACACACACCCCTAGTTTTTTTTTTTCTCTTCAAAGTCAAAACTACTTAGTTTTTGTTTAATGTTTTGGAGTTGGTATTTGGTAGTTGGTAATATAAAACATGTTTACTGCATATAATATTCTTCATAGATTACATAGCTATCTACACTGAAATCACAACAATTTTGACTTGGAAAACCTATACACAAAAAGTTGCTATTTTGTTTGTCTATTCACACATTTTTTTATATTAAAAAATATATATCTATTTGATTATTCGTTTTAATAATTATAATGATGAGAATTACAACTTTAAGTTAAAAAATAAAATAAATATAATTAAAATAATATTATTTTAAGTTTTTAAGTGGGTGTTTCTTCTATTAAGTGTAAAAATATATCCATTCCTTTATATTTTATTGTCAACAAATTATTATCATTCTACATATATTAAACTATTCATGGAGTTACTTCCTAATTTTAATTGGAAAATTAAATTGATTAGGATAAAAAGTTGAGATTAAAGTTGAGTGTGAAGGATTAAGACTAAAGTCATGTTTTTTCTTAATTGCATATAGCAAACAAGGATATGATTAAACATATATTAGCCCTTGAGCTGTTCCAATAATAATTGTACTATAAGCTTCCAGTACCAAATAAATATCATATTTGATATTGGGACCGTATTTTATACTGCAGTAATTATATTATAAGAATGATTAAAATATAAAGTTGATGTGGAATATACTTTTATATATAAAAAAAATTGTGCATATTCTTTTATATTAAAAGTTATAAAAATTAAAAATATTTTTTTAAAATATAATAATTAAATGATTTTTAATTATGAAATATTTATATTCATTCATCCTTATATTTTTTTAAATGAGATTCATATGTGTTTTGTAATTTTAAAATAAATGTTATCATTTCTTATGTTATTAATAAAATGTCACTCGTATGGTGTAGGTTTATATCTGTATTTTTTTTCTATATATTTATACTTATATTAAAATTAAATTTAAATATTATAAAATGTTAATAATCTTAGTCACAAATTTTATAATTATTAATTATTTTTATATTAAAGCAGAATTTTCTTAAAAATATAATATTTATTTTGTAAGATAATTTATAATTGATTGAAAATATAATTCGTTTAGATATTCTTAATATATAATAAGTAAATTGTTTACTTTTTCAATGAAAATATTTAATTTTCATAGTTTTTTATTTAAAATTAAGTTTATATTTCATTACTTTAAATAAAATAACAAATATAAATTTAACTTACACAAAAAAATAGATGTGGGATTTTCCATTTTGATGTTCATTTAAAAAAAATTAATTTAACTATTTTTTTTTAATTTAACTATTTTTTAAATTAAATAAATAAAAATTATCTAATAAATAAATAAATAAACTACCTATAATTAAATTGTAAAAGTTATTTATATTTATTTTTATAATTATAATTTCAATATTTTTTAATAAAAAGAAAAATTAAATACACATGTTTGTTTTCAAGTCTAAATATAAAGATAAAAAGTACTTATTTAAAAACTTAATAGGTAAATATTTATTTTAAATCTTAGAAATAAGTAGATGTAATTTTTCTTTTATCTATTCATTAGATGAATTTTATACTATAATACAAGACTTATTTTAAAATAATAGGTAAATATATAATAAACAACAAACAAGTGTAAGTCTCCTTATTGGGATTGGATTGGGGTTGGATACAAAGCTTATTTTGTTGGCCAAAATACTTGTTATTTATACTTTTTGTTTTCATAAATATTTACAAAATCAATTATTCAAGCAATTAAAAAAAACAAATAACAATATTTCTCTCTTTCTTTTAGTTTGACCTCTAAAAAATGGATTTTTTTTTGTATACCTATTTTTTTCTCTCACACATAAAATCAATGATTCACAAAAGAAAAAAAAAATAGAAAAAGATACTTTTCAATAAAATCGGAAGGTAATCTATATTAATAACATGGTTATAAAAAGAAAAAAATAAAGTAATTATTTTGAAGAAATATACTTTATTTTTTATAGTAGATGTGAAAGATGAACTCTAACTTATTTCAATTCAAACCTTTAAATTAAAAGGTTATTATCTAATAATTCAATTCTATTTAGTCTAGTTGATCGAGTCGTTCAAAATTAACGTCTCTAATTTTTTATAATTGATAAAGTTAGTGTTAAAACTTAATTTAGTAATTAATTATATTTTAAATAATCATATTATTCTTCATTTAAATAAACATTAATAAGGAGCAAAAACAGTTTATTGTTAAAGTCAATCCATATTAACTTATTTTTGTAAATAATTTGATTAATGTAAAGACATGCAAAATTATATTTTAAAATTAAAAATAGTTTAAAAGTAATAAAACTTGATTATTTTAATATTAAAATAATTTAATATAAATAATTTCGTTTATATTTTCAAAACATACTATTTTTCTATGAATATTTTTTAGAGTTATTTGACTTATATTTAAAGGTTCTTTCAGTTTGTTTATCTAATTGAAGAACGTAAGATTAATTATTGCGGTGAGTTATTTGATTTAGACGGATTAGTTTCTTCATTATTGCGCTGAGTTATTTTTTAGAGTTATTTGACTTATACTCTTTTTCTTAGTATTTTTTTTGTTATATGTTACATGTGAGTTTTTCTTCACTTGCATATAGTTATTTATGAGTCTCTGTATATTAGTGATCATAACGATATATTTTGATCATGTTGCTCCTAGATTTAGTTAAGGCATCATGTGAGCTTGAAGAGATTTGAGATTACTTAGAGCATGTTCATATGTATTTCATATAAGGGAAGCTAATTACAATTGTTTCTAAGTTATAAATGTTTTTAATTCTTTTTTGCATGATTAAGTGATATGACGATGTTTGAACTGGGTTTGTTTATGTTGGATGTTTGTATGTTGGTTGCATTAATTTGGAGTGATGTATAATTGAGGAACTTAGGATATGATCAAATGAGCAATTTGGTATTTGACCTGACATTAAAAGTTGTTTTGACCAAAGTACTGAATAAAGAATACCAATTTGAACATGTTCTTTTTTTCCCAAATCATAAAATTTACTCTGTTGATATATGATACAAGGCTAAGGGGTGACAAACGGACATTGAGCACTTGTTTATTATGCAGGTCTGGGAGCATTTTAGCTTTAGGCCATCGAGCGCCTAACTTAATCCCACAAAATTGACTGACGTGTGTAAGGTAAGCTTTGTACCCCACTTATATATATATATATATATATATATATATATATATATATATATATATATATATATATATATTATAATTTGGCATTATCTCTAGTCGATGTGAGATTTCCAACACACCCCCTTCACGCCGAGGTATAGGCATCTCGAGTGTGAGAGTAGAATTAATGGGTGGTCCGATAGTAGCCCAACAACGAGTGAAACAGAATGTGCACATAGATCTCGCTAGGATAGGCTTCAACCATGACTCTGATACCATATTAGAAAGTGGTTTTAAGTCTAACTCAACCCCACAAAACCGGCTTGTAAGGTGAGGTTTGGACCCCACTTATGTATTATAATTTGGCCTTATCTCTAGTCGATGTGGGACTTCCAACACATTTTGTAAGAAGAATAGCGATGAGGCCACCTTTTGCGAAATGTTTAGCGTTGAGTGATGTATGATTATATGTATATGTTTGTTTCATGAAAACTCATTTGCACATTAGCTTACCCTACTGTATTCTTCTTATGTTTTCTGTGTGTTTTTATTTTTGTGATGATAATTTTTTTTAATAGACGAGAGATAGATATTGATGCATATTTAGCAAAAGACGATGATACAAAAATATCTTGGGTGTTGCTCCCTCCACCACCACACCTTTCTCCCTCCACCTTACCAATTTTTTTTAATTCCAATTATATCCTCAGATTAAAATTTTTTACTTTTACTATTTTAATTTATTTCAAACCTAGTTCTCCTACTTTACTCCCTACATCCAATCTTTCCATCTCTCATTTTCGTTTAACAATTCGTCGTCTTCCGTTTTACTCTGTAACCCCCGTTTTCCTCTGCAATCCCATTTGTCTTTTCTGTTTCACTTCTTCTCCTCCGTTTCTTTCTTCTTCATTTTCCTTACATTATTAAAATACATTAAAAATATATTCAAAAATAATATATCAAAACATTTAAATTAAATTATTAAAATATTTCCAAAATAAAGAATAAATTAATAAAACAAACCCTAAAATAAAAAACGTAACAAACGGAGGTGACATCCTTCAACGGATGTCAACATCCGTTTAAGGAAAAACGGATGTCGACATCCTTTTTACCTTAAACGGATGTTGACATCCGTTTTACCTTAAACGGATGTTGACATCCGTTGAAGGATGTTGACATCTGTTTAAAGGTTACGTTTTTTATTTTAGGGTTTTATTTGAAGGTTTATTCGAATACGCACCTGGAGAAAGCAACACACGCACTACACCACGAGAGTGACACTGCACCACGAGAGGGAGACTGCTTGATAATTCTTTCCACCACCATCAACCTTTGCAACTTGTAGTATTTCACACCGACGAAAGAAAGAGACGAAGAAATATAATCTTAAAATGAAAGAAAAGTATTTTACTCATGTATGGGGGACTAGAATAGATTATTAGTGGAATAGGTTGTGAATGGGTAAAATTAAAAAATAATAACCCTAAAAATAAAATTTTACTTAGGAGCAAAATAGTAAATAGGAGGTGGAGGGAGAAAGGTGTGGTGGTGGAGGTAGCAACACCCAAATATCTTATATTTGTTAATCAAGTAATGATCTTTAATTCTTTTATATATTTATCGTTATGATTATTTTTTTTAGATTATTGTATATTTATATTTTTCAAATAAATTGTTTTGTTTTATTAATTTTATAACGTCTTACTTTATTAATTATAAGTTACTAAAATTATATTGTGATATTCAATCTTGATTTAATTTTACTCCCTACTAATTGATAATAAGTAAATATATGTTAACTCAGTTATATTAAAAGAGTATTTTTTTAAAACAAATAAAACACAAGTACATGAAAAAAAAGAAGGTAAGAAGGAGAAAAATGGTAAAACCTATCCATTGAAAGGGATTAGATTTATAAAGATGAAATGAAAGGAACAACCTACTTTAACTTCAATTTCAATTAATGACAAAATATTGACATAGCAACTACAGAACTTCATTTATGAAATAAAAATTCCATTGAGAAGTCCCTTGAATAGTCAACAATTAATTAAAGAGTTATTAGAAATATCAATATATTTATTAAGTTGTACCCATATAGGGTAGGTGTTGGTGTTTGTTGGTGAGTTGGGTTGGGCCTCGGGGTTGACTCAGTGTGATGATTTGAGAGAAATTTATGGTAAGAATGATATATATATAAATGTTTATGTATGTTTTAATTGATTAAAAATATTCTTAAATTTCATAAGTTTTCAAAAGATAATATTTTAGTTGATTAAATATATGTTTTAATTATTCAAAGAGTGAAATTCACGTTGTTTTAGCTAATTAAAAAGTAATTTTAATAGACCCAAATCATCTAAAGATCATTTTAAAGTCATTTTAGTTTCCTAATGTATTTTAACTACTTAAAATTGTGAGAGACTTCACGTAATCTTTTTCTAACTTCCAATAATATTTTATCATACATAATTTGTTTTAAATTAAATTAAATCTATGATAAAAATTACGTTTCATAAAACATAAACAAACTATTTATTATAAAAAAATTAAGTAAAACATTAAATGACATAAAAGTCCAATTAACTAATTTATCACTATAAAGGTATAATATTTCTTTTGAAAAGTATTTGATAAATCATGGAAAATTAAAGGATAATTATTTTCCAACCAATCAGACTTTTCTTTAGCATTAGCTAAAACGACCACAAGTTAGAGTTTTAATTATTTTTTTCAAATACAAATAAAATGGAGCTTAAAACATAAGAAATCTTTTAAAATGCTTCAAGTGAGAGTTTTGTTAAGAGTTTTTCTACAAAAAGCATGCCATCAATATTATTTTACAATTTGAAGCTAAATTTATTTAGATGATATTGCCTTTTCTTTTCATATTCTTTTGTATTATTAGTTCTTGATCAAGGTGATTGAGACTTTATGGGCTTACAAAATTTGGAAGAGATCTTATAAGTTTAATGTCATATGTTACTTACAAAAATATAACCAAAACCTAATTCATATAAAAAATTAATACCACTTTTAACCTAAAACTTAAAAATAATAATTTTTTTTTATTAATTGATACTCAACTTCTTTCTATTTATATCTATATAATTTAAACTAATACTTGAATTATTAACATAATAATTATTCTAACACCGCTGTTTATACATAATAAAACGAGGCATGTCCTTTCGCATTTATTCAAAATCTTTCCTATAACTACCACTCTTCTATGTGCCAATATCAAGAAAGAATGATAGCCTAATTAGTTGAACTCAATGAATCTATTATTTCAAAGACCAAGATACAGCTTTTAATTATTCTTACCAAACTTCGTTTAAATAATATTTTCTCTCCTTGTAATTATAGAATTAAATAAATTTTAAGAAAAGTGGTTGATTTTTTTATAGTTTATATATACAAAAAAATTAATTAAGTTATTTTGATTGTGATTATGATAAAAGGGTATTATATTAAAGGAAAAGGATGGTTACTGACGTTGCGTCACTCAAGAGGCTTTGTTCTTCCTCACTCTTCCTATTCTCTCCCTTCTTCTCGTCTCATCTCCCACATTTTGTTTTGTATCTTCCTCTGTCTTCATCGACCCTCTTTCTCTCTCTCCAATCTTTATCATTTCTGTTATTCTTACTCCCAAACCTCGCCTCTTTTCCTGGAAAATTTCTTTGCTTTTTCTCTGGGAACGAAAAGAAAATTGAAAAAACATAAACTTTGCCGAGGAATGCGTGTAAACGAGGTTGTAGTGCTGGGAGCAGCCTCCTTCTCTACAATGCAGAATGGAATTTCAACCTTTGAAGACTCTCTTAGCCTCATTTCCCAAACCAGCACCACTGCACGGTGCAACTTGGCTTAAACCCTAGTTCTGCTCAAAAGGGTCGACACCTTGATCCTGTTGTGTCTGCAGCTTCTGTCACCGGCTCCAACCTTTCTGGGTTTTGAGCTGATTTCGGAATCTGGTCAGAGAGGAAAGCGGTTTCGTGTTTCAATGTCTGTCAAATTGCGGGTTTTGGATTTGATTTAAGTGATACCCAGTTCAGTGCATATTTGGGGTGAAATTCTGAGATCTGTTTAGAAACCCTCGTTACTGTATGCCAGGTGTTCGATGAAAGTTTCAAATGCTTATGCCTTTTCTATTGCGTCTCAAGCTTCCAAAACTTGATAGTTAGAGATTAAAGAGTCATCTGAAGGGGTGAGTGGTGAATTGAAGAAGAAAAAATTTGTGTGAATGTCGGGTCCCAGATTGAGGTCTGTGAATGTTGGTGACTCAGAGGCTGCAAGGCCTGTGTTTGGACCGGGTGGGAACAAGACAGGGTCATGGAGTTCCCGGAAGCCAGCTTCAAAGCCACTGAGGAAAGCTGATAAATTGCACAATGAGGACAAAGAGAAGAAATCCCAGGAAGTGTCTACGGTTCTTACTTCTCCACAGTCACATTCTGCAAGTGTTCTGCGCCGGCACGAGCAGTTACTGTACAGCAATTTGTCTCTCAATGCTTCATGTTCGTCTGATGCATCTACTGACTCGTTTCGTAGCCGTGCTTCTACTGGAAGACTGACTCGGTCTACTAGCTTGGGGTGCACAAGGAAGCGCTCTGTTTCGAAGCCTAGGAGTGTTGCTTCTGATGGTGTGTTGGAGTCTCCTCCTCATGGGTCACAATCGAAGAAGAGATGCGCTTGGATCACTCCTAATACTGGTTCGTATTCCTCTCTATCTTCTTTCACTCCCTCCAAATTTACAGTATGAAGACTTGTTATGCTATGACGATAAATTCATTGTACCATAGGCCTTTCGACAGACAGTTTCTGTTGTCTGGTCTTATTGGAGCTCATGTTGATGTAGCGTGAATTGTGTGATTCTCACTCGGTTACAGGATGAACTTCAGTTCTTGAAAATTGAGTGTGTAATTCCATTTGTATGCCAGTGTATTCTTTAATATGAATTATTGTGAAATGAGAGTGAAGTCGGGTTTATCAACTTAGAAATTCGAGTTGTCTTCATTCGCTTGAAATATAATACAACATGCATGCGTTTGTAGCTGAAGGCGTAATATAGCATGCAACGGATATATGTTTTTTTTTTTTTTTTCAGATTTTGGTTTGAAAATTTTCAGCCATTAAAGAGAAAATTGGGAATCTTGAGTGAATGCATTTTATGAGCCTGATTTAGCTTGACAGCAGTAGATTCTAATGAACAGAAGTTCTACCTTTCTTGTAAATTCCTTTATAATTATTCTTTTGAGTTTTAAGTTCTGAACTACATAGCCTTTTTCAAAGTTGTTTCCTGACCAAGTTTACTCATTCATATTAGAACCATGTTACGCTACTTTCCACGATGAAGAATGGGGAATTCCAGTGCATGATGACAAGTACGTGATGTGATTCTCAGAAAGTAATCTTGTTATATTGGCCGGAAAGGGAATACGCCTTCTTGTATTATGTTTTTCTTGACGCTCCTTATCTTGTGCAGGAAACTATTTGAGATTCTTGTTCTCTCGAGTGCTCTGTCAGAACTCACTTGGCCAGCTATTCTAAGCCAAAGGCACATCTTTAGGTATTGCCTTTGTAGATGTTCTTAATTTATTTAATTTTTAAAATTATTATTCATTCTTGGCCTCAAACATGTTTAGCTGCTACATCAGTTGTAGCCCGTTATTTTCTCTTTGACTGTTTACATTATTTTTGTTAACAAAGTTCTTTGCAGGGAAGTTTTTGCGGATTTTGATCCAGTTGCTGTCTCAAAATTTAATGATAAGAAGATAATGGCACCAGGAACCGCTGCAAGCTCTTTACTTTCTGACCTTAAACTGCGTGCCATAATTGAGAATGCACGTCAAATATCAAAGGTATGCTATTCTTCTCATGACTTTTGAACCCTTCATTATGGAATATGCAAACTCTTGGGTTGGATCATGATTACTTGTTGATTGCTGGACCATTCAAAGACAAGATTAAACCCTTGGTGTTTATGGCACCGTCATACCCTAAAATCATTCTCATTCTATATTAGGTGTCTCTGGATTTAATAACATGTCCAGGGAGCAAGTGATCTAGGTGATACTTCGTACTTCCTTATTTATGATCAAAGAAATAGAGGAGTATTGGGGTCTGCATGTTTATCCTTATTAGGCATTCTAGTTAGGAATATAATCAGCTACTTTATATTTCTCAAGCGTGAAAGCGTTTTTTAATTTAAATCTTTCTTTATTTTCTGCAATTGGTCTTTGGGAGAAATTCCTAAAGCGTAAATGAAGTTTAATAATTTTTAAAAAATAAAACAGAAGGTATATAATTGGTAAAGTATAAAAGCGATCATCCTTGCTGATTTATTTTTCGAGAGTATTACACTTAAAGGCCATATCCATAACAACCACGCAAGCTGAATAATTTAATTCCATTTTAATAATTAAAGCACTTTTTATTTTATTTTTAAACAATTTTCCTCTGTGATTCAGTACGGTTTTCCTAACTCATGTAATTACCCGAGGAGATGTCTTGAAATTTTCTGCAAGATTAATTGAAAGACTTTATTTTTTCATCCCATTTCCCCATGCATTGATACACTGAATGACTTAAATTGGTGTTTAATGATCAGTTGATCAGGTAGGTTAGGTAATAAAGGTTGTGTGGTCCTCACCCTTATTCAATTTCTATGACCCATATGGGACAAACCATGATATTAATCCGCTGTACAGCCTGAGCTGCTTTTATTCTAATTTACAACAATGATATGCAACCTAATTATATTTATTCTTTAACCAGCCAGCTTGCTTAGCTGGTATGTCCCTAGTCACCTATCAGTCTTGATACTTTTCTAAACATAAAACGCTACAATGCTTTATTTTTCACTAAACTGTCATAATTACATTTTGCACAATTTGCACCATGGTTATGATTATCATTGCAACTAACTTTTTGCAGGTTTTACTGATGCCAGGTAATAGAAGAGTTCGGGTCATTTGACAAGTATATTTGGAGTTTTGTAAACTACAAGCCTATAATTAGCAGATTCCGATATCCTCGACAGGTTCCTGTAAAAACACCAAAAGCTGATGTTATCAGCAAAGACCTTGTGAGAAGAGGTTTCCGAGGTGTGGGTCCCACGGTCATATACTCCTTCATGCAGGTCGTGGGGTTAACAAATGACCACCTCATCAGTTGCTTCAGATTCCAAGATTGTATGGCTGCTGCAGAAGGGAAGGAAGAGAATGTCACCAAAGATGATTCCCAACAAAAGCAGTGTGATCATGTGATGGAATCTGATCTGTCCATTGCCATCGATAATTTGAGTTTATCGTCAGAGTGATTGATGACGACTCAACAAACAACTGTCTTGGCTGATAGAGATCATCTGGTAGACCAAATTCATACTACTTAGGCCTTAGATTGAGTCGTGAGGGAGGAGAGCTTGTGTACCCATCTCATGAAACCCTGAAACGGGAAGCATGGCTAGTTGAATTAAATCAACTCAGTACCTAACTAATCATGTTGTATGTGGCTTCTGGAGGGAGGCCTTAACAAATTGGAGTACAATTTTTTGTACAGTAAAAAAGATTGGTGATTAGAAATATCTTTTATTAAGCCAGTGGCAGCAGGTGATGATAGATAACCTGCACTTTGACACCGTCTCATTCTGATTACAGTTACATACTTCCATGCACGCATTCTGTTGTTTAGCTAGAGTTTGAACTGAATGATGAGTCCTACTTGTGATGGATGACAATGATAGAACAGTGGCGTGCTTTTTTTTGTCACCGCGGGAGCAGGACTATTCATTCTGATAGATATGTGTGCTTCGTTTTGATTCCACCAGCACTGGTGGGGTATTGCTTCCTCTCTGAAAGTGATAATTGTGATGGATGTTTCATGTCTCTTTCTGCTCCATTTTTATTTCAATCTTACGCAAAATCTTTTTGGCTCCTTTTTTCTAGTAACCAAGAAGTTGATTGATGGCTAGAGAGATTCATGAACAAAACAATTTCACCCATCATCATCACAAACGTTAGACTTTCGTTTTTTTCATGCGTTCTTGCTGGAGTATCTTATACAAACGGACGAACAACAGAACACTCTATTACTATAATTACGAAATCTTAAAAAAAATCCAATGCTGTGAAGATGTCTCTTTTAGTCTTTCACAATCCTTGAAAATGATGAGCTTTTTGTCTTGTGTTCATGAACTCAATAATTTTCTGCGTGTTAAGGCACGAGGAATCTTGATTTATATTTTCCATGATGACAGCTAAGTCACCTTTTCATTAAAAAACAATATTGCCAGAAAATGGTTAGCGTATTTATTGAATCATCGAGAAGACCACCACAATCAAAGGGAATGTGTAATCTGCATATTTAACCGTTTACCACAGACAAAAGACAAAATATGCAAACAAAATCTACAAACTAAGAAACCATTAATTAACAATGCAAGCTTACTAGCAATAGATATAAGCATGACAACACTAGACTCAATTAATTAACAAGGGTGGTAAACGAATATTTTTCATATATTCTGTTCTTATTGTGTAGTGTTTTCTCTTTGTATATTGTAATATATAAGTAAATTAGTCTGTGATAGCATATGATACATCTATCCTTATGCTTTGTTTGTTTTCGAGATACAACGAAAAGAAAGGCACGACTCATATATATATTCGCTGATTTGTGAGATTAGCTACTTTTCGCGCACGCAAATTACGCGAAGAAAGAAGCTGAAAGTCAGCTGGAAAAACATAATTTATAATTTTATATATATATATATATATATATATTTCTTCTTTATAATAGAGATGATATATATATATATATATATATATATATATATATATATATATATATATATATATATATATATATTTTTTTTTTTTTTCTTCTTCTTCATAATAGAGATGATAAATGAATATGGTGAATATTATCTCAATCCATCTTAATATTGAGGAAAAATATCCTCATTAACATATATATATATATATATATATATATATATATATATATATATATATAAGTATGGATAATATTTAACTTTTTAAGTTAGATATATGAATAAAAATGAAAAATATATCTCATTTTTCATTTTTCATTTATTACATAATCTAAAAACTTATATTAACTGTTGTTTGGTAATTAGTTTTGTAACTTATAAGATACATATTTGTTTCAAACACATGTGAGTTTAAGTCTTATGTCTAGTATATATAAAAAAGTTGAGAAGATTAAGAAACTCTATCAACGTTTTGGATTAGAGATTGAACTCAAATATTATTGGTTTTGAATCTTTTGAATAAAGTATTCTTTAAAAAATTCATTAATAATATTAGAACTAATAATTAATCTTAAAAACTGAGTTAGACAAGTATAATATAACTCTTTTATATAGTGATATAAATTTCTTGTGTTTTCAATGTTGCGCAACACATTTATATATAATTACTTGTCTTAATTCTTATACATCAGCGTCTACCTATTACATTACATAACATAGGTAATCAATTATGTATTATATATATTAATTGTTATAAGTTAAATATAAATAATATAATCGGATAATCAATTATAGTAATTTATAGGTTTAATTGATTCAGTGGTCCATATTTGTATAGTTTTGCGTCAATTAAGTTCCTGTATTTTAAAGTAGCTCAATTTAGGAAAAAATGAAACAATACACTCTTGTCGTTAAATTTTGTGGACGACGTCAAAATGGTTGCCTGGTGGCTAGCTGAGGTGGCATTTCATTTGAAAAGTACGTGACACGTGTCATCCCCTTCCCCACCCAAAATTAGGGTTTGTCAGATTGGGGAAAAAGAACTTCCGTCGTCAGGGAGTCTTTGCGTGAGAGAATGAATTTCGCTAATGGAGATAAGGTAGTCACTCATGGTGCTTGGCTGGTTGTAGGTTTGGTTGCGCGATTGGGTTTCTTCTTCATGGCGGCACGATTACTGGAGGGTGCTTGATGGGTTTCTCTGTTATTTGGTTGTCTTCTTAGGTTTTCCTTTCTTTGCAGGTGCGAGGCAGAAGCTCATGGTGGTGGCCTCTTGCGGATGACGATTTAGAGTTCAAAGGTTTCTTCGAATTGGGTCTTTGTGTGTGTGAAGGTTGTTGGTACTCTGGTTTTTCTAAGTGCAGGTGGTGAGGATGGCGGCACAAAGCGTCAATGGAAGATGGCCATGGTTGCGTGTGAATGAAGAAGCGACGCTGCTCATGGTGGTGGTCTGACGCGAGCTTGGAGGATGACGAGTTGTTGATGGCGACCTTGCGCGATTTTGGGTCGTGGTGGCGGAGTAATGTGGCAGCGCTGTGGTGGTTTTGCTGGAGAAGATGAAGGTGCGAGATGGTGGTTCTGCGACGGCGGCTTGGGTGTTGATGATGCGTTGGAGAGGACGGTTGCCGACGAGGATGACGGTGACGACGCTTTGGGCTGCCATGGTTGCCGGATGAAGAAGCTTGTGTGTTGATGGTGATGAGCGTGGTAGTCGCAACAGCTAGGGTTTTGTTTATGCGACGACGGCTTGGTGGTAGTGTGGTTTGAGTGTGGCGGTGCTAGGAATTGTAAAATGCCACGTGCTTTTCAAATTCCACGTGCTATTGAAATGCCACCTCACCTAGCCACCCGTCAACAATTTTGACGATGTCCACAAAATTTAACGCAAAGATTGTATTGCTTCAATTTTTCATGAATAGGGACCAAATTGAGTTATTTCAAAATACATGAACCTAATTGACGCAAAACTGCACAAATAGGGACCTCTGAATCAATTAAACCTATTTTATATAATATAATTAAGTATATTATATCATATAACAAAATAATAATTATGAATAATAATAAAATATTAATAATGATAAAAAATATATAAATAAAAATTAGAAATAATATCAATAGTAAGAAAACTAGTAAAAATAATAAATAAATTAAATTAAAAATAATAGTGATAATAATACTAATAATAAAATTTTAATTTAATATTTGACTGAAATTAAATTATCACAATAAAAATATTTTGATTATTCAATAATATTTTAAAAATGTATTATATCAATCTAACTACTTATAAATTTTTATAATTTTTTGTTTAATTTTTTTTTCATTTCTGTTTAAAGAGGAACGAAAAGATAGTAAAAAAAAGTCAGAAGAAATACTTTTGATCTTTTTGATAAAAGAAAAAAATGGAAATTAGAAGTAAAAGATAATACATCGAAGAAAAGGACAAATAGTTTAATAAATAAAAAATATCCTTGGATACTATGTACTGATTTAGTTTCAGAATGTTATAATATGTTTATGGATTTAGATGCTATATCGATATTAACGAAATGAAAGAATAAATTTTTGTGAAGTAGAAGTTATAAATATTGGCTTTCTAAGATTCGAAACTAAACATGCTAATGCATTCACGTGGATGTGGGTGGTTGAAAGAGTATATTTTAACAAAGCTGCTTTTCAATTATTAAAGTTGGAATATATTTGAGAATCAGTTTTAAATGCTGATACTTAGATATAGAATAATACTTTAATCGAGTAACAATACAAATAGTATGAAAAAGGTATAGAAAAATATTTTCTTTTTTAAAAAACATATATTTGCCTCCTTAGAGTGAGATTAATATTGATTTTTATTTATTGTCATTGTAAAATATAAATATGTTGAAAAATGTTTTTTGAAATCTGAAAGACAATCTAAAATCATAAAGAATTTAGAATGAATATTTTTTTGTAAGGATTTAGTAAGAATTTTTTATTTGTAATTATTGTTGCAAAAATAATATTATTTTTTCAAATAATTGACTTGTACATTTATATCATTCCAAAGACAATTTACTTAATTAATATTTCTTCAAAGCTATTACACTAACTTTCAATTTCAAACTTTTGACTGGGAATATATGAGCATTTAATATCATTTTAAAACTTTGATCTAAACAATTAAGTCATATGTTTGAATTTAAATAAATTTCTTCTTCGTCTTGGTGAGAAATCAAAGATAAAATAAAATCAAAGATATAAATAAATAATTTCCATCATTATCATTAAGAAACCCATGATTATATTATGAAAAAAAATGGAGATAAACAAATTCCACCAGATGTATTGTATTCAATTAAAAAATATTGTATATTTTAATATTACCTTCTCCATTTTTATTTAAATTCACGTGTCCATCTTCAACATTAAGAATTCAATCAGCAAATTCTTTTATAGTTCTTGCACTCTTATTTGATTTTGTACTCTTTAATCTCATATTTAGTGCAAACTTTAGAACTTTATAGTATTTTGATGATTTATAATAATTTGTTATTAGCTTCACAATATCATATCTTTGTTTTTTATTACTGGCCAAATCTGTCTACAATCATATTCTACTGCAATAACTTTTCCACCAAATGATTTTTTTGAAAAATTATCTTCATTTTGAATTCTCATTCTATTTTTCAAAATTCTTTCAAAAGTTTCAGAGAAAATGCTAAACATAATTTTACTGTATCATACTATTTCTTTAACTAGAAAAACTATATTATATTAGCTTTTATGGACTTAGAACTTTCAAAATTTGAACTTAAAAACATATAAATGTAAGTATTGTTGTATAATATACTTGTCCGATTAATTATTAATGGGACGATCAACCTTTTATTATGTGAATTAGAATCAACGGTTTAATATTGTGGATTGATAAAGAGGTTAATTCCAAAATTATCTTAATTAAAGACTAAATAACAATTAATCATATTTGGGTCGCAATTAGACCTCAATCAAAAGTCCATAATATTATAAAATAAAAATAGAAGTTAATTTATATATAAATTCAATCAAATAGAGCTTTTTTTTCTACATTTAGTTGATATAACGGTGTAAGAAAACAAAAGAGAGAGAATGAGTGACGAGTTTTGGTGATCTCTTTTCTTTCGTACTCATTTTTTTAAGTCAATATTTAAACATTCACAAATTTTAAATAACACCGAATAAAAGTAATACATACGTATTATAAAGTGCCATGTTATAATATAGAAAAAATATTAAAGAATTTATAGATATTGATTAAGTATTTAGGGAAAAAATGTTTGTGTATTGTTGTTTTATTTTAAGTTCAATGGCTATAACATTGTTATTTCTTCCATCAGCTTGCAAATTTAACTTCTTTTAAACTTAAAAATAAGTCAGAGAATTATTCAAATATCGGGCAGTTTCAATGCAAAAATGGGTTTTCATTTTCAAATATTGGGATTTTTTATTTTAATTCTAAAAGTTATGTTTTCACCCAGAAAATGTTTCATGGAAAACCTCGTAAAAATATTTTTAAAAACATTATTTCATGAAAATTTTTTTTTTAGATATAAAATTAAACATAACAACTTGAAATAACTTGAAAATTTTAAAGCACTAAAAGTTTTCTTTACAACAAATACTCAATTAATTTAAGAGGGTTACCAATTTTCTGATTTAGAACCTACAAGTTTGAATCAATAAATTATATTTTGAACATGTTTCATTGTTAACATTAAGTTTCAACAAAAACTTTTTTCTTTTACAAATTAGAATAATGACAAGATATCAAAGTTCAAATCCATTTTCATTTCTAAATAAAATCATCTTAAATATCACTATAACTTTGATATCAATTATGTTATATTCCAAAATTTATCAATTAGTTATCATCACAAAAAAATTATTAAGAAAAAAAAAATACAAAATATAGAAAATTACATTAAATTTATAATAAAAATTATATTTCACAAAACATAAACAAATATACCTATTAATATATATATATATATATATAGAGAGAGAGAGAGAGAGAGAGAGAGAGAGAATATTAAACTATTTATATTATTTTTAATGAATAAAATATAATGATCCATGTTCTAACGTCTTTTCATTAGTTACATTGCAGCTAACATTCACTAAACATACATGATAAAATATGACGCTGTTTGGTAGAAAAAGTTTAAAAATAAAATCTTTAAGATTTTATGACAATAGCATAATTAATTAAAATTAAATATTTTTAAATTTAATTAAAAGATTAGGATTTTTTTTGGAAATATTTCTATTACATTTTTTCCCAAATTGAATTATTCTTTTCCTTTTTCTTACTTCAAATTTGTTGTGACATTGTCAGTTTAATTTGAGTTGGGCATTGATGTTAGTTCAATAGGTTAATGTGTCATGATCTTAATATAATTTTCTTGAATAATGTTATGGAATTAGGAGTAATTTTGAGTATTTGATAAGAGGGTTATTTTCTTTAATATGTAGGTTATTGTTAATTTTCAATTTATATTATTTTTTTAACATTGAAACTTTTTTATTTAATTTTTTAGATGGTGTAAGAGCTTATAAAACAATATATTAAAAAGTAAAAGTGTGTTTCGCTTATTTTAATATTAAAGTTCAACTTATAAATAGAACGTCATCTCTCTTAGTCTTCTAACCTTTAGTCCATCTCTTTGAATATTAGAGATCGTCTAGGTGATATCTTCAAGTCTATCCTATTAGTTTTAGAAAAGAATAAATTAGTTTTTACTTTTTTTTATTTTGTGCGTTTCCCCATGCATGTGAGTAGTCATTGATTTCATATGTCATATGAGTCTTCTATAAGACTATATTGATAAATGGTCCTAAAAGTATTCTTTTGCTAAATTAATTTACTCTTCTATTTTTGTTTTTTTGTTTACAATGATAATCTTAATCATGTGATCAAATGAGAATGTTTCTCAAGATCATATATATATATATATATATATATATCATGTTTTCTATAAAACTCTGATATGTTTTAGGTTTGGTATTATATCACTCTAATAATATAAGATATACATATAGGGGTTTGCTAACTTAGGTAATGTATCAAATTTTAGTTGACAAAAATACCCTCATATATTATGGGGAGCGAGCGTGAAGTGTAATGAAGTACTATTCTATTGACGTTTTCATTTTTAGAGAAAATTTCCAGATTATTACTCAAAATTATGAATAATTTATGGTTGACTTAATTGGAACAATAAGTTAGCAAATAATATATATATATATATATATATATATATATATATATATATATATATATATATATATATATATATATTAATTTTAGTGTTTGGTGTTATACTTACATCTGAATAATTTTAATTCAATAATAATTGAAAATTATTAAAAATGAGATGATACATCTCATTTATGATCATTTTCAATCCATGATATGAATATCATTTAGAATTTTTTATTGGTACCAATAAAATAATTGTTGACAAGTGTAAGACTTTGTTCACTTCAATGAATTTGGAGGAAAGTGATTCAATGGATTTGAGAAAATTTGAAGGTAAAATTTTTTGTTGTTTATTTGAGTAGATTTGAAGGCAAGTGAGAGTGAATTTGGAAGTAAAGTTTGTGAGAATTAGTGTAAGATTTGATTGATATGATAGATTAAAAAAATTTACTTCCAAATTCACTCTGACATCCACTCAACACTCAAATAAACAACAAAAAGTTTACCTTCAAATCCTTTTGTTCATTAAGTTACATGTAGGTATGAGTAAGACTAACTTATTTAATTTGTTATTTTCCTAATAAACATTCAGATTTCGTCTTTTTATCTTTAATAATGTATTTCCATTTAGGTCTTCCGTGAATTTTTAACTTTTGTTTTAATTTTTGTTGTTTATTGACATCCTTCAAGCAATTGGTTGTGCATTCCATAATTTTCACATGACTGATTAAAATTCAACTGTTTATTTTTTAAATTACTCTATTTAAATAGAGAGAAAAATAAAATAAAATCAATGTGATGCAAGTGATATGGTTACCACTAACTAAGATTTGCATATTTGATTACTTTTAAGATTTACTATTTAATGATCAAACTTGGAGAAGACAAATAATACAAAAACGCGTAATTCGGTACTGTATACATAATTCACAAATTTATGCAGACAACAAATTATTTAAGCTTAAATTTAAATTTTATAAATAAATATTACTCAAAATGAAGAAGTCAACGTATTAGATATTTTAAAAATAAAATAAATCAATAATTTTCTTCATTTAATGATTAAGAAAAGTTATAAAACATATTGCATGATTCTCATCCTATGATATATTATAGAAAAATAGTTATTAATGTTTTTGTAAAATAGTTTTTTTAAGTTAACTTTATTCCTTTGGAAAAAAATACACATGCATTTTACAATATAATTTCTGCCACGAACACGAGAAAGCATAAAGAGTAATGACAAAGCGTCCAATGAAAAAGAACATCTATCAAAGCAAAAGTTACAATTAGCAATAAAATATCTTGTTTGTCACTACTAATGAAGCAAAAAATAAAAAGAAATATAAATCAACGATAAAAACAATGTAAAACAATAAATAAAGAGAAATACTAATTTCAGTTTTTCTAATCAAAACATATTTAATTTGTAAGAATTAGAAACAAACAAAATGTTCTCGAAGAAGTAAAGGTTAAATATGAAAAATATAATTTACCTTTTAAATATTTTTTGAGAGGTGTAATACTATTTGCAAAATAGGTCATTTGTGTAATGGAGTTTAACATAATTGCTAACTTAAACCAATTTGATATGATTTTAACTTTATCGGAACAATGACCAAAAATACATATATTTCTTTTCAAGAACTAAAAGTGTTTTTCGATGACGTGAGAGGAGCCAAAATTATTCAAAATATCACTTGAAACAATAACAAATCGAAAAACTTGGAAGCCGTTCCATTTTGAAATATAAGATTATAACGTACGATTTATAAAACTATCAATTAATATGTACAAATCATGGATTAAAAGCACATTTTAAAAGATTATATATATCAGAAAGAAGAATATTATTTATATTGAAAATATCAAAGAGAAAAAAAAGTCTGAAAAAATGTATTTAATTTTATAGGAAGATGCAAAATTGTTGGAGTAGAAATTGAGGAAAAATAAAGATTGAAGGTGGTGATGGATGATTATAAATAAGGAAGAGTTTTCACAGTGGAATGGCAGCCATTGCTACCATCTTCGTTTGTTTCACATCATCTTCGTCTTCTCCCTTTCTCACTAGATTCCCCTCGCGTTTCCACTTCGCCGCATTCCCTCTGCGTTCTCCGGCGAGGAAACTCATGTCTCAAACTCTCGCACGTGCCACTCTCGGTCTCACTCATCCTTCTAATATTGAAACCCCCAAGGTCAAAACTCGTTAACATATTTTTTTCTCCCTCAATGTTCCGTCCCCATATTTTGTTTAACTTTGCATTTGCTTTAACGATTCAAAAGCTGATAACTTGTGGATTTTTGTTGTTGTGGGGATTTACTTTTGATTTGACTTTTTTGGTTCTGCCAAATTAAGTTTGGATTTCATATGTATTGGTGTATTTGTTTTTAATATTCTTTTTGTATTTGTGTGTTTAATTGGCGTTGTGCTGAAAATGCGTGTTTTGTGTTTGTGGAAATTCGTGGAAGATCTGTTTCACTGCTAAGGATGTTGATGTGACGGAATGGAAAGGGGACATTCTAGCAGTGGGTGTTACGGAGAAAGATTTGGCTAGAGATGAAAAGTCGAGGTTTGAGAATGTGATCTTGAGCAAGATCGACTCAAAATTGGGTGGTATATTAGCTGAAGTCTCTTCCGAAGAGGATTTCTCTGGCAAAGTTGGTCAATCAACTATTATTAGAATTACAGGACATGGATCAAAGAGGGTTAGCTTGATTGGTCTTGGACAGTCACCTTCCACTCCTGCACCTTTTAAGGGTCTTGGCGAGGCCGTAGTGGCAGCGGCCAAGTCTTATCAAGCAAGCAGTGTTGCCGTTGTTCTTGCCTCTTCTGAAGGGCTCTCTGCACCATCAAAGCTTAGCACTGCTTATGCAATTGCGTCTGGTATTGAATTTGCGGTTTGTTTTTGTTTGAAATGTATTGAAGCCTGTGATTTTGTAGTTATGCTTGACGATGTGTGGGCTTGAAATGTGCCAGGGGCTGTGCTGGGATTATTTGAAGATAATAGATACAAGTCGGAAGCTAAAAAACCAACGCTTCAGTCCGTTGACATTATTGGTCTAGGGACAGGACCTGAACTGGAGAAGAAACTTAAGTATGCAGGAGATGTTTCTTCTGGAATTATCTTTGGAAGGGAGCTTGTAAATTCTCCTGCTAATGTGCTCACACCAGGTTCATATGGCATTTTGAATGTACATGATATGATATATGATATATTATTTCTAGTCCTTGCAGTTGTCGGGCAGGCAATTGGCCAGTTTCATATCTGTGAGGGAATTATGGTTCTCTAAAATTGATCTGTGCTTGGTAATTTGTTTATCTCAGGGGTGTTGGCAGAGGAGGCAGCTAATATTGCTTCTACCTACAGTGATGTTTTCACTGCAAAAATATTAAATGCCGAACAATGTGCGGAACTGAAAATGGGGTCTTATCTAGGTGTTGCTGCAGCCTCGGCAAATCCTCCTCATTTTATCCATCTATGTTACAAACCACCGAGTGGACCTGTCAATGTCAAGTTGGCTTTAGTCGGAAAAGGTTTGACTTTTGACAGGTAATTATTTGACGTATTTATTCTTTTATTTTATCTGTAACTCAATTACGGACAAACTGGTATTATAAATTCAATCTGGATGACATAATTTCAAGTGGTTTTAATGCTGTAACTTCATAACTGGGGTTTTCCCTTGTGATCATTTGGTTTGGTTCCAGTATTATAACTTCAATACAAGACTGATCAATCAAACAGCTTTTCCCTCGTATCTTGCATGTTTTTGATTCTGGTCTTATAATATCAAATAGTTGTAAAGTTTATGCTGATGCTCTCGTGGTAGATAAATCTTTGATACGAGATATTAGTTATACTGCTTCATTGTTCCCATCTCTATATTGAGTGTGTTTGGCAAGACATTTTTAGTTAACTTGAACAAAATTTATGTCATCAGCAGCATTTTTTAAGATACTACTTGAAACAGCTTTTGAGTATTTAACATTTCTTTATTTTCCATTTTTATCTTCACAACTTTAATCAAATTTATTATTTATTATTCCCTTCAATATTTCATGGTTTGTTTTGATGATTACATGATTTATCCTATTTTTTGTTTTTTAATAAATATCTATTCTGCAAAAAAATGAAATAATAGTTCAAAACTAACTAAAAAACTATAATTACTTTGAAGTTATACATTTACAAAGTAAAAAATTATGTAAGCACGTTTTCTATGTTATTATACGTCTATGAACTAGTTAAACTATTTATTTACCAAATGCTTAAGTTAGCTTAATCATTTTTAGCTTTCAATTAAGAATTAACTTTTTAGCTTTTGAATAGCTTATTAGGTACTTTTGTCAAACATATTCATTATAAATTCTGAGTCCTCATTATTGAATAAGAGTGTTTTTTAAAGTTATTTTTATACTCATTAAGCCACATTAGACACCACTTCTCCTGCATTGAACATTTAGTATAATTTTTTTATTTATGATTTGATATTCCTTTTAAATTCTCTTTCTGTAAATTAATTTCAATTTTGATTGGATTTTGATAGGTACAAAGGGAAGGTTTACAATAGAAGGAAAACTGTATGATTTAGTTTATTGTATGGCAGAGAATTTTAACTGTCTGGAAGTTAGTTACTTGTTTGTAGTTAGTTGCATCTGACCTCTATAAAGTCAGAATTGATAGTTTTAGTAGTTTCTATCTTTATTTTGTAACTTGTGAAGGTTAGGGAGGGAGAGTCTGGTTCTCTCTAATAACCAGAAAGTTGTATGCTGTTTGGGTCCTCTCTTCAGAGGAAATTCAGTGAATGCTATATTACATTTTACTGTTTAACCAAGTTCAGTCGTATAGTCTGTAATACCTAGCAGATTTCATCATTAAATCTTTGATGCATTGCAATATTGTGTCAGACAAACTAAAATTTAAGATTATTGTAATCTTGGTCAATCTTTATTTGAATCTGTTTTCAATTTTTTATGACACTGCAAAATAACCTGTCTCAATGTTAGTAATATATTTTCATAATTTCTTCCACAATGTTAAAAGTTGTCTTTTTAATTCATTTGTTTTATTTGTTATTATGATGAAACATTATTTTCCTTAATTTGTATTCTTGTGATGTGTGCATATTATCAGTGGTGGCTACAACATCAAGACTGGACCTGGCTGTTCAATTGAACTCATGAAATATGATATGGGTGGTTCGGCTGCAGTTTTAGGCACAGCTAAAGCACTTGGTCAAATCAAACCTCCAGGGGTGGAGGTCAGTCATTTATATCATCTGTCATGACTTTTTCTTTCCATAGAAGAGCATTTGACATGATTGATTAACATATAAGCCTCTTCCTGTGTCCTTCAATCTTCCAATGTTAAATTAAGGCTTTACTTAAGGGTATTGATGATGGGTTGGATGTGTCAAATCATGGCTCATATGCATAAAACCGAGCGCAATTTATTTCTGTCGTAGGCTCAGCTAATGTTTTCCATAATGAACCTATGGAATGAGTTTTCATTCTGGTAGCTAATTTCCTGTGGTTTGATTTATAGAGTTCTGATGGATATTGTGTAGTGTCTTTTGTGGTGTAATAATAATAATGCATGCGTTTCCGATATTTAAAGATCCTGCATGTGCAGGTTCATTTTATTGTTGCTGCTTGTGAGAATATGATAAGTGGAACAGGTATGAGGCCTGGAGATGTTGTCACAGCTTCAAATGGAAAGACTATAGAGGTGAGAATTTCGTTTTTTTTTTAGTTTGTAGATTTAGTACACTGAGTTTAACCTTTTGTGTCATACTTAATCATGTTATTTGGTCGTTTTGGTTCTGTTTCAACCATTACTTTGCTTTGATTCCTATTTTGCAAACCAACATATCATATGGTCCAATGGTAATAGTTATATAATGATTAGTGAAAATGTAATTGGTGCTTCTTGGAATATTTTATTTTAACATTTGAATGAAAGGCATAAGCTATTTCCATTTGAGGTCCCTGGAATTGTTAATCGTGTCTTGGGATGGAAACTACTACTATCATTTTCAGTCAGTCACTGTTGCAAACCTATTTTGGCTACATCGGGTACTAACTGTAAAAAAAACATAAATATAAATATATGTACATGATGAAACTTATAATCAATGTATAGGAGTTTTGACATCTATGATTTATTTAACAGAGCATGTGTAGTAGCTCTACTTCATTTTGTTATTAAGGATTTGATGGACTTAACATCTTCTGTAGGTTAACAACACTGATGCTGAAGGTAGACTTACTCTGGCAGATGCTTTGGTATATGCTTGTAACCAAGGTGTTGAAAAGGTATAACCTTATACAGCTACGCATTTGCTTTTTTATGCCTGTAATCTCCCCATAAATCATAAAAGCTCCAGGTATCTCTTCCAAAAAAATTGCTTAGCATTTAATAGTTTTTGTATGCTTGATGGATGGTGATTAATTATTTTTTAAAAGAGTTAGAGAAATTGTTATAAACATTATAATGTCTGGCTGAAATAAGAAATCAAATAGCTGATGAATATGCATATTCTTTAAAATAATCTGGGTAAGTTCATTCCTGTATAAAAAATTTGGAGAGAAGTGCTGACTTGGCATCTTGTATTTAGAAACTTATAATCTGTTGCCTTATTTTGATTTTGGTTTCAGTTCTCTCAAGCTTGAAAATTGTTTTTTAGAATGATGCTAATAATAGGTTGGTCAACTGTTCTTCAGATTATTGATTTGGCAACCTTGACTGGGGCCTGCGTAGTTGCTCTTGGACCCTCAATCGCAGGTAATTATAAAGTAGAAAATAATAATTCGTTCATGGAGTTGAGCTTTTAATCGACTGCATACAAATATTTTCTTGTGAGAGTCACAAGAGGACCAATGTTTTAGTCAGCAATGGAAGCACTTAAAATTGGTACTGCTTTAGGAAAATAGAAGAAATAAGTTCTAGGAGAGGCTGGGCCTTAAAGATATATCTGTGAAAATACTTCTGATTGATTACTATTGAAAACTTTGTTTTTGAAGGCGTGTTTACTCCCAGTGATGAACTAGCAAAGGAAATTTTTGAAGCTTCTGATGTGAGTGGGGAGAAACTATGGAGGCTGCCATTAGAGGAAAGTTACTGGGAATCAATGAAATCCGGGGTGGCTGACATGGTGAACACTGGTGGTCGACAAGGTGGTGCTATTATTGCCGCGCTCTTCTTAAAACAGGTTTGCATTTCAGCTTAATAATAATATAAATCCTGTCATTCTTAATTTTTTTTCTCCTCAAACTTGTTGGGAAGTGATGACTAAGGAGGACTAATTATAATTAGTCCAATGGCCATTTTCTCACTCTGGTTCTCCAAAGGGATGTAAACTTTGACAGCAGACAAGAAATGGTCCACTTAAAGTGCATGCAATGGCACATGAAAGCATAATAAACTCATACAACCCATTTATTCAAGGGGAATTATTACAGGAAAAAAGATAGCTGCATTGTAAATATAGACAGTGTGTATTTCTTATTGTTTGGCTTCTTATTGTGTAGTCCTTTTGCACATTTATGTCAAGGGTTTTCTGAACCAATTTTCCTTTGCAGTTTGTTGATGAAAAGGTTCAATGGATGCATATTGACATGGCTGGTCCTGTGTGGAATGACAAGAAACGTTCAGCAACAGGATTTGGCATTGCTACTTTAGTGGAATGGGTTTTGAAAAATGGTTTAAATGCTCACTGAAATCTTTGAAATCTTGTTCATGGCGGGTGAAGCTCTCATCTTGTAATGTTTTTCCTTCAATGGAATTTTTAGGTTTGGTTTCGTTTGGTTATAATGATATGAATAAGTTATTCGAAGGGAAGGAAATTGTGGTCGGTGAGCCATGTTTCAGTGTATTTAAACTTTTTTTTAATACAAGAAACTTTTTTGGTTTATAATTGTCTCTCGTAATTTGGTTTTTCTGTTTCATTAATTTTGGCTATAAAAATTTATGAATTGTATATCTTATTTGATTCATATTTTTAAAATTATATAATATTTAATCATTTTAAGGTGTAATTGTTATTATTATTTTAATTTTACTAGAGGTTTCTTTCGAACTCATAACTATCAATTAATAAAGCATTTTAATTTATAAAATAAACATAATAATGCTAAGGTACTACTGGATTACAAAAATAAATTAGCAGATGCCAAGGAGCATATATTATGCTGTGCACAATAAATCCCGATATATATAAATAAATAAATATGTTAAAAATGAGTGTGTATTTAGTTTGAGTCTGAAAAGACTAGAGAATAATAAGTCTATATCACAATTTCAACAAATCTATTTTATAGTTTTGGATGTTTTTTTCAAGGAATATAAATAGTTTTCATTTCACGCCAAGACAATTCATCTGTTTTCATTTTTCATGATGTTTAAAATTTGTGGGGAGATTTTATATAACAAAATTAACATTATTCTATTCTCTAAATTTACAGATTTATATAAATAATAGAAGAAAAACTAAAATAAAAATAGAATGATAATATCATAGCATAAAAATATTATATAATGTCATAATATATGTAGAGAATTAAATATATCTTTTGTATTTTAAAATAAAAACTTTAAATTTTGGTCACGTAATTTTTTCCAATTTTAAAAAATTAATATTTTAGTCCCCACAGTATAGTAATATTCTTTAATTATTGGTGTCCAACAGAATAATAGTACATCCAGTGCATGTTAACTTATGTGGTATTATGAGGGTATATATATATATATATATATATATATATATATATATATATATATATATGGGTTTGCTAACGCGCGTACGCCTTTTTTTCAGTTGGTACATTTTAGCAATGTGTACCGGATTTTAGTAGACAAAAATATCCTTATATATAATGAATTCTAAGTTTTAAGGTTAAGGTATTTTCATTTTCAAAACTAAAAAAAGAAAAAGAAACCCCCAAACCCTTACTCACCTCTCTCATTCCTCTCAACCCTTTCTCTTTCATCTTTCTCACTCCAATCTTTTCTCTGTCATCCTACTGTAACCCCAATTGAAAAAATCAGAAACACTCGCCGTTAAACAATCTTACAAAAAAAATGATTTTATAATGAGTTCTCATCTTATAATTTTTGTCTTATCTAATTTTATCCAATTTTCATAAGCACAAAGAAATTGGTAATTGACTTGGAAAAAATCAGAA
The DNA here is from genome assembly GCF_029865625.1 of Vigna umbellata. Classification (NCBI taxonomy): domain Eukaryota; kingdom Viridiplantae; phylum Streptophyta; class Magnoliopsida; order Fabales; family Fabaceae; genus Vigna; species Vigna umbellata. The sequence goes on from NC_142165.1 coordinate 102,318,077, forward strand.
ATACTCGCTGTTAAACAATTTCTTACAAAAAAATGATTTCATTTATTTTATAATTTTTGTCTTATCTAATTTTATCTAATTTTTACAAGCATAATGACATCAAAGGAATTGGTAATTGGTCTGAAAAAATCAGAAACACTCGTTGTTAAACAATTTCTTACAAAAAATGACTTTATAATGAGTTTTCATTTTATAATTTTTGTTGTATCTAATTTTATCAGGTGAATATGTCAATGATTCAACTCTTTACAAAGACAAATTGTTTAAAGGCAAGTGTTTTTGATTTTTTCAAAAAGAGAAAGGATTCAGAGAATGAGAGAGGTGACTAAGGGTTTGGGGGGTTTCTTTTTTTTTTTTAAGTTTTGAGAATGAAAATTATTAAAATACCCTTAACCTTAAAACTTAGAATTCATTGTATATAAGGATATTTTTGTCTACTAAAACCCGGTACACATTGCTAAAATGTACCAACTGAAAAACAGGCATACGCGCGTTAGCAAACCCCATATATATATATATATATATATATATATATATTATGAACCACTACATTAAGTATTTGGATTTCACATAATACAATTAAATTTTAGGTTTAGTTTATTCAATTAGTAGACTGTGTGAGTTTAATCCTGAGATACATTGAAGATGGAAACATTTTATGCTTAATTAATTTTCAAACATATATTTAAGTATTTTTAATTTAGTTGTTATCTTTATTAAGTATTTATAAAAGTTAAATTTTTTATTGTTTAATTTTTATTTAATCAGACGAGATTATTATTTTACTTTACACGTGTTAAAAATGTAAAGTTTTATAAAAATAATATAAAATGGTAAGTAAAAAACATTGTCATTATAAATAATGATTTGGTATTTTGCATTCACTATATTATTTTTATATTAACTATATATTTTTACATCACTTATTATTTTTTATTAATTATATTATTATTTTATATTAATTATAAATCTTTCTCTGTAAGTAAACAAAATAATAACATAGGATAATAATGATGAATAAAAATCATGTATTAAAATGAAATCACTTTTTTATTAAATTTTATCATATTTATATACGTTTTTTTTTTTTTTTCAAGAGACAATATTTTAGTTCTTTTATTACTATTAAGTTGTTATTGTTTTGTTCTTAATTTTTCTTTCTTTTACTTGGATTCTTCTTGTTCTGAAACAATAACCTAACCAACATAAATTAGAAACTCACAATAAAAAAATTTCGTATGAATGTTTAAAATTTTATAGAAAATGAAGTAAGAAACTTTTCCTTTTGCAAAAACCAAGAAAAAAAAGTCAAGCTTGTCTCTTTATTATTTTGGTTGGATAGGAAGAATGGAACTTGTAAAATGGAAGAAGCCATGGCACAGAACCTCACCACCTTAACTTCATTTCACACATACAATGCGAGATCAAGTTCTTGTTTACTTCACACCTACCAAAATAAATAAATAAAAAGGAAAAAGGAAAAAGGAAAAAAAAAGATCACCCTTTTTTCCTGTCTGGTGTTTTTTTGTTGAAAGGGTGTTTCTGTGACAAAGATTATATATTATATCTATATAAGACCATGACATCCTGTTCAGCATTTGTTCTTTCTTGAAGCATTCCTTATTCTCTTAAATCGATCAGATATGAAGTAGAGAGAAGAAGAGAGAGAAGAAAAAAATGAGTGTATCATTGACTGTGATGACTTTCAATCTCCATGATGATGAGCCACATGACAGTCCTAATACGTGGGAGAAGAGAAGAGATTTGTGCATAAGCGTTGTTACCAATCACTCACCCATTATTCTTTGCACCCAACAAGGTTTCTCTTATTGATTTCCATTTGGGGTTGCTCAAAATGCTTGCTTTCCTGTTTTTTTCTGCGATTTGGGTTATGGTTTTGCTAGATTATTCTTGATCCTTCTGGAAAAAGCTTGCTTTGAATATCCAAGTTCTTTGTCGGCAGAAATGCGGTTTTTTTAAGGGTGGGGTGATATTCATTGTTTGATTTCAAGATTTCAAGATTTCAAGATTTATGCTTTGTTTGTGTATCTTGTATTCCCTTTTCTCCTCTGATTGATTGATCTGGATTTGTTTATTAGATGTTATGCTTTCTGTTTCTCCTTTTATAACTGTGATTGATTCAATTTACTCATCCTCTTCGTTGTATTGATGTTCATCTGGGTTCAGGAGTGAAAACACAATTGGATTTTCTCCAGCAGGGTTTGCCAGGTGAAGAACCTTTTCAACAAGTTGTTCTTAAGCTTTTGAAAATATTAATTTATGTCCTCAATTTTGTTGCACGCATATTGTGGTACGAGCATGTTTTGTATCTTATGACATAATGCACGATCCATAGGCTATAGCCAGGGCCTTGTTGAAGGATTATATAATATGGCTGCTGGTTTTGAAGAGAAATATCTCAACAAGGGCATCATGTTGCTTAAATCTGCATAAATTTTAAGTAAGCTACTGCTTGCTACGCAGAAGTTCTAATGTGACGTCTGTCAAATAGATTATTTGGTTTTGTTAAAATGACTGAGTATTTATTAAAAGGTGTCAATAGGTTACATAAGTTAATATTCTCACTAGAATAAGAATTTACATCTGTAAATAGGCAGATACGTTCAAAAGTTGTCTTGTTTAAATTCAAGGGGGGAGTGGAAGAGAAGTGTTAGAAATTTATTAAGATTTCACTTGTTATAAAATTCCAAAATGATCAAAATATCTGAAATTTTGGTGAAAAATCTCATAGATAAGTGTAAGCATAGCTATGTATTAGTTGTTTCAGGTAATATAGTCATCTTTCTCCTGCGACTTCTTTATTTTTCTTTTATCATTTGGTCCTGTTTTTTGAACACGAGGAAAGTTTTGGCTCAAGTTGACTGGCTTGTGAACTGCAATAAAATTATTCTGCAAGAAAAGCAAATGATGAATTAAATCCTAGGAAGAATATGAGAATACTATTATCATAACATTGTGGTTATCAAGCATATTTATAAACTCAGCGAAACCTGGCTAAAAGTGGAAACTAGCTATATTAAGGAAAAATAATGCTCTTCGCAAGAATGATACCTAGGATTGTGTCTTTCAATTACCCTTGAAAATCTAGTTTGGTTTAGGTGAGCTTACAAGATAAAAGTAACTTCGATTGTGTTCTGTGTAAAGGTACAAGCTTTATATAAAAGGGCGTTTTTTGAATACCAGTGGCAGTGCTTGTTGTTCATTTTCGTTTACTTGTATTCAGCACTGACTAATATCACCTTTTAGACGTAGTAAATTCAGTTGTTTTTCATATAAGCAATTCCATTTAAGTATTTTTTGTACTTAAGATTTCTTTGATAAAAATACTAAGGTTATGATCAATTTGGGATATCACGAAAAGGGCCCCAAGACACTACTGACGAGCATTGCACTATCTTCTATGATAAGGAAAAGGTACAAGATTTCCTTCAGTATTATTGGTATTATTTTTTGTTTAACTGGCTGAAGAACTAAATGGTTTGTCAAATTTTCCGCCTTAAATAAAGGTCGAGCTTCTTGAAGGTGGAACCTTTTGGTTGTCCGAGTCTCCCTCTGTTCCCGGAAGCATTTCATGGGGTTCTGAAGTTCCTTGCATTGCAACATGGGCTATATCCTTATGATTTAGAAATGAAATTACAGATTCAATCAATTGTATTCAAACATTGTTTCACTTTTGTTGCACAATCTTTGGATCACTTGGTTCCTTGACATGATGTCCACACATTTCAACTGAAAGGAGTTGAGCCTCCTGGATTCTCATTCCAGATAGTAAATACAAACATGGACGAATTTAGTCCTCGTGCCCGCCGGCGAAGTGCTTTGCTTACATGGCAACACATTGCATCCTTACCCCCTAGCCTACCAGTAGTGTACTGTGGAGGATTTAATACACAAAAGGAATCAACTACTGGACGCTTCCTTCTTGGAAGATCAAGGTAGTTTCTTATTGCATACACTGATATTGCATACACTGAATTTGTGAAGAGATACATACACACAGACTATTGTAGAGTAGTTTGTAACTTGTGTATTTATGTAACTGAGTGCAGAGAACATGGTGTTGTTGGGGATATGAGGGATGCGTGGCCTAGTGCTCGTAGGAGAAAAAATGTTGACCTAATCCGCACTTATCATGGCTTCAAGGGTACTTTTTTTCTGTGATTTTAATACTACCAATTTGTTTTTGACATGAAAAGTCTCTTACTCAGCAAGATCTGGTGTTATTATCAGGTGACAAACAAGGAACCCTTGAATTCTTGAAGCTAATTTTTAGAGCTCTTTGCCTCTGCTGGGATCGCCAAACACAGGATCTTCACATTGATTGGATCCTTTTCAGAGGTAGATCTCTGATTCCTGTTTCTTGTGAAGTGGTAAATGATAACATTGATGGGTATTATCCATCATCACATTTTCCTATATTTACCGAGTTTATGCTTCCTCGCACTGTAAGACTGCTAGAATCACCTGTACAAGAAGATACCTAATATTTTTTACTAGCCAAGGTGGTGCTCTTTTTTCCCTCCATCATGTCTTTCATAGTGTAGTGTTATTGAGGAGAAGAGTATTCAAGTATGAAAATGTGGATACATCATTATCAGCAGAATTTGTTAGCTGAATACTGGCCACATAATTGAGGATCATCTGTTGAAACACATATTTCATTTGCTTCTCATTGCAACTTTGATTTTAGAATGTTGTGATATTTATGAGGTGTGATGTGAGTCTGTGGCCACTCCAAAATGTGAATGGATTAAATGACATCAGAAACTAAGTTTGTTTATCCATTGATAGAGTGTCTGCATTTTTTCCTACCCAACCAGCCTCTTGTATTGTCTATTCAAGTAATTCATACAACTTTGTCTTCATATTATGTTAATGTATTCAGATTCTTCATATTCTAATAATAGCTATTCCTTTTAATTTTGTTCATGTCATTAAATACTAAGGATTCGATAATAGTTACTTGTTTACAGTTATGCTAAATAAAATTACATAATATGTGTTGCATGCTGCATCTGTACTAGTTAGAACTTATAGGGGTAGTATCTTAAGCTAAGATGACTTATTTGGAGTTTTTCTTTAAAAAGTCTACTGTAATTCTAATTCAATCTTATAAAATGGATTTATATCTTATAAAATTAGTTTGTAAAATTATGTTTTAAGTTATTATCTTTTTCATGTCAAGACGTATATATTTCGAACATAATATTAAATATTAATGGTTGTTAACAAATTTTGATAGGAATAAATTTTGGATGATTCTATTATCTTATTAAAATGTAAATTTTATATATAATTCAATCTTATAAAATTGGTTGGTTTATAGAGTGAAATTTGTATTTAATGTAAATTTGTATTTAATGTAAATTTGTTTTATCTTTATCTTCAATAAGATTAAATTTATATAATTTTTAAAATAATGAAAAATTTACAGAAGATTCTTTACAGTAAAACAGAGAAATTTTAAGTGGCAGTGAAATTAAAAGGTAAAAGTTGAAAATTTTGTTTTCTGTTTTCTTATCAACTGTGATGTTGAAGTTTTTGTTATTCTTTCTGTACTTCTCTTTACCTTTGTATTCTTTTGCTTTTTTATCTCTTATTCTCTCACTCTTTTTTTCATCCTTCTTTTTCACACAATATTTCAAACTCTCTTAACACCTTTTCCATCTTTTTTCTATACTTCTCTTCTTCCCTTAGTCTTCTTTTGTAAGATAAAAACAATTCATGGAGGACTAATTTATAAAGATTTACTTATTTAACTTTTAAAGATTGATTTAATTTTATACACAAATTACTTTTTAAAGTTATTTTATTTATTTTTATTTTATTCTAGTGTAAAACCTTGTAGTCAAATGTATTTGAATAAAACCTAAACCTGATATGATAATGGTTTTTCTGATGTTATTATCCGATTATATACATACATTTCTCCACAAAAGGTTATGAAAAATAAAGAAATAAGCTGCTATATACAACTTATAGATCAACCGTTACAATGTTCTTTATTTAACTTGTTGATTTTAATTTATGTATAAATTACCTTTAGTTTATGACTCTTTTATATATATATATATATATATATATATATGCAAAAATATTGAAGTTATGCCATAATTTTTTATCTAGTCTAAATATTTTATCACATTTAATAGAAGTCAATTACTAGTTGATTAATAGCGTAAAATATTTACATTGATTGCACTTAAAATTTATTTATGTTTTAACAATTACTTTGTCATTGATATTTACTTTTTATGTTTTAACAATTACTTTGTCATTGATATTTACTTTTTATGTTTTTTTTCTTCATATTTATAAGTTTGAAAATGTGAGTAATAAAGGATTGGATATTTGTTAATATATAATTATAAGTTGTACATGGATAAATTTCTTAAAAAAATTTATTCTAATTTTATCAATAGTTTGACTCACAATGTTTATATTTATTTAACACAACTTTCTTTTAGTTTCTTTTTTAAAAAGAAATATAAAATTTTATTTTTTTATGATCGTTTTATTCTTATATTTTTTATCAAATTATAAAGTGTTTTATCATTACTTTAATTTTATAAAATTTATAAGTATATTTCGTCTGATTTAAATATAATATCAAATTTAATGTCATTCAATTGATCAAAAAGTATTATAATATCTTATGTAAAGAAAAGCATGTTACAAGCGACAAAATTGATTATCTAATTAATAGCATTTCAGAATCTATGTTTTGAATCCAATTAAAAGGAAACAATTTTTTTTTCTTCTTACCAAGCACAAAAAATGAGATTGAAAAGGTTTGCATTTAACTTGAGTTTAAAAAATAAAATCCGAATAATATATTTGGGCAGAGAAGAAGAGGTCGACAAGTGCAATTTCTTACCTCTAAAAGAACAACTTCAAGTTAAACCAAAACTTCTACACAAAAGAAATGCATCCTCATGAAAAATAATACAAAAATAGAAATTAATATTTCATGAATAAATTAAATAGATTTTTCGTTTCCAAATTATTATAAAAAATAGTATTTTATTTCTAAATTAAATTACAAAATATTTCATCTTTAAATTAAATTATAAAATATTCTGTTGTTGCTTTTTATGTTTTTTTAATAAATAAGAACTGAATTTTATATTAGAGAATTTTGTTTATAAAATAGAAAATGTGACACCCCAAAATATAATAACCACATCATATAATTTAGGAGTCAACATCCCCAATAAAGAGAACAGTTAGAATATGACTTGCAATTTGAACACGAAATTACAGTCATCTAAAACATAATACACAGTTAAACTTAAACCATTTAGAGTATTTAATATCCAAAGGTCTAAATATCTAAATCCTAAGTAGATTGTGCATCAGCATCATTCTCCTCTAGCTCTTGCTCCAAAGGTATCTTCTCACCAACATCTGCTCCCATCCAAGAGGATGATCATCACAAAGAAAACATACACAAGCAACACACAACACAGAAGCAAGGGTGAGCTAGATAAACAAGCAATAATCATACTGTTCAATCACTTAATAATCATCATGCTTAGTACATATAAAACAGTTAATACATAACACTTTAAACCATGACTCCAACACTCACGCGACTCAATCCGGATTAGTATAACTGTCGAACTATTGGTCGTCTTTGCACTTGCGTAGTTCAGTTGGCACTCCCCAACACTATGCAAGGTAAATCCCCCAATCTGCCTATGTCTAAACTCTAAGACTATAGACGAGGACCTCCCTCTACTCTCACCACTTACACTGCTCTCCTCTATCTGAGTATGAACAATGCTTCGAGTGTAGGGATAGACATACCAGTTCAAAGCTCCATACAGTTATACAGAACATCAACAACACCCCACATATCACTTTCATCCATCTATCCCCGAGCTGTCCAACTCATACTCAAATTCTACATTTACATTCACAAGCATATTATCACAATAATTTAAACATATCTCATGCATTCACATACTGTCACATAAATCAAATTACAGTATACATTCCAAACATGTTACACATTTAACTCAACCCAAGAGCAAGGAACCTGGAACCGAACACTACTTGCACGAACTCTGTGAGATCAACCATGCTAGGACGAACGCTCAAACCGAACACCATTAGATTGAACACAATTGGCCGAACGCTAAAACCGAACGCCATATTAAACTGAACAAAATTGGCCGAACGCTAAAACTGAACATCATAATGGATCGCGTACTGTTTGGACGAACGCTCAAATATCCAGCCTCATCATGACCGAACGCTACCTATGAAAAGTACCTGGGGACGAACCTCATCGAGAACGAACACTAATCGTCACTAATGTACCAATACAAAACGCTACTATCACTAGGACGAACGCTAACACTTGCTACCTGAGAGTATAAGACCGAACGCTATTATCACTTAACACATGATCAAGACCGAACGCTATTATCACTTAACACATGATCAAGACCGAACGCTAACATCACTTAACACATGATCAAGACCGAACGCTAACATCACTAGGACGAACGCTAACTGATCACTAACATTGGCTCAAGGACGAACGCTAAATTATCACTAACACATTCCAATGGACAAACGCTAACTGATTCCTGACACATACCCAAGGACGAACGCTAACTCTCGCTCGCAAGGCACAAGACCGAACGCTCATGACATTTTGGCCGAACGCTAAATTGGTCTAGCAATTGGACGAACGCGCGTTCTGCAGAATTCTGCAGAATTTTGCAGAATTATGCAGAAACACCAGATTTCCAGAAACCCCATTTTTTTTCATCCCCTTCTTCCCAGACTTGCATCAGACACAATTTATTTCAACCTGAAACTAAGAAATAAATCTAACTCCCCTCACTTCACCGTAACCAACCTGAAACAATACGTGTATCCACTCACTGTCCATTCTAACTATTTCCCATAATTCTTATTTGGTAAACTACTTGTCTAATTTTCATCTTACTTTCCCCCAAATTGGTCACCGGAGAGGGTTCAGATGTTTGAACGCATCAGACTCACCTTCGGCGCTAGCACATATGACTAGTCACAACGTACTGGACCAGGCCAGGGCTGCTCTATGATCAGGGATGTGCCAACTCAGGTTTTTAAGCCCCCTCTATCTTACCAACAAAGAAAGGCTTTTAACAAGTTATGATTTGTCTAATTTATTAGAACTGTCCTACATTGTTCTAGACATCAAATACCCAATTATATATATATATATATATATATATATATATATATATATATATATATATATATATATATATATATATATATTTATCACCCATCCCCTCACAGTAACCTTAAACAGTACCTCTACACCTACTTACTAATCACATAACCCACATTACATACTCCAAACCCCTTCAACAAAACAGTACAACCAACCAATATATCCAAGTCAAATCATGTTCAGCACATTATGGTTACACAACTTCCACACATCCAGCAGATACAAATCAATATGCTCACCACAAAATATAACTCAACAGTACATAACAGTTTAAATCAACACACCAATTCAGGACTTAACATGCATATATCTCATAAATTAATTTCACACAAAATAACTAGCTCCCCTTACCTTGAAGATGAGCAGTATATCCTACTGGAGTTCCCTAACAGTACCCTCCACACAGAGCGGAACTTGACAGAACCTACAAATCACCATATTGGTGATAAAACATAGCTCTTAGAGCTCAAATAGACAGAGAATGGAAGGAAAACGTACAAGGTACGTGAACCTAGCAAATTCGCATGCCCTAGGTTCTAGAACAGTGAAAGAGAAGGGGAAAAGGAAACTTTCCGGTCGGAACAAGAAATTGTTCTCTGGAAACGAAACCCCCTACTCCACAGACACTTAGGCAGCACCAGAATGAACTTTCTATGGTTCCAGGTTCAGAGTATCTAGAGAGAGGGCAGAGAAAACCTTTAGGGCAAGAGTTTCTTTTTAGAGTGAGAAAGGAAAAATAGAAATGGGGCTTTGGCTTTTGGGGAAAGACCCCTGCCAAGGTCAGATTCCCTTAGTCTGGACCTGGTTGCCTCCATCTAGGCCCAATGGCCTTATAATTTTTTTTTTTCAGGCCCTCACAGAAAACACTCTTTACAATATGTTTATAAAATGTAGAGACTAAATATATTTTAATTTCATTTAAAAATTAAACACAAGTTTTTAAAATGATGTAAATATTAAATATTTTATAATTTAGTTTAAAAATAAACTAAATCCTTTTATAATAATTTAGAAAAAAAATATATTTACCACATTATATAAATATGTGTGAGAAGTTACAGTCTTTTAGATTTATTCAAAATGCAACTTTAAATTTGGGTTCCAAGTTGAATCTAATCAGCTAATAAATTTTACTAGTTTATCTTCACTAAGTTTGATATAATTATTGAAATAATAATTACAAAAAGTAATAAGTAAAGAATCCTGCTCTAAGTATCTAAAGATACTATTTAAAGTGTTATTTAAAATGTAATTAACGATAGTTAATTTTATTATATTTATGTTAAAATATGAAATAATTAATTTTATTATTTAAAATTGATTGTTGAAATATGAAATAACTTTACTAATAATCTAACAAGTTATTAAGAATTCAACGTACCAAACTATTAATTCACCGTGTCACACAGTACATTATCATATAACTCAACAAATTTCAACAATCATTTTATATAATTCCAACATACCAAAACACATTATCAAGTTACTAAAACTTTAGAAATAAAATATTTAACTTTCTTTTGCTTTTTAGAAACTCAAAGGACTCTATGAAAACTAAAACAATCATTTTCATTTAAGGAATTTTAACTATCCATATAAGACACTGAACAGAGAATACAATAAAAACTCATAAAATACATGCAATAAAGTTAAACTCAAGGGCATTGAAAAACATATAAACTAGAGAAAAGAATAAGAACTAACTTACTTTTTTAAAATAATTGATCACAGAAGAAGATCTTGTCATAGTAATTATTTAGGCACACCCTATCTTCAAACAAATAAAAAGTTCTAAGATAACAAAGAGAGATGATATATTTTTATATAGTGAAATTTTTTAATCAAAATTCTATTTATACTTTTCAATTTTTATAATAAAATAAGTGAATTTTATTATTTAAAACATCCTATTATTTTTAATATTCTATTTTCTAAACTTTTATATTCTTGTACGTTTTCTCTTTCTTTTTATAGTTTGTCTTTCATTTTAATGTTGCTAAAAATTAAAATATAATTAAACATAAAAAAATAAACTTAAATTAAAAAATAAAATAAAAATTAGAAAACCGTTGTTTTGTGTTTGAAGAACAATTATAACCTATAAAAAGAAAATTGATATTTTTTTTCTTTAGAAACTCTATTATATGAATTTATATTATTTTAATTAATATGATTATTCATATTTGGAACAACATGAAATGAGGTTCATTAATTATATTTTACAGTGGCCAGACACTGTAAGCATTGGCCATAAAAAAAATTATTAGACAATTTATGATAAGAAGAGAGTGTAAAAAAGTAAAATGTGGATGATGCAGTGTAATTAGATTTGTTATTAAGTGGAAGTGAGAAGTTAATTGAAAGCATGAAGATGAACAACCAATTGTTTTGTTCCAAACATGGAGGAGGGTTCGTTAATCACCGTTAAAACATCGTAATCCATTCAGTGCCGCACGTCATCATCTCATTCATGTTCATGGCTTGGGAATGTCTCACTTTTTGTGTCTCAACTACTTCTTAAAAAAAAAAACCACATTTGTATTCTAACCAACAAAACCAAAAAAAAAAAATCACCACAGAACAGAACACGGGAAGAGAAAGAGCGTGTCTTGGTCGGAAACAATGGCGAGGGAGCTTCTGCCTCGTGACCTATGCATCTATGTCTGCATCTGCATTCTACTCCTTGCCCACCAAAGTTCCTGTTTTTACCTCCCTGGTGTTGCACCTGAGGATTTCTGGAAGGTTATTGCATTTTTTCTGTTCCTTCAAAATCTAATCTTTTTAACCTGATTAGTCTGTGCATTATTATTCCTTTCCCTGTTCAGTTTCACGTTAGATCAGTTATGGATCACGTTGGTTGCATGCTTTCTCTGTCCTATACTTTTTACCTTGCTGGTTGTAGATTCTTGCTTTATTCATTTTCATTTGCCGAGGTGATGAACAATTTAGAATGTGCCATGAGAAATGATCTGGATCAGTGATCAGAAATAGTGAGAGAATCACCATGTTTTGTTGGTTAGTTTATACCGATCATCATTCCATCATGCATTCTTTGACAGATTATTCTCCTAATCAAATCAACGCATTGATGATCACCCAGAGTGACATGGCATGATTTGTTGTAGTTTGTGACATTTATTGATTATCGTGTTGTGTTCAATGGTGACAGGGAGATCCATTGAGGGTGAAAGTGAACAAACTGTCTTCCACAAAAACACAGCTTCCTTATTCATACTATTCACTGCCTTATTGTCGTCCGAAACGCATTGTTGACAGTGCAGAAAATCTGGGAGAAGTTCTTCGGGGTGACCGCATTGAAAATTCACCCTATGTGGTTGGTTTAAATATTTTGGGCAGGTTCTAGCTTTCTACCTTCTGTTTATTACGATTCACAACTGAATATTGAAGCATTTTAATTCTCGCAGTTCAAAATGAGAGAACCGCAGCTGTGCAATATTGCTTGTCGTATAATTCTCGATGACAAAACGGCAAAAGAGTTCAGGGAAATGATAGATGATGAGTATCGGGTGAACATGTGAGGCACTAATGACCCTGAAGCTTATATTATATCTCATGAAAAACATTGTTGTGGAAATAATGTCTCTGACAAAAGGGTATTTTATTATTCTTGCATTGCAGGATTCTAGACAATCTTCCTTTGGTTGTTCCTATAAGAAGGCTTGATCAGGAATCTCCCATGGTGTATCTCCATGGCTTCCTCGTTGGTCTTAAGGGACAGTATTCTGGAGTATGTAGAAGCTAACTGAGTACTCACTGATACTTTGTAACCATTATTTTTATTTCCTCTTAACCTCTTGTAACTGTTGACAGATCAAAGAGGAGAAGTATTTCATCCACAACCACTTAGCATTTGTGGTTAAGTATCACACTGATCAACAGCTAGGATTATCAAGGATTGTAGGATTTGAGGTTAAACCATTCAGGTTGTGTTGTGATTCTTTTCCATGTAGTTTTTTGATAATCTGTTAATTTCACCTTGTACATTGAAACTATTCCTATGAATTCAGCGTAAAGCATGAGTATGAAGGAGAATGGAATGAGAACAAGACCCGCTTAACCACCTGTGATCCCCATGCCAAAAGGCTGGTCACTAGCTCTGAATCTCCCCAAGAGATTAAAAGCAAGAAGGAAGTAATTTTCAGCTATGATGTTGAGTTCGAGGTTAGTTACCACCAGAATTCACAGCACTAGAAGTGCCAGTGAGAATTGGATTCGGATGCTGATTTTATCTTCCTCGGTGGAATTTTTTTATCTTGTAGGCAAGTGATGTGAAGTGGGCATATCGCTGGGATACCTATCTTCTAATGGCGGATGACCAGATTCACTGGTTTTCAATAGTGAACTCTCTGATGATTGTACTTTTTCTTTCGGGCATGGTGGCTATGATAATGTTGCGGACACTGTATCGTGATATCTCAAAGTACAATCAGTTAGAGACACAAGAAGAAGCACAAGAAGAGACAGGGTGGAAACTTGTACATGGGGATGTGTTCAGGCCTCCACAAAACTCAGATTTACTGTGTATATATGTTGGAACAGGAGTTCAGTTTTTCGGAATGATTCTTGTGACCATGATGTTTGCTGCTCTTGGTTTTCTGTCTCCCTCAAACAGAGGAGGTTTGATGACAGCCATGCTCTTGCTGTGGGTGCTAATGGGACTGTTTGCTGGATATACTTCAGGGCGTCTTTATAAGATGTTCAAGGGAACAGATTGGAAGAAAATAGCTTTTGGAACAGCTTTTATATTCCCAGCCAATGCTTTCACAGCATTCTTTGTGCTGAATGCTCTGATTTGGGGGCAGAGGTCTTCTGGGGCAGTGCCATTTCAGACAATGTTTGCTCTTCTTTTGTTATGGTTTGGCATCTCATTTCCACTTGTGTTTGTTGGTGGTTTTGTGGGGTTTAACAAAAAGCCACCAATTGAGGATCCTGTGAAGACAAACAAGATAGCTAGGCAGATTCCAGTGCAGCCTTGGTACATGAATTCGATGTGCTCTATTCTCATAGGAGGCATACTCCCATTTGGTGCAGTTTTCATTGAGCTTTTCTTCATCCTCACATCAATCTGGTTACACCAATTTTATTACATTTTTGGTTTCTTGTTCATTGTGTTTGTCATCCTCATTATAACCTGTGCCGAGATCACAGTTGTGCTATGCTACTTTCAGCTGTGTAGTGAAGACTACAATTGGTGGTGGAGGTCATATCTCACTTCAGGTTCCTCTGCATTCTACCTTTTCCTATATACTGTATTCTACTTCTTCACTAAACTTGAGATCACAAAACCAGTATCTGGAATCTTGTACTTTGGCTACATGATGCTGCTTTCGTATGCTTTCTTTCTGTTGACTGGTACAATTGGTTTCTGTGCATGCTTCTGGTTCACCAGGCTCATCTATTCATCAGTGAAAATTGACTGAACCTTCCCACTTTTAGTGCAATGGTCATAGTTCTAAGTTGAAGCACACAAATTGTAGTATCGAATATCTTGTAGTTCTGATTTTTTGTTTTGTTTTTAAGTCATCCAATGTATCTCTAGTATCCATATTTTGTATTCTTGCATCATACTATTCTCCCTCTCTTCTCACTGTACTTGAATATTATTTTTGTTTTGTAATTTGTACAACACATTCAACTATTGACCAATTATTGGTCCTCAATGCATATCTAGAAAAAAGATTTTCTTTTTGCAAGTACTAGATATTAAATGTGAATTTATTGTTAAGGAATAAAAATATTCCCCACCCTTCTTTTTTGTCAAAAATAAATTTGTTATAAATATTGGTATATGTATGTAATAAGTACTCTACTTGATTGTTGCCTATTGCTTAGAGATTATTACCTATCTCATTGACCCTTCATTATACAACTTAAGACCAAGTTGTGCCAATAAGGGATAACTTTTCAGGTTGGGTTGAACTTAATTTAAGTTGTTTTATCCAACTTAAATTTATTTGAACTGGGTTGAATTGAATTTATTTATTTTTAAATTTATTTGAACTGGGTTGAATTGAATTTAATTATTTTATTTAATAACTCAATACAATTTAATTATAATTAAATTGCGTTGAGTAAACTTGAAAGAATTTAAAAAAAAAAAAACACTTTAGAATATGTACTTTTAATGTTTCTTAATAACTATAAGACAATTGTTTTATGGAATTTCGCATTCTCTTCTTACCTCTTCCTATTACACTAATCTTATAATGACAAAAGCCTTGTACTTTCTAATAAATGCAATGTGAAATATATCTAAAAGTTTTTGTATTACATGTTACATAAACATAATGAAAAAATATACTTCAGAATAAAGAGGTAGACAAATAGTATCTAAAATGTATAATCCATGATAATTTTTTATTATTTTAAATTGATGATTCTCATAAAAGTTTTAATCACAAAATAACGTTTGAAGAATAAAAATATAATAACTTGGACAACGTAAAATTTAAGACAGAGGTTGATTGTGCAAAAGCAAACCAATAACTTCAACAATAAAGTTGAGAACAATATATATCAGTTTACTTGCCAGGTGGCAGGCCTAATATGACAGTTGGCTTTAATGTAATATTATAATTTACATGGTAACAGAGGAAGAGTCATTACAAGGATAGTTGTATAATACACTGTTTTCAACCTTCTTTCACAAATTCAATCACAGTCAAAACAAGCATTTTAAGAGAGTAGTCATACATGAAAATTTTAGTCAGCGTCATCTGCAGAGAAATCAGGCTCTGGGGGTTTCTGAAGTTTCACCAACTCCCTGGCAGTCTTAGCAAGTCGATTACGATGAACGCCACGAAGAGTGTGCGCAGCAAACTTAGAGGCTAACAGGGCAGCACCAAAGCTGTAGGAATTTCCACCACCAGTTTCATGACTTCCCTCTGATTCATCAGCATCTTCTTCCTTTTGACGAAGCTTCATGAGTTTCTTTTTAGAATACCGACGCCATGCTGCTTGAATAAAGCATGCAGCCCAAGTCCTCCATTGCTGGGAGTAAAATCGGAAAGTGTGTTGAACCTGTCTGCTGTGAAGGCGTCTAAATTGACTGGCAACAAATTTTAACTCATCGGCTGTTAAGGCAAAAGCCTCAACCTCCATTAATGCTTTAACTGTTCTAGTGGAAGATGGGAGATTAGAACCAGATTTGGGATCCAGGGCCCAGGTTAATAGCTCCTCCCCACAGAAGTCCGCTTCCTTTAGAAAACTGCGGTTGAAAAATCCACTCCTCCCACCATCTGTGGTAACACTCTCAAGGCGACCACGTATGATGAAAAGCATCTCATCAACTGGATCTCCTTCCCGAACGATGTAAGTATGCTCTGTAAATAAACATGGTTTCAGTCTCTCACAGATGGCATCAAGCAATCTCTCATCCATACTCTCAAATAGTGGAACCTACAAATCCATGAAAACCAATCAATGAATTCACAAACTCAGATGCTCAAAAATAGCTTGATAAGTTCATCTAGGAGAGATCAGGGCCAAAATATCTGAGAGGAACTGCATCATTTAATATAACCTGGTGTGAGACAGTGGATTAAAGAAAGTTATGCTCATGCAAACAACCAAACACACATAACCTGGTGTGATGGTTCAGCTGTAATATAACCATTAACCATAAATATTGAACAGATTACTACAAGTTGGTCCTTAGTTTGTCAGAGAAAAGAGGGTCCTATTTAGTCACATGTTTCAGATAAAGGGCATTCTTGGTGTTAGTTTATTTTCATGTTTTGAAAGCATACCCTCCTCACTAAGGCCAAACAGAGATGACGCTTAATATCTCTTCGAAGATCCTTTGGTAGACTCTGAACTAAATTTTCTTCATCTACACCACGCGTTGCCAGCCACTTATATTGATCATACCGTCTCACACGCTCTCTAAGCTCTTGTGGGAGTAACCGATGATGCATCCACTGTTCTGAATCACGCCTTTTAACTCTCATTTCCTCGAGCCTAATTGTGAGAGACTGAAGATATGTCTGTAATCATGGGAAAGACACAAACCTCAGTATCAATTACAAACAATCTTCTCTTTCATACTTTTATGGACAAACTTCAACGCCATTTATTTGCAAGGCTATTCAGTGATAACAAGAAACAAAATTTAGAAGAAACTTATAATAGCAAATGCTCACGCACATTATCTGTGTCCATGAGAATGTCCACTTGATTTAGTTTCTTATTGCATAACCATTTTTTTTCTTATTGCACAACCATATTAGTTCTTAGATCTCTCTTGACATTAAAAGGATAGTTCTCAACTCCGAAGAACATACTTTGCTTGTCAAGTAAGGAGCATATTAGGCTAGTTAATGCTAACAAATTAAATTTGCATGGAAAAGTCAAGATTAGTTCTCACACTTTCATTTGATACTCATTATTTGTAATATCATGTGTGTGTGAGCTTGCTTCAGTTTACAACATCTTGATGGGTGCCACAAGAGGCAACATGAAATGAAAAAGTTGGTAGAAAAGAATTGTTATCTGAAGAAAAGCACTGGAGCCTTTATTATTATTATAAAAAATTGCTTAAAAGTTTTAAAAAAACCAACTTCAGTTTTCTTATTGATTATTCACACCATGTTACCCCAAACAAAAAAAAAAGAAGAGAAGTACATGAACAAATACATGTCAGACAAATGTCATCAATGCATCATGTCAATAAGTTAAGACAGAAAATTTACCAATAATGCATTTATCTTCAATAATACATGTTAGACAGTGAAAAAGTCAAGTGGCAAGTCAATACTTTCTCTAAGTCAAATAAATGAAGATCATATACCATCTCCAGTGCTCTTACAAAAGAGTAACTAAATTACTAGCAGGGGCTAGCTGCTACATTTTGAACTACTTAATAGCTTTTAAACCCGCCCACACCATACATATTATTGTAAAATTTAATCACTTGGATATCAATATTTTGTGGATAAGCATGAAAATTAGCATTGGGTCATTATTCAACCATTCAAGTATCCAGTATATTTGGCCCAATCAAATACAAGCCCATGGAAACTCTTGCAAGTTCTGAACAAACTGAATGATAAGACTTCCGGCAATTTTATTTTCATGATATGTTAAGCTCGTTGGTTTGAAGTATACCTGCATGTTGCCAATCAGAAGTGCAAAGAGGATGAGACCAAAAATAGCTAGTGCTATTGAAAAGATAACCTCCCCAGGATAGGTGCTAGTTTGAAGCCCCTGGCCAAGTGTACTGCAGTGAAGTCAATCAAAAGTTGGTTTTGGCAAATCAAATGAAGGGACAGAAAGGGAGGAGGGTAGGGGACGGAGAAGACATGGGAACAAATAATTTTCTGTAAAGAAAGGTCAATATCCAAAAATTTCTCAGTATTTGAAAGCAACTAATCAGATGAGTGTTAATATATGCACAAAAACAAATCTTTCCCTTTCTGAACTATAGAATCAGTACCAGTATCTAAAAAGAAAGGTCACGGATTGTATCAGTTATTGTCATTTTCCGTAATATTAGAAAATGGAAGAGGAAAGGTAATGCAACAGTTTCTTTGAGTGACATGGAAACCTCCCACCCTTTTTACACTCGACTTCTACCTGAACAATGCTCATATCCTCTTTTCTTTTCTGTATTAACGGACTCCTGGAACTCCCCAAGTCCCTTGAACTATGGGCAGATTGGCATAAGCCTCTTGTCTTCTCACATTCTTCAGCCTCAGCAACCAGTATATTTCCCTTAATACCCTTCCAACTTCTTTCTATTTACGCCTTTGTGAGAGGAGGGTGGCTAAAACTATTGATGCAAACAAGTATTTCTATAAAACACTTCAGTCCAAGAATGTTCGAACATGGAATTAATAACCTTATATGTCCTAGAAGCTTATTAAAACGATAAATTTCTTGAATCTAGATCAATGGTAAATTTAAAACAAGCTAAAAAGGTCAAATTTTCAGAACAAATCGTAAAAGAGGACAAAACTGTAGGACATATCACTTTCTAGATTCAAAGTAAGAAAACAGTGACCTAGCTGTCAAACTACCTAAAATGATAAAAAATAATAGATATTCTTCAAATGGTATGGTAATGCCTTTAACTGTACTCAATGACAAGGCTAGTAACCTACTTTGAGAAATTAATTTTAGAGTTTTCCTTACAGAACAAAATCAACGTAGTCTGAGAGATGGTTGAACCCTGATTATAAGAAAAAAAAGGTCAACAGTAGCAATGAACAAAGATAATATTTCATAATGAACAACTAATTACTAGAACATACAATTCATCCAGTGGCTTAGCACATATTTAAATTTTCTTTGCATTAGACTTTTCAAACACTCAAACTGCATTTCGATGATAAGAAATAAGGATGAAGGGATTGATACATCCCACCACAAGAATTTACCACCTCATGGGGCCAAGGGGTTGTTCTTTTCTGTTTCAAATATTAAAAGATAAATATATTTTGACAACAAAAAATTATTTTTCGTCAAAAATAGTAGGTACGAAAGTACAATTTTTTTGGCTAATTTTTCTTATTTGTATAATTTTTCACAATTTTTTTCTTTTCTAGTTATCCAAACAAGCAGAAAGAAATTTCTATACTTCTTTCCCTTTTATTTCTTTCTTGCCTGATTCCTTCTTTATTCAAACAGCAGAAGAAAAAGGAATATTCAAGAGGTACAACCCAAATAGAGTTTAATTTATCCAATACCCTTTCTATTACTGATACAGCTATAACCAACAATTTTTCCTTCTAATTTGTTTAAACTAAGAACTTTTTCAAAGACAAAGTAGACATAATTTATCAGTGTATATCAGTGTATAAGGAACAAAATTAATTACCTCAAATTCTGGAGCCCCCACCATAAACAGTAACAGTATTTAGAGATGAATTTCTTAGATGAAATTATGCCAGAAGTCAAGACTTGCGCAAAAATTCCATAATCGAAAGGTGCAGGATCACCTTCTGCAGAGCACGCTGAATTTAGAATATCTTGACTTCTATTATTCCAAGCACTATAACCTTTCATGAGCTGGTTCCCACAATAAAGAAAATTTTTATCGCACAAATTGCCATTGTCACTGCAAGCTTTCTGCCAGCATGAGTCATTGCGTTCAATAGCTAACAAGTACCAAAATGCACCAACTATCTGCAAATGATCATTGGTGGAAAAAGACCCACGATAGCATGAAAAGTGAGATTATAGCTCAAATCGAACAAGGCAGGAATTTTAGTGAATTAAGCATCATGAAAAAAATAAAGCAAAGCTTACATGACTGGCAAGCATGTACAGCAGCAAATAACATGCAGCACCTGCCCATGCAGTTTCAGCAAAGACACCAGCTGTTCTCTTAAGCTCTGAAGTCAATGGTACCATTCGGAGAAATCTAGGAACATACTGAAACAAGATAATGAATAGCAAGGCCTGCTTTGTTGCTAGCACATCTGAACCTTTTGACCTCAGAAGAAATCTCCAAACTACAATCTGAAATCAAGAACAGACCAAAACAAAAGTAGGTGTTGAGTTTTGTTATACTACTTAAAATTGGAGACAATAAAGACCAGCATTAGAGTTATCTACGAAGTGTTTTGAATATATAAACCACTGTCTAGGAAGTTGCAAATTTCAGTGGACACCAAAAGTAGAAATAATTATCTATAATCATAAGCCAAAACAGATCAAATAAATTTAAAGGAAAATCCCTATTTTTAGTAGTTTCAAAACAGGAAAACAAAAAAATACAAGATTGGGGAGCTTTAACATATTAATAATACCAACTCTAGATCCAAACACAAATAAAAAAGGAACGGATGCCAACCAAGATATTATTTTATACTTTTTAGCAATCCAAAGTGAATGCTAACAAGCTACAAACACTTTGAATACAAGAGGGACTTACGTCAGAATATTCAAGCAGCTAAACAAAAAAGTTGACTCAAGATAGAAGCAGTTTTTTTCTGACCTGTGGTATAGGCAACACTGATAGGAAATCAATGATGAAATACCGCTGCAAGTATCTTTTGGCTATCTGTGCAGAATCTATCACAAGCTCACCCCGCCCAAAGACACGAGAAGATGGAGCAATATAAGCAGTACGAAATTGGAGAGCCATGTGCATAAGATAGAAAGCATCAATCACTGTCCTTAATGTTGTAACTATTGTTGCCAACTTTCGGTCTATGCCAAGACAGTGAAACGAATTATTAATGACTGGGAGATAAAAAAACAGTGGATCTATAGACACAGCCAAAATGCACGAGGTAACAAAGAGTTTATTCCATAAAAGCAGGAATTTGTCTTGAGGGTCAAATATCTTCTTTTCAGACACTTTAAGATCTTCTGGGAACACTGCCCTAGATACTCCCAACCCAAGCGATCGCCCAATTGATTTCAGCCCTTCAGATCCCCTTCTCATACCCCTTTTAAAAGACCTTGAAGTCGTGCTGCTTCCATGACCACCATGGCCTAATTTATCAATACTAAATCCAGATTTTATAACTCCAGTATCAGAAGATGAAGATAGTGTAGAATCCAGGGCCTCCAACCTAGAGATTAACATAATGCACAGAAACAGATCACTTTTGTCTGAAACCATAACTAAGTAATTGCATGTCCATAACCAGGAATGTCAAGACCAATTCCAGACCAGAGAAACAAAGGGGAGAAATTAAGAAATAAGAGAATGTTTTGTCATATATCATGAAAGGTGAAAGTCACAATGAGTTGATACCATGATAAACATTAATTCTATTTAAGAAAGCTAAGATCCATGTAAAGCATTTTTAAATTTAAAGTGCAAAGCATTGTAAGTGAGAAACTAGTTTATCTGTGGTTCAACCGGACAGCCATCTAGGAAAATTACACAACAGCAGATTTTCTACTTCTAAAACTGTTACAGTTTACAACTGACTGAATGAGTAGCATAGCATATGGTTCAGTGTTTATATGTCCTTCCACACTCTATTGATGCCAAAAGTTTGGATCATATTAACATAATTTACTCTATAGTCGGAATTTAGAAATTGCTATAACTTACATGAGCTAAGAACATGCAAATAAATACTATTAGAATCACTATCTTCTCCTTCGTATATCTACAATAACTCTACAATTAAAATATATTGGATGGTGATACCTCAAAAAGTTTTCCCGCTGGCCACCCATGTATTCTGACTTGCGACCACAGTCAAACATCATTCAATAGTTATCACATATGCATAACCTGAAGACAAACCAAACAAGATTCAAAACAATGAATAATAAAATTAATATTAGGATCTTCATGTTTAGACTCCAAATGTTCATTACAAGGCTCAGGCTAGAGGTTTCTGATTAAAATCTAGAAAATGTTTAGTTTCAAGAAATGCAATTGCAAAGATTCAAAACTTCTGCGCATGTTTACTTTCTTTGGGAAATAAACCATAAATGTAGATCTACTTTCTAGCAAAGATCGATTGCACCAACCAAATGTACCTAAGGTTATACTTGCGAAAATTTTCATCCTCTAAACCAAATTGCTGTTTACTCTCTAGTTTTTATATAGCATCTCAACATGGTAAAATCAAAGGCTCATACTCAAAAGCTGGCATTAAAGTTCCCTGAAGTACATTCTTTGGATGTTCCACCATTCAGAAATAATCATTTCTATCTCTCCACCTCTATTCCCCCACCTCTAATTTCAAGATTCACAAGCAGATCAATGTCGCAACTATTTCAAGAGATTTAAATAAAGATAGTTCATCCATCAACATTATAATACAGTTATTGGTTGGCAATCAGCCACTAAGCAAAGCCAATAACACAAATTGTAGCGGTGCATAATTAAAATTAATGAGATATGAATTCATAGGAGAATTTCAGGCAATATATATATACACACAGACACACACACGGATGCAGAGTTATTATCTTTTGCTGTTAAACAATGGAGGCAATGGTTAGCCTTCCACGCCTCTATCTATGCTTCGACATATCTTTCCCCACCTCACTGTAAAGTCATCTTCAAAAACCCCGCATAATACAATAAATCAAGAGAAAAAGTCGGTTATGAACCGAGAATGGACGGCAACCGACGACCAAAATTTTGCCGCCGGTGATGAATTCGCGTCAACGCTCATAACTCGAAGTTGAAGTAAAAATCATCAAAAAGAATAACAGAAAAAACTAGCAAAAAAAAAATCTCTTTCTCGAGTCCTTATCTTATCAACAAAAAATAAGATTCCTAAATTTTCTCCGCCTAACCAAAATTCGCGGTAGGGTTAACTGTGGACGAAGTTCAAGTTCTACCAAGAGCAAGTACAGCATCAACCTCCACAACTCTCTCCGACCAATATTCAAATCAAAATTCCATCGACAAGCCGCAACTCGAAGCTAATTTACAGATTAGAAATTGGAAAGATGGTTCCATTAATACAGAGCAGAAATAGTAGAAAAATAAAAAGGTAACTGACCTGATGTGAGACAAATGGCGATGTTGAAAGAAAGAAGAAGATGGAGTCAGAGGAAGATTGCACTTATGGCAGAATCTCTTCTCTGAGACCGAGTCGCTGTCATCACAGAAAAAAGGAAAGAGGAAGGAACGCAGCCAGAAACAAAAAGAAAAATTGTCAAATTATATTGAAAATAAAAACACTGTAATAACCGGTAATTCAGCCGATAACGTGTGAAAACAAAATTTAACAAAAAATATATTAAAATTATGCAAATTAATGTTGCATTATTCGTTTGTCAAATTGTATTTTTCTCATTTAAAGAAATATTAAAATTTCTTATAGTCAACTGTATTCATCGTACAATCTAAGATTTACTATAACTAGATTAATTAACAACACTTGGTAATAATTCTTTTTCATCTTTGAGTAATTACAAATACTTATTAAGTGGCCAGAAATATTATTTTATTAATATCATAACTCTTATTTAGTGGATCACTAATTTTTGCTAAATAACTCGCACATGAACTATTATCATTTATATCTCAGTGCCTAACAATACAAAACTGAGTGATTGATATTGCTAAGATTTTATTGTCAACAACAGTATTAATCTCTGATCTCATTGATTAATTAATAACAATAATTGTGTTACATTCACCTAAAACATTTCTTCCTATTTTTTAAACCTTTTTAATTTTTCAAATTTCTAAATTGCATTCCTGGGTAATTTGTTTTTCAAAATTAAATATTTCTTTGGATAATTGAAATTTTTGCACTGCTAAAAGTAAAACAAACCAAAAGTGAAAATTTCTGTATAGCTTTTTTTTTTTATATTTATTACATATTTATAACTTAACAGTTAGTAATATTTCCTTAACTCGACGTTTTATTATAAATGAAGTTTTATTAAGAATTATGAAAAAAAAAATCAGTGAATAAAAATATTATTTTTAACAAATTTTCATTTAATAATTGAAAACATTTCTCAAAACATGTTAGAAACCATGTAACAATCTTACACCACTAAAGTGGAATTTATTTAATGCAATCCTCTTGTAAGAATTTTATGAGATTTTTATTTAATACTTTTCATTTATATCTCAACTTTTTAGAACTTAAAAAAGTATTTAATTACTGTATTACTTTTAATTACATAACAAAATGATTTCACATAAATAAAAATGATAATATGAAATAAACTAATTGAGTATTACAGTTAAATTTTAAACTTTTGAAAAATAACAATATACAAACTTATGTTAAAAAAAATTAACATTCTAATTCAATGTCCGTTTGTGTGTTAAAGATGTATCCTCTTTTATAGATTTGATATAGTAAATACAAAATGAGAATGATTTGGTATTAAAAGTTGAGATGTTTTCATCATCATTGTTACATTCAAAACTGGTATTATATATAAATGTATTTTTTGTATAATGGCAATCATTGATATAATATTATCGCTATATAAAATTTCATAAAAAAATATATATATTAAATTTAAATGAACAAATTTAATTGTTTCTCTTTAAAGTTCTTTAATTAACATTCATAATTAACATTTTGTTCTTTGTATTAAAACGTCACGTGCTAACATTACTTTTTGGAGACCTAATTTGTCCAACAATCGGAAAAAGTCAAATGGCAAATTTGTAATACTTTTCTTCTTGTTCAGTGGCAAACACGTTGGTGTTATTATAAGAATAGAAAATAATATTGCTACCTTAAATTTATACAAGAACATTTATAGTACTTTAGATAATTTTCACATTCATTCTTAATTACAGATATTGTTTAAGAAACTTGTAACGTAAATATTCGAGTGAGTCCAAGTTTTAATTAAAAAGCATATAAAGACAAAGTATTAATTGTACTTAAAACATAATAATAACTACATGTGTTAAAAAAACAATGAAAATGATGAGTGATAATTGGTGATATCTAATTACGAGGACGAGTGTTGTCGGGATTGGCCATTCCAGAAGCAACCTTAGCAACATCAACAGCTGATGCTTCAGGCTTCTTGTTGGAGTACAAAACCAAGTAACCTAACACAGAGATTGCTGCAAACCCTCCAATCGCCATTTTCATGGGACACCGAGGCATTTTCTTACGTTGGTGAAGTACCTCTGTCGAATGTTGCTGAGGTGCAGAAGCAGAAGAAGAAGAAGAAGAAGACCCCCCTTTCACTGTTTCAGCTTTTGCCATTTTTGTTTTCTCTTTCTCCTTGTTTCTAGTCTGTGACTTTTATTATATATCTTTCTCCTTGACTCTTACTCTTTGCTAATCTATTTACCTGATTTGTGTGTAATTTATGGATTATGGTTGAAGAGAGAGAAGAATGTGGGAGTGGTAAGAAGGAATTGAAGGCGGAAAACAATGTGTTGTCTGCAGGTGGCGGCTTTTTATCAAACACGTACTGTGCTTCACCTTCAAGATTACTTTCAAAGTGTGTTAATTGACAAGGTCAAACAACAACCTCTGTCTGACCTTAATTTTCTACCCAGCTTTCAAGTATATAATTGGGCCATGGTTCAATGAATTAGACAAAAAAAAAATTATCTTTCAAAAATATTATTTATTAATTTTTAGTGATGATTGTAAATTAAAAATCCACTTCTCTCCCTTCATCTCATGTTTCGTTTTTTTTTTCTTTCAAAACTTTTCCTTAAAATCATCATAAATCACTTAAACTTAATACACAAATTCCCTCAAATCCTCGTAAATAGTAAATTATTTCTGCCAAACGAAGCAAAGGGGAACCGTGTCTCCCTTTCCAGACAATTATATATATATATATATATATATATATATATATATATATATATATATATATATATATATATATATATATATATATATGTTTAAGAAATTAATTTGGAAGACAAATAATATGCAGAAGAAAAAAATCCATAATGTTGTATCCAGATTTCATGGATCATCGAGTGTTATGCCGAGGATCATGGTATGTTTAATAATTTTTTTTTAATAATTTTTTTTAATAATTTTTTTAATAAATTAGGTATCATTATTTTATTGGTCTATATATATTTGAAATAAACCTATCACAATCTATAAAACAAAATAAAAAAAATTGTTAAAAGAAATTTTTCATTTTGTAAACTTTTCAATTTGATTGAAATACGTGAAAGGGTGTTAGGATATCTAATTTTAAGAGGTGATTATTATTTATAAATTAATAGTATTTGTTATAGTTTTAAAATTTTGAGAAATAAGAATATTATCCAAAAATGAAGATTCAGAACCTCCCTAAAATAAGACACTAAAATGAAGAGTTGTTTAGTTTACACTTTACACTTTATATCCCATTTGAGTTAGTTGAGAAAAGTGCTATGGATGTAATAAATCCAAAAATCTCTGGTCATTCACATGTGATTAATATAGCCAGGGATTTATTTCTTAATATGTAAGAGTGGATCTCACACTATCTACTACATCTTCGGAATCATTTATACGCACTTGTTCTCAGTTATATATGTCTAATTTACTAACATTAAATTGGTTTTACAAGTGTCTCTAATTTCTTGAACCTTATTAGGAAATCAGACTCCTGATTTTTTATATAAATCAAAAATATTATTTATAAGACACTAGTATACAAAACATTTATTACATAACTACTTTATACATTTTACTATGATTAAGTTACCAATACTGATGTCACAAAAGTATAACACTTTTTAACCGATCAAAAGTTATAATGGTCAATCCTAACCAATGTAAAAATATCATTACAAGAATTTTCTTAATTATTTACAAATTATTATTAACGGCGATTAGTTTATTGGTAAACTTGAATTTATAGAATTCACAATTTAATTTATTGATGGATTCTTCCATAATTCACTGCATTTACTTTTTGTATATCAGTTCTTATTTAACTATTAGTTTATCATTGTTAAATTCTCATTTTGCATAGAGAGAAACTTGTTTGGTTAGTAAAGTAACTTTGCACAGATGATATCATAATAAAAATCAATATCTTTAATTCAATGACTAAGTATCCACCTCTCTTTACACTGAGTCTTTTGAAGTCGGAATTTTCCTTTACGATACTTTGAAGGATTTCAAAATCGTTTTTTCTAAATGCAAAGTGAGCAGAGTAAAAAGTGAAAATTATTTTGATTAATGCAAAATAGTAAGATACACAACAAAAATGACTTGGAAGAGCCACTGCATGCACGTGCATTTAAAAATACAAATGACTTATTCAATCTCAAAATCACCAAACAACCTTTTTCCCACCAAAGGAAAATCTTTCACACTTGAAAAAACAAGAATAAAAATGCTTGACCTACTCGTAAATATATGTCACATATATAGCCACGAAAACATTATGATGCAAAGACAGAATATAGCTAGTCTGAAATTAAAGCAGTAACATGATGAACCCCAACAACCACATCATAATGAATCCACCACTCGAACTACCATTAACACCGTGATTATTTGGAAGTGGTGAAGGCGATGGCAATGGTGAAGGTGAAGGTGAAGGTGAAGGTGAAGGTGAAGGTGATGGTGATGGTGTTGGAGAAGTAGGATTGTTTTTGGTTTTGGCAGTGACGACAACCACTGTGAGTTTTAAGCCCATGCGGCAGTGACTCTGATTTCCACTTATGAAATGTCTGAATCCAGATTTCGTAAGCAAGACCTTGGTGTTACCATCTTTGAACACGACATGTTCTTTCCCCACCGTATTGCACCTTTCGTGGTCTGTCTTGTTCACTTCATGCACTGACTCAGTTCTCTCATCGTATTTAAATACTACATACATACATACACAAAAAACTTCAACAATCGTAAAATCATGCTTCTTAGAAAACTTTGAAAAAGAATGAGTTATGAAGTATACCGAGAGTATCGCCGATTTTGAAATGGTGAGAGTTGGCCCAGTGGATGAGTGAATCTGGTGAGGAGAGAGGAGTCTTCCAGGAATTTGCAGTGCCTCCAACCACATACTGTTTGGCTTCACAGCAGCAAATTATCAAGCACATTGAGAGCATCACCAAAAATGGAGATGATGAAGCCATAGTCTGAGAGATGTGCGATGCTCTCTGCTAGTAATAGCAGTGGCTTTTGTGTTCCTCGTTAGTAATAAATAAAGCGTCTTTCAGTGAATCGCGGCATACCAAAGCTGGCAACACCTTTTCATAACTTTTAGGATGTAACCACGTAAATTTCATTAAAACCTATATAAAATCACTAATTAATTATTAAAGTAAACGAATTCCCTAGTCAATCCTATATATATATATATATATATATATATATATATTACTTTATATCATCCTTTTATAATAATAATAATTAACAAGAGACGGCAAAGGGTTACTAGAAAAAAATGTTTTTTTTTTCTATTTTACTAAAGATACTAAAGAAAAGGAAAGAGCATTGATGGTGGTCGGTGAATCAAGTTTACAATAAAAGAATAATCCCTGACAAAGTTATCGGTGAATATTTCTTCCCAATAATATGTTATCTAAAAAATATTATAAATATTGTTGGAAAATTTTTCATTTTTTTAATGATATTATAATTTTATTATAGATATTTTTTGTTAATTTGTAGGTAACATTTTATCCTAAATAGTTATTTTAGTTTTAAAAATATTTAAATTTTAAAAAATGATTGAATTTAAAAAAAAAAGGTTTAGTAAAATACAAAATTCTTTTTATATATTAGTATAGATATTAGAGTACGTAAAATTTAAACTTCAAAGTAAACAGTAATGGATTATATGTTAAATAAAAGCAATATAATAAAGTTAATTTTTTAAAAATATATCGATATCATATTTTGGGTTAGAAATATTATTATTCAAGTCTTTTCATGATAAAAAAAAAATGAATATTTAAACTTATTTAATTTGTGATATTTTTACAGTTTTTAATTCCTTAATTAATGTTTAATATGTTTGTTAAAAGAATTATAGAATGTAAAGCCATGATAAATTTAATTACTAACCAAAAAGAATAATTGCTACACTTTTCAATAAAAGCTTTCTAGTTTTATTCTCTTAATTAACCAATCTCTTCAAGAAATAAATTTAAATATTTTTATAGTTAAAACTTTTTTCGTTTTTTCTTTTACTTGATTGAATAAGTTTCATAGAATAAACTCCCACTTAATAACAACCAATTAATTAATTAAGTTATTCACTCCAATATATGTAAAGAGTTTATTATAATTCTACAATTATTGCTATTATTTTTCTTTTATAACCACGTATACTTTCTAACCACATAATATATCAGATATTATTTAATATATACTATTATATTAACACCATTATAATTTTTCTAAAATATAGAAAAAACATGGATGGTCTCTTTTAATATTCATAATATATATATATAACTGTTGATTTTCGTGAGGAGTTACTGCTATTTCGTTTGAAAGTAGAGGCAATATCATGTTCCCTTTTAGTGACTTATCACAATCGCAAATGCCACATGCTAATAATTATAACATATATACTTTCATACTATACATTACAATATAATTTCATACCTAGTTTAAAAACTATGGATTACAATATAACTTCTCACGACTAAATAAATAATGACATTATACTATATATTTTTATTCGTGTAATTTATTTTAACATATATATTGTGTTAACAAGTCAGTTTAAAATGATCTCATATATTATATAATCTCAATTTTAATTAAGTTCAATCATATTAATAAAATTGGTTTTAACAAAAGATAAAAATATAAATTAGCATCTTCCAATTCTAGCTGTAGAAAAGATGAAGAATGTTTAAATAGAGATAGAAAAAAAGAATACATATTTTTAAACAATTGAGCATCAAACTATCTGTATACAGATATAGGAATATTCGTTTGATCAAAAGTATACATAGAAACACGTTTAAAAACAAAAGTATTTTTCTAATGATTTATCATTAATTGCTTAGTATAACCTTTTTACCCTAATAATACTATAAAATAATTTAGGTTAAAATGTATCATAATTTTAATTTAAGAATTAAGTATTTTATTTATTAATAAAATAATTTAGGTTAAAATGTATCATAATTTTAATTTATTTTTTTTAAAACTTTTTTGTAGTATTAAATTATTGTAATTAAATTTTATTTATTTATTTTTGAATGGATAATAAGACCACTCCATTTAATTGTTCTTAAAACATGATTGATTTTAAGTGATAGAAATCAACTAATTATTAAAAAAGATAAAGACGACTAATCAATGTCTTTTTTCAAAACAAAATTATAATTTATTGAAAAAAATCATACTTCATTAAAGATCATTTTTAACATTAATAAAAATTAACATGAATTTATAATATTTATTTAAAATTTCTTTTCAAATATAATTTTACAATTAATTTAATTTACCTGTTTGTATTTTAAGCATGTTTTTATCGGAGAACTAAAAACTATTTTAAAAATGTTATAAAAACAAATATTGTATAAGATAGATTTATACTTATGCAGGTATAGACATGCTAATGTGGTGGTCACATAAGGAGCTCTAACATGTTACATATATACCAATATTATTTAATATAAGTAATATATGTCCTTTTTGTTTTAATTAAATGAGAGCAAGATTTTGACTATAGGTATTTTAGACATGCAATAAACCATGCTGAGTAGTGCTTAAGATCCCTAATAATAATTTAAAAATGAATAATATAAATATTAAAGTTTTAAAAAATTAAGTATTAAATTTTGATATTTAAGGTTTTCGATTGAATGTCTATTTTTAAAAAAGTATTGAATATTTAAAAAAATTATACTTTTTAATTAAGTCTTTGACTTTTAATTTTATTAAAAAAGAAAATCAAATCAACTAAGTGAAAATTTTATTTTTCTTGTTTTTCAAGTTCATGGCTTTTTTGCTTGTAACATAATCAAACAATCACGACACTTCAATTTACGACAATAAACATAAATGAAAAATATAAAGATTTTAATTATTGAATATAATTTTTAATTGAGAACTAATTACAAATGTTTAAATTTATTATGAATTTAAAACTTAATTAAATCGTGTGTTTAAAAAAATATCCCGATTTTAAATATTCAACAAAATAACTTTTTTTAGTATAAACTCGATTAAAAATATCTAAATATATCACAAACTTAAAACTTAAATAAAAATATATATTAACTAAAGTGTGACTGATTGGACAGGTCGTTCACCTGCCCTTAGAATAAAAAAAGCTTTTATCATTTATTTTTGTAGGTACACTTTTGTTGTCAAAAACATAAATGTACATTATTATTAGTTAATTTTATGAATTAAATTTATTTAATATCAATTAAAAAAAGTAATATTCCAGTAAAGTTTAAAGTAAGTTGTATATTCCTGAATCTATTTAAATTAGTTTTGTAAACTAGTTAATTAATTTCAGTCTATATATTAATAAGAATTTGTACATATTTTGCAAGCAGTGCCTTTTAAAATATAATATACAATTTAATGTATTAAATAAAAATGTATACTTCATGTATATACCATGATTAATTTTGATTTTATTTAACCTGTCAATAAAAAAAGTTATGTAACTTAAAACTTGATTGATAATGTAAAAATTTAGAAATTAATATTTTAAAAGTCAGTGATTTAAAAATAATGAGATTTAATTATATTAATATTAAATTTTTTAATATAAATAGTTTTGTTATTATGAGTTTTATTATTTTAAAATATATAATTGTTCTAAAAATTATTTTTTTATAGTTATTTAATTTATTTATAATAGTTTTTTTTCTTTAAATTGAAGAATCGAGACCGCTGACGGATATTTGTGGTGAGTCTTTCAATTTGGATTCATCATTTTATTTGTTTGTGTTAGTTGAGTTTAAAATTTTTTCTTGATTATTTTCTATTATTCGTTGCATGTGAGCCTTTTTCACTTGCATGTGTCATTTTAGTCATCTATATGAATCTCTGTTAAAGAGCGATCATAACGGTATGTCTTTATTATTCTTGTGATATTTTTATGTGTAGACAAAACATCTTGCAAGTTGGGAAGAGTTTTGCTAGTTAGGATCTTGTTATCTATTAGTCGAGCAAGGGAAACTAATTACACTATTTTTAACTAATAGATACCTTTAAATTGGTAATTGTATGCTTGTACGTTATGTTGTTTGCGTGATTGAGTTGT
Organism: Vigna umbellata; assembly: GCF_029865625.1. Taxonomy (NCBI): domain Eukaryota; kingdom Viridiplantae; phylum Streptophyta; class Magnoliopsida; order Fabales; family Fabaceae; genus Vigna; species Vigna umbellata. Next base: position 102,350,928 of record NC_142165.1, read on the forward strand.
CTGATGAAATATAATATGTAGAGTTGAGTTAGGATTTAATTTGGCTTATATGAATTATTTTGTTAATATTACAATCTAGATGAATTGAGTCATTTAGTAGTGTATAATATGATATTTGGTATGTTTTGGCATTTGTGTTGGTTGTTTGATTGAATTTGCAAGGTTGGAATGACATAAATGTGCATAATTATGTTTTGTAGAATTATGCAGACTCGTTGGGTGAGAATATACTCATTGGGCAAAGCTAAAGTCAAAGAACTACTGATTTGAAAATTGTTGAGCGAGAATATACTAGTTGGGCAAAGTAAAAGCTAGAGAGAGCTACTAACTTGGCGGTTGTTAGGTGAGAAAATAGTTGTTGGGCAAGAATATAGTCATTGGACGAAGGCAAAGTCAGAGAGCTCATTGACTTGGTAGTAGCTGGGTGAGACAAGTCTCACTAGGTGACTTTTGTGAGAATTTAAGTATGAGTTTTAGTGATAATCTCGTTGGAAAAGTTGTCTAGTCACTATGAGAGTGTGCTTTCAGACATTACTTGCTGAGCAAGTAGATATTCTCGCTAAGTGAAATTAACAAAGTCTAACTCTATTTATATGTACTTTTCTAGTATGTTTAATGTAGGATTAAGTGATGTCAAAATGATAGCAAGCTTATGAAATTTATTTGAGAATAGTTGACAAATTTATGGATAAATATGCACGGGAATAATGATGTATGATATTTAAATGATGATGAGTATTGTATATGTGTTTGACATAATTTCATGGATCACGAGGGGAGATTTTATGATAGCATTTCATTAGTGTAAGCATTGATGTGAGAGTTTAGACATTGGAGGTTATTATGTCACTCTAATAACCATTCAAGCTCAGGTAGAGTAGAATGGAGGTCTATGATAAGAGGTCGAGGTCCCAGTCTAAAGATTTTACCTTAGTCAAAGATGTTAGCAGACTAACCTTGTATGTAATATGGTGAAACTCATTAACAATGGTTCTATAAAGCAATAGAAGCCGCTACAAGTGCAAGACCCCAAAGATTTCACATCAATGCTTTATCTGAATAATTGAATATAGTATGAGTCTTCATTTGTAATATGAATGTTTTTATGAATGAGTGATGTATGATAATAATTATATGTTCGTTTTATGAAAATTCTTTAGCACATTGGCTTACTCTATTGCTTCTTTGGTGTTTTCTTGTGTCTATATTGTTTCTTTTGCGATGATTATCTTGTTGGTGTGAATAAATGAAATGTAGGTGTTAAAGCATGATACAACAAAGTTTTCTTCTTAATCGTCTAATAATTATCATTAATTACTTTAGATATATTTATTGTTATGGTTATTTTTGTTATAATTATATATATATATATATATATATATATATATATATATATATATATATATATATAAAAGTTTAAGACAAATATGTTGTGTTTTATTAATTTTATAATTTCTCATTTTATCATTAATAACTTGCTAAAAGAACAATTAATGATATATTTGAATAAATTTAATTATCTACAAAACACTTGCAAAAAATTAAATAAGTGTATTGGTAAAGTAAAATAGTTTATTGTTATACATAAATTATTTTGTAGAAACATTAATGCATGTTAATAAATAAATAAGTAGTATGTTTTCTTGTGAATCCATGGCTATTTTTCAAATATTTTTCTATAAACAGTATATAATAAAATCACAATTTATTTGATTTATAAAAATACTTTAGTGGTATTGATGAGTGCAAATTAATTTATTTTTCTAATATAACTAACCATACTAAATGGAGTTATAACGTACAATTATACAAGAGTCAATACGTTCCGACTTTTTTTTCTTCAAAGATTAATCAAAAAAGGAATTCTGGCCCGTAATAATCCATTTTCCGGCATGATATAAGTCAAAATAGAGCAAGTTACGTTGCTTCATTTGGGATGAAGTTGTTTAATCTTAACTCGTGTGTGACACAAATGGTCAATTGTTTGGGCTTTTAAGTATATAACACAAGTACACCAATTTCTAACAATCAGAATATAACATTAGAAGTGGGTAGAGGAAAATCACATCAACAAAATCTGACAAAAACACTATGAATATTTGAATGATCTGTGCATGGACCATAAACTTATTAAGTTGAGGAAAATTAAATAAGACATGATACATAGTTAAACACGTCATTCTATTGATGGAAAGAGGAAAGAAGTTTAGCAATAACAACAAACTTGTCTCCAATATTGTCTTACAAAGCAATGATGGGATATTGGGGATAATCAAGTTACTCATCCAACAGAAACATTCATGAGACATATATTTTGATCCCTCATTTAAGCAGCGTCTTCACAATTGACTTGACGTTCAGTTTCTTGAGGTCGGTATAGGACTGTCCACAGCCCACAAACATCACTGGAGCCCCAGATACATAAACCATTGAAAGTGCAGCTCCCACCTGACAAAGGAAACATGTCAATAAATTTTCACCAAGATCGAAATGGTAAGCAGAAATTTCACTTCCTTGTTGAACCATAGTACCTTATCGTCAATAGTGTCAAATTTGGTGAGCAAGATCCCATCTATCAATCTGGGTGTGGGAGATGTTGAGAGGTCCGCTAATTTCTGCAATGAAATAGATTTTCAATAACTGAGATGTAGGAAAGAAAAACAAACAATGTGGTAGCACAAATATGATGTAGAACCAAACCTGGTTGAATTTCGAAAGCTGATCAACTGCATCATTACCAACCAGTGCTTCTCCAACAAATAAGACAAGGTCAGGATTGTTGAGGTTGATGAGCTTTGACAGAGCCCTCATCAATGGTTCATTATCCTGAAAGCCAGCAGTGACACGTCAGATAAACCATTGAAATAAATTCCATTGATGACAGCTAAATAAAGCAGATTAACAGATTTCAACCTAAATAAAGGGTGGTATGCTATTCCAATATACAAAATACAAAGAAATAAATACAGAGCTCATCATAGGAACCTAAAATTGGGATAAAAAATCGTGTAGTAGTCCCTCAGTACTTTGTACAACGCTCAAAAAATCACCAAGCACTTTACAATAACAATAACTGCAATAATTACCTGCATACGGCCAGCTGTATCAACAAGAACCACATCTGAACCATTGCGTGAAGCTTCCTGAATTGCTTCTTTTGCCACAACGGCAGGATCTTTCTCATAGCCCTTCTCAAATATAGGGATCTGAAAAGGAAATTTTCTTCTAAGACTACATGTTTCCAACTAATCATGATATATATATATATGTGTGTGGGGGTGGGAAGGGGGGGTATGGGTGTGTGAATGTATGTGTACATGCATTAATCTCTTAGCAGTAAAATCAGTATAAACCTGAAGTCTACGTGCATGTGTCCGCAGCTGCTCAACAGCTCCCGATCGAAATGTATCACACGCAGCCATCATGACACTAGTGTTGTGTTGCAGAAGCCAGTAAGCAACCTACACAAATGCACAAAATAGAATATCTGGTTAAAAAAAGCAGGTCCAACTAATGGAATTTTAAATATATAGGAGAAAATAATATGATTTTTCTGTACCTTAGCCAAATTAGTAGATTTTCCAACTCCATTAACTCCAACAAACACAACCACATATGGTTTCCTTTGCTCCTTGGCAGTATGCACATCCCTCAATATGTCAATAGATCGCCTTGGGGTTAAAATACGAACAAGTGCATCTTCCATTGCTGTCTGCATTCATTTTTCAAACCATAGCATTAGTATGAATGTTAAGGAATAAATATAAAGAAAAAGGCAGTATCACATGTTGACAGCTCAAGGATAGTAACGCACATGCACTGTTGAAGATATCCTTGTAAATGAACCAAGTTTTTTGCCTTCAAGACTTGCTGCCACAGACTCACATAGTTTCTCAGCTATTTCCTCGGCCTACAAGAGACACAAAATGTAAACAAAATTAGCAAGTTTGGTAACAAGAAAAAAATATAACAATTGATAACCATTTATATATTAACTATGTCGAGGATAGATGCATACCACATTCTTGGTCATGAGTCTGTCCTTCAGAGCTTTCAAAGCCGGTTCCAAATCCGACTTCTCCAAATTGGCCTTTCCAGCAATACTGGGCATAAAGATGCACATGAATATTCTTATAAGTCACTCGAGTTTAAAGAAGGAATTTGCAAAGAAGTACTAAAACTAAAAGCAGGTGCAAGTTATTTGCATCAAAACAACACAATAAGCTTCATCAATCCAGTCGATACCAGCAAAAGGAAAATGGAAACTGGGCAGCATTCCTAGATTTAGAAAAACGGAACTTAATTCAAAATGCCACATAGTTCTCTATTAGAAGTATGACCACGAATAACTCTCAATATATTTCATTCCATTAACCTTTTCCCCCAACAATTTATGATCCCACCTCCAACTCCTTTCCTAAATTTCTTAACACCAATCACTGTGCATCTTGCCAATGAATGTGTATCTTGAAGAGAGATCACGTATTACACATTAACGTGTCAAAATCAATATCCACAAGGTTCCTACTCAATAAAATCTATCACATAACTTTTGTCACCACTACCAGATCACAGGGATAATCATCAAAACAATCCAATTCTCCAGGTATCGGTGTAAAGGCAACAATGACACAAACAGCAAAATCGTCACAGAAAAGTAGAAAAATCCAATGTACAGCAAGCCCATATATAATTTTTCAAGAACCACGCCACCAAACCAGTAATATATAAAGCAGTAATTATAAAGCAAATGAAACACAATAATAAAACAAATGAAATATATAATAAGTAAAGACAAATTTCATATTTTCACGACATATGCAATGAAATCCTACCTCTGGAACATAGATGAAAACCAACCCTTTTTCTTAGCCTCAGGCTTGCTATCCTTCCCAGTATCATCATCATCATCTTCATCCTCGCTATCACTGCTAAGAACCTCTTCTTTATCCATCATACTCTCCCCTTGTTCTTTAGCCAGAAAGTCAACCTTTTTATCCCCATCTCCCTCCCCATCAAGGTGATCCGTAAAGTCCAGTTTGGTTTGCGGAGGGGAATCATCCCAAACCCTGTTTTTCTTAACCACCTTTTTTGGTTCAGCCTTGGCAGCAACAACGGCCTCTTTCTTCTTCCCGTTCCCATTTCCACTGCCCCCTTTTCCTTTAAGCTTCTGCAGCCTATTTACATCAAAAGCCCCTATATTAGCACTCTCATTCTCTTTCCCAATATTCACACTACCATTACCACTACTCTTCAAGTTAGCATTAGAATTATTCTTAGCTACAACAAAACCACCATTCTCAATTCTACGCCCTTTCTTCCCATCACCATCCCCGTCACTCTTTTTTTCTGTCCCAGCGTTTTTCCCTTCCCCCTGCCACGTGCCGTTTGGCTGTTTCCTTTGAGGAGCCACCGCGGGGAGGGGATTCGTTTTCTTCAAATTCTCGGCGCGTGCCTCGGCCTCGATCTGCAGCTGGCGGAAGATCTCGTCAAAATCTCGGTATTCGGTTTTTTGGGGTTGGTATAGGCCAGAGAATTCGCGCTTGACGGCGGCGAGTAGATCGTCGACGTAAAGGAGGTGGAGGATGCGCTGGTAGACGGCGACGAAGACGAGGCCGAGGTCATTGTGGAAGGTCCATTTGAGGCAGTAGGAAGCTCCAGGTGCGTCGTAGGTGAAGCTCGCCGCACCGGATCGCTCCTCCAGGAGGCACGATCGGATCAACGTGTCGATCGGAGACCCCTTGAGGGCATTGGTGAAATGGTTGCAGGTCCAGAGGATCAAGCCTCCGCGCGTGAATATCAGTAATTGCTCCAACATCTTTGATCACTGCAATGCCACAAACAGTCTGAGATAGGTTTTTTCTGATTTGGGAAATTGAAAAAAAAAATGGAAAAGATGGGTTAGGTTTGTGGAGGATACGGGAAATGCAGAAGATGATGGAACACGCACTGACACGTGCTAGATTGATTGATTCCAGAGCCGGTGGAAACCGCGCACGCCGTCGTTGACTAGGACCGTCTAAGCCGACGTCGTTTCGAGGTTGATTTTTCTCTAAAAAGGTTAGACAGATATTATTTTTCAAACTACCCTTCTTCCTTTTATTTATAAGATTTATAATAATCTTTTACTTTTGTTTTGTCTTTTAAATCTGTAAACTTTATCATTTTAAAACCGTCATTATTTCAATTTTAAGATAACATTTAAAGTTACAATTTGACTGATTTTTTTATCATTTTCATTATATTTTCAACAACATATTGACAATTGTTTGGTTTGAACATTGGTTAGGTCTTGTGGTTTGATTTAGTAAAATCTGATAAAATAAGTTTCTCTCTGCTTCAAAATTTATGTTAAAATTAAAGTCGGGAACTATTTCAGTAAAAGAATCAAATTTGCCTCAATTCTTGATGGAAATAGAAAAATTTAAGTATGAAAGGTTATACTGAATCCCATAAATAAGATAACAAATATAATAAGATTAGTTTGCTAAATTTTTATTAGCTGTAGAACGAACTTTTTAGACAAAAAATATTTAAGCGAACTTCGTATTAATTTTCTGTAGAGATTCTCATATTAATATACTATTGTTTTTCTTTTTCTATCGTTGCTGTTGGAAAAATATCACGGTGATATCTTTCATACATTATATTCATCACTTATTTATTTATTGTTAAAAATATATCGTTTACCTTTATCTTATTAAAAAATAAAAAAAATTATATGGAATTTTGAAAAGATAATATATATATATATATATATATATATATATATATATATATATATATAATTACAATTGCATAATGAGATTTTTTTAATCATTTAAATTCCTTTAAGTATTAAATTAGATATTACTCTTCTTTGTCTTTTTAAATTAAATGTTCTTGCAATCCAAATTACAACTTCACTCCAAATAAAGGTAATGACAAAAAATATTAATTAGCTTGTGATTAGTGTTATTTATATTAAATACTAGGTTTATAGGATTTTATTTATTGATTTTTATTTGTAAGGTTACTAGAATTAGTTTGTCTAATGATGATTTTGGTAAAATGGTTTAACTCTTGATTTTATTTCTACTGAAAAATAACAAAATTAACATTGGCTTACCTGTAACTAGGATGATATATTGTTGCTTGAGACCGACACAATATCGTTCTTCGTTGTGTGTAACATCTTAAGATGGTCGAGAACATATATAAGTTGTCACACATATTAGAATCAAGATGATCTCATAATCGATTTAACTAAAATATTCATGTATGTTAATTTTCATTATTCGATTAATTTACAAGGATTATTTTGGTTTTGAAATTACAACGAAATAACAACAATAATAATTACTACTATTATTATATAGTGTACATAAAAAAATTCAAATAATTTTTTTATTATTTATACTATAATATGTTACTAATTTTATATAAAATAATCATATAATAATAATCCTTAAATGTATATAATATTGATGAGTTTTTATCGAGGAGATAATTTAAAGATATATAAAAACTTTAGTTGTGATGCTTTTATACTTTTTATACCCCAACAAGACATGCATTCATAATACTTTGATACAAGAAATTCTCATATACATCGAGGAGAAAATTTTCATTATCAGGATTTGCACTACAATAATTTTTTAAATTTCAAAATTATTTTTATCGACAAAAATAAATTCGTAAGTAAACTCAAATTTTACTAATGAATTTTATTATTAAAATTACCAATAAATATTTCTATTAATAAAATCTATTAGTGAGATTAGTTGTAAATTAAAATTTGTATTACCGTTAGATAGTTCTATCAGTAAAGTATTTTATTAATAAATTTCATTAATAATTTGTAATTTATACTACCAACAAATGTTTCTATCGATAAACTCGTTAATAAAATGAGCAATAATTTTTTCGTTAACTTTGATGGAATTTTATTTTTATATATTAAAAAGAAATGAGTGAGAAAAATAAGATAATAAAGAATACAAGGAATATGAGAAATATAAACAGAAAAAAAAAATGTGTAATGACAATATGCGATGACGATGATGATGTAATGACCGTGAAAGTTGGAAGGAGAGAAAAAGGAAGAGTCTGAGGAAAAGATGACCACGATGGAGGGGTGTAAGAAAGAGGAGGGGGGTGAATGATAAGAGGATAAATAATAAGAGAAATATAAAGAAAAAGAAAAAGGTGAAGGGAGGGAGAGAATAAAGAAAAAAATTTAAAATTGCAACATTTACCAAATATAACAATAATTTTATAGACAAAATTGTCATCATTAATAATTATGGAGGAATTTTGTGATTCGGGCTTGTTCTTTTGAGTGGATTTGAGAGAATTTGAAAATAATTTTTTTTGTCGTTTTTTTGAGCAAATTTGAAGGTAAATGAAAGTGAATTTGAAAATAATTTTTTTAATTTGTCACGGCAATACAATTCTATACTAATTCTCACAAATTTTATTTTCAAATTCACTCTCATTTATCTTCAAATTCGCTCAAAAAAATAACAAAAAAAATTATCTTCAAATCCTCTCAAATCCCCTCAAATTCATTTCCTCAAATCCACTCAAAAGAACAAGGTTTAAAATTTATCATCGACAACTTTACCGATGAATTGATAGTTAGTTAATAAATTTAAACTTTCAAGTAATTTTTTGTTATTATTCATGGATTGTATTTTGTTAGTAATATGCAATTTTTTTTAGAGTTAGATTTATGGAATGATGATGACAACTAACTCAATCTTAAAAATATATAATTAAAAATTTAACATATTAATTATGAATGTAATTAAGCCATTTTCTCAGTTTTAGCCTAATTATATTTAACATATTAAAAATTAAAAATATATTTATTATGAAATTAATATAGTATACAAATTTAAAATACGAAAATGTATAATTTAAAGAAGGCCAGCCATCGGACGAATTTTAAGAACTAACAACACCTTTTTTGCATTATTACATTCCAATACTTATAAGACTATAGTATATATATCAACGCACATGCCATGTTGTAAAAGAATTTATGTTTCTTTTTATAAATAAAAAAAATGTTGTTCAACAAGTACATATTTAAGACTTAGGAAGCCACCATCATGTAATAAAAAACTTTTAATTAGCTATTAATTTACTCGTTAAATGGAAATAAATTAGTTTTTTACACGATTGATTGGAAAAAAGTGAGGAGAAAAGAATTTAGTTACTCAATAATAACTGTATATGACATTTTTTGGTAAAAGACTTAATTAAATTTAACAGTTTTTATAAATTTGAGGTAATATTATTTTTTTACTAAGTATTTAAAATTTAATATTTTTCAACGAATCTATTATTTATTTATTTTAATTAGATAACTTCTCGTCTAGTTATTTTATTTTATTTTTGTCTAAGAAATATGAAATTTCATAATTAATATAAAAGTGATATAAGATAACAAAGTGGTTGTGTTGATTAATGAGACCGTTTTCTTTATTCAATATGTGATTTGTCGTTTTACGTAAAACATAATATCATCTTGAACCAATAAAAAATCCTATATTTTTTTAACACGTGAAGTCAAATGATCAATAATTAATTAATAGAAAAATTAAAGAAAAAACTGAATTAAAGATATGAAAGTTTTAAGTATTAAATAAGAAAAAGAATTTAATAAAAATTCAATTAAAGTATTGAAACTTAACTTTGAGCCATGAGGGGTGAAAAGTAAAATTGATTTAGTAGTTTTGTATTGAATGTATGATTGGAATTTTGTTTGAGAAAATAATAGCGTGCAACATTTATGAGTCTTGCAGCATCAGTAACAGCACTCTGGAACAAAAGTGAGGCGACAAGAGCTAGCGTTTTCTTGTGAGCCCTCGACTTAATGGTTGCAAAAAGGGTTGGGGCCACCTCCAACCACTGTCTTATATGTCAAGGAATCCATGTTTACGATGGAGGTCTGAATCATCTTAAAATAGAAAAGAATTTTAAGTCTAATTTAATCTTACAAAATTGATTTATAGAATAAAATTTATGTTTATTATAGAATATAGGATTAGATATTAATGGACAGTTTGAAATAGACTATAATCTATGACTTTAATACTATGTTAAAATATAAACTTTAAATCTAATTCAACCTCACAAAATTTGTCTGTAAAGTGAGGTTTGTACACGTATCTGTATATATTATAAAATGATTTTATCTCTAGTCGATGTGAAACCTTTAACACGATTATTAAAATTTAGCATTGACTAGTGATAAAATTTTGTAATCAATTAATGATAAAGTCTCGATTAGTGATAAAATCTCGTATCGATTAAAGACAGAATCTGATATTAAAATCTTAGTATTAATTAGTAATAAATAAAGTTTTGGACAATGGTATGTTAATAACCTTTTTTAATAATTTTTTTACAATAGATCATGTATAACTATTTTATTGATTTGTATATTTGAAACCGACAAATTACGTAAAGCTTAAGTTATTGTAAAAAAATCGTTAAAAAAGACATTTTCCTAAAGTTTTTGTCCCGTGATAAAACGATAAAAACAGTTATTTGGTGGATTTTTAGGTCTCCTTTAAACCTCAGAACAAAGAACTTAATGCACCGCACACTCGTTCACCCTCATTTTTCATTCTAACTATCACCTGGTCAACATGGAATAAACTATTCTTCACTCTCTTCCAAAACCACAGATAAAATAATTCTTCATTCATTCAACACCATTAGTTAGCTGGCTTCAGGAGGTTGAAGTCATCGCTAAGCTACCTCATGTTACACAATCTTCCAATCCAACTTTTATATCTATTTCATTGAAACTTAGTCAAAACGAAGCTTAATCAATGAAGCAACTGGAGTATACCTTATAGTTTCACCCAATTGTGTGCTGTCTCTATATAGTTTTTAGTGTTGTTTATTATATTTCAGTCAAACACAAAGCGAACTGTAGCCGTCTATATTGGATATATCATTGCACTGCATCCTTAGCAAAGGAAAGAGAGAAAAAAACTTCTCTCAGAAAACCATATTATATGTATCAAGAAACAACATTGATGACATAACTGGCTACTGATTTAAGTTTTTAAAGCATAAGACAGAATTTCATTTGTTATTCTGCGAGTACCGAGAGAGAGTTTTCATCTACAATTTAGAAACATTTATACAAGACTGATCTATGCCACATTGAGTCTAACTTGTATAATTTTGAAAAACAGTGACTCTAAAACTTTTTACCAGTTTATGAGCATAACCCCAAAAAATCTAGAAGTGAGAATATCTAACATATGTGTGATACTGATGGCCATTCATTTGAAAACTTTGAATGGTCATTTGAGATTGAGATTGAGACTGAGATTAAGAGAGGGAGGGTCGGAGAAAGCAATATGCATACTATGTATTTATATATGTTTGTTTTCTAATTTGTTCTCATCGGGCATGGGTATCTGATTAAAGTTTCAGTTGCCTTGTACTACTCTCTTACTCTCTCTCTTCGTATCCAAGTTGGCATGCAAGTTGTCTTTAGTAATGCAACCGAGTCCACCCTATGAGGAGTACCTTATAATTGAGGTATCAACATCCTCAACAGTTCCATGATCGTATGCCTATATATATATACATATATATAAGCTGTCTTGCATATATAATTCTGGCTATAGCTACTACTACCCTTCCCATCTCTTTTCTCTCTCTATATATAGATCTAGTACAAACAACAGTTTTAGAGTCTTACTAGTACTTAGCAGAGAAATATAGACTGAGAGAAAGAGGGAGAGGGAGAACATATTAAATATATATAAATTCTACTTGCCCTTAAACCCCTCTGGCGTGTGCTATTAATATATAGCTACAAATTTAAATTAGAGTGCAAAATAATGATGGCATTCCAAAGGAAGGTTCATACCTTCTTCCTGTGCTTATTATCAATCTTTGTATTTTCTTCCCTTGTTGCTGCTGCTGCTGTGCCAAAACAGCAAGAACAAGATCGGATCTCAGCACTTCCAGGGCAGCCACGTGTGGCATTCTCTCAGTTCTCAGGTTATGTCACTGTGAACGAGCAACATGGTCGAGCACTCTTCTACTGGCTCACTGAATCTCCCTCTTCTCCTCAGAATAAGCCTCTTGTTCTGTGGCTCAATGGAGGTTAGTCTATGATTCTATATATATATATATATATATATATATATATATATATATATATATAATATATATATATATATATATACATATATATATATATATGTATGTATGTATATGTATATCTACATATATATTGTGTGTGTGAGGGAGAGCTTTAACTCCTCACCTTCAATTCTACCTACTTTTTCTTTTCTTTTCGAGGCACCGTCAGTTGAAGATACATATTTCTTTCCACCTTTGACTACAATACAAGTTAGAGTTTCATTCTGTTAGTTTATACCACACAAATTATAGAAATAAAGCTATAATTATCATTGGAAGAAACAACATAAACAGTAACTGCTGTTTAGTCTACATATGTATTACCGTAGAAAGATATTATATTTATGTTGGCGATTTAACTGTATGTGCTTAGCAGAAGGTTTCGTGCATCCTCAAAAGCTTTGCAAGTTAATGAGGAAATGAATTGTTATTGCATGCACCAGCTAAGAATCACAAGAACTGCCTAAACACAGTAGGCTTTTCTAACCAAAACGATTGAACATTTCATTTGACAGATGAATTGTAGTAAAATCCAAAGGGTGTTGAACATTCGGTATAAGACAACATTAAGTTAACTGAAATTGAAGTAAGTTGTAAGGATTTTGAAAATTAAACTCTGGTTTATGCATATTTACAACTGAAGTTTTCTGGTAGGTTTGCGTAATTAAGTTGTTCAGTATTCCATAGCGTTGCATATTTTTGAAGTGTTGATAGCTTGTGTTTCCGTGACTTTGTACTTTGCTGAACCATTAAGGAAAAACCTTACACTATTGCACATGTTGAGTGTTGACCGTTCTACGAAATGACCAACCCTATCTAGATTGGTCTATTAATGCACCCATCTACCTCTCTGTCACGCTTGACTTTACAATCTTCACTATTTCCCTTCTTTTCCTTTTCTCTTTTGCTAAAAAATAACTGTGTTTTCTTCTACCATCTTCCACTGATTCGGAGGAAGAAAAAATGAGAACAAGCACTTCAAGAAAAAGCAGAAGTCTTTCTGCACAGTTGGAGAAAACAAAAGAAAAATAGAGCCAAAAATAATAAGGAAAAAAAAAAAACTAGGGTGACCCATGTGTGACCTCGTGATCTAACTCTGTCTGTATCTTTTTTGTGCCATTTCTGACATATATTCCCTGTCTGGAAGAACCTATTCCATACTTTACCCAAGAAAAAACAAAACCTTTTTGTTCCCTCTTTGTATTTTAGGTAGAAAACCAAACAGAAACAACAGCAACTCAACGCACAGTGAACTCTAAACCTTTCCATTTTGTACCTTCAAAAGATGCTTATTTTCTCATTAATTATCCCTTTTTTGGGTACCTGTCTCTCTCAAAATTTTTTGGGCATTTCTTATTTTTCTTGGAATCCACTATTCAACCAGAGTTGTTTGACCTTTTCATTTATTTTCTAAATTATACGTTTCCAGAATTTAATTGGAGTTCAGGATAAAGTTTACCTCAATTAATTCATGAATTATTGTTATGGCATTAAATTCATTATTTTTTTAATAATTACTTTAATCACGTGTAAGATTATCTCCAATTATTTAAAACAGTAAAAGTATTTATACAAACACTATACATGTCATATCTGAATTACTAATCAATATATATATATATATATGAACAAAGTATTACTGTTTTTTAATAGTATCTTTAAGCTGTGGTTGCAATTTTTTAAAACAAAAACCTTAAGTAATCAAAAGGTATTGTTGGTATAATCATTAATGAAACCCCATCTGACAAAGACAAAATTTTCAAAAGAAAGTCAAGACTTGGTAATGCTACTGTGGTCCCGTCCCATCCAAATTCTGGGACCAGAAAGTTTTAGAACTTTCCCCACACTCGTCTGAAACTGTATTAGACAACAAACCAAAAAGTTATAATGGTTGAAATTTAAGGCCGAAAACTTTATGGCTTAATTAGAGAATGTGGTAGGTATTATAAGGATTTCCACACTGCACTTGCATATCCATATCAGTTCTCTGACTGGGATGATGCAAGTTTGTGTAGTAATTTTCTTAGTGTATGTCTTAAGTATGGCTGAATATACAACCTTAAAGCTTCAAGTAAAACATGGCAATGAAACTAAGTATCAAACATTAGTTTCCTCAATACACAAAAGGGCATCTGCATGATTGCTCTTGCATGTGTGAAATCACAGTGAACTGATAACTTTTGCATTTCTGGTGCAGGGCCTGGATGCTCATCGGTAGCATACGGTGCATCAGAGGAAATTGGGCCATTCCGTGTAAACAAAACTGGATCTTCTCTATATCTCAACCCAGATGCATGGAACAGAGGTAATGGCCATTGAATCAACTCTCATTATTAGTAAACTGGGTCACTTCACTACATAGGATTTGTAATTCACATCGTTTACAAATGTAGCACATGTTTTTATTAAGATTTCTCTTTTCATCCATGCTACCACCTTTCAGAATGACGATATATAATGAAAACACAATTTTCTTTCTTTTTTCAAATTGGTTTTCAGAAGCAAATATTCTTTTTCTCGAATCGCCTGCTGGTGTTGGCTTCTCATACACAAATACCAGCTCTGATCTCAAAACTTCAGGGGACAAAAGAACAGGTATAAGTAAATCTGAAGTGCTGTTGAATTTAAGGGAGTTTGTCACCATTTTCATAACCACTGTTATTCTATCCTAAGAATTTCAAATTTGTAACACAGCTCAGGATGCACTGATTTTCCTAATCAGATGGATGTCAAGGTTTCCACAGTATAAATATAGGGAGTTTTACATTGCTGGGGAGAGCTATGCAGGTACTTGAACTGGCAACTTTAAATTAATGTCTGAAAATCTTGATCTGACATTTGGTGTTAATATTTTATGCTTTAGGGCACTACGTCCCCCAGTTGGCTAAGAAAATCCATGACTATAATAAAAAGAATCCCCAAATTATTAATCTCAAAGGGTTCATCGTAAGTCAATTCTTTTTCACTCAATATATATGCTAAGGATCAAAATTACATCTTTCGTTTAGTAATACAATGCACTTTGCTTGTGATATGAAACTGCAGGTGGGAAATGCTGTGACTGATAGCTACAATGATGGGATTGGAACCATCACATATTGGTGGAGCCATTCTATGATATCCGATCAGTCCTACAAATCCATCCTCAAGTACTGCAATTTCACTTCAGAAGAAACATCTAAAAAATGTGATGATGCTTATAGTTATGCAGTTAACTATGAATTTGGAAAAATAGATCAGTACAGCATCTATACCCCAACGTGCCCAACATCACAGAACAATACTGTCAAACACATACGATTCAAGAATCTTCATATGATTTCAGGATATGATCCGTGCACTGAAAATTATGCAGAGAAATACTATAACCTTCCGGAAGTGCAGAAAGCAATGCATGCAAATGTTACCGACATTCCTTACAAATGGACTGCTTGCAGGTTTGGTTTTTTAACTAAGTTTTACTGTTATAGCAGAAACTAAATATCTTGCTTTAATAAATTGAAATAAAAACTCAGTTCATCTAATTGTATGAATTTACAAGTTTCAATATGCCTTTGGTTTGTTGCACAGTGAAGTGCTCCTAAAGAATTGGAAGGATTCTGAAATTTCTGTGCTGCCTATATACAAAGAGTTAACTGCTGCAGGATTGAAAATATGGGTATTCAGGTACGGTTTTAAATCGTTTCTTTACATACAAATATAGTCATAATCGTTAAATAAAAAATAGTTTCAATTATTTCATATATATATTTTATGAAAGTATTTATCTTCATCTCATTCACGACCTATTCAAAGTTTGACATCCTTTGAAATTCGTAGAAAACTTCAAATGTTTTAGTACCATATTTTTTATTCGATTCTTGTAATTAAAATGAGTGGAGACAATATATATATATATATATATATATATATATATATATATATATATATATATATATATATATATATATATATATAAAAGAGACTCATTATTATTGATTAACTTTAAAATAGGTTTATTATAAATAAAAAATAAAAATAATATGATACTTTGTTTGCTCATTGCTTACAGTCTCTGATTTTAATTTTTCTTAAAAACCATCATACTACTTTATAAAATGTACCAACTCTGTGAAAAAAATTATTGCATAAAAAAGACATTATTATGTCTTTAAAATATAAAATAAAATACAAAAGAAATAAGAAAATATTGAGATTTAGAATTATTCTTTGAAAAAATAATTACTATTTAATAACCTACTTGAGAGATAAAATAGTCATAACAAAAACGAAATTTTATATTTGTAAAAAAAAATAATGTTAAATAGGTGTAAAATTTTGTTGGATGTGAAAATTTCATTTTCCTCCATCTTTACTTTTTAGCATAGAATTTTGTCTGATAACCTAGACCCTACATGCATAACCTCAGCATCAGCATAATAAGAATCAAGAAGCTTTGAAATATTGTATGACTATGCAGATATATATATATATATATATATATATATATATATATATATATATATATATATATATATATATACTTCATAATATAGAAACTCACAAACACTGTTTTGGTTTTGCTATAACACAGCGGGGACACAGATTCTGTGGTTCCAGTGACTGCCACGAGGTTTTCTCTGAACCACCTTAACCTAAGCATCAAAACTCGTTGGTATCCATGGTACTCTGGTGGACAGGTATTACAGTTAATTAACTATATTTGAAGACCATAAAACATGCATATTACAAGTACCATGTTTGACGCTGAGGTTAACATATGTGGTTGCTTATTAGGTTGGTGGATGGACAGAGGTGTATAATGGTCTAACATTTGCAACAGTAAGAGGAGCTGGCCATGAAGTTCCTTTGTTTCAGCCAAAACGAGCTTACACTCTTTTTAAGTCCTTTTTGGCAGGAAAAGAACTACCAAAACATTGACATGCATGCACTGTGACACGTTCATTCATGTTAAACCAATGCACCATTCATTTATATATCTTATAGTTTCTGCTTCCACAATTACACAGATTCTACTAATAACTTGATCGTTTTTTCACAGGATAAAATCTACTTCCACTAGTAATTAAAGTCTCTGTTCATTCACTCAGCGAGAAATGTTGTAATAGAGAAATTAGAGATCCTGTATACAATAATGCTATCATAAGTTATTTGTTATTATGTATTCTATTTAAGAAGACTTTCATATTTATTTGAAAACTCACATCAATGTTAAAATCTTTAGATCTTATAAATAAGAACGTGGATATTAGATAAATAAAACATGTAAAATTTTTATTGTTTTTAAAGTACTTTTAACATTTCTGAAAAGGAGAAAAAAAAGCAATGATAAAAATTAAAAGACAACGGAAAACTTGTTTTGAACAGATTAAAGGTGAAAGAACAAACAATTGAATAACCTGACACAAGTTTTTATTGGTGTTCTGTGCTACAGAATACTTTTAATTCAAAATGTATACAAAATATGAATTGAATATTTTTATCAGAATGCAAAAATAGTAAAATACAAAAGCAACTGCATTAAAAGAGTAACTTTGTGAAAAAGAAGAAGAAGAAACTCCATAGCTAAAGATTTTTCCTTTTCAAAATGTATCTGTACTCTAAATATCATTGACTCTGAATATTATTATCTCTGCTTATAAAATCATAGGAAAAAGGTTTGGAAAAATATCGCCCACCGTGGGGCTCGAACCCACGACCACAAGGTTAAGAGCCTTGCGCTCTACCAACTGAGCTAGACGGGCTTTTGATGAGGAGATTTGTAAATAATGAAATTACTTAAAAAGTTTTCTCCAACCCCAATCCCATAATGATAAAGGGAAAAAGTTTGAAACTTTATTGAACTTAGGAGCAACGCGAAGGAAAATGAATGAAGGGAGGGGAGGAATTGATAAAAGGCAATTGTTTTTGCTTGGAGGGTGAAAGGTGGAAGCGAGTACATAATGGAGATGCTTTGGTTGAATGGATGAATTGGACAACGAGACTGAAAACTCGGTTTGTACTTGTGTTTAAGATTAGTCATAGATTGGACCAATCGTAAGGTAAGAACAAGTGATCCCTTCGAATTGCTTTCATTGTCGCATGCCATGTGTTTCTCACTTGTTACTGTCAAATTTACACCTCATCAAATAGGTCATCATCACTCTTCCTTTTCCTCTCAATGATTTCAAAGAAGCTGAATATAAATGTGCCCTTAATTTCAACTTCCGAACTTCAGTTTTACGTCACAAACCTGAATACAAGATGCTTAGAAAGAACTGTAAAAACTGTAGATTTATGTTTCATATATCCATATGAAGCCAGATATAACAAAATTTTTGTTTTTTTAAAATGTTTAGTGATTTTTTTTACCGACATGAATTTTTACTAATTAACTGGTTAAAAGCTCAGTACTTTTTTCATTAACATATATGTTAGATAACAGGGAATATGAGAAAGCTAAAGGGTGATTGACGAGACTAACAGGTAGCAGTGGTGAAATATTGACCGACAAAAACGTTAACAGGTGCACTAAACGAAACCCCAACATGAACAGACACCAGCAGCTTTATTTTACCCCTCTGTTCACTGCTCACCTTTCAGAATCTTGGTGTTGTAAGGAGAGTTCTCTGCAATGCGTGTGCTAGTTTTAAATTTCTTACCATTGTTTCTGTGGATGCTGAGTAGTGGGTGGGTTCACCTTTTGTACAACCAATACTACCCCTATCACCACACACAATAACTACATTGCCACCATTACAAGTTTTCCACCCAACATAACATGCACTTTAGTTGCAGTACACTTGAAAATAATTATAACCAAACTTTTTAATTTATGTGCAAGCGGAGATGGTGAGAAGAAGAGATGAGATCTGAAAATGTGGGAGATAAAGGAAAAGAAAGAAATGGTGATGGAGCTTTCAATGAAGAGAATTAGTGGCTATTAAGTAGGTAGGTTGGTGTGACTCACAAAAGTCTGAAAGTAGGTGCTGGTGGGATCTTCGTAATTCCATTCATGAAGATGGAGGAAACATTAAATATAAAGATAGGGATTGAGTTGGGAGTGTGTAGAAGACAAAGTACCCAATCAACCCTTCTCTCTAATGGTAAAGGTATAGAGTGAGTGAGGCACTAAAATGATGTAATCCATGGGAAAATAATGTGGCAATTTGGCAAATGGTTGGTGTGTGTGTGGGATTTTTGTTGTTTACTTTACCCGCTTCATGATGAAAAAACAAAGGATGTTGGGTTTTCTCTTTTCTCCACCCAGGACACGGGTGAAAAGCAGAAAAAGAAGCATGAAAATGAATGAGAAGGGTAGACAGGTAAATGCAGAGCAATTGACCATTGAATTAAAAAAAAATAAATAGAAAAATGGTTAGAAGAGTGAGGTGAAAGGAGATGGATCTGTATGATTCCTAAAAGCCACCATGGCACGATGAGGGAGGTGGGTTTGAGAAGGGCAACAAAAACCAAACAACTGAAAGCCAAAAGAAAAGCAAAGCCTAAAAATAAGGTTGGAACCAACAACTGCTACAGCGTAGCAGAGAAACAGCGTCATCCCATCATCTCATTTATCTATCCCTTTGCCTTTTTTCCAGCCCCTAATCTATGTATCTATCTATCTATCCATATCTATCTTCAATACCCTCTTTCTCTCTCTGACCCATTCGCATTACCAATTTCTCTCTCTCTCTCTCTATCTACACAGACACAACACAACACACAAGGAAAGAAGAAACATGGAAACTCCACGCATCCATCCTACCATCAAAACCAAAGAGTCCACACCACCCAACCCAACCCCTCTATCTGTCTTTCTCTCTCATCAATGGCCCAGCTGGACCAAAATTTATGTAGAACAAAGAAAAACAAAAAACAAAGAATGGGAAACAAAAGAGAGAAGTTAGATGTGTTCAAATGTCCTCCAACCAAACCCACCATACATCTCTCTCTCTATTTCACTCTTTCTCTCTCATCACAACTATGTTCCCCGAATTGCCCTTCTGCAAGCCCCCAAAAAATCCCATCTTCATCACTGCTCTTTCAAAACAACAATATTTTTCACCGAGTTATGTGGGCTTTTTGGGTTTCTTTGTCTCGGTCAGAGTTTCTCACAGAGAAAACAGGAAAGCGAGAACCTTCTTACCCCTTCACCTCTTCTCTCTTTCTTGGGCCTCTCTTTTCCTATTTCTTTCACTCACGTTTTGTTCCATCACCCCACCCACCCACCCAACCACCCACCTTCTTCTTTCTCTCTTTCTGCCTTTCCCCTTTAGTTTTCGTTTGCTCTTCCCTTCTGGCTTCTCTTTTTTCTCTCTGATCTCATGAAGAAGATGAAAGCCGTTGTCTCCATGGACCCTCCTTATGACCTCTATCAGGATCAGAGGACTCGGCTGAGGCACCACAGTCTCTTGCAGGATTATGAAGACTTGCACAAGGTAACGCCTTCGTCTTCCCCTCTTCTCTATTTTCCTCCAAGATTCAAATTTTCGCTTGTGGGTTTCTCTGGATCTGATTTTTCACTTTATGTATTCCGGGCTTTTTCTTGATTTGGGGCTATGATGGTTTTTTGTTCTTAAAATTAAGGGTTTTCTTTTTTGGAGGGAATCAATAAAGGGATCGTGTGTTTTGTTTTGTATGTATGAGTATTTGTTTGGTCTAACGGGTCTGTGATGGTTGATTGTTGTGAAAATTGAAGGGTTTTTTTTGGGGGGGAACAATGAAGGGGTCTTGTGTTTCGATTAATATGCTTGTTTGATAGTTTGTCTGGATTTGATCCGTGTTTACGTTCCGATCTGATGGATTATGGATTTGTTCTCATTTCTCTCTTTATGGTCTCTGTTTTCATCTCTCATATTTCTTTCTTCGTCTGTTTATTTCCCCACATATCAATTTTTTGGACTCCAACAAAAAAAAAAATTCTTATATGCCCAATTCTTGGGTATTTAATAACACAGCACAGTAGCATGTGTAGTGCTATTGTGATGTGAGTTCCCTTATTTTTGTTTTTCTTTCTTATATACTTTTAATAAAGCTCTACTCGGAACCTTTCCTCTGCACAGTTTTCAGCTTCAACCTCTTGGTTTTTCTGCCAATTACTTCTTTGTTTTGTTGTTTCTTGTGGATTTTGGATTTGTAAACCAAATTTGAACTAGTTATATTATGAAGAACTGAATCATACTTGATCTTTAATAGGTCTTCTCTTTTCTGGTTGCTAACTTAAATCCATGCCATTCCCTTGGCCTTTTATCCTAATTAGCTTTGTGTGTTTATGTTTCATGCCATTTATTTTCCGCTGGGTTTTCCACTTTATGTTATCCTGAACTCAATAATTAAATAATACTTATTGTTAGACAGTCGTCTTTTTCATGGTATCTCACTTTCGTTTTGTCAAGATAATTTCTTTTAGTTAGTATGTTTACGTGTCTATTTTCCTCATCAAGTCTTTTCTGCAGAGGTTTTTTGCCAACATAAGTACGCAAAAGCTGTTCTCATCAAATTTATATTTCTAACATGTTCAGGAAACAGAAGTCATGAGAAGGAAATTGCAGGATACTGAGCATAAAAGGTTGATACTTGAAGATGAAGTTAGGTAATGATTCATGCCTCAAAGTAGATTGTGGATCTTCATAGTTTGGAGTTTATTGTTATACTTAGTGCTTATCCACATCACTGTCACTCTTATGGCTGCAGATTTTTGAGGCAACGATACAAATACTTGCTAAAACATCCTATTCCAAAGCCTCAACCAAAGAAAGAAGTTGTAAAGTCCCAGAAGGTCAAAATTCAAGCTCCCATCATCTCGAAGGGAAAGAATTACAGTAGAAAGGATCATACTTCACGATCTCACTCTTCATCTCATTTGAACCCTAATGGAAAGATATCCAATGTGGCTGAAGTGCCATTGCAAAAAACTAGCCATCTGTTTGATCTAAACCAGAATGCTAGGAATTTTAGCTCTAGTAAAAAAGACAGTACTATTCACGGTTCTGCTTCACCAGCACTAGACTTGAATCACAAAGAAAGAATTCACAGCAGCAAAGAAGCCACAAAGAAGAGTGTAACTCCATTTTTTGACTTGAACCAGATATCGGTAATTAATGGCACATGCTGTTTACATCAGAAGTCCTTGTTTATGTTTAGTTGAAGTAATGCTCATAGTTTTCTCCTGTTTTGGGTGGTGTGATGCAGAGAGAAGAAGAAGAGTTGCAAGGCAACAGTGAGCCCATGAGGATTGAAGAACCAAAGAGAAGTACACAGAGAGTTGGAAGTGATGAGCAGCACAACGACATCAAGCTTTCAGCTTGTAGAAGTGTTGGCGATGGAGCAAATAGGGCAGGGAAGAGGAAGATTTCATGGCAAGACCAGGTTGCATTGAGGGTTTGATCTTTAAAAGTACAGTAGGCTGATTTCGATGCAACATATTTTTAACCTTCCATTCTAGTTTTATGTTTTCCTTTGTAAAGATAAAGCATACATTATAGAATCATATGTTCAATATATATATATATACATATGTATATGAGATGAAATGGAGAATTATGTTCTCCTAATTCATCATATCTTCTTCTCATGAGTTGTTTGATTTATCTTTTCCCATGGAAAGGTTCACCAAAATTGGTTTTAAAGTCCTTGGCTAAGTTGGGTGATCTTAGTTTCTTGTGCTTTGTGGCTGGATTTACTATGTCTTTTTGTTAGTTCAGTTGGCAGAGATTTGCTTTGTTCATTTTAGTATTGAAATTACGGAACACAAGATTCTTGGTTGTGTTCTACCTAACTTATGAACCATAATTAGAAATGTAAGTATAAAAGAATATTGTCTATTTTACCAGAATTTAGGCGAAGATGTTGGGACCTTGCTGCTAAAACAGAGTAGTAGTTGAATGTCTACTGTGCAAAAGTTGTTAAGAAATCTTGAAACATGTGTCTTGTACCAGAATTATTTATATAAACAAAGTCTCTGATTTTGTCCTTGTAATTAAGTTGATAGTAATTTAGATGAAGCTTAATTTTGGAAGAAAATGAGTGATGGCACTTTTCTCATCGAGTTCTACCATATGATTCGATTATCTTTTTTCCTGTCTTTAATAAAGTTTTTACTTTTGTTTTAGTTGACATGTGTAATATATTTTTAATATTTTGATAGTCTTTAATAAAGTCTCTTTTTTGTCATATTGGACTTTTAAAGAACTTCTATAATTTTGTATTTTATAGTTCATTGACAATTGTTTCAGTAGTGTTTGTATTTTTTTAATGTTTTTAAACTTTTATCTTTTGTCTTAATTTGAAAAGAACTTTTAAATTGAAGAAAATTGCGCCAACCAAAAAAATAAATAAATATATTGTAATATGTTTATTTATTATAATTTTTAATTCGATATCTCTGTATCATATACATATGATATGCTCCTTTTTATTTTTCTATTGAATATATTTTAAAATCATAACATTTTAAATTTCAAAATTATCATACAGTTAGATGCAACACTAAAACGAGAAATAAATTATCTATGTACAACGAATAATATATTACTTCATAATACAATTATGCTTTTTCTATTTCATTTATGTTATTTTTTTCTCAAATAGTTTCATTTAAACGATAGATTACAAATCAAAAATATAATATATACTATCATATGTAGAGATGTTATTTTATATGTATTCCGTTAACATTTTAAACAAATTAAAAATAAAACCTCTGGTTGGTCCATGAAAAGTGCTATAAATATACATTCTTAAATTAAAAGAAAATTATACGTGAATTATAAAAGTAAGAATTTAAATTTATTTGATAAAATTATGATTTTTTGCATGTATAAATTAGAAACTTATTTTCTTATATCAAAAACGTTATTGGGCAATATGTTGCAATTAAAACGACTGAAAAAAATAAATTTAGATATTAATTAATAAAATTTCAATGATAATTGAGAAAAAATTGTAGTTGAAGATAAAATTGAATTTTTAGTTAAAAAATATATTTTGAATAAAAGTATTTTTTAAATATTTATAATTTTTAATAAAAATATCTTTATACAAGTAATAAATTTGGTGGAAAGAAATAATATTATTTTATTTTTAAAAAAATAAAATTTAAACGAGAATACTTGACTCTAGTGACATTATTATTCTATTTCATAACAGAATGTCATATCATATCTCATAAAAAAAATATGTGAATAAAATGAATTTTTAAAAAAATTAAAATTTTTAAAAAATCATAAGATTGAACATTGTATAAGATTGGAACACTAACTCCAAATCTGAGATAATTTTATGGTTATATCACTTTCTCTCTCCTTTTGCATAAAAGACAAAATCAATCCTGGCACACAAATACATGCCCAAAGTATTCATTTAAACTTCTTTCTCTCTCCTATATGAACTTATTTACACTAATAAATAAATAAATTATACTGGTTTTGTTTTTCATTTTTATAAATTTACTAGGACAAAATAATCAATTTATTTGATTGATGAAATAACTCTATGAATAGTTAATATATTTAAAACATCACATTCTATTGTTCACATTGTACTTCTCTATATTAATTTTCACTGTGCAGTTCTCTATATTTCAAAGTTCACTCTATTATACAATATCTTATATTTTACCTTGTTTGGAACTAAACTATAACAATTTATTAAAAATAAATGTTTAATAAGAATTTTGACAATACAATAAACATTCCCCTGAAAATATATATAATCAACCTATCAAATTTAATCATTACAAAGATAAAAAAATGTCTCAAATGAAAATTAGATAACTTAACAATAGTTTCCTGAAATAGATAGCACTTATTTTTCTCATTTGTATTCCTGCAAACAATACATTTTTTATTTAATTTCTATTTTTTCTTTTCCTTCTATTTCAATCCAAACAAAAATGACAATGAGAATGTCTTGCAACTCAATAGGTGCTAAAATAAGACACATTATAACCCAAAGAGAAAAGTATTCATGAACCTAAGCAAGCACAAAGACATATAACATGTCTGTTACTCGGAATTTCCAGCAGCACAAACAGCATCAACAGAATTGTTTGGGCTATGTTTTTTAATATTAGCCAGATGCTTTTTTCCATTTTTATGACTCTGCATGATAATTTCTGAGTGAGTTCGAACTTGACAAAATGCACAATAAAAACTAAACTTCTTCCTTGTAGTCATTGCTTTGGTTTTCAGAACTTTTTCCTCAGTGGTGGTTTCATTTTCATTATCTGTGCCACCTAAATCTTGAGTTTTCTCCACAACCAAATCCATTTTTACGGGTTCCAGTTTGCCTTTGTATGCAGGCTTCATGCCAGATTGAAGTGTTTCACCATCCCGTCGTCTTGCAACCAATCCTGAATTCATGGTAGTAACCACTTTATTAGATTTCACACACTGGTTACTTTTCTGTAATGATAATGTTGTTTTGGTGTTCTTACCTATTTTTGGAGTTCTAGATGCTTCTTTAATCTTGTGCTTTTTCCCTTGAAGATGATCATTCAAGCCTTTTTCACTTGTGGTAACAATATGACATAATGCACATCTCCAATCATTCTTGGGTTTCTTCTCCAAACTAGATCCAGAATGTTTGTCATCACCCCGAAAAGAAGCCTCGAGTTTTCGCTTCACAAGATTAACGTCTAGCACCTCTCTGTGTAGCACCTCTTTGCACTTTGCACCAGAAAGAACAACATTTGGCTGCTGCAAGGTCATAAACAACATAATATATTACAATAACTAGTTAATTCAGATCTTAAACTTTCATTATAAAGTTAGTGATAAAATTACACTAGAAAGAAAACTGTACTACTTTGAAGATGATAGAATGCAAAGGCCAATAAGCACCAGTAAAAAGAAAAGCTGAATCAGTTTATGGATGGAACACAGCTAGACCTTTTACTGTTTGATAAATAAAACTAAATGAAGTTTAATGAAACCATTGCCCCGCATGGGACCTCGGAGAAATCACTGTTGACCAACAGAACAAAACACAAATCACACTTCCAATAGCCACGTGACTTGGGTCACTGTAAAGGATACTTTAATTATTATCTATACAAATCTGCTTTGAGTAGCTGGGAAAAGAAATCAAAATTATTTCCAATGCAACTGCTTTTATAACACAAAACATTCCACCTATGTTGAAACAAGGATGAAAACTGGCAAACAAAAAAATATATTCTCAAAGTAAATAAACCAGAAAAGTCGTCCTTCTTTTCATCTCCCAAACTGTTTCTGACTTATCCTGAAAAAAGAAAAGGCCCTTTATACACTACTCTCCCCACTCTTAAATAATTGTGTTACTATTAACTTAATTGTTTGAAACAAATTTCTCTCCAACTTTCAGTGTGATGATTTATATGTAAAAAATGGTAAGTAATGTTGCAAAATCAATTGTTAAGAATTTAAAAGAAGTTTTCTTTGAAAGATGTAAAAGTATATATTCTATACTAACATCAACTCAACAATTTTAACAAACTTTCTTACATTCAATTTCAACCCTCCAGTTTTCATCCAAACGGTCATGCTAAGAGAACATGCAGTAAATAAAAATAAACTGGACTAAACTTAGTTCCTCAATATACAACCTCCATGAAGGAACTGCAGTCCAAGTTGTTAACTTTTCACTTAGATGAAGATATATAACTCAAATTTTGAATACTTATTTAAATCTGAACTATCAAAATAAAAAATATTCTTCTGATATCAAGGTTCCAGAATAGATATCACCAAATGAACCAAACACCACAAAATATTCAAAGAAGATTCTTAAACAATGTGACTACTTCTTCCTAAAAATATTGTTTAATATAAAAAATAAAAAACTTTTCACAATCCAAACAACACTGTAAATATGAGATAAATAATTGAATATTAGATAAATCACTAACATTATTAGTCAGAGTTTCATTTGGCTTCTGCTTATAGAACTGTGTGATGTCAACTTTATGAGCTAACTGGGGTTGTGGTCCACCAAATATGTTGCTGTTATGAACAGAGTTTTGCAGTCTTCTTCCTGGGATCATAGACAGCGAAACTCGTTCACCACAAGTGATTCCAAGTGCTCTTTCCGACATCAGTTCCCTCCTCACCTCCTCTTCCAATTCCATCCGCCGTGCCATCTCCCCGGCGAGAATCTCTCTCCTTATTTCCTCTTTCTCCATCTCTCGCCTTATCTGCTCCCTTTCCATCTCTCGCCGGATTACTTCCTCCGGGTTGATCGGCACCGAAGTTGGGTACATTTTCGACCCCCGGATAATACCCGAAAAACCACCTGATACAAAATGAAGAATAAGACAAACCCATTCAACAAAAATGTTGTCTTTCAAACAGCTAACCAAATGGGCATGGTGTAAGAAACCTGAAATCAGAAAAGTGAAGGTTACCTCGTAATGGGTGACCGGAGACCAAAGGGACAGTGGAGAGAGCGAGAGTGCGCTGCTGCGGTAACAGTGTGCTTTGGTTTTCGCCATGACGAAACCTGAATTCCATTCGGAAAGAAAGAAAAAGCAGAGAGAGAGAAAAATAAGGAAAGAAAAGTGTTCCGAACAAAACAGAGACACTAATTGAGTGGGTACTAGATGTTTTGAAAGAGTGATTAAATAGAGGGAAACAGAGGGTGATGACACGCGCCTTGACGCGTTTGTTTGATTCTGGCCTTTTTATAAGAGAGTATGTAATCTGAGGTACCATTGATTCTGTTTATTTTTTCATTAGAAAGTAGAAATTGATTGTGTTTTGTCAATGTGATATTCAATTTTTTATATTTCAGTTTATTTTTAAACTCTTTGAAAATAATAAAAAGATTATTCTTTTATTCCAATTTTGAATGGGACCACCTGTTGTAGGCCCTGCAAAACTTCTTCTCAGTCTGACTTTGATTGGAATATCTCCATAACAAATTTCACCCCATAGTTTATTTGATTAAAAAATAATAATTAGATGTGCATAAATACTCAATAGGTTGAAGTTTTTTTATTATTCATGGTTAAAAATTATACCGTGGTTAAAAAACTGTAAATAGTAAATTAAATTATTATATTTATTTTTGTAATTAATAATTTAAATATTTTAAAAGAGAAACATTAACTAATTAATAATATTTTATATTTTTGCATTTATTTATTTTACTTATTATTGTGTTATTTATTATTTTAATTAGTTTCAGAAAATTTATCTTTAATTAATTAACTATATTTAGGGCATATTTACTAATAAAAGACTAACGAAGAAATTTAAAATCTCTAATAAATGAGAAAACTATTTTGTTTTCATATATGGTAGTGAGGATTGAAATTTATATGTTTCAAATTTAAAATTGTGATAAATGTCAGTTGGAAATAATGAAGTTAATTAAATTTCAATCATAAGGTTGAAAAATTAAAAGTATAAAACCTTTTACATAATAAAAGTAATATGTGCAAGACCTAGAATATATATATATATATATATATATATATATATATATATATATATATATATATATATATATATGTGTGTGTGTGTGTGTAAAATAAAAAAAAAATTAAAATGAAGAGAAGAACTTTTTTTTTATTCTGAAAAACATACAATTTAGCAATTTTATCAAATTCTGCTCAATTCTTCTAAAATCTTTCTCTCTCTCCCTAGAAAGTTGCTTCTCATTCTCTCTACCTTCTCTCTACCATTCCCTCACATTTAGTCATTGCATATTTGATTAGGTGATGCTCAAGTGACCGCGACGCAGAGAGCTTCGCAACCACTCGCAACCATCCGATTAGATTCTCGTTCTTCAACGGGTAAGTCGTTTCCCCTTTTTCCTCCTCTTTTGGGAACCTAGGGCATGTAATTAGAAACCTTCTCCTTCAATTTCTTGTCAAAAAAAATTAGCTCTAAAGAGTTGTTCTATCACCCATTGGGTGGTTTGTAGGGTTTGGTTGAGTTCTTGCGGAGTCAAGCACTGTCGAACCAAGTTGTGAGCTTAGTTGTGAAACCCTAAGGTAAGGGGAGCTAGATATTGTTTTCAATTTGCTTGCAGTATTTGTTTGTATGTATACTAAATTCCTTAATGAGTGTGCTGTTTAGTTTGCTTGTTTAAGCTCTAAAGTAAGTTGGTCATACATGTTGATGCGTGTGATGTATGAAATTGTAGTGTGAGGTCTGTAAACTGCATTGGTTGA
Source organism: Vigna umbellata (assembly GCF_029865625.1). Classification (NCBI taxonomy): domain Eukaryota; kingdom Viridiplantae; phylum Streptophyta; class Magnoliopsida; order Fabales; family Fabaceae; genus Vigna; species Vigna umbellata. The sequence continues at coordinate 102,380,227 of NC_142165.1, forward strand.
ATCTAGCTGTTGTAATTAGGCGTGTTGGAAGTGCTTGGAGTGATAAATATGTTATAGCTTGGATGAAATGGAAAGTTAAGTGAAATTTTGGTGTTTTAGGACAAATTGGGGGAAGTGAGGTAGTGATTTTGGGCATTTGGGACCTAAAGCGCAATTGAGTTGTTGGGGCAATCTTAGCCAGTGTATTGTGACTTGTTTGAGTCACTAAATTGATCAAAATAGGTGCAAAGCAGTAGGATTGGGTTTTGGATCCCTAAGTTGGGAAAATTGGTGTTTTAGGGTTAAAATTGAGTCTTAATCACTTTAGAATGGTAGTAGGAATGTTTAGAATCATTTAGATAAGTTTAGTTAAGTATAAAAAAAGAATTAAGGGTATTAGAAGTTAGTAAAAATGGTTAGAAATGGTCATGTTGGGTTATGTTTGCAATTATGCAGAATTATGCAGAATTCTGCAGTTGACCTTTCGGTCTTGTGCTGCTCTCGGTCATAACTGGGTTGGTCTCTTTTAAGTCTTACCAGTTCATGAACGTTCGGTCTCCTAAAGAGTGTTCGGTCTTGTATTGTCACTCGGTCTCCTAAAGAGTGTTCGGTCTTGTACTGACACTCGGTCTCCTAAAGAGTGTTCGGTCTTGTACTGGCACTCGGTTTCTTAAAGAGTGTTCGGTCTTGTACTGGCACTCGGTTTCTTAAAGAGTGTTCGGTCTTGTAATGCCACTCGGTCTCTTAAAGAGTGTTCGGTCTTGTACTGGCACTCGGTCTCTTAAAGAGTGTTCGGTCTTGTACTAGTACTCGGTCTCTTAATGATTGTTCGGTCTTGTACCGACACTCGGTCTCAAAGCTCTAAGTGCTCGGCCAAAGCTCTTAGCGTTCGGTTCAAGTTCTTTAGCTATTGTTTTGGGTAAATTAAGTGTGTGTGATGATTTTCGTGTAAAGTATGATTGTTGTAATGTGGTTAAATTGAAAGTATGTGAATGTATGATGTATTATTGTGTTGAAAGTGAAAAGTATCAGTCTTGGACGTAATTCCATGATCCTCAAGGGAGGGATACATGGTAGTGCCCTTTTAGTGTGTTTAGAATGATTTGCTTGGAAGCTCAATCTTGGGGGTTATCTTGAAACTACAATGGTCAATCATTCTCAAGTAGAGAAGATTATACCATGTTGTGAGTAGTAGCAGGAGGTTCTAGTCTTGGGTGCTTCCAGTATGGCCCAAGATGAGTGATGACGGACTACCTCGTGAGTGTGGTAGGGTGAAACTCATTGACAACGACTTTGCAAAGCAGTAGAAGCCACCACGAGTGCATGACCCACCATAGCTCGACAATCATTCTAAGTCCGAACGAGTCAAGTTTAAAGTGAAACAAGTCTTGATGGTGTAGTCTAATATATATATATGCTTTGATTTGCATGTTATGTGTGATTGTATAACATGATTTTTATATCTAGCTCACCCTTGCTTTTGTGTTTCTGTATTGCTTGTGTGTGTTTTTCTTTTGCAATGATCATTCACTTGAATGTGAGCAGATGTTGAGGAGGTGTCCCTGAAGCAAGTGCTGGAGGACGGGGATGCTGCAACTTAGTACTTATAGGGTCTTAATTAAGTGGTATTATTTTAGTAGTCTTTTATGTTTAAGTTTTCAAATTCTAGTGATATTTTGGATGACTATAACCTTAACTGAATTGTCAGTCTTACTTCAACTGTTCTATTATATTAAGATGATGACGTCTATAATATATCATACTTGTTATATAATTGTCACAACCTGGTTATCTATTGAATAAGGTTCGAACTTTGAAGATAGATTTAAACTCTAAAAATTCTTAAAAGTAGAAAAATACAATAAAAATTGGTAACTTAAATAAATTTTAAAAAATTTCCTTTTGTTCAAAGTCTAAATGTGTATTGGTTGAATTTTATATGCATAGGTTGGGTCACTTTTAAAAATGATTAATATCTTTTATTTAAATTTTAAAAATATTATATATATATATATATATATATATATATATATTATATCAAATCATTGTATTTAAAATTAAGATTTGTGGTGATCCGGCTAAAAATTTATTTATAAAAGCTCGCGTTCGCACAAAACTGTATTAAAATCTGTTTAAATATCCTTTACTTTAAACATATTTTATTTTTTACAAATTATATTCATTTATATAAAAAACATCAGTCACACTCAACAAAATTTACTAATATTTTTTTACATCAATTTATATAATAATAATTTACTCAATTAATTAAACTTTACATGATCAATAAAAATAAGAAAAACTGAAATTTATATTCAATTAGATTTCCTGATATAGATAACTTAGAAAGTCCAAAAATAAACTCTTACTTACTCACAACAAGTTGCACCAGATGAATACAATACAAACAATCCACGTCAGAAATTTACTACAAAGAAAAATCAATCTCACTCACAAAACTGATATTAAGTTTTTCTCAAATTCCAGTTATTATTGTGGTACAATATGTTCTCATGCACTTACATACTCTTTTTGGATTCCTTGATCTACATGGTGGACATTTTTTATACGATTGCTTTCATATATTATGTCATTTAGTTCATTATACATTTCAATAAATTATAAAAAATATATAGTTAATTCATCTAAATTATTAAATGACATAAATTTATTGCAAAACTTACCAAAAAAGACAATAAAAAGGTTTTATATCTCACAAGTATTTCCTCCATCCAACAGAATGGTGACAGACAAATCTGTTTTGTTTATCTTCAGTTCTCAAAAGAGTGTCCACATTATAACTAATACTAGAGAAGATGTGATGTGGCAATTCAATTAATTGTATTATCTAATTATTTTGTTCAACATTTGACATTCCAAGTACAAAAAGCATAACTTTATAACTTTCCTGACTGAAAATATTCAAGTTTGACATTTGAGTCTTATGATAAATTTAATTAAAATAGACGCTGTGATAATGAAAAATTTTCGAAATATAAATTTAAATCTTGTATAAAACTTAGACTTTAACCATCAAAAATAATTCTTGAATAATTAATAAATTTTTAAAATTAAAAGTAATTGAAATATGTTTGAGTTATGCAGTGGTTGTGTAAAACAATGCAACATTCATGATGCACTGATATGTGTGACTGACAAGAATTATTACTTTGGACAAATGTTGCCGCTAGATGTTGCCAATAGAGTTTGTAGTCAGTGTAAGAAAAATAAATAAATAAAAGCATTACTGTTGGAAATATTGTTTGAAGGGACGGGTCAAAAGTCGTGCTCCATAGACCGAGAATTCAAAATTCTTTAAATTCAGGTATCAGATTAATAGTTGTATTTTTCTGTATTATTTTAATGCTGCAATTCAAGAAAACACAATAAAAATAAGAACTTAATCATTTAGAAATCATATTAAATATATATAGTATAGCAATTTGTGATACTAAGGTCTATATTAAAATATCATTTTATGGACTTTTAACATTATAAAAATCTACATTATATTGTTATACTTAAATTTAAATTTTAATAAATTGACACAATACTAAATATCATCAAACTAATACAATGTAAAATTATATGAAATGCTAATATAAAAATTAAATTCTACTTCTCTTATTTTCAGTTTAATTTTATGTTTATTTAAAATCGGAGCATCTTTTTTATTTAATTAAATGTATATTTAAAAATAAATATTTATTTTATACATCTGAATAATCTATTTTTAATTTACCATTTTTTTTGTATTTATTAGTTTGGTGCTTTATGTTTTATTTTTTATTTTGAAACGTCTTTCTCGCTTCGTTTCATATTAAACAATTCATATTGTTTGAGTATGCACCTTTACTCTCCATCATGATTCAATGATGTTTTTTTTCATATATTTCTAGAATTTGGTAACAGGTACAAAATAAAACCCAATTCCTTTGTTTAAATGTTTATTTATTGTCATTTTAAAATTATTGAAATACAAGAAAATGTTGTGATTTGAAAAATAGTTAGTTGTAGAAATAAAAGTTTTAAAAACATTTTGAATTTCTTGTAATATAATATCTATCATAAAATAGCACATCATCCAATACTTAGTTCGCAATAAAATCAATATAAATTAATATACTTTAATAATAAACACTCTAGCCTTAGTTTATATAGAGTATTTCAACTCTACCTAGAAATATACTTTTATTTAAGGAAATAATTTTGAAAATAGTAGAGAACAGATACAAGAGAAGAAAAAGATGAGAGAATATTAAAATTATTCGTTATTTTTGTTTGCAAGGAGAAAGAACAGTGATTGATGAGCAGAGGTGGTTGGTTGGTGAGGATGAGATGGTTTGGTTGGTTCTCACAGAAGTAGTAGCAGGTTTAGCAATTAGTAGGTGTTCATTGAAGTGTGTGATAAAATGAGTTTGGATATTGATTGAGTTTATAGGTTGGGGTGGGTGATTTAAGTAGAGCAAGACAATAAGTATCTCATCTTCCTCCTCCTTCCACAGCCGCACGTGACTGCCGGAAGCCATTTCCACCATCATTGTTTTACTTCCACGGTGGTGCTTCGCGATGTCGTCAACAATTTCGATAACTTGTAGAGTGTCAAGAATGGAAGGACAAAGAGAAGAGTTGAAGGGTTGAAGGGCAAATATGGAAAAGGAAGAAACAAAAAATCTCAACCCTCAAATAAAGAATAATAAATCTAACGGAGGAGAATTAGTTGCGTACCAGTACACCTGGCGTGTTAATGTCAAAACTAAACGACCACGCAGCTTCCAATCTGATACTGATTGATTATTGAAGATAAAAAAGGAAGAAAAGGAGTACAAGTGTAGAAGCATTATCATTCATCACAGTGGAAGATGCCGACGCGTTGTGAAATATGCTGCGAGATAATGATCGCGATCTTGCTTCCTCCAATCGGAGTTTGCTTTCGCCACGGCTGTTGCAGCGTCTGTCTCCTCTCTTTTTCTCTGTCTTGATCTCTCTCTCTCTCTCTCTCTCTCTCTCTCTCTATATGCGAGATCTGAAACTGTGATTTCGTTTTGCAGGTTGAATTCATCATCTGTTTGCTCCTCACAATTCTAGGTTATATTCCTGGCATCATTTATGCTCTCTATGCCATTATCTTCGTTGATCGTGACCAGTACTTTGATGAATACAGGCGTCCTCTCTATACGCAATACTGATAGTTTAAGTTCGAATGCATTATTGATGTTCATGTCTTGCCCGTGTGCGTAACTTCTGCAAATTTAAGTTAACGTGCTTATGGTTTTGTAATTGAAATTGAAATTGCTTATGGTTTGTAGAATCTATTGTTTTTGCTCTTGAAACTTCCACAATTTTTATGCAATCAGGATTCTTCTGTGATGCCTTTTGATTTTGCGTAGATCTATGACTCAAGTAATATAGTAGCATCCACAGTCTTTAGTTTTGAGGGGTTTGGACTTTTTACATCAGCACTGCTTATTTTTGGGGCCATCGAACTGATTCAAACGGATAAGAGGAATTTACTGTTTTATTAGCTGTTGCGAACTGTGAAAATGATAACTGATTTAGTTGTTTGGTTCATTTCTGGTATGTCTCTCATTCTCTCTACTGTCGATTCAATTGATTGGTAGCTATTTCAACATCTAGTTAGCAATGAGAGAAAACCCTTCCATCTTTCACTAGTGCTTTATTTTCATCTCAGAAAAAAGGTTCTCATTCTCTGAAAGTTTCTCCTTCTCGATTTAATTTTTTTACGGCAATAGAGCTCCTTTCCTAGGATGCTCTGCTACTGCTGTACAAAATTCTTCATCACTGATTCTTGAATTCTTTCTTCGCTCTTTGATTACTGGTGAATCCAAATCGGATTCTGGGACCTTCTAGCCCTTTCTACGTGGATCCAGAAGAAACCTTAGTGCATTATTGGTTTCTTCTTGGTGTGGTCATGGATAGAAAGGAAATATTTAAGCTTAAAAAAAAGAAGGCAAAGGAAGAGTTCTACAAGTTAGAAAACTTGTAAAGAAAAGAAATAATAGCTTTCATGTAATAAATTACTTGATTGTGTATAAGACTTCCTTGTATTTGGTCACATTTATAAGAGGAGGCGTGTTTGACTTTCTTCCCTTCCTACACGCCTCCTTAATCTACATAAGGAGAGTTTAGGCCATTTTGTAGACCTTGTTATACTTTGTTACAAGAAGTTGACAATTTCAATCTTTTATATTTTTATATTGAAGACTAAGTCTCAAGTGGCTGATCACCTTGCTTATGCCATTGAGTTTGAGTAGCACAATCTTCTAATTCTTGGTTTCTCTTTGTCATGATCTTGGTTTACATCCAAGATAAGTTAACCTCATCTAGGTATTTATATCTTGTTCTTTCGTATTCTTTCCATTAATCTCATACACTCTTTTGCTTATATGTTATGCATAATAACCACCATAGCTTTGGCCATCCATGCTCCAACCAAACACCAGCTTGAAACATTCGAGAACCCCTTATGAAACTTCTTTCAATCCAAACCAAAGCATGTCCTAGAAATCTAATGCCTTAAACAATGGATTCTTCCCTTGGAACTTGAGATAGTCGATCCACTTCTTGGAGCAACCTTCCAAGGTTCTCATCATTGCTCCACCTGTTGGAGATAACCATTCTGCTTGGTCAAAAGTCTCAACTATGGCTTTAAAGATTAAATTCAAAGAACAAGCTGCCTTTTTGTTGATGAAAGTCTTCCTTCCAAGAGGAAGAAATTGGACTTTAGCTAGAAAATGCATATTTTTTGTTTTTGAAGTCAAGCACAAAGGGTATTTCTTGTTTTATCTAAAATTAGAGAAAATTTTCTTCCAAAGGTTGTGGTCTTCTGTGAGTAAGTTTCAGTAAGACTGATTTTATTTCCCAAACACTAATTCTCCCATGATCAGCCTACTTGTTATCTCTTTAAAACATTTCATTCGCACCTCTAACACAAATGCCACGAATAATACAGATTTGATCTGTCAACCAAAAAACCTAACAAAAAATACAAATCTGATCAGTCAACCACAAATTCAAAGAATAATAAAATTCTGACCAATCAACAAAAAATGATACCAACCCTTCCATAATTTATCCTCTGGGTTCAACACCACCTACATAAGTATCTTCATCGAAGCACGACTCATTGTTCTTTAAAGAACTTTACAACTGAACCCTTGTGTTTGGAGTCACATGTTAGGTATCCACTATCTAACTCGCAGATTCCTTTTTTTGTATTTCTTCTTCTCTCAACCCTACATCTTATGCATAAGCTATTAAAAGTATGACATCACTATCCAGGCTGAACTATTTGCTTTGCAGAATAGTCAAACCGCTCTCCAGACTGAACTAATTACTTTGGAAAAGAACCAAACCTAGACCCCTACTTCTCTCCACCACAGAAGATGGCAATAAGATAAAGCTAGGTTTTCAAGTTGAAGCACCATGCAGATGGCTCGGGGGAAAGGTAAAAAGGTTGATTAGTTGCTAAGGGGGTATGCGTAGACTTGTGAAATTTATTATTTAGAGACTCGGTCTAATGTTCTGGAGGACCATTAGGAGGGCTTCTTCACTTGCTTTCACAGTCAATTGGTATTTGTACGAAGTAGATTTCGATGTGGGGATCTTCACTGAAGTATATGTGAAGCCTAGGCTTACAGACCAGCTGGAATGACTAAATGCCAAGAGAGGCCCAATTGATTTTGAACTATTCCTAGGAGCAATCCCAATCAGTTGTCTTTTCCCGTTCCAAGGATTCGGAGTGTTTTCAACGTCGATGAATTCTCAAGAAGAGAACAACTAGAAGGTGATCAGTCTCAAATGAAACATTAGGCATAGAAAAGAAAAATAATTACTGAATAGAAAATTGATGAAACTAAAGTGTACGCACGATTTTGGTTTCTTGATTTCCAACCTTAACAATAGGTAATTTAGTCAATCATACTTAATCTATATTGGAGATCTCATTATTTAGATATATGGCCAAAATTAATTTATAAACAATGTAAACTTCAACTTACCAAACTTATCAAATCAGTTTTGTAAGATTGAGTTAAGTTTAAAGTTCATTTTTTAAAATGATATCAAAATTTATTAAGGATCATGATGAGTAAGATTAGTTAGATATATCGTGTCACTCATGGTTGAGTCCCTCTCTATTCCTTCTCATATTTGAGTTTTTTGGCATGATAATTTTGTAAGATTGAGTTAAATTTAAAGTTCATTTTTTTTATAATCTACAAATTTAAATCAATGAAGTTTGATTCATTATGATTGTCTCAAGTGTTTTTGATTGTTACTTTCCTTGCTTTCAATAGTTCCCAACACTTTTAACTTAGTTAAATTCTATTTCAAACCTATTTATATGATAATAACTACTATATCAATGTCATATTGTCTTTTTCATCTTTGCTCACTTAAGCGAGCATCTCATCTTGCTTAAGCTATACTTTATGTTCTAGGATAAGGTGTTTTTTTTTACTTCATTCACTCCAGCGAGTCTTCATGTCATTTGCTTAAGTGACTTTATTCACTTATTTATTACTCGTTTGGATGATCATTTAGCCTTGCTTAAGCATGCCATCTAGTTCCTTGAAAACCAACTTTCTTACTTTACTTTCTTGAGTTAGTTCAATTCATTGTTTGATGTTCCCTATTGCTAGAACTTTTTACTCTTCTTACTCAACAAGCTGGAAGCCTTGCTTAAGTAAGCCTTTTCTTGTTTAACAGTTGACTGTTTCCACCTACTTAAGCAAGTCATTCTTAGAGAAATTTTTCTATTTTTTAATTTGATTACATAGGAAAAACTAAAAAAAAACATCACAATGTCCAAGGACATTAACTTTTGAAATTAGTATTAAAATGACTAGTTTTTACTAGCTTTTTGAGTCGTTCAAGGTCATAGGCATAAGAAATGTAATATTTTTGGTACTCGTTGTATACTTTGTGATTATCAATTTGTTGTTACTAGGTATTAACCTCTTTGAAATTAGTCATGTGAAGGAATTGATGAATGTAAAACTAAGTCTTAAGGATATTGGTTAATTCAAATTTCTCCTTGGCTTTGAAATTGTCGGGTCTTAACAAGGAATCAATCTTATCAATGAGAATATGCTTTTGTTGTCTAGCTAATTTCCACATTAACAAATTGTTTGGCAAAGCTACATATATCCAATCCAAGTGTACTTCAAAAACTAGTTAGGAGAGTCTTTAATCTCACAAGGACATAAAGCTATCAATTTGGTCCAATTCACAAGGTTTGACCCTAACCCACGTTGGATGGGGTCAAAAAGCCCCTATTAATAAAGCCCACAAGATTAAAAAGACCATAAAAGTCTCGTGGGTTAGAACATGAAAATAGGTTTTTTTTAAAACAAATATATATATATATATATATATTATTTTTTTAAAATATATTATTAAACTTTTAGTTTAGGTCGGTCAATCTTGACCTTTAAGAAAATTACCCAAGATTGATCTTTAGTCAAATAGTCTAAGATTGACCTTCAGCTCGGGTAGGCACATCTTTACCTCTGGCTCATGCCACTCTGTCTCAAACTTCAACATGGGTCAGCCTGAAACAACCTTCGTCTTGAGTAGAACCAACTTAGATGAATTCAGCTTAATTTTGATTGGGGTTGACTTGGTCGAATTTGACCGAATTTCAGCACCGATCAAAATTCGACAGAATTTAGCTGAATCGACCCTAATCAAAATTTTGACGAATTCATTTGAATCTGTCTCAACTGAAATTTGGTTGAATTCGACCTGGTTAATCCTGGCAAAAAATGAATCGAGTCTACCTCATCTCGACCTTTGGCCTAGGTTGGTCCATCTTGACTTTCAACTGAATGAGCTCGTCTCAATCTTCAGGTTGAGCCGATCCATATGGACAATCAGCTAAAACTAGTCCAAATTGTCTCATCTTAACCTTCGATTTGAACTGGCTCGTGACAATTCAGCTTAATCTTTGACTCATATTCAAAGTATTATTTCAAGAGTTAATTAAAGTCTATTACTAGTGTCAAGTTTATTTTAACTGTGATTTTAACTCACTTGAAAAGAAAGTTGAGACTGGAGTTTTCTTCTAGCTCCCTCATTTAATAGTCCCTAAAAGAAAGGTTTAATGAAAGATGAGCTAAGATTGACCCCTATACCATTTCTCAGATTGCCACAAGCTCAGCTCCTCAACTTCAAGGATTTAGTGTTGCACTTGCAGGTATACTAGTTATTTTCTTTTTCTTGGGGTCATCTATTTTCTTACGGAAAAGCAAAAGTGGCTTGCTCAAGTCACTTGTGAAGCACAGTGGATTCTGTATTTACTGTGATGAGTTCAGCTGTCATCTCCTGTGACTATCCATCCATTTTGTACATAACTTACAATCCGTTTCATGGCCCAAAACACATTCATTGATGTGAAAGAAGGTTCAATCTTGGTCTTGTTTCTTCTTCCTATTCCAAAAAACTCAGGTTGCTACATTCTAAGACCCCTTATTCCCCTTGGCTATTTCAAATTCTTGCCTCTAAGGTTGGCATGTTTTGGATATCCACATTCCAGCTTGCAGAGGGGTGTCAAAGTAATAACTAATAACTGATCGTTAATTTGTTTAAGCTTCTGTTCAACTGTCAATTCAGTTAATTATAGTGTGTTTGGAAAGCAACTGTCAATTCCATTATCCAAACCAGCAAAAGTAAAAGCAAGGAAAGAGAAATTCATGTTGTACAACATAACTCTATTCCAATCCTCCACTTAACCGGTTACTCTTTCTATTTTCTGTCAGATGCTTCTCTAAAGAATAGTTTTCAACTCATTACTTCAAAAGGTATGCAAAAAACATTCGGTATTGGGCCCTTTAAAAGAATTCTGTATTGGGCCCTTTAAAAAACATATAATTATGTCTTAAAAAGCAATTTATATATTACAATAAGTAAAACAAAACAAAAAGATATTTATATTATGTAAAGAAACTATTAGTATATGTATACATTTTTTTCATTTTTTTTAATAATTATTTTTTAAAATAAAATTTGTGGGAATATATGTGCTAAACGTATATGTGGTTATTTATTTTTGTTCTAACACAATTGTATTAAAATAAAAACACTATATAGAATTAAAAAAATATACGTAGGCCAAATAAAAATAAAAATATAATTATTTTAATTTAAAATAACCGTTATTTAAAGATAAAATAAAAAAAAATTATATATACAAAAATAAAGCAAAACAAAACATTATAGAGAATTAAAAAAAATATACGTAGGCCAAAATTTCAGAAGAAAAAAAATATCTATCCTTCATTATATCCAGCTTTAAAACAGGGTATGAAATGGAAACACTGTAATAAACAGAGGATTGAATTGTGAGTGAAATCTGATCCCAAAGGAAGAATGAACGCGGAAACTGAGCCAAAGGAATCTGAGTCAGATTGGTGCGAGTTGACTCGCGAGTTACTCATCAACATCCTCTCTCGACTCAGCGTTGAGGACCGATGGCGCGGCACCATGATGGTCTGCAAGTCATGGTTCAGCGCCTTCAAGGATCCCTCTCTTCACTCTGTTTTCGACCTCGATTCCCAATTCGACTCACCCCTCGAGTCAACTCGCTGGTGGACCCCTCAGTTCGAGGCCATGATCGATTCCATGCTTCAATCTGTCGTCAAATGGGCCCAATCCTCTCTCACCCAGATACGCATTCGCCACTGTTCCGATCGCTCTCTCGCCCTCGTCGCCCAAAGGTTCCAACTTTCTCCCAAATTCCCTTACCCATTTGTTTGAATGTTTGAATGTTCGATGAAAGTAATGAATGTTTTCTTTGTAAAATCAAATTAGGATAATTAGTATTTTTCACGTAATTTTAGATCATTTAACGTGAATTAAACATGTCATAATTCGTTATGGTAGCATTTAAGATTTCAGTAATATGTACTTTACTTTTTTTTTTTCTTTTAAATTAGGGCTTTGATTCCGAAATTCCAATATTTTAATCTGTGTGTTTATATGTTCCTTCTATTGTGAATAGAACATTAGGTTGGAGCATTTAACACTTTTTAAAATATATTTGAAACTCAGATGCCCGAATATTGAGGTGCTGTCTATCAGAAGCTGCCCTCGTGTGACTGACGATTCTATGTCTAAGATAGCTTTGAGTTGTAAGAAGCTAAGGGAATTGGATATCAGCTATTGTTATGAGATAAGCCATGAGTCATTGGTGCTGATTGGAAGAACCTGTCCCAACCTTAAGGTTCTCAAAAGAAATTTCATGAATTGGCTTGATCCTTCTCAACACCAAGGCATTGTTCCTAATGAGTATCTAAATGCTTGTCCACAAGATGGAGATGATGAGGCTGTTGCAATTGCGAATTCCATGCCTGATCTTAAGCATCTTGAGATTAGGTTCTCCAAATTATCAGCCAAGGGTCTCAATTCCATATCTCAGGGATGTCCTAACCTTGAGTTCTTGGATTTGTCTGGGTGTGCTAACCTAACTAGTCGAGACATTGCAAATGCTTCTTGTAGTTTGGTGCACTTGAAAGAAATTAAGAAGCCAAATTTCTATATCCCCAGGTCTGTCTTCCACACTGAAAGGTATGGACATTGGAGTTTATATGATGAGAGGTTTCAAACAGATATTTTCCGAATCTGATCAGTGAGAGGAAGATTCATCCAAGATATAAACACTCTGAATTCATCACCTCATCTTTCTGCTGCTTTGTGAAAATCTTAGTTGGATCTCTAAGGTCCTTGTCAATTTGTCACAGTCAAGTATATATTGTAGAAATTACAATCTATGTAATTATATGTTGTTTGCCTTCCATGTATTTGTAATTATTTGACTATATGTGCTGTCTTGTCTCAGGTTTCCATAATGGATTTACATTATAGTATTCTAATTGTTTTTCCCCTTTGATGATGATGATGCTGATGCTGCTGCATTACTTCTTTTATGTTTCTCTTCAGAGTACCATAAGTTGTCTCAGAAATTTATCTTAGTACCCTCACTGTTTCCAAATATATAAGCTTATAGAACACTTATCTGCAGCTAGAATTTGAATAGGTTCATTGAGTGAATAATTGCCTTGTTATTGTAGCTGCTGTCATTGAGTAAGTTTTTGATTCTGATGTTTGAGATGAGTTCACTCTTTTTGTACAGAATGCCTCTGTACAAAAGAATTTTTTAATTCGCCAACCTTTACTTTTTGTATGTATACCTATTCAAACTTTTTATTTTCAATAGATACACGGTAGGAGTTAAGCCATAGTAGTATAAAATAAAGCTTAACAAATACATGTTAATGTTTGTTATTATGGTATGGTAGTATTATAAGTAGTTTTGCTTTTTTAAAGGTATACATGTTTTGTTAGCTTTTTTTTTTGTCGTCGAGTATTATTATTGGTACCGTTTATATTGATATATATTTATCTTCTACAAATATAAAAAATAAAATAAGAATTTCACTTCTACAGCTAATATAAACATTTATCTTTAGAGTTCATATATCAACACACTTATAAATGTTATACGTTTGTTATGTTGTTTTACCTGTGTTTTATATATATTGCAAAAGTTATGTTGTCTCTCCTCATGTTAGCCAAGCTTATGTTGATCGAGCTCGAGTGGCCGAGCTTAGTTTTTAGTCGAGTCGTTGGAAGATCTTGCATGACCCAGTTATCCACATCCGCATCCACAAGAAACCCGAAGACGCTGTTTGGCTTCAGCCGCAAGGGAGATCTTCCACACGTCTTGGACTTTGGGCCAGTCTCGTTTCTTCTCCAAACTTTATAGAGGTATTTTGATCAATGCAAAAGAACTTAACACACCTTGACGAGCTCTCCCTCTCACATATCTTTGTTTTCTCTTTTCTTATTCTTTTATATTATGAGTTTATATTAATTCTTTAAAAGAGATCTTGCTAGTTCTAATACTCTCGAAAGTTTTCGAGACGTTTCTATTGTACCCTGACAGATTTAGACATACACTGGATACATCTTTAAAGACAATGATTATTCACAACTCAGAAAATCCATTTAATATGTGTTCTTATCAAATTTCCGACATGTTATGCATAGCATTATACATTTTTAAAGTAAAGCATGAGTACAAATATAAAAATTAAAGCTGCATATGTAATGATTTATTTTATTATATTTTTTATTATCGACTAATCTAGTAAAAGACCATGTAAAAAGCTTTTAGCTCTGAAAATTAAACCGAGAAAGTTTGAAGGTTGGATAATGTTTTTGGATGGCATTGTAATGAAAGCAAGATGAAGATACAGGTCTAAGGAATTGGATATAGAGAACTAAAAGCGATGAATTGACAGCAACCTGATGAAAAAAGCCAACAGTTAATGCTACTCACCATGTACTCGAGCAGGACATTTCAGCAGCGCTCGTGAGCAGGTTCTCGCTTACACAATTTCAATTACCAGCATCATATTCGCTTTTTCATTCTCATCCATAACATTTTTTTTCCAATATCCGATCATGCTTAGCGAAAAAGGCAATTAATAATATCCGGTTTAAGCTTCAGAAACGATGAGACACCACCAAGTTGTTTCGCCAATTCACCTGCGACTCGATCCATATAGAGCGCATATAGTCCATTTCTGCTTTCTAGAAGTTCTAATGCTTTTCTTGCCTGCACAATTGATGTCACCCAATCTTCAAGAAGCACTGAAATGTCATTGTTACCACAAGTTACCGCTCAGTTTAATTTTTTTTAATTTGGTTCATCTTTATTACAGTCAGTTAACAAGAATATACAGTATAAACGTAACAGTATAGAAAAATACTAAATGTTGGCTCACTTGTATTTGTTTTGCGTCAGAAAAATCAAGACTCGATATCTCAATTAATTAGTTAAGTTCGGTATAAAGTATGAAGCATACCGTTGTCAAAATCTTCAGCTTTTGACCACTCTAATAAGTAATCCGCAACCAAAAACTCGATAAGCTGGATCCTGACAACCGCATAAAAAATAGATAAATTGTTGTCTTTAAAAACATCATTACTTTCCTCGAAACCTGTATTGAGCTATTCGTTATGGCTTATGAATCTGGACATTAATTATACTATTGCGCTTTTGCTAAGAACTTACAGTATGAACATACAATCATGCATTTCAGGAAAGTCATCGTCAAAAGGATCACAGAAAAGCAAACGTTCTGCTAGCACCATAAGTCTTTGACACACTGAAAGAATTGCCCGCTGACCAATATAAGGCTCGCTCCCAAGTTTGCGGATCAAATGCTGAACACAAAATTGAGCATTGGTGCCGGTGTATTGAGACCCTAGAAGATACGTATTTAAAAGGAACGGCAAAAAAAAAAAGAGACAGAAGTCAACGATTAGAATGATCCACAAATAAAAGATCACAATGGCGACAATTTTACAGTAGTTTACCGTCTTACACATTGACCTTAAAAAGTAATCTACGATTATTCGCACAATCTTAAACTATGCATACCATTTTCCAACAAGGACGTGCACATCTGCCTAATCAAACGTGTAACTAGGCTGTTGACAATTCCTTCAACAAGTTCGTGGTTCCTTCCCGTAGATAAAAGATTCTTCAACGTAACTTCAAAAAAGACTTACAAATATAATCTTCAGAGTAAATAACAAAGAAATATGATGGTGGACTACATGTGCAATGGTGATCCATAACGAAAACCTAAAAATCAAAGTTAAACTTAGTATAGCTCGAAAACTTTTGAGGTAAATCGCTCATAGCTCAAATTACCACTTGATGTGAGAATGGGAAATAGGGACCAGTACTAAGTTACCTTACAGTTCATCATAGTCTTTAAGGGGAGAGTGGGAGATTGATCATGGTATTGCATGTTTACAAGATAAACTACTATGAAGAGCGGTTAGTTAGAATGATAGTCAATGCCCTAAAGTCTTGGGTTCACAATATTTCAATTATTTAATCAAAACCGAAAGAAGTGGAAAAGCCAAACAGTCACAAAAGCAGCATACGGAATATAAACTCTGCAGCTTGATACACCGGGTTCTCAAATAAATAGCACATACCTAATATAAAATCTACAGCTTGATGTGCTAGATTTGCAAACTTGGAATCATACACCTGCAAACTAAATTGAATACACCACGTGAGCAAAAAAACATCAACAAAGCATGTCAAAAACAGTTATTTGTTCATATTCTATTCAATATCACTAGTATTTATGAACTCTGCTAAGAACGGCTGATTGAGAAAGAAGAAAAGACTTAGATGGTGAATTTCTCATAAATTCATTGAACGAAAAATATATAGAAAACAACAAAGATAATTATATATAGTAGCTGCAAAACAGGCTAATAGAAAAATTGCTAACCGCAAAAAGATAGCAAAAAACCAACAAACTGTATAATCCAAATAGTTGTATTATTCAAATGTTGAGTAGATCATTTCAGGAAAATAGAATACTAAAAAACAGTGAAGCATCCTAACAGGTGATAGCGAGCTGCACAGGTCCACGAGAAAATCAACAGAGGCCCTAAGCTGTTCTGCTTCATCCTCCTTAATTAAATCTGCGAGTTTAATTTCAAAATCAGACAACAAGTTTAATACAATTCCTTGCACTTAACATCAAATATTAGTCATGCCATCCTGAACTATTAGATAAAACACCCTTCTAATTACAAATTATGAAAGAGGCAGATAATCTGCGTGATTCACCACACAGTCTAACACTCAGTTGTTTATAACTATAAATGCCGTTCGAATTACCTAAAGAAAGCCGCTGCTGACTTGAAGAAGGAGAACCTATTTTTCTTCTCCTTTCCTTGAATCGCACTACAGAAAGCTAATTTGTCAACGGCAATTCAAAAAGCGTAGTTATGTAACAGAGTAGCTAATAGTGACGACTATAATTAAACCTTGTCTTAGAAATCTGCGTCGAAGGACATCGCTGAATCTACTGTCGCAACCAGTTCCGTGATGCTTAGAGTTTCCTTCTCCGAAATTATCGAAGAAATAGCACTTGCAAGCTGCACTCTCCGGGAACAGATCGCAGTGCGAAGCATCTACATCCAGAAACTCAGAATGAATCCGTGATTTCGAGTGAACGTGAGTTTATACGCGAGAGAAATGAGAACGAACCTTGAGCGTCCTTGAGATCTTCTCTGAGCCTCAGGATTTCTTGCTTTCTTTCTTTAGCCTGAGAATCCGAAGGTGAAATAAAACTGAAGATTGGAAGGCATTAGATTGGAATGAAAACGAAGGAAGTGTCTAACCTTTCGCTTCCAACGGAGAAGAGCGTTAGATTGCGAAGGAGACAGCGCACTGGACTCGTTTGCATTTTTCAGAATCTTCGATCTGAGAAGCGATATCGCCACCGCTAGCTTCAGCGATTCATCGCTCCCTCTTGCATCTTCTTTCTCTGCCATTTACTTTAGATGAACACCAATCCAAATCAAAAAGGCGCCAAACCTGCTGGAGTTTTACATTAAAATAAATAAATTGATACGAAACAAATTTATATATTTGCACTCTAGTAAAAAAAAAATCAAAGAAATCTCACAGATAATTTATAATTTATATATTATAGCATTACACTTAAGATAACATCCCCTAATCTTACACTTGAAAATTCATAATTGATATATATTTATAAATGTTTTAAACTCACATTTCAATTACAAAATTATAAATATAACTTGAATTCTTCTACTTTATTCTTCTATCTCTTTTTATTGACACTGAATCAGACGACATTCCTTCATCTACTCCCGTATAACGAATTATACGATCATCGCACATACACAAACACAAACAAGCAGGTGAACTGACATCCAACCAATCATTTATAAAACATGCAGAATTACTTTGATACACTCAACAAACCTCATATAATTATGTCAGACACTCTCATACCGTCATACAACAATCGCACATAGATACTCATCCCACAATACCACAATAGACACTCATCCCGATGATACCTTGATGAGCGGTCATGGGAGGAGGTTATGCACTTGTGATGACTTCTACTTCTTCTTACAAATACACTTCCAAAATACTACATACCATCCACAAGGTTAGTCCTCAACACTATGTCCAAAACCGGCACATAGACCAGGACCTCCTGCTCCTCTCACCACATAATTCATCCTTGAGACTGGATGATTATTAGAGTATCAAGATAACCTCCACCTACAGGACCCTCAACATCAACATATACACAAATACCATATCATTACCGAATCTCTCTACGAGACTCATACCATGCTCATATTCCTCAACTCACATTATACCATTACAAAATCTCCCCATAATACTCATATCATGTTCGGATGCATAAATTCAAATCCAATATAATAAAATACAATCATCACAGAAATCATACAAAATGAATGTATAAATAAAATTAACAATACTAAAATATCACTATAAATGGTCACCGGAGAAGAATCAAATGTTTGACGAATCAAACTCACCATAAACGTTAGTACATATGACTAGTCACAACTTACTGGATTTGACCAGGGCTGCTCTATGATCAGGGATGTACCAACTCCGGTTTTTAAGATTTCTCTATCATACCATCACAATTATAATTCATAATTTCATATCTACCACAATAACAGGAATTCATCAGATATTTTCATTCCAACGAGATATATTGCACAATAGTTTAACAGTACATAATCTGTTCAACAATATTTAAGTTAAAAACTTGTCAAGTAGACTTCCAAGAAAGAGAGGTGCGTCACTATGGACAACTTAAGTACCAAGTATTTCCTTAGCCAAAGTTTTCCTCAACTAGTTTTAACAAATTTCTTATTTACAGATTCAAAACAACATCATATAATATTAACACAGAAATTCAAGACATTAATAGTAATAAAATAATACTAAATCATAATATAAAAGCTTAGAAAGGTTAGCTCCCCTAGCTCTATTCCAGACTAGCTCTATTCCGATTTGTTTCCCCGAAAACTCTCCAAATCTTTTTTTTTCATTGATTCAATTTTCAATCGATTTGTTAATAAGAATAAGAAACGGATTACGAGTAATTTGTGTCGATCTCACTAAAGTGGATATCGATATACATATCAATATATACAAAAATGCGCTTTTTTCATTTACAACAAAATGGTTCGAATCCGAAATAGAAAAAGAAAAGGTTTGACAGAAACGGTCCGTAAAAATATTTATACAGTACACCCCGAACCTCTACTCTTCTTGCAACTAAAAATTTCTTCCTAACTTTTTCTTCTCTATTTCTGAAGCTCTCACCTGATTCTTCCTCTTTTTATGCAGAATAACCTCCCCTCTAATGGCTATTTATAGTCCAAAATTTTTACTATTTAACAATTTTTTAATATTATTTATTATTTTAATATTATCTTATTATATTAATATTTTAATCACCGCTTGGCCTATTTGATCCCTCAATAATGTCTTCAAACATGGAATTTTCATCCACTATAATTTTTTTTAACAAAAATGTAAAAAAAAGCTTGAACTCATGTTCTTGAAATCACCACAATTTTCTACCATTTAAGCTACCAAAATTTCTATATTTAACTTATTAATTATATTTTCCATTCCCAAATAAATTTATTACTACCAATAATAAAATTGTTACAATTAAGGTAAATATTTTTCATGGTCTTACATACATCCCACTAATAACTTTCTTTTTATTTTTCATCAAAATTATACACCAAATAACCAAAATGAGTGATATATATATATAATATCATTTTAGGTTAACAAATTTAGTAAAAATGAGTTATTACTTAACTAATAAGTTTGTTTTTTTATAATGAAATGTTACTTAAATTGTCGCTTTAGCTCCTTACTTTTTAAAATAAAAATTATAACATAAGTCATAAATTAACTTTAATTTTTCTAGAGATATGGTTATTTATATCATCTATAAACAATCTTTCTTTAAGTTTTTTTTTCGTGAATTCTTTATTATATTATTTTAATGAAAATTTATAAATTAATATCTATCAATAATACTTAATTTGTAATATAATTACTATTAATAAAATAAGACATTATAAGATTATAAAGAAAACAATTTGTTTAAATATATAAACATATGGTACTAATATGATTTTATCAATATAAATGACAAGAAACATTACATGATCGTTGATTTATAAAGACTTATTTAGATAACTAAAATGATATACATAAAAGAAATTTCACGTACAATAAATAAATAGAATAAGACTAAGAAAAATATTTAAAACTCAACTGACAGTGAGTCCAAAATAAACAGTTCATTACAAAACTTTTTATATTAAAGTATTTTAATATTAAAATAATAGAATCTTGTTATTTTTAAACAATTATAATTTTTTTCAAAATGTTATTTTCTAAATAAATAATTTATTAAATTCAATGTAAGAAGAGAATGTATATATATAATAATTTCTCCTAATTTCAACTCAAAAAAATTACTAAAAACATCTTTAATAATTTAAAATATTTAGTTTAATTTTTCTTTATTATTAATTTCATAACTTATTTCTAAATACACATTTAATAATTTTTCTAATATTATCTATAATTTATTTCCTAATTTTTATTTGATATTTATATAATTATAATTTCGTTATTAATATTTAGTATAGAAAAAAAATGTCTATTTTGTCACTAAATTTTATAATATCACATTTTTTAGTTGTGATTTTCTTAATTGTTTAATTAATTTTTTACTTGAAACTATGGATGGAATAATAAAATATGTACTGCACCCATTATCATCCCTATCAACAATCCCATGAATAAAAAAAAGTTAAGATAGTTATTTAGAAGTAACCTACAAATAATTTATTTAAATCTTAAAAATAATTGTGTCAAATTAAGAATAAAAACATCTTTAAGCTAATTTATTATTGATAAAGATAAAATGTCGATTGATTTATAATACGATTATATTTGATTTTTTATTACTAAATGATTATTAAATTAATGGTTTTGTACAAATTTTCAGTTATGGTCTAAATCTTATATTTTTATATATACATAACGATTAAAATTGTAATTATTAGTTTTATGAACAATTTCATGTCTTGAAAATATTGAATTTTTCAAAAGCAAAAACAAGTACCTACATTTTAAGGGAATCCCGTGATGCCATTTTAGGTTCGAAAGGAGAATACCTTAATAGTGTTTCAAGCCTTAAATTTTTTTCATAAAACTGTTTCTATTAAACGTCAAAGATAGAGAGAGTACCAATCTGCATCCGTCACAACTCATTCACAAGTCTCAAATCTGTGACAGGTACACAACATAAATAATTATGTTATTTTTAAGATATTCTCGACTCAGGTAGCTAGATACCCTAAGCTGACAACCAAACAAAAAACTATAAATTTTTACCTCTTTCCAATTAAATTCCAACCTAATATCTGAAAATTATCAACTCTACATTTCACTGCAAATTATTCCTAAATGTCACTAACAACCAACATTTAAATATTAATCACTTCGCTTCAAATTTAATTTCAATAAAAATCATTTTAGGACAAGATAGTTCAGAATAAAATTTGCAAAGACTATAAAACAGTATATGAGAAGATGGGATTTGGCATATCGAAATTAAATATAATAATCCGTGATACTATGAGACCTTCCTCACTCTATAGGAAGGAAATACGTGATACCTGGACATGCACCCACACAAAGTTGAATTCAAACCTTCAAAAAATACATGCCAAAGTAACGACAATGATATTTATGAACTGACCAGTTTAACAATTACTCTGTCAAGAAAATAAAGGGAAAAAAATGAAACTAATGAAGTACAAAAACATTTGGACCCCCGGATGGATGGGCCACTCTCTTGGCACATGATTAGCCAACTGGAAAACAAAATCCGTAGCTTTATGGTTTAACTTTTCCCTCAAAAAACACCTCTACGACATGAAAACAAAAAAAAAAATTATACAACTCGAGAAAATACCTGATACTGGAAGCTCCCACTTTTATAACATACTGTAATACAAAGTGCTCTAAAAAGTGAGAGCTTTTATAGGGAAGGGAATTTGATGTTCGTTCAGTTACAGGGATCAATATTCTCATGCAGACTCATCTGATTCAGTTGAACAGACTCTGACAGGCCTCAATATCAGATGCTTGTGAATCCAACACAGCTTGCCCAGATGCAGAGCTAATTACCTGCAATGCAGCAGAAAATATTGCTTTCTGGAACCGGTCATCCTCCACCTTCTTCAGGACGTCTCTCACCACCTTAAAATCCAAAGCCCCAGCCAAAACTAGTTTCCCTACTATCTCACCAAAATTATTTGGTGCTTTAGGTAAGTCTATGCCGATATCATCCAGCAGAGAAGCAAATAACATGCACCCAGTTCCTATGTCTCTGGCTGAAAGAATCTTCTTCACGAACAGATACTCAAGAAGTTTGCCAACAGGTTCAACACATGGCGGACTTTTATCTAGTCCAATGGAAATGGCTTCCTTCACAACTTCGGGATGATAAGCCGGAGCTTTTAGTTCCTCCACACACTGCAATGCCTCGTCCAAAAGCCGGACACTGAAATATTCCTCCAGAAGAGAACTAGTTTTACGCTGAAGTTCGTCAACATTCAATTTTGGAGCTGAAGCTTGTGGCTTCTCAGAGGGTATGGCAGAAACAGCTTTAACAGGTGAAGGCATTTGAGGTGTGGACTCGGTACTCAAACCAACATTTGATGGACGAGCAGAAGGAGCACCACCACCTCCATGCACCAGGGCACTGCTTCTCCCACTTATAGTACCACCACTACCTTGAGGTAGTAACTTTGAGCTAACAGTTGGTGTCTTAGATATGAAAGGAGACTGACCACGCCCTCCAGCTTGCATGCCTGACATGTCTCCTCTCGGCATTGATCTTGTCCTGGGAACCTCCCAGTTGTCATTATCAATTCCAGAAATCCTCCTTGTCCCCGGCATCCCAGGCATCATACCACCAGTACCAGGTCGGGCAATTGGAAATCCTCCCTGACTGACATTTCCTTGAACACCAGAAGTTACACGGCTATTTCTCATACTTGCAGTGGCACCTGGACGCAATCCAAGATTTTTCTCTGCCTCTGAATGAATTTCAGTGATGGTTTTGGCTTTCACCTACATTAGTAAAGAAGCAGAAGCAATTAATAGATAAAAATAAAATAAGCAACGGAAGTGCCTTCAAACTGAGTCATAGCATATTTTCAAGAGTAAATCGAGTAAACTTACCTCTTCACGTCTAGGAATCCAGTTATTAGAACGCAAATCTAGAACATCACGAACCATAAACCGCAGCCGTGGAACAAGTTGGGGATTGGTGCTCAATTCTTTCAAACGACTGAAGTACATATCATTAATACGCCTCGATTTTTGGCTTTCATCAAGCTGCTTACCAATAGTGTTGAAAAATTGACATATAGCTTCAACATTTTCCTCAGCTGGACATACCTTGCTGTCAGGCGGACCTAAAAGCTCCTGTATTAAGCATCAGTCAACCACAAAGGTAAGTGGAAACTCCAAAACCAACAATAAATTATATAACAATCGAGTCTCAAGTCCTGATAGAACCTGAACAATGTGATGAACAATCTTTTCGGGAACCATTTTTTGCTTCAATAGCTCACCAATTAAACGAATGTTTCCAAGGGTTCGAATCTTGACAAGTCTGTCCTTATCCCTTCGCTCCATCTCCTGCTCAGGAGCAGTCATCTGTCTCACTTCTTCCCTCAGGTTATCTGCACCTTCAAAAGCCTCCTGGCAGATATTCAAGAGCACTCTCTTAAAAGTGATTTCCTTCCCACCAGGCTCATCAGATGGGAATGGAGGCAGCTTTTCATTAAGATCAGAACATAGCTGGGCATACATTGGGCAAAATGTTGGTTCTAGCACTGCCTTATCAAATATTAGTGAAATAACTCCCTGCATTACCAAACAAATCAATTAAAAACAAGAATGTGATAGAAAAATACTTATTAATAGAATAAAATTAACCTTCAATATGTCGGCAGATGTAATGCCAGAATCAATCAACTGCCCCTTCAAGAGATCAAATTTTTCAGGAGTCAACTTATTTAGTATTCTGCATTGAAATGGTTCACAGTACTGATTATCAGTATCAGAGGCCATGTAATTCTGAAGAATCATACCAGTCACATGAGGGAAGAAGCAAATACAAAATGTTAAAAAGGAAAGTTAACTTTCATTAGTTACACAGAAAATATATAAATAAATTAATCTAGTCAAAACTCAAAAATATTGACTTAAGATTACTTTTCACAAATTCAACTTATCTAATGTGAGTAAATATGTAAAGTGAGAAAGATAGATTGCACCCACTCTTGATTTAAGGGAGTTAAGTAACAATGTTCTTCAACTCAATCAAAGAATCCCTCGCCTTATCTCATACTTTATTTACCAATTAAGAGAAGCAAAGTCCATTTTTCACATATAGTATGGTGCGATCCCACAAAATGATCTATATTGTTATTTTTGTTGTTTTTACTAGTCAACATACCGCTTTTAATACACTCTTTATTATTTGGAGAAATTCATTCGACCTCTACCTATATCAAATGGACATCACTCTCTATTAAGTGGGACACATGTGAAACTCACCAAATAATAAAGGGCATGTTGAAATACAAAATCCCCATTAACTTATTAACAAGTACTAAAAAGTAGAAATCTATTACCCTTTAACTGTCTTTAAGACACGATCTTTATCAGAGAGAGTTCCCCTTCTAGCTGACCATGGCACCTCAGCCTTGACTAGTGTTGGAGTAGGTCCCCCCTGATTTAATAGAGATAGAAGAATTGAAAATAAGATAAAACAACTCATTACACATTGCACAAAGAGAGAACCACTCAATGCCACCATATTAAAAGCTCAAAAAAGCTTTCACTTTTCACTTTCTTGTTTAATGATAATGTAAAGAGCATTAAATGTCACTAGATCAAACTTAAATACAAAACATTAACATTTCTGCCAGTTATCAGTACCCCTTGGTTAGAAGATATTTGTGCCCTTGAAAACTGAGAATTCAGTTGCTCTTGACGATTATTTCCAAACTCCCTATTCTCCTTGAGATTATCCCAAGACCTCTCATCTGCATTACCAAAAGGTTGGCCAGATCGTCCACGCCAATCACGATTATCTGGCTCAGAATATCGATTTTGAAATTGATTTGAGGGCTGCAGAAAATATTATATACATCAGTACACAGTTTGAATAGTTGAATTTACAATGGTAACAATATCACAAGTTAAATTCATTAAAATGATACGAATTAATTGAACTAATAAAAAAATAATAGAAACAGCAGCATCACATACTCAATTAGACATTTTACCATTCCTTGATCACTGATGAATCACTGTAAGATACTATTATATTCACCCCCAAAAATAAATCAGCTTTTCAAGTGCATTAATCAATTTACCAAGAGGATGAAGGAAGAATAAGGTCTTAGTTAACAGCACAAATAGGAGACAGAAAACACACTCACGTTACTTTCTGGGCGGGCCCAACTTTGATCTTCACCAAAAAGTTCAGCTACAATTTCTTGTCTGATCTTCAAAACATCATCAAGGATCTCAACACCCTTAGAACAAAAAGGTTCAACCATTAGACAAGCGATGAATCAGTAGGCACAAAAACTGGAGCACTAGGTTGAAAAAGAGGATATGTGGAGAGAAGAGACAGGATATTTAAGAAAACAAAAGATCACACTTAAAAATTTATCCAGAGGCATAGGGAACAATGTAGGTTGCCTTTCAAGGAACAAGAGAGTTCGGTAGAAAATCTGGCAGCCTCTGTTTAAGTTTAATTAATACAAGTAAACGTATAACATAACAGTAGACACAATACGCACAGGCTATTAGAAAGATGAATCCAATCACTAAACACCAAAGAATTTTAATTAGCCACAATTTTCAAATTAAAAGGAAAAGAATAACATCTAGGCAACAGATGGAAGAAACAGATTACCTCGGGAAAAAAGTATAATTAATTAACCATAACATTAAAGCAGCAATAACATAAAAATTACCTCTCTGAGTTGTAAGAGCTGCTCCCTGGTATATCGCACACGCTCACGACCTTCAAACCGGGAATCTCCAGCCTGTAAATTCAGAAACTTTTAGATACAAATCACATGACATATACACAGTTTAACTATCACAATTCAAAAAGACAACTTCAAAAAGTACATGATAAGTCAGAGATAGATGTATTTAGATCATAAGCGGTACTACAACAAATGCAGAATTCAATTAAACTATGTTCAACACACAAACAATCGCAACTAGTATGTAAATACAATATTGGTTATCATTCTGTCAACAATTTTTGTAACACAGCAAACAATTCAACAGATTCATTTAAAGCCTTTGCAAGCACTTCCTTCAAACAAAAAGTATAAGATTTATAACAATCTCCCCAGCACTGAATCTGAGTGGGGGGACCAATAACATCCAGGCAAAATGTAGATAAATGACTCATTAAGAAAAACAGTGTAACAAGGAAACGATATCTCCTGTGCCACATAGAAGTTGTCACATCCACTATAATTGTGAAATTAGTTCAATGTATGTGGGACCTTTATGGGTAACTTGAAATTTAGTCAATCCCACCTAAAGCCCACATATTGCTTTTTGTCCATATTTACAGCAGGTACACATACTTAGTGCCCAACCAAGAATTAGGACATGCAAATTCAGTTTGCCCCTTTCCTCATGGGCATTAGCTTAAATCCCTGTAAAAACTGAAAAAAAAAACATTACAACAAAGATATTCTTTTTTTACCTTCCAGTTAGTTGATTTTTTTCATTTTTCTCAAGAGTTTTCTTTATGATTCAGCACCCACACAGCCCTAAATAAAATGGCTTAAGTGCTTAAATTCCAAAACACACCACCATCAAATCAAATCCACACACGTCCAAATCTAAGCATTGGACAAAACAAGCAAAAAAAACGAGTGTCAATGACAATATCCAAATTCAAAGTTTAGCCAAATAATTCATCGCAAAAGTATAAACTTTACAGGGGAAAACAATCCCGATGATTGGGCCTTGATATTATTCATCACGCTGATACGAGATCCAAATACACCCACAAGAAAACGTTTAGGAGAGACACACCCAGCTATTAAAAAATAATAAAAAACAACGATAAAAAAAACAAAAAATGGACAGAATCCTTCATGATACTAATTTCAATAGAAAGCGAGAAATACAGAAAGAGAAAGCAAGCTGTGGTGAGAAAAGGGTAAATTGAAGCGGCAAAAAGGCAGATCCAGGGAAAGGGGATTGATACCTTGATAGAGAAGGGAGAGGGAGAGCCGCCATGAGGACGCAGGAGAGGAAGATCAGCAGAAAAGGAGCCAAAAGCAGGGGAAGCAGAAGACGAGGATGAGGAGTCGAATCGAGGGCCGAGGAGCCTGCTGCCTTTTCCACCGCCGGGCCTCAAGCTCAACACCGTCTGATCACTCTGCTGCATGCCTCGCGATGCAATCTTGGCCGTCCGATTCGACAGAGCGTAATGGATTCAGCAACGCCGAAGCACAGCGAAGCCCAGCGAATAGGAGAAGAGAAGGGTAAAGGGAGAAAAAGGGGAAGAAGAGAAGGGATAAATAGATGATAGATTGAAAGGATTGGATTGGGAGTACGCTAGGTATTGGATATTTCTCTCTCTTCTGCCGAGTGAGAAGAGAAGAGAGAACTGCGTGCGTGAGTGAGAACGGAGGGGTCACAAAAAACCCTTCTTAGAGTTGTGTTCACCCTTGCGTACCGTATCTATACGTATCTCCAATCGCCCCCACTCTTTCTTCCCAAAATTAGGTTTACCAAATTACACCCCCTCAATAACCCTAAATTCACATTCGCCCACCCAGAATATACATTCATTTTCGCACATCCTAACATAAATCTATGTGGGCCTGCTGCTAGGTTACGGCCCATGTTTCAATATAATGAGAACAACTTTGATCCTTTTACTAACAGGTTTGTTTTCTACTTCTGTAACTTCAAAAAATATTAACTCAATCAAATATTACAGATTTAAATTCTTTTTCCAGGAATAAATCATTGCATCCCTATATCTTGTATCTCTATCAATTATTTATGGTTCAATACATATACGAAATTTTTTTATTTGGTATTGTTTTCCAATTTTATTCTTTAAATAATTTTTTCAAACTAAAATAATTATTTTACCAATACTTTACTGTTTATTTAAATTTAATATTTTTTTAGTTTAACCATTTTTTTATTAAAAAATTACCTATAAGAAAATTACTTACAATAAATTTATAAAAATTATTTATATTTTATTTTATAATTAGAATAAAAAAATTATTATTTCCTTATTATCATAAATAAAACAACAAAAAAGTAAACACGTACACCAAGTGACTTTTTAATTTTGTTTTTTATGTATTAGAAAATGAAACGAAAAACAAATAAAGTTATATATTAATGAAAACAAATTCACTATGATATGTGTGTTATTCTTTTTTAAGATAATTACAAATAAAAAAATATTTATTAAAACATCTCACTTAAATAAATTAAATAAATACAGATAAATTATAAATATCTCATTAAATGAACTAGGTAAATAAATAATAAATAAAAATAAAAATAAAATTAACAACACCAAATTAAATAAATTAAGTAAATAAAATAAAAATAAAGTTACGAGAACGCTTCTAGATAAATTAAATAAATAAAATAATAAAGATAAATAAAAATAAAATTATAAACACTTAATAAATTAATTAAATAAATATAAATAAAAATAAAGTTATCAACATTTTACTAATTGAATTAAATAAATTAGATAATAAATAAATAAATAATTCCAACACTTTATTAAAAATTTAAATAAACATAATAATAAATAAAAATGAAGTTATAGATACCTCAACCAATAAATAAAATAATTACAATAAATAAATAAAATTTATAAACATCCTACTAATAAAATAATAACAATAAATAAATAAATAAAAAGTTATAAAGATACAGTAAAAATAATAACAATAAAAAATTAAGTTAAAAACACCTCGCTTAGTAAAATAATAATAATAAATTTGTAAACACTTGAATAAAAGTAATAACAATAAATAAATAAAAAGAAGTTATCAAAACCTAATAATAAAAAATAAAAGTGATGTCATGAATATTTATTAATAAAATAAAGATAATATCAATAAATAATAAAATAAAATAAAAATAAGGACACTAAAATAAAAAAATGAATTAATAAATATAGATAAATGAAATATATAAAATGATAAAGGTTTTGTTTTCATGACCTCAAAATATATTGTCCAAGTAAAATTGTACTTTTTAATTGATTAAATAATTTTTTCAAACAGTTTTAAAATTTTGCTCAATAGAGATTTTTTTTTAATCAGAAAGAAAATGGAAATCGAAAAGAATGAGAAAGAAATATTGATGAATGCAACTACCAAAATTTTATTCTTTCACTTTCTATCTTAATATTATATAAAAAAACTATATTATTATATTATTATTTGAATATTATTATTTTCTATACATTCACAAATAATAGTAAAATCATTATTTACCATTTAAATATTATTATAATATTTTACGTATGGCAACTCATGGTAATGGGGAGAAAATTTATTGACTTTCTAAAAGAGCATTTCTTACTCCAAATGCAAAAATGATATTTTTTTATTGGACTCAAAGTGAAAAATAATATCTCAAGAACACGTTGTAAAATGTTGAACTCAATACAACAAAAAATAAGTTACGATAGTTCAAACTACTACATTTTTTTTCTCCAACATAAAAGAGATGGTGTTACAATTATACATAAGATATTATTTATATTATAAATTTATGGATATTAGAATTATAAATTATTTTTCTTATAAGACAATCAATTATTTATATAATATAATTCATTAATTAGAATAAAAGAAAACAATACTTTTATTAAAGTTGTAACGTTCCATGTTATATATAAATGTATAATATAATTGTCCATATTTTTAATATAAGAGAACATATATAAGTAGACTGTAAATAAAGTATTAAGGTTACAGTCATCCCAAATTTAGTCATAATTTAAAACTTAAACATCTTATAGTATTTCAAAATGACAGTACTTTATTTAGAAATTCCTGAACAAACTAAGTTGCAGCATCATCACCATCCAGGGCCTGCTCCAGAGGCACCTCATCCACCTCTTCCCACATCCAAGTGGATGATCATTGCAAAAGAAAAGCACACACAAGCAAAACACAGACACAAAAGCAAGGGTGAGCTAGGTATACAAAAATCATGTCATAACAATCACACACAGGATGCAAGTTTAATTCAAAGTTAATGGACCACACAACACAACTTACACTTTACACTTGACTTGTCCGGACTTAGAATGATTGCCGAGTTATGACGGGTTATGCACTTGTGGTGGCTTCTACTGCTTTGCAAAGTCATTGTCAATGGGTTTCACCCTACCACACTCACGAGGTTAGTCCGTTATCACTCACCTTGGGCCATACTGGAAGCACCCAAGACTAGGACCTCCTGCTACTACTCACGACATGATTCAATCATCTCTACTTGAGAATGATTGATCATTGTAATTTCAGGATAACCCCCAAGACTGAGCTTCCATGCAAATCATTCTAAAACACACCAAGGGCACCACCATGGATCCTATCCTTGAAGATCATGGAATTACGTCCAATAACCTTACATTCAACCACCAAACATGTCTCATACATTCACATACTTTCAATATAATAACATTATCACCATCATATTATGCATTCCAATCATTCCACACACTTAATTCAACCAAAGCAAAAGCAAAAAAGAAATCTGGACTCAGAGGATTCGCAAAGCGCATCCTACTCGCAAGGCGAGACAAGAGAGTATCGCACAACGCACCCCTTAATTCGCAATGTGAATTAACTCGCTGAGGCTACAGGCCTCAGGTCTTCTCGCATAACGCACCCAGGTTGCTATGCGGGAACTTAAACAGAGAGCACACCCCCAAACCTCTTCGCTTTGCGCCCCTCTCGCCTTTCGAATTAAAATGGCAGTGACTACAGGCCACCACCAGTCGCATAGTGACTAGATTCGCTATGTGAATCACCAGACAGAGAGCAACACCCTCTAGTCATTCGCACAACGCACCAACTGGCACAGCGAATGACCTAGACAGTGAGCACTCTCTACAGGGATTCGCTATGCGAAACAACTCGCATAGCGACTCTGCATCATCTGCAGAACGCAAATTCTGCAGAATTATGCACTCACATAAACCCTTACCATTTATAGGCATTTTCCCCAATTACTAACACCTCTAATTCATGTTGTTCACCTAATTAGACTTATCTAGATGTTCCTAATCCTTCCTACTACACTTTTAAAGGGATTACAACTCAACTTTTACTCCTCAACATCAATTTCCACAACTTAAAGATCCCAAACCCCATTCCACCACTTTGCACTGATTTGGACCACTTCGGTGACCGCTAACTCTCAAATTCGCTATCCCACTTCTTTTAAATTAACCTAAAACACTATTAAATTCACTCAACCTACACCTAAGTTTTCACAGCAGATTCCTTCATCTAAAATACTCAATTTCAGTTACACATCACATCCAAATCAATTCACAAGCATCAGTTCACAGATTCACAGATGCACATTCCCATACATATAATTCCATCTACTTAAAACTTAACATGCAAACCAAGCAGCAAAAATAATACATAACTCATTATATACACATACATGCAACAAATTATAAAGACGTATTTCTAACTCCCATTACCTCAAAATCACAGCCCACCCACAGGAACTTCTCAACAGCACCTTGCACGACAATAACTCAACAAAACCCTACAGACCACCACATTGGTGATAGGAACAACTCTTAGAGCTAGGATGGAGTAGAAGATGAGAAAGAGGAAAGCACAAGACACATGCAACCAACAAAGATTTCATGTGCTAGGTTTTAGAACAAAGAAGAAACTGCATGTAAGGACTTACCAGCCTAGGAACAAAAATGAATTGGCCCATTGTGAAGCTCTCTACGTCGCGGACGTTTGGGCGCCACCTGATCGGAAATCCACTGGCTCAATGAAGAGAAATGGTAGAGAGAAGACAAAGATGTGGTAGAAAGAAGGCAGAGAACTTTTAATATCTGAGTTCTAGAGAGATAATGGGGTTTGGGCTAATGAGCCAGGATGTTCTGAAATGTGCTTTTAAAAGAGAAAAAGAAAAAAATATCATGATTCATTAACTTAATACCCTATCAACTTTCTAATTCATTTTCAGGTTCTCACAAAAGTATTCTTCAAAATTAAATTTATTTTATATTAAATATTTAACTATGAAATTTAAACATGGTTAATAACTAATATGAAAATAAAGGATTGAAGCCAAAAAAAAGTTTAAAAAGTAAGAAAAATTGAAAAACTCACAAGGACAATATGTCCACAAAAGTCTTGTGGATCAGGATTAGCCCTTGAATATTTTTTTTAACATGAAAAAGTATTACTTTTTATATATTATTGTAACAATTTGTCTCAATTTTTGACTATTAGAACGATTTATCTCGACTTTCGACTACTTGAAGGATTTGTGTTGGTTTTTAGTTTGTGATCTTCAGTCTGCATGAGCCTGACTCAACTTTTGGCCTATATCAATCTTTTTTTATCTTCAAAATGATTTAGTTGAACTTTTGAGAATTATATAACATAAGTTTAATTTTAGGTTTATATAAAATGTTTTTTAATATTTACAATTATTTTAGATTTATATAAAATAAGTTTAATTTGTAATTGTTTTTTCTTGAAGTATTTAAATAATTTGAACGTAGTTTTATTGTTTGTTATATAGTATCATTTTACCTTTTATAATTTTATATTTAAAATAAATGACTTTTAATATGTTATTAATAAAACATGATGGAAAAATGAAGGTAATTTGAGTTATAAAATATTTAGATATTTTAGATAAAATATCATTGTCTTTCTAAAAATATTATTTTAACTTTCCTCCTACTTTTTTTCTACGATATGTGTTACCTTCTTCACCTATTATATGATTAAAGATCAGAATATTCTACGATTCTTTTTTATCAAAGTAGTAAATAAAATAAGTTCCTTTTTTTTTGTTCTATTTTTGTAGTTGAGTATATTTTTCTCATTTTCATGTGAATATAAATGATTGCATGTGACTCAATTATACTTAAAATGATTCATATTTATTTGATGTTCCTCTGTGTATAAAATTCTATGTAAGGGTGAACTATGAGAAAAATACTCTAATAGTTATACGAGCCTCAAACAAGAAAAACTAGTTTCTTGTTGATTTATTCAAATACATAAATACTTATTTATTGGTTAAAACCTCGTTACATTCATAAACATATGACTTATTGGAAAATTTAAGCTATGTAAAACAAATTGCACCACAATAAACAACATGAAATAAATAAAACAATTTCCTGTTAGGAATTTCGCATTCATTTAAAAAAAAATAATGCATACATAAAATTTAAGCTATGTACTCATTTTCAATAAATAGACGTTAATTGTTTAAAACATGACTAGTGTGTGAGTCTAATAAAATGTTTAATTAGTAATGTGTTTTTTATATTTCTTTTACTCACTTGAGTTTTTATATTTTTAACATAAAAACAACATGGTCTATTTTTTGCATCAACGTCCTCAACCATATCCTAAAAACAAAATTAAAAATCATAACTAGGTTTATGTGTTTATCTTCAATAGTGCAATAGACAAAACCAAATGGTTTGGATATGTGATATGTGATTTGAAAAATGCGATATTGGATTTGAAAGAGACGATCTTAGTGAAATTGTCAAAGAAAGAGAGACCTCAGAGGGAGAAAAATGTTTGAATTTTCACATGGTCACCTTTTAAGGATGTTAATGTTTATTTCATGAGAGAGACCACATTGTCTTTATTTAAACAAGGGTTAATTATCTTTTAGTTCCTAAATCATAAAGTGAGTTTGATTTTTGTTCATATCTTAAATTTTGATCATGTTAGATCTTCATACTTAAAAGTGCATGAGTGCAAACCTCCTTACTTGTTAATTGTTTTATGGTATTGTTTGACGAAAAAAATACTACATTAATGCATTTGTTAAGTATAAGAACCTAATGTGATTAAAATTTGAAATAGGGACGGAAAAACAAAATCGTGTTATAATTTATAGACTAAGAACTTAGTTAATTCTTTAAACAATATAAGGACTCAATTGAGTAAAAAAAATAAAATAAAATGTAATGATAAAATGAATCAGATACCTAAATAGATATAAGTATCAAATTATTAATTAAATATTCTATTAAATTCACATGTGATCACACCTTCTGAATGGTGCTAACGTAATTTTAACAAAAGAGACCATAGTGACTCTATTTAACAAATATTGAAAAACAAATATAATGACTAAAATAAATCAAATGTATAAATATATAAACCAAGTTACATAGTAAACCAAATATTAAAAGGTTTATTAAAAAATAATTTTAAACCTAACTCAACCTTATGAAATCAATTTGTAAAATAAGATTTAAATTCATATATTGTAAATTGGTCTTATTTATAATCAGACTTTCAACATCTCATCACTTTGCCACATATACATTTTAAGTGTAGATGAACAATAATAAATATTTTCGCAGCAAAT
Source organism: Vigna umbellata (assembly GCF_029865625.1). Lineage (NCBI taxonomy): Eukaryota > Viridiplantae > Streptophyta > Magnoliopsida > Fabales > Fabaceae > Vigna > Vigna umbellata. The sequence continues at coordinate 102,414,905 of NC_142165.1, forward strand.
CAATAAAGGATGAAACAAAAAAAACCAACAAATAGCGATATTTTTTGATATAAAGTCTAACTCAATAGTTATTAGTAATTAAATTTTAAATATGATTTAATATCACGAAATAAAAATTTACACTTATTTGTATATTATAAATTTATTCTTTTAGTTAATATAAAATTTTAAATAAATTTAATCATAACAAATAAATAAAAATCATCTAAGAAAACACATTATTTTATTAAAAAGAATAACATCAAAATGAAATAAATAAAAAAATCCTGAAAACTTATTTTCTTTCTTATCTTTTTAATTGAGAAGTAAAGTTGTGCTTGAAAGTCTCACTTTTTCATTAAAACATGACAATATTTATAATAAAAATCATGTACAATGTAGAATTATATTTTGAAGCAATCATTTGAGCATTTTTTATTTTTGTTAAATTTGAACTAATACTTTTTAATATTTTACTTATTTATTAACTAAGTCTATTTAATAAAAATTCGGTTTCTCTTACTAATTATTAGACAAGATGCATGTATTAAATGATGTGAATTTTAAGTACATGTACCTAATACAAATTTTAATAATTATTAATTTTGTAAGCTAGTTTTTATATTTATTTAATTAAATAGTAATTTATATTAGTGATAACTAGGGATGACAACGGGTCGGGTCAGGCACAAATAGTGTCTACCCGCAACCCGACCCCTATGCAAAAATCCGTACCCACAACTCGACCCGCTATCCGCTCGATATTCGCATAAAAAAATTTACGGATTTTTTTCAACCCGCGGATATCTGTTGGATACCCGTTTTCAACCCACAAATATATAAAAAAATATATTTTGTGAATTTTTAAATAAGGTTTAAATTAAATTACAAGTTAAAGAGAACAATTTAATATATTTGCAAAAAACAAATAGTGAACAACTTTTGAAAAAAAAAAGATATGAGGAAGAAACACCACCTGAAGTCTCAATTTAGTCACACGATCTACCCAGAAATACCTATCTATGAAACAAAGATAAAGAATTTTCGAGAAAACGCAAACAGGAACCCTAAACCCAAATTCTGGAAACGAACGCAATCATAGAAATCTCAAATCCGCGATAACCACGAGGGTCTTCAACAATCCAATCTACATCAATGAACTAAAATCCAAAAAAACTCAAAACACTCATTTGAATCATAACCCCAAAATCGCGTCACCAATTAACAGGGAAGAAATCAATAAACGAACTCCAAAAACGCGAATCAAAATGTACAAAAGAAACCCCAAAATCAGAAAACAAATAAAACCCTAATTTCAAATCCCAAATCGGAACAAAACCCCAGAATCAAGAGAGAGAAAGGAAGAGGGAATGGAGCCTACTCCCTGCGTGAGCTGAACCAGAAGGAAGAAAAAAAGTGTCCTCCTTTAAGAGATAATTTTCTAATGGGATTGTATGTATATGTTTGATATCTCTATTATTAGCGTTAGCTCAAAAGTAATATAACCCATTTTTTTCTTTTCTTCTTTTAAAAAAAAGGTAATTGAAAGGAATCCCAATTCATTGTTATTAAAATTTCCCCCTTTTTTAAGAGTAATAAAAAAATTTTAATTTTAAAAAATTTTAATTAAATTTTTGTTATATTTTTTTTGGGTAAAGGGTAAAAAATTTAATTTTAAAAAATATTAATTAAATTTTTGTTATTTTTTTTCGGGTAAAGGGTATCCGCGGGTTGGATAGTATAATACCCGCATCCAACCCGTTTAGAAGCGGGTATTAAAATACCCGCTACCCGTTACCCGCGGGATGACAAAAAAATCCGCGCCCGCGGATATCCGCAGATAAAACCCACGACGGATAGTTATTATCCGCGAATATTTACTACCCGCGGGTAGCGGGTATTTTAATACCCGCTTGCTTATAAACGGGTCGGGTGCGAGTATTATACTATTTGTACCTGCGAATATCCGCTATCCGAATAATAAAAAAAATTTAAATTTATATTTTATTAAGTTAAATTTAATCAAAATTAACATTAATTTATATTTTATGAGGTTAAATTTAATTAAAATTAAATTTTAATGTATATTTAATTTAATTTTTATTATATTTTATATATTTTTTGCAATTTTATTTAAATTTATTTTAAAAATTTATAAAAATATATATTTTTCAATATTTGCGAGTATCCGTGGGTATCGACGGGTATTTGCGGCTTTCAAAATATCCGGAAATAATTTTTAATTGGGTATCTGTGCGGGTAGCGAGTGAATTTTTCTTTTTGTCGGGTCGGGTTGTGGGTAGACATTATCCGTGCCCGATCCGTTGCCATCCCTAGTCATAACTCTCATATCATTTTTCATTTTCAATATTTTCACTCTCTCTCTCACACACGATGACAACAAGTCAGGTTGAACACAAATAGTGCCGACCCACAACTTGATCTGAAAAAAGTTAATTCGTTATCCGACCCATTACCCGCACGAATATTCGTTTAAAAAATACATGCAGATATTTAAAATTCGTAGACACCCGTGAATACCGATAGATACCCGCAAATACTTTAAAAAATATATTTTTATAAATTATTAAAATAAAATTTAAATAAAATTAAAAAATATAAAATATAAATTAAAATTTAACCTTATAAAATATAAATTAATTTTAATTTTAATTAAATTTAAATTAATGAATATAAATTAAATTTTTATTTTTATTTTTTACGAATAACATATATTTACATATACAAATAGTATAATATCCACGTCCCACCTATTTATAAACAAATATTAAAATACGTGCCGACAGTATCAAATATTCCTGTAGATACCCACGAACACAACATATTTTTCTGTCATCCATGTATTTATAATATATATATATATATATATATATATATATATATATATATATATATATATATATATATATATATATATATTTATATTTTGTTGCTTAAAATTTAGTGATTTCGAAGTTAAAGAGTTTAAATGTTCTTCTGAATAAAAATAAACTTTATATTTATAGAAAAATCTCCTATAAAATTTTTCAAGATAATTTTGAAACAAATTTTCTAAGCGAAAAGTTTAAGAAAAATAGATTCCAAACACGAAAAATGAAATACACTTCCTATTATTATCTCTTGTTAATAAAAAGACAACTATATATTTTTGTCTAGCTGCTAAGTAGTTAATTATAGGGTAGAAATTGATTTATCCTGTATATAGATAATTATTGAGTGGTTAGTTTTATTATCAGATTACATAGCATAATAAGAACGAGGGTACAATATAGAAGAAAATTTTAATATATTTTAAAAAGATATATTGTATCATTATTTTTAGAAAAACAATATTAATTATTTATTTGTTATTATAATAATTACCAAATTACACAAATCATAAAAAAGACCCTCATCTAAAAATATATGTAAGAATGAGTTATAAACCGCGAATTAATTTATCTTATTATGAATTTAGGTTAGAAAGAATCTTTTTTCAAATGTATATCAAATTAAATCTTATTCGTAATGTATCAACAACAATTTTTATTAAATTATTTTATTATTTGTTAAAAATAGTTAAATGATATAGATATTTTATTTATTTATTTATTAAATTTTGTTGGTTTATAATTTAATTTCTAATTATTATTTTTATAGTAATATTTGATAAAATAAGTAATCATCTTAATTAAAGTATTGTAAAATTAATCTATTTTAGTCATATTAAAATAATAAAACATTTCCTAAAATAATTCAAATTACTTTTAATCGCATTACAAATTTTTTAACTTAAAAGAGTAACGAGTGAATCCGTCTGAATACTCATTTTCATGCCTCTCTAATAACTTAAGAAGAGAAAAAGACAAAAGTAATAATAAAAAATATTTATAATTCTGGATATTATTTAAAATATGACATACTTTTTATTTAATTGATATGAGCTTTAAAAAGAAAAACTTACTTAAAGCATCGGAATATTTTAATATCTGACAATATGAGCTAATGGAAGAGGAGAATCCAAAACTTGAAGATGATTTTATTGATACGAGCCGATGAATAGTTGTCGTTGATGTCTGGTCTAGTCATTGCTTTTCATTTTTCAATCCTCCTCCTTTCAACACCTGTTTTAACGTCGTCACGGAGCTACAGCCATGCACCGCCCCTCTCCACCTTTCTAATATCGCCAGGTTGATAACCTTCCTTCGAATACTCAATTTAATTTCTAAATTTTTATTTTATCATTATATCAAAATTTATTTTTTAACCTTTTTATCACTTAAGAATTTAAATCAAACTCAAAATGGTTTTAAAGGCTTATTTTAAAAATTAATTATTAAAAATAATATAATTAAGTGCTAAAGAAAATGAAAGTTCTGGATTTCTTTCTTCCCTTCTCGAATGTTAAAGAAACAGCAAGAACACTCTAGCACGATCTCAAACATTCTCCCTCCAAATTCACCTGGTGAATTCTCGAACTCACCCTCTACTTTCTAACTGCTACTATATATACCGCTGTGACTATTCTTTCTCCTCACACAATCTCTGCACAATACAAAATATTCTCTACACACAAGAAAGCTCTCAAAGTTTCAGAATTTTGTTTTTTGAATTACTAATTCGGTGATCAATGGCAGCAAAGGAAGGCAAAGCAATAGGCATAGACCTCGGCACGACCTACAGCTGCGTAGGCGTGTGGCAAAACGACCGCGTTGAGATCATCCCCAACGACCAAGGCAACCGAACCACACCCTCTTACGTGGCTTTCACCGACACCGAGAGGCTGATCGGAGACGCTGCCAAGAACCAGGTTGCTATGAATCCGCAGAACACCGTCTTCGATGCTAAGCGTCTAATCGGGCGCAGATTCTCCGACTCGTCGGTTCAGAACGACATGAAGCTATGGCCGTTTAAGGTGGTGGCAGGCCCGGGTGACAAGCCCATGATCGTGGTCTCGTACAAGGGTGAGGAGAAGAAGTTTTCTGCTGAAGAGATATCTTCCATGGTGTTGATCAAGATGAGGGAAGTGGCAGAGGCGTTTCTTGGTCATTCCGTGAAGAACGCTGTTATTACTGTCCCTGCTTATTTCAACGACTCGCAAAGGCAAGCCACGAAGGACGCAGGGGCCATTTCGGGGTTGAATGTGTTGAGAATCATCAACGAACCCACTGCCGCTGCTATTGCCTACGGCTTGGACAAGAAGGCTTCAAGAAAAGGTGAACAGAACGTGCTTATTTTCGACTTGGGTGGTGGAACCTTTGATGTTTCCATATTGACCATCGAGGAGGGGATTTTCGAAGTGAAGGCCACTGCTGGTGATACTCATCTTGGGGGTGAAGATTTTGATAACAGGTTGGTGAATCACTTTGTTACAGAGTTCAAAAGGAAGCACAAAAAGGATATTAGCGGGAATGCTAGAGCGTTGAGGAGGTTGAGGACAGCGTGTGAGAGAGCCAAGAGGACGTTGTCTTCCACCGCGCAGACAACCATTGAAATCGATTCTTTATACGAAGGGATTGATTTCTATGCAACGATTACCAGAGCCAGGTTTGAGGAGATGAACATGGACTTGTTCAGGAAGTGCATGGAGCCTGTGGAGAAGTGTCTGCGTGATGCCAAGATTGACAAGAGTCACGTTCATGAAGTTGTTCTTGTTGGAGGGTCCACCAGGATCCCGAAGGTTCAGCAACTGTTGCAGGATTTCTTCAACGGGAAAGAGCTTTGCAAGAGCATTAACCCCGATGAAGCTGTTGCTTATGGTGCAGCTGTTCAGGCTGCGATTTTGAGCGGTGAAGGGGACGAGAAGGTTCAAGATTTGTTGCTGTTGGATGTGACTCCACTCAGTCTTGGGCTTGAAACTGCTGGTGGTGTTATGACAGTGTTGATTCCGAGGAACACAACGATTCCCACCAAGAAGGAGCAGATTTTCTCGACTTATTCCGATAACCAACCCGGGGTTTTGATCCAAGTGTTTGAAGGAGAGCGTGCTCGAACAAAGGACAACAATCTTCTCGGGAAGTTTGAGCTCACTGGGATCCCTCCTGCACCAAGAGGCGTTCCTCAAATTAATGTCTGCTTTGACATTGACGCTAATGGGATTTTGAATGTCTCTGCGGAGGATAAAACCGCGGGTGTGAAGAACAAGATTACTATAACCAACGACAAAGGTAGGTTGAGCAAGGAGGAGATAGAGAAGATGGTGAAGGATGCAGAGAGGTACAAGGCAGAGGATGAGGAGGTAAAGAAGAAGGTGGATGCGAAAAACTCGCTTGAGAATTATGCTTACAACATGAGGAACACGATAAAGGATGAGAAGATTGGGGGGAAGTTGGCAGCGGATGATAAGCAGAAGATTGAGAAGGCTGTGGAGGATGCGATTCAGTGGCTGGAGGGGAACCAGTTGGCGGAAGTGGATGAGCTTGAAGACAAGCAGAAGGAGTTGGAAGGAATCTGCAACCCCATCATTGCCAAGATGTATCAGGGTGGTGCTGGTGGAGATGTTCCTATGGCTGATGACATGCCTGGTGGTGGGTCTGGTTCTGGTTCTGGTGCTGGACCTAAGATTGAAGAAGTTGACTGAGACTGAGAATGTGTGACTAACTTCAACTTCTGTTGCAGAGTGAATCAAGACCCATAGGATCTTTGTTGTTGTGTACTTGTTATTTTGTTCAAAAAATGTAAGCTTAGTGATGTGAAGTTTCACGAAGATTGAATAAAAGTTTGTTTAGTTCTTTCAGTAGGAGCTGAGATTAATGTAATTTTACAGTTTGGTTCATCAATAAATGTTTTGATTCAGTCTTCTGATGAATTCCCTAAAGGAATATGTGGTTTTGTTTTGATCAAATTTAACAATAATAAATATAAAAGAGGTGCAAGAAAGTCAAAACTAAAATTAAAGGATTTATGATTTTCACATCTCTATATAACTTAAAAATAATAAACGGGTTATATAAGATGTTTTTATTAAAATTAATGGATATACTGGGAATAAATTAAGTTTGATTATCTTTATTAAAAAGCATCTGACATAATAGTCGTGCTTGTTTTTTAAGTAGTTTAAATCGTTCAAAATAAGATAGATTTAATGTTTTCTTTACATTAATATATGGTAACAAAAACATTTTAACTTGAAATAAATATATTTAACATGCTAAAAATGTAAAGGTCCCATTGATAAGAAAATTAATACCGAAACATTTTGTAATTTTCAGTCACTAGTGCATCATGTAATTATTATTTTAACAAAAAAATTGTGAGAAAAAATAAAGCAAATGAAAAAAATGGTTTATTATTAATATTATTATGCTTAAATGTTTAAGTTAGGTTTAATAGCCAATTTAGTCCCCACTTTGGTTGAAAAATCTCAATTTAGTCCCTCGTTATAAAAATGTTTTACATTAGTCCTAACTTTTAAAATCGTGGGTCAGATTGGTCCCTTTCGTTAAATATAAGTTAACGAAATTAATGGATGATGATGTGACACAGCTTAAAGCTGATGTGTTAGATTGGTCCCTCGTTAGCTTTAAGTTGTGTCACATCATCATCCATTAATTTTGTTAACTTATATTTAACAGAAAGGACCAATCTGATCCACTATTTTAAAAGTTAGGACTAATTCAAAACACTTTTATAACAAGGGACTAAATTGAGATTTTTCAACCAAAGTGAGGACTAAATTGGCTATTAAACCTTTAAGTTATGTAGTAGTATTTTTGCGATGTTGGAGTTTGAAAGGAGCGAGTGGAGCTAATAGGTGACTCAGAGTTTAGGATAAGAGATATGCGCCATAGTTGAAGATTGAATAAGGAAGGGTCCGCGTGCCATGGCTGGCATCACCACCGTCCCCTTCAAACTCTTTCATTACCACGCCACACCTTCTCCTCTCTTCACTTCTTCTCATTCCAAACTCTTCGGCCTTTCCCTCTCTAATCCGAATTCCCTCAAATACGATCCTTCTCTCTCCACCTCTCTCTTCTACGTAACCGCTCGCTACGGTGGCGGCGGCGGCGGCTCTCGCTCCTTCGGCTCCGGCGACTCCAGGAGACGCCAGCCCGAAACCGACGACGACCAGGCTCTCGACCTCTCCACCCTCAGGTTCTGTACTCCCTCCTTGTCAATTCCTTTCTCTCTTATGCTTCCTCTGTAATTTCGTCATTAAGAATGCTTTGAATTTGAAATAGGTCAGATACCGTGAGGCTTATTGATCAGAACCAGAATATGGTTTGTTCTTTTTTTCCTTCTTTTGTATTTCAACGCTTTCAATTCTGTTCGCTTGAGAAGCACTTTGGACTAAGCTACTACGTTTAGAAGTTTTATTTGATTGATTGATTCGAGGATTGTATTCTTTGAGTTGTGAATCTTTCTAATTCGGTCTGAAGCTAGCGGAGGTTGCTGAACTTGTTGTGTTTTTGTAGGTTGGAGTAATGTCAATTGATGACGCCATTCAAATGGCTGAGGATGTCGAACTTGATTTGGTATGATGTCTTGTGCCTGAGATTGCTGCTTTTGTGCTAAGTTTTGCACTATTTGTTGCCTACAATGTTGTGGTTTTCTCATTTACATTTCCCCCTCCTTTTGTTTTTGTTTCAGTTCGAAAGTATACTCTTTAGTTGTATATGTTTTGCCATATAATTTCAGCTTAATTAATATAACTTATTTTCACTATGCCTAGTGTCGGTAGATGATGGAAATGGCAGTAAATAGAAAGCGGAAGTGCTTCCTATAGTTTCACTTAGTTCATGTTTGAATAAACTTTTCTATTAGGTAAACAAGAAGGTAAAATGAATCGAGCTTCTTCCATAAATTAAGATAAGCTTAAGTACTTTAACTTTGATAGAAGTTCTGTCATCTAATTTCCGCAACAGGTGATAAGGTTGTTTTAACTTCCGGTAGAATCTCAATTCATTTTACCTTTTTTTTTCTTCCCTATGAGTGATTACAGGGAAATCTATCCAAACAATGCTTTATATAGATATCACAAATAAAAGTGAATGAAGTCTGTCTTAATATGGTGTTGAAAACCTAATTGATTCAGGAAAGTTGACAATCAATTCAGTGGGAAGTTTCTGACATCAATGTGTAATCTTATTTACTCTCGTTTTTTGGTCAGGTAATATTATCCCCAGATGCAGATCCTCCTGTTGTTAGAATAATGAATTACAGGTATTATCTTTGTATATCACGAGAGAAAAACTCTGCATATTTGGTATCAAAATGCCGATGGTTGATGGACATATCAAATTTTTATGCATTTTTCAATCAATTTAGCAGTTAATGATCTGTGTGTATACTTGTTTAACAATAGTTGAACATTAAGTAGTTTGAATCGGGTTGATAGAGCACTAATAAAATTTGGTTTCCAGTTTCTCTTGATTCTGGCCTTGTGCAACAATGTTTTATTCAATTTTTATTAATTAGGGAACAGTGGCGGCGGAGGTGGGAGTATTGTTTGCATTCAGTTGTCTTAAATGAATGTTGTGCTTCCATGTATATTTGGGGTGGGGTGTTGTGAAGACATGATAGAGCAATAAGTAACAGGGGATCAATGGGGAGATTAATTGACACTTGTGTAGTTGTTTCAAGAAAGACTATAGCATTTGATGTTCATTTGACTAAATAAAATGAATCTGCATGAAAGGACGTGCCTAGATCTGCATCTGTTTGACATGATTGAGCACTTGTATACTTATAATTTTAGAATTGTTGGACCATGTAATTGATCCTTGTATTTTCTTCTGAACAGCAAATATCGATATGAGCAACAGAAGAAGAAAAGAGGACAGCAGAAGAAAAGTGCTGGTAAACATTGATATTTTCTTCTAAATTATTTGCAAAACTCAGAAAAAACAATAAATTACTGACCTAATAGTCTTTTAAATGTAGCTAATCGGATGGATTTGAAGGAGCTCAAAATGGGGTAATGTCCTAAGCTAATCTTGGACTATTGTTCTTCAGATTTCTTAATTATGGATCAAATAATACTTTTATTAATATTTTTAACAAGCGTTAAAAATCTGAAGTATAGTTTGCTATATCAGGCAATCTAGTTTGGTTTTGGTTAACTATTTGTTCTCGGGAAAGGCATTACGCACATCTACACAAGTTAATTATTTCTGTTAATTTCAGGAAACTAAAGGAAGAACAACAACCTAGCCTTTCCCCCTCTAGGCGAATTTGACTACATGGACTAAATGATGTCATATGATTCCACATATAGTTTTTCTCCGTTTTCCTGTGTCAATTGATCAGGGTACATTTCATCCAATCTACTCACCTTATTGGGGGTTTTACATGTCTTTTCTACGCATGTCCAAATCCCCTATGGTGAGTTTCTACCATTTCTTCTACTATAGAAGCTATTCTTACTTTTTCTCTAATACATTCCTAATTTTATCTTGTTTGATGTGTCTACTCATTTTTTCTACATCGAATTTATTCTCTTAGCTTTTTACCATCCGACATTCAGTTCCATACAACATTAAGTTGTGTGATAAAATCTTCCTTTAAGTTTGGTTGGTACCTTTTTGTCGCAAATGATAGCCAAGGAACTTCTCCATTTTCTCCTTCGCTCTTGAATCCCATTGTATATATCTCCATCCGTTTCTCTGTTATTCCATGTGATGGAAACTAGATACTTAAATAACATGACTTTTGGTGTACTATACTCTCCTAGTTTTGCTTTTTTGGTAGGGATATTGCGTCAGCAAAATCCATGAAATTTTAAAGCTCGTCATTACATCTTCAACTCTATTTATTTCCTCTCTTGATTCTCCAACTAGAGCTATGACAGGCACTATGGCATAAAATCTTTCAATATGCTCAAAACGCATTCAAGAGTAAGGTAAAGGGATAAGGGTTCAAAGTTGACCTTTGGTGCAATGCTACATATCATCTACACTTCCATGTGGCTCCTAACTCACTTCTTCTATAGCTCTTCACTGAAGGTTTTTTCTTCTTCTTTCTATTCAATTGTCACCACTTGATCCTGTCTTGGCTTTTCCTTCTTACTCTCCTCTCATCTCTTATGGCTGTGATCCAGATTCAATGTTGGGTACTCAAGCTCTCACTAGTTGAGACATTGTAGTCCATGCAAAGTTTTCTGTGATTTCCTTATGAAGAATAATAATGAGAACATAATCATCTTTATTTGTTTCTACTTGATCATAATCCCCATTTAAATCAATGTATCTTCTACATTTATAGATGTGCTCAATTCACAGCCATTTAGACCCCATCTAATTATTTTTTTCTCCTAGTGGTAATATTCCCTCTAAAGCTTCGAAATCTTCCCAAATTCTCATGTCGTGGCACCCTTCTAGTGGTACATAAGCATTGATCACATTTAAAGCACCCCTTTCCTTTACAAATTGGGTTAAATATGTTTTGTAAAATAAGCACATTTTAATTTTTATTTCTTGTGAAAGTTTTCCCTTGGACTTCAGCCGTTTAGAATCTAAAATTAATACTTTTGATTCCTATTGTTATAAACATTAGTTAACCATTTACATGTTTAATGGGAGGTTGCATGGCAACCTAGGTGGCATCCAATACTGTGTATGTGATGTCATGTCAACACTTGACTCCCAAAAATTATTTTGGTCTCTAAAATGAATAGTATTTATTTTGTTCGTTCATTTTATAAGAACTTAACATACTTAGCCATTACAATTTATAGAGCTATGGTCTATCTCCTAACCTCTGTACATTCACAACATAATTTCTCAATACTTATTATATATAACTAAATAGTTCCCCCTTTGATTTAATTTTTACAACACACCACAACTAAAAGGAGTTTGTTTACCATATTTGCTCAGAGATGAACTAGGAAGTTTTATATGATGATGCATCACGCTGTAAAGATATAGGAAACTGCTGTTGCAGTATTAATTAAATGCATAAAACTTATTCTGTAATTTACGTTTTTCTTCCATAATTAAAGCAGTTACAGCTGTTGCCTTTCATGAGCTGTGGTTGAGTTGTAGTTATTTTTACTAGAAGAGTCTTGTACTTATGCCTTTCTGTTACTAATTCTTTGTACTTAATTTTAACAGTTACAACATAGATGAGCATGATTATTCAGTGCGTTTGAGAGCTGCACGGAAATTTTTGAAAGACGGTGACAAGGTTGCATGAATTATATTATCATGTCATATTAAGCACGGTGTTCCTACACGTATACTAATGTATTGAGATCATTGGGATCCATTCCTGCAGGTTAAGGTCATAGTAAACCTTAAGGGTCGTGAAAATGAATTCAGGAATATTGCTATTGAGCTTCTTACACGTTTTCAGAATGATGTTGGGGAGGTACGTCATGTCACTTTCCCGTGTGTTATACTTATCATATTTTTAGGTATTAAAAACCTGACTATTTTCCATACAAAACGAAACTGGTTACAAGAAAAATAGATCTTGATATGTTTGTTATACCGGTATTTTATTGTGTTATAGTCCCTAACTTAGCACACTTTAATAATTCTCAGGCACCACTACATTTGCTATTTCCGTTTGATTTCTTTTGTGCTTTGGATTTACTTTTAGTGAATTCATTCCATAGTCTTCTGTCCCGATATCTAATTTTATGGTCATTAGAGACATATCTATTTGAATTTCATATCCAAACCACACATATGTGCAGGTTGGACTAGAGGAGGCAAAAAACTTCCGTGACAGAAACATCTTCATAATTTTGGTTCCAAACAAAGCTGCTGTACAGAAAACTCAAGAACCACCAAAGAAAAAAGACAAGTCCAACAAAGATGAAGTCTCCGCCAGTGTCCAAGCGTAACCGAAAACTTCCAAGCTAGTTTCTAATTGTAGAATGAATTGAGTAACTTTTATTGGTCTGAGTTGTATGATTTATAATTCATGTGCAATAATAGCATATAAATTCTCGAGGATTTTAATTATAGAGGCAGCCTTGGCTTTTCGAACACAAGTTGCTGAAGGGATACCAGTATACCACTAACCGCTCTTCACAAGACTAATCATAAAAGGACAATCGCATGTGGGTAATATATGCTCATTTAATTTTAGTTTGACAGTAATATTTGCATACTTCTGTTCGAATTCAATGCATGTAAAGTTGGTGACAGGTGGAAGGGTCCATACCTTGACGAAGACAAGAAGCACATGGTCCTAACAAACGATTGATTTGGAAGGAAGCCCGTCAATTTTCGGGTTTGTTCCTGCCTAATATGGTTAAGCTAACGCTAAGTACCTCTTTTTGGATCCTGCTTATGTGTAGGTTCTGCTCTAACGCTTGTTATTTTAACTAAAGATGTAGAGGCTGCAACTTACGGACCTAACGATTTGAAGGTAGCTTAGTTTTGAAGTGCTTACGTCCCAAGAAAACTAAAATGTTCCACATGTTTTTGCTCCATGAGTAAGCATAACGTAGTCCACTCCTCCTGAAAGCAACGTGTTATCGTGTGCCTTATTTTATTTTATAATAATTTAAATATATTTTAAGTTGATATATATTTTAAAACAATAAGATGAAATTTATTTATATTTATAAGTGACATAAGACAAAGGAGAGAGAAAGACATCGTGTGATACTTCGACATTTTTTCAGTTGGACGTGATAAATCCAAACACTTGAGCCATTTGCATTTATTTATTTATTTATTCAAAAAAATTAAACAAATTAGTATTTGCTGATGTTCTTCTATTCTATAATCTTATTTTTTTATTTCTAAATATTTAAGGTGGATTAGGATGATTTGAGATTAAAGTTTAAAGCTAAGAAATTTACAAAGGAAAGTATAAAAAAAATGAAATTATGGTTTGAAGTGAAAAACAGAATTTTTTTAGTGCAATTTGGTATTTTGGCTGATGAGGTTTATCTGGGGATTAACTTTACTTAATTTCACATAGACTTAGTTTAGCCCCATAAAATTGAAAGACCAAAAATCCCAAAAAGTCTAAAGTAGAGTGACTAAAAATGTTAATTAAGTCTAAGTAATATCTTGGGGTTTTCGTGAGGTGACGTGAAATCTTCTCTAACTGGAATGTTAAGTGCACTTTCTAATTGCATTTTCCTAAAGAAGATGCAATTAAGCCAAAGTAATAGAAAGTGTATTTAAGGTAAGTCAAGTAACATCCTTTGATTTCTGCAGTGACTTGTTTTGTTGTTGAGATGTTGATTGCTCCTTTTCTGGTCCATTACGTGCCTAATCTTCAGGGGATATTCATATAGTTTCTTATATAGAAAAGGCCTATAGATAAGTGAATAGTTCTCACCCATTATTATCAAACAACCAAAAATGTAATGAGTTTAACTACTATTGCATTTCTGTAAAAAAAATGCTTATGTAATAACGTACACGTAAAGGGATTGGTCTACCTTGAAATTATAAAGTGCTTTTACGAGAATTCACATCAATTTTATACTATTAAATAATTATAAGTAATTGTCGACATAACTTTTTAATTAATAATTACAAAAATAACAAATTTACCTTATACAATATTTTAATGTAAAAAAGTGCAATTCTTTATATATATATATATATATATATATATATATATATATATATATATATATAATTGTGACATTATGTGGTCTGAGATTGCATTACTATTTATATAGAGCTTTATCATATTGCCATTGGATCGCCTTAGATTTAGCTAACGTATTGTGCTAACATGATATTCGATAACTTTTTATTAAATTTTTAACCATTATCTTGAGGATAGTAATTGAGAAGACCCTTATCTTTAAAATTCAGATAAACACGTGGTTACTTTGGCTAACAACCATGAGAGAATAAAAAACTATTTTAAAGAACATATGGTTTCTTATAAGTGTTTTTTATGAATAAAACAATATTCTAGTCCCCGAAAACATAAAGTATTGCCATACAAAAATTTCTTAAAATCAAGTCAATTCAAAACAAGTTTTTTATGGTATGAAATAAGTTTTTAAGTTTAATTACTTACTGTTATCTTAATTCTTGAATATATACAATTAATTATGAACACAAGTTTTAATTATTTTATTGGTACTTTTGTGCTACCTCCAATTTTATAGTTTTGTTGCTTAAATTTAAAAAAAAAAATTAAAGCTGAAGCTAATGCATAAACTAGTAGTTACATATGAAAACGCCATTCTTTCGCATCTGACAGTTCTTGCCCATTTCTTACGCTATTTTTGTTTGAACAACAACTGCAAAGAAACACAAATCAATTTAAAAATAAATAAGGAAATAATACAGATAACTGATATAATAAAGGTAATAAACTTATATAAATTACTGTATAATGTTCTTACTTTATAATTTTACTGTATGAACATAATATATATATATATATATATATATATATATATATATATATATATACTTTAATTTCTAATTAAGTCGAACTATCTATAACTCTTTTCAAAACTTAATGAACTTTTGGATGATTGAAAAAAGAAGAAAATTTAGTGTAATTTTTTTACCACCTTTGACACTCCTTTTAATTTATACATTAAAAGTAAAATATAAAGTCATAGTAACATAATTCCTGAAAAGAAAAAAAAAAGATAACTATAAACACAAATTCAAAGCGAGTGCATGATAAATATAAAAAGGAGATTATATTATTCATGAACACCGTAAAATGATACTTTTGAAGTTTTATTTTATATTTCTCTTTTTTTATCTCTTATTTGTATAAAAAAGATATATAACTTTTTTCGTACAACTACAATTTCTAATTAATAAAAAGATTTGTCATTTCAGAAATATAGAGTAATTAAGAACAAAACATCCTCTATGAAAAAGAATTAGGAAAGAAAGGTACGTAAGTATATACATCTGACCAACGTGTAGTCATAGTTGATGATTGCATGAAGGAGATGGTGGTTGAAAAAAACAAAAGGAAGAAGCTTAACTTCAAGGCAATGGAGACCCTGCAACCAACAACATGCACATATTAGGTGAACACACCAAAACCTGCAAGCCTCAGTGTTCCTTCATAAAACATAAACTTTGCTCTCAACTACACCACTCACTATTTTTGTGTTGTGTTGTGTTGTGTCAGACTGTTGTCCCATTCACCAGTCACCACCACCAACATGGAAGCCAGCGCTGGACTGGTCGCTGGTTCTCACAATAGGAACGAACTCGTTGTAATTCATGGCCATGAAGAGGTATGCATGAAAGCTACTTGCAGAAAATTGAAAAGGGTGTTTAATTGTGGTGCTCATTTTCAAAGAATGTTTATTGATTAATTTATGTTGTTGTGTGGCTTTGGTGCAGCACAAGCCTTTGAAGAACTTGGATGGGCAAGTGTGTGAGATATGCGGCGATGATGTGGGAGTGACGGTGGATGGAGACTTGTTTGTGGCATGCAATGAGTGTGGTTTTCCGGCATGCCGACCGTGCTATGAGTATGAAAGAAGAGAAGGGAGACAAGTTTGTCCACAGTGCAAGACCAGATACAAGCGTCTTAAAGGTACATAACTTTAAATCCTTTTATGCCTTTAAAAAACTGATTATATTATGTTAATAACTTTTCATAATAATGTTTTGAAATTTAAATTTAATTTTAAAAAAGCATTTGAAATCAACCAATCACGAATCACTAAACATTATAAAAAATTGTAAAATAAAATTATTAAAAAAACATTTCCTTAAAAAAACTTCTTTGCATCTAGTTTACACTTCTTACAAGTAATAGCAAGGCTCTGTTCAAGTATTTCAGAAAATTTATCAAAATAAATAACTTAAATATGAAGTAAAAGTATTCAATACTAAATGTCAATTTCTGATTAATGTAATCTATACATTAATTGCTAAAGGAAAATTAGGAATATATGCTGTTGAGATAACACCGTTGGATCAATCAATGGTTTTATTACCAAAAAGTGTCTTGGAAAGTTAAGGGATTATGGTGTATTTAAGTTGTTCTTAGACTTCCCTCATAAATGAAACTATTAAACATACAGAAAAAAACACACACACATATATATATATATATATATATATAGACACACACGTGTGTGTGTATTCATAGGTATATGTGTGTATGTTTTTGTACGAGTTTTCAGAACTTTTCCATTAAAAATATTGAGCTTCTTTTCAATGGAGATGATAAGCACTAAAACATGTTCATCCAAAGGAAGACTTTGTTAGTACTTGTAGTTAGCTAATAGCAGTATTTGGTTTTGCTGGTTGGATTGAAATGGAAAAAGAAAAAAACGACGAGGGAACTGTGAATTCATTGTGTTCTGATTTTGGTAATTAAGGGAGCCCGCGGGTTGAGGGAGATGATGATGAGGAAGACGTGGATGATATCGAGCACGAATTCAACATCGATGACCAAATGAACAAGCATAATCACTCTGCCGAGGCCATGCTGCATGGCAAGATGAGCTACGGAAGAGGTCCAGAAGATGAGGAGAATTCTCAATTCCCAGCTGTTATTGCCGGTGGTCGTTCTCGCCCTGTAAGATTTCCAAATCATCTCTACAAACCTTCCCATGTTCAATAGACTTACCATAATTTTGCATGTATTTACCAAAAAAATCTTATATTAACTTTGCATGCATGCAGGTTAGTGGAGAGTTGCCACTATCATCTCATTATGGGGAGCACCCTTCACTGCATAATCGTGTGCACCCTTATCCGGCATCTGATCCTAGTAAGAAATGTGGCTTATAGTCTTAGCTTTTAGACATTGATGAGTGATTGAAAGAAGTTAATAGCTTTCTTTTAGAATTTTCTTGGTACACTTCTGGAACTTATTTCACTACAGCTCTGAAATGTTTTCGTTAGTATACTTCAACACGGTTAAATTTTTGTTTACAATATGTGGTCTGCTGTTATCGAAACAGGAAATGGAAGATGGGATGAAACCAAAGATGATAGAACGGATGACTGGAAGTTGCAACAAGGAAATTTGGGGCCTGAACCTGATGAAGATCCAGATGCAGCCATGTATGCTTACAGTGCTACAATTAGGAAACTGTGATACATTAATTTTGATCGATAGTAATGATGGGAAGAAATTAACTGTGCAGGTTGGATGAAGCAAGGCAACCACTGTCAAGGAAGGTACCAATAGCATCCAGCAAAGTGAATCCATACAGAATGGTGATTGTTGCACGGCTTGTTATCCTTGCCTTCTTCCTCCGATATAGACTGATGAATCCTGTACATGATGCATTGGGGCTGTGGTTAACATCTATTATATGTGAAATCTGGTTTGCTTTTTCATGGATCCTTGATCAGTTTCCCAAATGGTTTCCCATTGATCGAGAGACCTACCTTGATCGTCTTTCAGTAAGGTAAAATGAGGCATCTTCACTCTGAAGTCAACATGAAATCCAAAACCTCCAACTTACATGGCTGACAAAAAGTTGTTTGTTAGGTATGAGCGTGAAGGTGAACCAAACATGCTTGCTCCTGTAGATGTCTTTGTCAGTACTGTGGATCCCATGAAGGAACCTCCACTGGTTACGGCAAACACTGTTCTCTCAATCTTGGCCATGGATTACCCGGTTGAGAAGATATCATGTTACATTTCTGATGATGGAGCTTCAATGTGTACTTTTGAGGCCCTGTCAGAAACTGCAGAGTTTGCTAGGAAGTGGGTACCATTCTGCAAGAAATTTTCTATCGAACCTCGAGCACCAGAGATGTACTTCTGTGAGAAAATTGATTACCTCAAGGACAAGGTGCAGCCCACCTTTGTTAAGGAGCGTCGAGCTATGAAGGTCTGTATCATATCTATCGGACTCGTACTTGAAAATATGGGATTAGAAGTTAGTTTAAAGTTTATTCACTGTTATTTGTGTGTTTGACAGAGAGAATATGAAGAGTTTAAGGTTAGGGTCAATGCACTTGTGGCAAAAGCTCAGAAGGTTCCACAGGGAGGATGGATCATGCAGGATGGAACACCATGGCCAGGAAACAATACCAAGGATCATCCTGGTATGATTCAAGTCTTTCTTGGTCACAGTGGAGGTCATGACACTGAAGGAAACGAGCTTCCTCGTCTTGTTTATGTTTCCAGAGAGAAAAGGCCAGGATTCCAACACCACAAGAAAGCTGGGGCTATGAATGCTTTGGTAAAGCTTTTTTATCAGTTTTTGCTGTTCTTATGATGTCCATTCACCTTTATGAGCCACAAATACTTGACTTTTAAAATTAATGCTGTAATTTACAGATTCGGGTCTCTGCTGTGCTTACGAATGCTCCTTTCATGCTGAATTTGGATTGTGATCATTATGTCAATAACAGCAAAGCTGCTAGAGAGGCCATGTGTTTCTTAATGGACCCCCAAACTGGGAAGAAGGTCTGCTATGTCCAGTTTCCACAAAGATTTGATGGCATTGATAGGCACGATCGTTATGCCAATAGGAACACAGTTTTCTTTGATGTAAGTCTTGCAAGAAACATAACATCAGCATGGCTTGGCCTTTTCTTGAACACTTATTTTTTTCATTTTTACTCTTTTGTTAAGTAGTGTAAGCTACTATTAACCATTTCCACTTCTTTCTGTTTCTATGCAGATAAATATGAAGGGTCTAGATGGTATTCAGGGTCCTGCATATGTTGGCACTGGGTGTGTATTTAGGAGACAAGCTTTATACGGTTATAATCCTCCCAAGGGTGCCAAACGTCCAAAAATGATAAGCTGTGACTGCTGCCCATGTTTTGGAAAGCGCAAGAAGGTTAAGTATGAAGGGAATGGTGTAGATGGAGAGGCTGCAACCCTAAGAGGTTCTAATATTTCTGATCACTAATGTTGACAGTAACTTCAATTCAAATATATATTTCACTTTTACCTTTTCTAACCCATGTCCCATCCCACGTCTAAATAGGACCAGATGATGATAAAGAGATGTTGATGTCCCAGATGAATTTTGAGAAGAAATTTGGCCAGTCATCTATCTTTGTGACTTCAACCTTGATGGAAGAGGGTGGTGTGCCTCCTTCCTCAAGTCCAGCAAGCCAGCTTAAAGAAGCCATTCACGTGATCAGCTGCGGATACGAAGATAAAACTGAATGGGGAATTGAGGTAACACAAACAGCCTAGAGACTCCTTGATATCTTACCATATTTTATTCACACTATGAAAATCAGCTCATCCATGGTATTTTGCTTTCCAAATATGCAGCTGGGTTGGATTTATGGGTCTATTACAGAGGATATTCTAACAGGTTTTAAGATGCATTGCCGTGGTTGGAGGTCCATTTATTGCATGCCTAAGCGACCTGCATTCAAGGGTACTGCTCCTATCAACTTGTCTGATAGGCTTAACCAGGTGCTTCGTTGGGCACTTGGCTCCATTGAAATCTTCTTCAGTCGCCATTGTCCTTTATGGTATGGCTATAAGGAAGGGAAGTTGAAGTGGCTTGAGCGATTTGCATATGCAAACACAACTGTCTACCCCTTCACCTCCATACCTCTAGTCGCCTACTGTGTCCTTCCTGCTGTCTGTTTGCTCACTGATAAATTCATCATGCCACCGGTAACAACACCATTCTAATTCTCACATGCTGAAAAATTAGTTAGTCATGCCATGCTTTTGAAATTATAGAATTTCAAATTTCCTTAATGTTGCCTTAAAAACCTGAATTCTCACGACTTTCGTATGTAGAGCAGGACTTAAATCTATAATTATAGAATGGGTGCCAAGCTTATTTGCTTATAAAGATAACTTTTGGTTGCTGATGATACAGATAAGCACTTTTGCCGGTTTGTACTTCGTTGCTCTATTCTCTTCAATCATTGCAACTGGCCTTCTTGAGTTGAAATGGAGTGGTGTGAGCATTGAGGAATGGTGGAGAAATGAGCAATTCTGGGTCATTGGTGGTGTGTCAGCTCATCTCTTTGCTGTCATACAAGGTCTTCTGAAGGTTTTGGCTGGAATTGATACCAACTTCACTGTTACATCAAAGGCAGCGGATGATGAAGAATTTGGAGAATTATACACCTTTAAGTGGACTACTCTCCTGATTCCTCCAACCACTATCCTAATAATCAATATTGTTGGCGTTGTTGCTGGCATCTCAGATGCCATAAACAATGGGTACCAATCCTGGGGACCTCTATTTGGAAAACTGTTCTTCTCATTTTGGGTGATTGTCCATCTGTATCCATTCCTTAAAGGTTTGATGGGTCGCCAAAACCGCACACCCACCATAGTTGTTATATGGTCGATACTATTGGCTTCCATTTTCTCCTTGCTTTGGGTAAGAATTGATCCATTCGTATTAAAAACCAAGGGACCTGATACCAAGCTATGTGGAATCAACTGTTAAAAGACTGGTTTTCCTACACTATCCTTTAGAGGGCATCTTTTGAAGATGAATGTAAATTCTTTGTTGTGCTGTATGATGCGTGAACCTACAAACTTTACATGTACAAGGATGAAAAAAAGAGAGTGAAAATTGGCTAGTGCAAATGCAGTTTTCACATCAGTGTAATGTATTGGATGTTTGTTAGCAATTGTTTTGGCTCCATTTGCCCGAGGATTGGAAAGTAAATCAGAGTTATAGGTTTACATAGTTAATGTTCTATCGGAGGCATCTAGCACATTAAGTCTAATCCAAAATGATGCATAAAAGCTGTGCATAATTTGACCTACCGAAGGGCAATATGCTAGCCAATTTATTGATAGTCTTTAAACCAGGAAGCAAGAGCAGCAGCATGCTCTTGCTAGGAGAAGTAAATGAGAAGAAAAGGAGAGAGAAGTGTACGAACACTTACTTATTATGTGCATATTCTCCATGAAACAGACAGTCTCAAAATTGGATGAAAACGACAGGATTGCATTCAGGTCTCCCACATTTCTCTTTCAACAGTGATCCAAAAGCAGTTACTTCCATGTTTAGTTAAAGTTAAAATAAGCTTGGTGGTAAAAGTGAAAGGGAGAAAGGGCTAGCATGGGTTTAAGTTCAAAAATTAACATATTAACCGCTAACACGAACTTTCATATTTGATGTTTCTAAAAATTACAAGCACGGGAATTGACACCAAGATACCTAATGTTAAAATGCATAATAAACAAATTTAGGAACAAAAGTGCTACATGTGATGCTTTGATGTTTGATTCAAAGGCGAGGAGGGAAAGGAAGGAGAGCTTCCCCCTTGTTTGGTTTGGTTGAAGACAGGGGAGTCTCCTCGGCAAGGGAGGAGAGAGAAAACAATTGTACCATGTTGTGCCTTTATAAAAATTATTGGAAAGGAGAGGACAAACCTCATGAATAATTTAATAATCAACACGTTCCAAAAATTATAAAACAGCTCCCCTCCGACACTTGGGCTTTGTTCACTTGAACGGATTTGGAGGAGAGTGATTCAGGGGATTTGAGAGGATTTGAAGGCAAACTCTTTTGTTGTTTATTTGAGTGAATTTGGAGGTAGATGAGAGTTGATTTGGAAGTAAATTTTCTTAATCTGTCACGTCAATCAAATCCTACAGTTATTCTCACAAACTTTACTTCTAAATTCACTCTCGTTTATCTCTAAATCCACTCAAATAAACAACAACAAAAATTACTTTCAAATCCCCTCAATCACTCTCCCCCAAATCCATTCAAGTGAACAAGGCCTTAAAGGGGAGACAAAAATGGGAAGGGTGGGATTTTAGCCCTGTCATCTCTAAAATTAAAAAGAAAGAAAAATCCTCAATGTCCTCCTTCCTTCGCTTTGTTTTCCTTTGAGCCAAACACATACATTAATTCATTATTACTTCACATTTATTCACAATCAACACTTTAAATAGCACATAAAGTTTTTTAACTGCGATCTACAGAAGATACTTAGTAAAGCACCACAAAAAGGAACAGTATAAAAAAAATACTGAGAGAACTTGATGATTAGATAGGAGACGCAAAGAAACTTTCTCACTTGTGGAAAGAATTTAAATTTGAAGAGGTTAATTAACAGCCCTGAGGTTGCGGCTGGGGCTGCGGTTGGGGCTGGGCTGGGGCTGGGGCAGGGTTAATTTGGCAAAAAGAGATGTGACCTGCATGGACAAAAGAATGTATAATTCAAGGAGTTTCTAGACTTAAGTTAACTGTTTTGTATGATTTTGAACGAGAGAAGGACAGTAGAGATACATGCATCTAATTTAAAGAGTGCAAGAATTCAGACACCATTTGGTTGGACTTACTATAAAAAGCTCCATTCAACCAATTCTGTGATGTTTTTCGCTTCTCAAGTGGATGACCACAAGAGGATTTAGACTCCGGATATATATTGTTGTAAGGTAAAGAATATGAAACCAAAAGTTTGGATTATGATGCATCTGGCAAATATAACTTACTGAAAAAATACTTGCTCAGCTTCACCAATAATCACCACAAGAACAGGTCCCATCTTTGAAATGGTGGAATCTGTTGGCATCCCTAACTACAATTACTCTTTCTGTGATCTTTGAAATAAACTTAGTAGCAGTGTGACAATCTAAACAAACCCGAAGATTCTTGATTATCCTGATCTCAGTACCAGGTTCAGAGGTAATAAGGCCAAAAGCAATAGCTAGTTTCTCACTATGAACATTAAACATGAGTTCCTTTTCTTCTTCTTCCACATCATGCAAAGCAGTAACTGTCTCCGGCTTATACCCCATCTCCCTCATCTTACTTGTTAACTTCTCCAGCTTTGCATAGATAGCTAATGCTTGCGAATGAGAACGATCACCAGATACGAAGACATGTGGGGACCCATTAACCTCAATTAGAGTGCACCCTGGAGTCTTTGATAGTTTTCTTTTTTTAACTACTTCCCGTACTGAAGCAGCCTTTGGGAAGTTTCTCTCTGCAGAGTATATATTAGAAAGTAAGACATAGTATCCTACACTCCCTGAATCCAGTTCAAATAGCCTTTCTGAAGCCACACGGGCAATTTTCGTGTCTTTATGAATCATGCAAGCACCAAGTAATGTACCCCATACTGCAGGTCCTGGTTCAACAGGCATTCTCCTTACAAATTCTAAGGCTTTTTGTAACTGTCCAGCTCGTCCCAAAATATCCACCATGCATGCATAGTGCTCAGCTAAGGGCACAATCCTGTATTTATTAACCATAGCATTGAATATTTCATCTCCTTCTCTTACCAAGCCAGCATGACTGCAAGCATATAAGACTGAAAGAAAAGTAACACTTGATGGCTGAAACCCCAATTCCAGCATCTCATTAAAAAGCTGAAGTGCTTCATGCCCATATCCATGGAGCCCATAACCAAAAATCATAGTATTCCAAGTGACGGTATTCTTTTCACTCATCGAGTCAAATAATTGCCAAGCCTCTAAAATATTCCCGCACTTGGCATACATGTCAATCAGAGCAGTCAAAACATAAATGTTTGGCTCAAGGTTTTTGCTTGTAATCAACTGATGAACCCATTTACCAAAACTCAGTGCTCCTAATTGAGCACAAGCTGAAAGAATACTCGTAATGGTGACTGGATTCGGAATAAAATCAGTCGCCATCATCTCCTGAAAAAGAGAGATAGCCGTCTCCGTTAAACCATTCTGTGTATAACCTGAAATCATAGCATTCCAAGCAGCCACGGTTTTCTCCGATGATTCGTCAAACAACCGCCGTGCCAAATCTATTTCATTGAGCCTGCTGTATATAGTCGTGAGTGCAGTTGAAACCAAAGGATGCAAAATAAAACCGGACTTCACACAAAACCCCTGAATACAGCAAGCCAAATGCAAATGCCCAAAGGGAGAAGACACAGGAATCAACCCAACCATTGTGCTAGAACTCACTCTCTCCCCAGAAACAAGCAATTCTCTAAAAAGCTTCACCCCACACTCAGTCTCACCATTACAACTAAACCCAGAAATCATGGCATTGTAAGAAACCAAATCCGGCTTCTTAATCATCCCAAACAACAACTTGGCCGTGTCAACATCCCCACATTTTGAAAAAACCGAAATCAAACCCGTTAACACGTAGTCATCAAAATGAAATCCAAGTTTCAAAGCCAAACACTGAATCCCCATCCCAACTTTCCCCTCTTGCATCTCTGCAACAGCCGGAAGCACAGTAGCCACCGTGGTGGAATCCAACTGCACCTTTTGCGCCACCATGTCCCGAAACACTTGAACAGAATCGTCATAACAACAGTTCCTCACCAGTCCAGTAATCATGGTGTTCCACAACACGGTGTCTCTCTCAGGTATTTTATCAAACACCTTCCTGGCATACCCCACACGAGAAAACTTACAGTACAAGTCAACGAGCGCGGACGCCACAAAGAGGTTCGACGCGAAGCCATCGATGACGGCATGCGTGTGCAAGCACATGCCGAGCTTGTCGTCGGGGCAAGCGGCGACGGCGAAGGCATAGGTGAAGTTATCTGGGGAGAGGCTGGTGTTTTTGCGGAGATGGGTGTAGAGGGAAACGGATGAAGCGTTGGGGAAGAAGGAGAGGCCTTTGATGACGACGTTGAAGAGGAAGATGTCAGGCTTGGGAACCGAGAAGAAGAGGGCACGTGCGTGGTGCGCGGCGCCTACGTCAAAGAGCTTCTGGGTGAGCTTGGTAACGGTGGCGAGGTCGTGGTGGTAACCGTTGCGGATGAGCTGCGCGTGGGTTTCGGCAAGGTGCGGGAAGGTGCAAGCTTTGTTGATGAGGGCGAGGAGCGTGTTGCGGCTAATGTCCCCACGAATCATCTGAATGCAACACACCGCCGCTCAGCACAAGATGATACATACGGTTTGGTAACTAAATTAAGTCTGAAAATTAACTAAATTTACTGGATTAAGAGTTTCGTTGGTATAAATTAAAAATAACAACAGATAACTTATCTATTTAAATAATTTCATTAAATTAATCCCATTTTTATTAATATATTAATTTTATATGCTACAAATATTGATATTAATGCAGTTTATTTGAGTATAAATTATGAATTAAATAGTTCATATATTTTAAAATATTATATAACTTAAAAAAAATAACTAAAATTATGACACTTTAATTCATATGTAGCGGTTTAAAAAAATTAAAAACTAAAACTTAAATCATAAAAACAGAGTTGATTGGAATAGACTAATATGTTATGCCGCATCTTAAAATCAAATCTTAAGTTTAATTAAAACTTTAAAGTCTTACCAATTTTTCTGTTTATATGGAGTAATATGGCGAGCAACATCCAACTTAATTAAAAATGATATCATATAGCTAGACTCATTTTAAAAAAAAAGTAAAACTTGTTAGTTTCTTGTAAGAACCTCCTAGATTCTAAGTTTACTAATTACAAAATTAATATACTTAATATTATCATTTAGTTCACTCTCAGTTAAAAATTCTATAATAGTGTACTTGAAATATATATGGAAGAACATTTGTCTGGTTAACTAATGAGTTTTTGTAATGTCTGATTCTTGGTCCATTGGGATGCAGTAAAATTTAATCTGGAAAGAATGTTGTGCTCCTTCCATTTGTATTTTCTTTTCATCTGCTTGATACGAGACTGGGCCACCGGTGTTACAAGAAAGGCAAAAATGAAGACGATGGAAGAATATAAATTGCCGGGAGAGGGGGAGAAGCCTAATACAAAAATTTACAATGGTAAAGAATCCTGGGTGTTGATTCCTTATGTTTCAGCCGAACATTCCCAAGAATCTTTAAAACATTCTTGTAACGTCTCAGAAATTATAGTTTCCTAGCATTTGGCTGCAGCTGCAAGAGAGTTCTAGTTAGCATAGAAGCAGGCAGAGTCTGGCGTGTTTGAATTTCCCAGATTGTTTACTTATGCACCATAAAACCTTGCTTGATCTGCATGAGATGCGTCCGAAGGCTATATTCCTCAACCTGTTTACGCCAAAATAATAATGAAATTAAGACGTGTTATACTTGAAGATATCGTTGTTCTCTTACGAAAACATATACAGATAAATGCACTTATGCTACCGGCAAGACTCGTTATTGCTAATTGTTATTTTCTTTTGTACGATATTCAGAAGCTGGAGGCAAAATTTGCGTACGTCACCAACAAATTTTACGAGATGATTAAATTGATAATTTTCTGATTTAAGCGGCAGAGTAGCAAAAGAGCTACAAACTTCACCTTTGCAAGTTGAAAGAAAAAAGTTCCTTCGAAGTTATATACCAAAATAGAGAAGAGATAAACTTTTGACCTTCAGAAGCATCGTGAAATGCTCAACTTTCCTCAACGACTAATTCATTATTTCAGTCAATTCAGTGAATATAAGTGACTACAGCTCCAAAACAGGAAAACACTAAGGCCGCAATTTCCACTGTCCTTGCGCTGCTGACAGTGACAATATCATATTAAAAGCAGCGACTAGACCAGGTAATAAAGATAGACAAGAAGGGCCCAACATATCAAAAGCAGCGACTAAGTAGCAACAATTGAACTAATTCACGATCAGCCTAGATTCTTGTAGATCAAGAATGCTACAATAGTTCTCTAATCACGTATGGCTCCTGACGTTGAATCCCCGTAAGAGGTAAAATAAAATCAAACATAATGTAAATTGTGATACATGCAAATGAATTTTTTTTTCCAACTAATTCATGCTCGTTCATAATAAAAAATGGAGAGATCTGTTATGTATAATTCTTAAGACATATATCACGACTCTTACCTGCATAGCGGTTGCAAAATTCAGTAGCGCTTCACATTCATCAAGCATCGCTTTTTCCTGTGCTGATACAACAGCAACTTCAGCAATTAAATTATTCATGCCGTCCACCTACACAGACAAAAAAAAAACATGGTGTCGACCTTTATGCATTATGGATTTACCATTGAGTCCAAAATGAAAATTGTTTAGGAAGGAAAACATAAAAATAGAAGCAGAAAGAAAGTTTGATAGTAAATTTGTTGGAGCAATAAAATAGCACGACCTAGGTGATATAATGTGAGTCAAACCAGTAGAACCTCTAAATAAATATCTCACCCTTGAGAGCAAAGGGCAAATAGCAGATCCCATTGCTTGCATGGCATCAACAGCCGAACAGATTGCAAGCTTCAAATGTTCAATATCTGCCTGTAAAAGTGTACACATGGTAATGAATGCTACTGTCTCTTTGCAGGCATCAAACCAAGAGACAAAAACCATACATACCTTTGCCCCTCCAGTTAGAGGAAGACGAAGAGTACTTGCCTCCAAGTCTTCTACAGTTCCGGATAAAGCATTAATATGACCACTTTCAAGTACAGCCCAGTCATCAAGGTAGGCCATCTGCTTCATTAATTGTAAAAGGACCACGATCAAAAAAAGTATCACAAAGTATCTAAAGAAAGTCGAAACATTTAAAAAAGGAAATAGCATCACATATGTATTGTAATCATTAAAATCAGCCATTAATACGAATTATGAATAACCTGTTACGACAGACTAGCATAGACCATTTAAACCTAACTTTTCAATGTGGTGTAGGGCCAACATCTTGCTGCGTATATTAGCGTCATTTATAAACTCCACAATAACTATCTCAACTTTAATTACCAAAACCAGAAATCCGGAAAAAAATTGTAATTTATCATCAACTATAATATGGGCACATAGAAATGATAAATATTTCAGGCAAGAGAGAAGTATTACTTGATCATTCAAAATAGAATTCAGTTTCAGCTCAAGCTGCAGCTGCTGGAGGTTGATCCTCTTCCTAATAATTGTTTCCCATATAGACAGAGTAGTGTGCCATACGTTGTACAGTGATTTCTGAACCATTGGACAAGTTTTTGTAAAATGACGTAGGGAAATCATTTGTTATACACGATCTTCTGCAAAGCAGAAGAATTACACTAAAAGAATAAGCCAGCTTGAAAGACCGTAAGTCATACCTCCGCTTTTGCATTTTGGATGTAAAATACATCCTCTGCTTGCGCATTGATAAATCTCCATTGCAAGTACCTGTTGTAGAGAAGTCTCAACTGGTGAGCATCTTCTACGAGGGCCGCACCCTTTTTCCCCTTTTTAAAATCAGCAATAAAGCTGAGTACTGAAATTGAATTGTTGGATTGGTTGGATGAATTGGTTGACCTTATTCTAGAAGGACTAACCCCTCTAGGAGGAGTCGAAGGCCTTGACCGAGAAGGACTAACAACACCTCTTGAACTAGAAGAGGATAACACTGAAGTCTTACTT
This sequence comes from Vigna umbellata, assembly GCF_029865625.1. Lineage (NCBI taxonomy): Eukaryota > Viridiplantae > Streptophyta > Magnoliopsida > Fabales > Fabaceae > Vigna > Vigna umbellata. The sequence continues at coordinate 102,443,963 of NC_142165.1, forward strand.
GGTGATGGGTGCCCTGATCCTGGATTAGGCAGGAACTGTGATCTGACTCCAGTAACTGCTAATCCCGTTTTATCCAATGTAATTGCAGGAACAAATTTATGAGGTCTTAACACATGAACATTGTCATCAATTGGTCTCACCTCGCCTCCTACTCTACCACTTTCAACTAGCAACATTAGTCTTGAAGCATCACTAGAAGCTTTCCGCAAGGGCTTACTAGCATCACCTGGTAAAGACAATCTTCTCAGAGAAGACATACTAGTTCCTGGAACTGAAGAGTTCAACGTTCTGGTTGTCTTATCAGTATGATCAATACCTCTACTTGATGCACTAGAACATACCTTCCCACTGATTCTGCCTGGCCACCGGTGCTGATCTATCAACCGTGAATGCAAGCCATCATCAGGTTTCGAATTCTCTGTCTGATTCGAAGCATTATTCCCTTTGAGAGGACTCCTCTTCCTCTCTGGCGTGGGCTTTCTTACAATTGGTGTTTGAACCTGCTTGTGAGTCACGTTTGAATTGGGCCGCAGTGTACGATCAACGGCACTGGTCACGGGCTTCTCCTTCTTGATAACAGGTATGGAAATAGTGTCGGACTGGAAAGAAACACTCAAACTTCGCATTGTGGATGGCCAAAGGACCTCTGGCATTCTGCTACCAGCCGCCCTTCTCGATGATAAATTCACATCTATCGATGAGTCTTGGACAGGTGTAGAAGGACGTGGTGGGGAAGGTGGAGTCGCTGGCCTCTTCCTCTCTGTAGACTGAGCTCTTTTGGGTAACAATTTGGATGATGCCTGTGTTGTCGGCCTTGTGAGGCTTGGAGAGGGACATCGCCGAGAACCAGATGGGGTTGCCCGAGTAGGAGAAGGTGACCTGTACCGTGAAGTAATTTCCCTTGTTGCCAAGCGTCTGGAGGTGATTGCATTGTTTTTTTCAGCTAGACCCAAGGGTTGTCTTGTTCCTGTTCTGTGTTTCCTTAATGCCTGCTCTGACTCGCATACATCCATCCACTCTATCCCAATTAGACCACATTGATGGAAATTTCCATAAAGCTAAACCAAACTTAGCAGCTTTGGCTCTTTGGCAATCATGTGTGCACTCGACGGAATAAGTGAAATGCACAGGTTATCCAGAAAGAAGATCCTTTTCCCTGCAATAAATCTGCCACAAATGAAAATAAAGTAAAGATACTACAGAGTGGGAAACTAAAGAAAAGCAAAGAATAAACCCACCCCCAATCAGAAAAGGAAAAGGGAGAATAAGAAAAGCGCACATCTTTACAGAGACTCAGATCTGCTGGGCAAGGAATTTGAGAATCACGGGCAATAAACGCAAGTTGGTATGTTTTATTCACACAAAAAGGCCAGAATCCAACAAGATCATGACAGAGCAAGAAGAATATGGAGAGGGGAAACAACATTTGGTGTAACGGGTGAGAGAAACTCGCGGAAACTGTCTCAACGTACATTTAACGTTTTATCATGAAAACGTTGTTAGTTTACGGTTAACTGAAGAAAAAAAAGGTTTAATTGGCGGGGAAGGGGGTCCCTCGGAAATTGGGGATACTGGGAAGTGGAATCCATGGAATGAATAATAGAGGGCGCAGGATAAGAGGGCGGAAGTGCGTAGGCTAAGAGAAGGAAGAGAGGCTTTAATTTTCCCCCTTTTGTCTCTCTCACGAGAATGCCATGGTCGGGTGGGCTGGCAATGGGTTCACTCCACATAAACCCACTCTGTCCTATAACTTCTTCTCTCTCAACTCCTTTTCATGAAAGGGAATTCAATGAAAGTGATGCCATAACCTGCATGCCCAAAAAGAAGAAAAAAGGTATCTAATATCTCTTACAATACAATACTCTCTCCCTCTTCCCAAACACACAGAGACACAAGTTAAACTTAAAAGAAGGCTTAGTTACCATAACATACAATAATACTAACACAACTGGGTCATGAGTTTCCTCTATTAAAATACACGGACAGAATTTTCAATGGAGCCTCTTTTGTTTTGTATGCTACGCAGAATATGAAATATATTACCTCACTTTAACTAAAGTTTGAACTCAATGGTGGTGTTGTTGTTCGGGAGATAGGTAAAGACAAGAGGTCCACGTGCAGGGACGATCATTGTCCATCCCCATAAAACTATTGTGAAAACCTAACATGATTCAGAGACATTGTTTCCTGCAATTTCATTAAATAAATAAATTATAATATTTAATGGACTAGTAGTAGCAGTAGTAATTAGGATTTTGACTGGTGTGAAGGAATATCACTGATAAAATCAAGGGAAGGAAAGAAAAAACCTTTTTACCTGAAAGAAACAAATGGTTCTGAACACAGATCCATGACAGATGTATGGATTGGCAGGTTCGTGTCTCGCTCACTGAAGACACGTTTAAGTGTTTCACTGTTCATGTAACCGCACAGAAACAATGCTAGTACTAGAGTCCATTCAATGACCCTTATTCCCAATTTCCTCCTTCAATCTACAAAAACGAGTTGCAAGTTTCGACAAAATCGAACAGCATTAAAATATATCAAAAATTAAATTTACTCATCATAAACAAATTTCTAACCGCATAGTACAAAATTTAGTCATAGCCTAACTGACTATATTACCACAATTTACAAAGAGTTTCTTACCTTCCTTTCACCTGTAAATAGAAACCCGGTTACGAAGAGGATTCAGATTCCGGTCACCGGAGATGGCAGTTTCGTGATTTTGAAGCAGAGAGCGAAAGCTGAGTTAAAAAGTAAATAGAAACAACGATTTCGTGTTACCCGAAAAGGTTTTAATTAAAATAAATATAAAAATTAAAAAGAATACGAGAAAACGGTTTCAGTTAGGAAAAAGGAGGGAGAAGTAGGGACGGTTGTTTTCGCGCCACCTACTTTTAATTGTTCTTGCCTCTTGATCCTTATGCCGTAATTATCGTTATATTTTTTTATTATATTTTAATAATATTCTATATAACTAAACTTCTATTATTTTATTCTTTAAATAAAAGGTACGAACATGTTCTGTGTAATTGCTTACATTGTTAACCATTCTAAAGACGCGTTGTCAATTACATCTCCATCGAAAATTGACTATTATTTTTATAATAAAAAAATTGACAAATATCTTCGATATCATTTTCCTTTTTCTAAACATTATTTGCTTCGAAAGCTTATGATCAAGTACGTTATTTATTTATACGATTTAATCAATTACTTGTTTCACCTACGACCCTTTTTCTTAAAAATAAAATAAAGGGTTTGCTTTTAATTTTAATTATTCACTTAAGCTTTCATTGGATATAAATATTACTAGATGACAATAATTCTGTGTAATGACATGATGTATAAAAACAACATATTTCAGCGCGTTATGCCGTCTAGGTATTTTCATGTGTACATCATCTTTTTGAATTTGTCCAGTATACGAAATATATAACTTGTCATGTTGTATTCAATTAGTGTAACATTTTCTTTTGTTTTTTTGTGAAATAAAGTTGTGGCTTATCACCAAATAAAACGGTCACCTGTGGTAAACGCAATAAGTATTAATTAATGTTGTTAGAGAAAACTTCCATTTCCAGTTTTTAAGTTTTCTAACGAAACTTAAATTAATGAGTTTTGACCAACTATTAATTATGATTTAGGTGGTCAATTAGTAAGCTAAATCAGTCACCAAGTCAGTAACATGTTTGGGTATAAAATATATACTAATAAGCATGGGCAAATACCAAAAAGATTAGTTAATTACACATAAACCCCAATGATTATTCCATAATCCGAACCACAAATTAATAAGTTTGATCGAAATGTCAAATAGACAGGATCAACATACATCAATCTATAGCCTACATCTCACAGTTCAAAGCTCACATCTCACAACTCATAACACAAGTCATCGAGATTGATCGATCACTAAATAAGTTGATGGATCATGTATCAATCCAGATAGTCAATCATCAGCTCGATGAGCAAGACAATAAACCTGACCAGCAATCTAATAGACTGGTCGACCATGAATTAGACTAATTAGATGAACATATAGTAAATTAATCTTAAAATTAATCAAGTTAAAGGTAAAGTATAATTACTTACAATTGTGTAGTAATTAGATTAATGTTAATAAAAAGTTCATTATGAAATTTATAAATAAATGTTTAAAATAAAGAGATATGTTACATGTATTTTATTACATTAATTATCATTTATTAAAAATTCAGCTAACTTTAACATCAAAAATACATTTGAAATTACATGAATTAAACGAACATAAACTTGTTTTTTTTATTAATATATGAACCTTAAATAACAGAATACAATCTAAATTAGTGACCTTTATCTTACACCGAAAAACCATACAAATGAAAAAAAGTGATGCATAAAATTTAAATTTGGACCAAAGGTATGAGAAGAGTTATATTATTTCATTATAATAATTTGTCTCATTGTTTTAATATCAATTAGTAAAACATTTATCTTCCTTCGTAAACGTGTTTTCATTACGAGACTTCTTACCCTTCTATTCCAACTCAATACAGTTGTGAAGCTATAGACGAAGCATCCATATCAAAGTATTATAATAAGATAAATTATAAACATTTTCATTATATCAAGAAAGGCACCCATTACTATAAAAAAAAGTCACTGTGAAGTGTATGGAAAGATTAATGCTAGCACAAATTAAATAGCAATTAACGTAAAAATATATATAACTTAAGAAGTTGGAAAAGAAAAAGATGTATTTATTTATTGGAATGTTCCATAGTAGTAAGAACAATTACATATGACATTAGTGATGAGTAGATGTTACATATGGGGGTTGTTGGAGTTTTTCTCTTTTACAAAAGAAAATGATTGCAGATGGAAATGGGTGAATGTCAGCAGCAGTGAAATTTCTCTTCCTCTGAGCTAAGTTATCTGCTTTTGTTTTTTGCAGTGTGTCCAAAAACATCAATCAAGGTTTTCAGAATAGTTTTGGTCGTTTGTTGTCTGTTTTTTCTGCTTAATTTTTTCTCAATGGAAGCCGATGGTTGCTAAGTCGCTCACTTAATCGCATCTACAGTCTTCCAAATTAAGCTAAAAGTCTCCATTAGATATCTTAAAGCGGAATTTAACCACTACAATAGGCCTAAAATCTTTAAAATAAACAACACCAGGAATTTTAGAAATAAGAGAAACCATATTAGAATTCATATATAGCAAATTCCAATGTTGTAGAAAAAAATTGTTGAACTGCTCTACATACATAATCTCTAATAATGTCCCAACAAGCACGATAAAATGATCCTCCAAAACCATTAGGATGAGAAACATTATCACCATTAAGAGCAAAATCAACACTCTTAAACTCATCTTATTTTTAAGTAAACAATTTTGATTTTCACTTATTTTCTTTACCAACCGACCAGTAATGTACTTTGTGTTGGGTTGAAGAATGAGATTGAGTTAAAACATGTGATTCTAGGAAGGACCATCTCTAATACGAAGGTACAAAGGTTGAAATATGATGAGAGAGACATTATTGATAATAAAAAAAAAAAAAAAAAGGTTTTGAGTAATGAGTTGTCGGCATCAGTGCATGTGTGGTGAGCTCGATGACAGACCCCACAACTTCTATGTCACTCTTTTTCTGAGGCTACATGTATCCATCACATCCTACAACCGAACAACTTTCCTCTTTGCAGCCTTCCACCATGCAATTAAACTGCCTCAAAAGATTATACCCATGTAAGTCTCACGTAAACTATTAATAAAATCAATCTAGAATTATTTTTCTAGAGAGAGTGAAGAAAAATGAATTTAAGAGAAAACAGAGGAAAAAATTGGGTTGTTTGTATAAAAAAAATGAGTTAAATACGTTTTTATTTTTTAATTTTACTGAAAATTGAAATTAATTTATGTTGGAAAATTTAGACTAATTTAGTTTTTCGTTAAGAATTTAACTTTTTTAATTAAATTTATTTAATTTTTTAGACATAAAATGTGTCCAAAGATATAAATAATTCAAAGTCAAGTAGTATAAACAACTTAAATCTATCATAAATGTCTTAAAGACGGTAAACAACTAGTTAAAAATTTTAGGATTTGTTTTTAGTCCTTAAACTATTGGTCGTTTTTTATTTTCGTCCCTCTTTCAAAGTAAGGTACAATTTGGTCCTCATTCTTTTCGAAACGTTCGTTTTAGTCCTCGAAAACTAAACACTGTTTAAAAATTTGGTCCTCATTTAGTAACAAACGAGGACTAAAACCAAAATTCCGAGGACTAAAACAAACGTTTCGAAAAGAATGAGGACCAAATTGTACCTTACTTTGAAAGAGGACGAAAACCAGAAAAGGCCAATAGTTTAGGGACTAAAAACATATTTAACCCAAAATTTTAATAGAATTTGATTAAAAAATTAAATCAAGGTAGTTATAGAGATAGAAGACTAAATTAATGAGAGATTAATTTAAATTTTCATTTAAAGTTAAAGACAAAAAAATATATTTAACCATAAAAATTTGAAAGAAAATTAAATATAATTTTTATATTAAACATACAATATATTAATTTGATAATATATATTATAATTAATTAATTAATTATATAATTTTAATGTTAATTATTAAATATTGAATTGTTTTATTTTATAAGATATTTAAATTCAAATTATTTATTTATGGTTATAATATTATTTATTTTAATTATTTATTATATTATGAATCTGGAATATGTACATTTTTTTAAATAATTCTTTTTCAATTTATTTTTTCAAGTAGACCATTCAATTCTTCGTCATCAGAATTCGGCTTTGGGAAGGTCGAATTTGCACCAACTTTTTTGTTTCCGATGAGTTTGAGAGGGAGAACTGTTAGCGATAAAAAAAATTGGCTATGACTTATTTTTTTGTGATTTTGTATAGTTTTTTTTTTTCCACTAAAAAACATTTTTTGAGTAGCATTGTTGTGCAATACCCTGTAAATATTTAAAAAGAAATGGGTCCTTGTATGTCACGTGAGCACTGGAAAAGCAGTCAGAATTAAGTAAACGAAATTCTAAGTTCTTTTTTCTTGTTTAAAAAATAGGTAGAGAAAAAATATCAGATCATTTAAGTGAAATCATGAGAATAATATTTTATAATTATGGTTTTTTTATAATTTGTATATTTATGTAGTGATAATAATTTATTTAAAAATTTTAGCAGTAGGAAATGCGAAAAATATTTATTTTGGATAGTTATTAATTTAATAAGTAAATAATTGGAAAACGTAAATTAGTTGAAGAATTTTTTCTACTTTCAATGAAATTATGTAAGTGTTTTCACTATGGAAATTATGATATGAGTTGTAGGTGTATGTTAATGAACAAATTCTTTTTTTTAATTATTATATTTTGTGAAAATAAAAGAATTTATTCAATGATATAATGTATTAAATAAATTAAGAAAGGAAAAAAATTGAGAAATTAATTGTTATCGTAATTAATAAAAAATAAAAACTTAATAAGAAATTTTCTTTTATAAAAGCTACCTATCAATAAATAAATATATATATATATATATTTAATTTCAACCATATCTCAACAAATATTAGAAGGATTAATCTTATCATTTATTTTGAAAAAATATTAAATGAAATTAATTACGGTAGTTTAAAAAATAACTTTTTATTACAAATTTTTTTAAGTTTGTATTAAGTATATGAACTTTAACCTGCACTTGATAAGGTCGAAACTTTGTCCCAAATAATATTGTCATCAAAATGGGTTCAAATTCGTGGATCAACCAAATTCACTACGAGTTTGCTTAAAATGAGTTCAAATTCATGTGAGTTAATTTTAAACCCAATTCACTTAGAACACGGCTCATCTAGGTTGAACCCGTGAGTGAACCGAGTTGGTTCACCAACCTACCTAACTTAATTTAATTATTTATTATTTTGTGTTTCAATATTATTAGTTAGTATTTTTTTTATTATACCGTCGAGGACAAAAAAAAAGATTTTAAGAGAAAATAATATTATAAATTTATCTATTCAAAACTCTAATATTATAAATTACGCTTGAGTTATATGATATTTTTATTTTATTTTGAATTATCTTTGGAGTTTAATATCATTTTAGAGTAAAATTTATTTAGATTTAAATTTAAAAAAATTATAATTTTTTATTTTAAAAACTTATAATTAAATGAGCTAGTAAGTCAATCTGTGATGTATCGTCAGATTTTTTTCACCTCATTAACAAATAACTCTAGTTGAATTGATTCACTAAGTGACCACCTCATTGTGAATCGAAACCGAATGAAATCAAATTACCCATGTTGACCCATTACCAAAGACATAACAATTCTCTTCCACGGAAAACAAAACACACGTAATCTTGTTCAAAATTTGACTTCGAAAAATCCAAATCCTGATAAGAAGAAACACTAACACAAAAAAAACTCATGCAAGTTCGAAGGCCCTAATTTTTGTCATAAGTAAAATAATCTACTTTGATAATTAATCTTACAATAGGTCTACTTGGAAAAATAAGCAGGAAAAAGAGTTTATTTAGAAAAAAATCATATATTTTATAATTCTTAAAATAATTTAGCATAAAAGAAAATTTTCTGAAATTGAAAATTAAAATTAAATTAAGATATTCAATTTTTATCAAAATTTAATAAATAAAGAACTACATTTCATAATAAAAATATATTAAAATAAATACATTTTCTTTTTTTATTATTTATTTTATTATAATAATAAAACATATTTATAAATATTTAACTATTATATCTTACATTTTAATTTAAAAATATATGATAAAATTAATTTTAAATTAAAATAATTAAATATTCTATTTTAGAACAGTACTTCTCCGTAGTTTATCTTAACATTGAGAGGAAAGTTTAAACCAAGAAAATGTTATAGTTTTTTCTGTTTCGACATTTTTTTAATCCTTGGTTTTAATAACACTTTCAGCGTATTTCTCTCCATGCCATCTTTTCTCGTCTGCAAACAAACACAATCCAAAAGGTGTTTCAAGAAAAAGAAACATATTTAAATTATCAGTCTCAATTTTAAATGATATGATTTTTTTTTAAAAAAAGAGTTAATGTATTTAGTGGAAGATAAATGAAAAAATTAAAAGAATTATATGAGGATAAATAAAAACATATAAAAAATAAAGCCACATGCAAAAAAAAAAATAGAGCTTAGTAGAGAGTGGTCATGCTGCAGAGAGACAGAAGAAGCATTGAATAGTTTGTTTTTGTGGACAGAAAGATAGCAAGTAACATGTCCCTGACACCCAACATAGAAGCAGGAGTCTGTGATTGAATGAATGGCCTTTGGATTCCCTCACACCAACACGCATTATTTTTTTCTTTTCTGTCTATGGATACATTGCTCTATGAAAGCAATGGGCAGTGTAAAGACATGAAATGAAATGTATTTATAAGTTTTTTTATTACTTAAGAAGTATAATTTTTTATTAATGAATATTAATGAATACCCTTTTCATGATATCTTATTTATAAAAAAATTTGGTTTTACATATTTAATTAAGAAAAAATAGCTTCAACTAATTGTCTCCTAAAGAAAGAACAAATGTGGATTATTTTATCTCTACATAGGATATTTTGCAACTTCAAATTAAGAACTTAAAAAAAGTTCAATTATATTTTCTATTAATTAAGTTTTATTTATAATCTCAAACTTTTTCTAAATTCTTTATATTTTTAAGATTTTTATTTTATCGTTCATTTGTTTGAAGATCAAAGTATATTATAAAATTTTTGATGTCAATGTCTACAATTCTATCTTATCAAAATTTCAAACACAGTGAGTTCATCTTTTACCCTTCTTTTTTGTCTTCAAGGAATCTATTGTTTTTGGGGTGTTTTTGATTTACTTATGACGTTTAAGGATTTAAGATGAATATTTGATCAATTGTGATTGTTAAGGTGTGATTTGATTGTTAATAAGAGTTCTCTGTGTATTGGTAGAGCAATCTAAGTGAGGTAGAATCTACAGAGCTTGTGAAAGTTAAACTTTTGTAGAATACATTTTGGAAGTCTAAGAACATCTATTTGGGAAAGGAAAGCAAGATTAAGTGTAAATAGTTTTATTAAATTATAGTTTGATCTCAGATTGTGAAATTGTGATTGGTACAGTAAAATTGAATTGCTTGTTTTTGTGTTGATTTAATTATGTTGATGTGTGAACTATGAATTGTGAAATTTAGAATTTGGGATGTGGAACTATATTGTAAACTGTTTAAGTATATTGATGGAATTGAATTGTGATTTTATTGCTTGGACTATTATTTTTGGGTTGTTTTAGTATTGTTGTCTCTGAAGCTGATTTAATTTGGCTAAGATTGTTCATTTTGATCTATTTAATGTTATTTCGAACTAAAATAAGGTATTATAAACTAGTAAGAAACTAAAGTTACATAGATTTTCAAGTTGGATAGTCTATTCAAGTTAATTTGGGAGTTAAAACTCTGATATAGCATGACGGTACCACAAAATTATTGGGTGCCACTCACAAGACTCAAGTGGTATAGAGCATCAAGTGTAACTCTGACATTATTGGGCACTCACTTGATACTGAGCTCTAGAGTTCCAAGGCGCCTGGTGATCCCCAGGGCGTTCATTTGACATTGAGCGCTAGAGGATTTGACATTAGGTGTCACTTGGGTTTTTTCTCACGGACTATCTCGGTAAAATTTAGATTACAGTTTTGTTAACCATTGGATCGAGCTAAAATTTTGATAGATAGTTATGGTTCTTCATTTTGATAGGTAGTTCTTGACATATGGTTCTTCATTTTGACAGGTAATTCCTGACTTATGAGTCTTTATTTTGATAGTTGAGATTGTTAATTGGAGGTTTCTGAAAATAAAAATGCATTTTATCGTCATGAATATACTTAACGGAAATATTGTAATTGAATATTATGTTAATCCAATAGAAAATAATTTATGAAACATTAACATGTAAATTGAAAGAAATAATAGGTGATTAATGTTATGTGATGAATTTAGATTAAACTAAAATACATATGTATGATATGATGTGATGATTTAAAGTTATATGTGAGTCATGTGTGATATGTTGTTCTTTGGTTATTCTACCGTGATTGTGTTTACCAAATGTTTATTGTGAATTAGGATGAATATGAATTGAACAATAGAATAATTATTTTTAGGGTAGAAATATTACAATGGAGAATACTACAATCAATAAATATAACATCGATTAAAACAAAAACGAATGTAATGTGTTCCTACGAATCAACTAAATGTTTGTTGAAATATATATTGCATATCGACTCTTTGGAATAACCTTTGTAATATGTAAACACTTTTCGGTTGTTCTAAATAACAAATATAATGTATTATATTTGTAAGAGGAAAAATATGAGTTATATGTATATTATCTTGCAATTTACAAATCAATAACAACTAATTAAACTAAATTGTGAAAAATGAAAACTCAATATTGGCCTAATCTAATAAATAATTAAATTTTCCTTAAAGATAAATATTTATTAATAATTTCATCAAAATTTTCATACATCAAATTATATCTAAACTAACCACGACTAATAATGGGAACTAAATTCATTGTCAAAGTAACACATTATTTCAAACACAACTAATGTTAATTTCTAATACATAAAAAATAAAAAAATATTCAAATATAACCAATCTATTATTGTAATGATAATTTTACTGCAAATAATGGTAACGATTTATGGCAACTCCCATTATATATTACAATGGTGACAAAGGTAAATGACCTAATAAAAAGTTGCATCGTGGAGTGTGGTGGTGTAAAAACGTTCTTATAATTACGAGTGCGGTAGTATCGGTAGTATTGGTGCAAACATATGACATGACGTTGTTTCACATGGACTAAAATACAATTTTAATTTACAATAAAGAAGTGAATATGAAAACCTTGTTTTAAAAATTTACTTTAGAAAGTTGAATTAAACTCTATTTTTTAATATAGTATTACAATCCAGAATTAAAGTTTATCTATTATTTGTTAAATCTATTATTTTATGAAATATAAAATTATTAATTAATATCTAACCTCATAATATAATATATATATATATATATATATATATATAATATATATTATATATATATTATATTATGATATTAATTAATAATTTTATATTTTATGAAATAATAGACCTAACAAATAATAAATCTATAAAAGAATGTAATAAAAGTTTCGTATCAACTTAAAAATAAAATTAATTTATAATATAAATCAACCATACCATCAATTTTTTTATGAGATTATGAAGAAACAACAATCTCACAACTATTCATTACGTTCTCGTGGTTCACGAGTGGAAGAGCACCATGATGGTTTGTCGGTGAAGAGAAGTTTCGAAATGGATTTTTGAAATGGAAGTGTGCCCGAAGTGAAAATGCAAAAGTGTAAATTTACAAAAATGGTGTAAGAGGAAGACACGTTTAAGGATTGATAGGTTTAAAAGGATGATTTATATATTGTTATAAACAATCAATGTAAAAAGTCAATAAAAAAAATACATAAATTCACATATTAAACAATATAATATAGTTGTTTGTACATAATTTACATCTGTACAATTAATGTAATAGCTATTAGTTGCACCAAAACTAAATTTATTTGTGGATGTAAAATAAACGTTTTTCACTAATGGATACGTCAATATATACTAATAAAAAAACAATTATTTGATTAACTAATAAAACCACGAAATAATATGTAAGATATAAAATAAATAAACCAACCCATTAATTTCCGTGGTTAAATACACTGAGTCAAATAAGTATGATTTTAAAATAATTGATAGTTTAATTTATCTTAACGTGGTTGATTTAAAAGTTAAATGAATGATGAAGGTCGAAACCTAAATATCCCACCATAGAGCTAACTGTGAGTTAGATCAGCCATTCACATCCCTCTTTCATATTAAAATTCCCTGACATAAGTATTAATTGTATTGACAAAAATGTCTCAAATAATAGACATTTCTTTTGCATATTTAACAAGCTACAATGCACAATTAGTAAATCTTAATAGACAAACTAAATTAGGTAGGGTTTGGTTTGGATTGATTGTTTATTTAGTAATATAGTATCAATATAAATTATTTATACTTTCATATTACTAATCATAAAATCTTATCACAAGTTACTTTAAAAATAGTCACGTAAATTTTAAGATATTTTTACAAATGTTATTTTAATAGTGAAGTTTTATAAAATCTGCATGTTTATTATTTTTTTTCTTATATGCGTAAGTCAATAAATAATTTATTAGAACAACGTCTTAAATTTACAAATAAATAAATTTATCTACTTTTTTATTTTTAATCTCTATTTATAGGTTTTGATGTAGGTATGAAATTAACAAAAATCATGATCCAAAATCTATTAAACTATGTTTATCGATAACTTTGATTAATTTGCGGTGTTTAAGGATGACTGTCGTAATGTTATGATCGTTCATATTTTTTTCTTTATGACTCATAGTTGATGGATTGTGTGATCGATCAGTCTCTTTTATGGTTTTATCCGATCGGTCGATACTTGACTGTCTGATTATACTATACAACAACTAAAAAATTAAATATGTAATTAAATTTTTACTTTTAAGAAACAAAGACATATACCAAACTCGTGTTTTAAATTTAAAATTCTCATCAGCACATTATCCCATTCTAGTAAATTTTCTTATAAAATCTATGTTAAATTTAAGATCTAATTGATAGTCTTTCAGAGATATTCTAAAAAAGAAAAGATGAATACAAAATGGCTGATAATGTAATTTACATAATCTATAATTTTGTGACTTAATGTGGTAGATTTTTTTAATTCTTAATTTTTTATGATAGACAAATGATAGTAGAAATAATAGCAGTAATAATAATAATAATTAATAAATAAAGTTAAAGTATAACCATAAAAGTAATTATTCTTTGACAAAATAATTTTGATTTCTCATGTATTTTTCTTTCTAGTTTTCATTTCTTATCACCCTAAACCCTAAATGTAACATCCCATAATCTCACACTTCATAATTCATAATTGATATATTTTAACATTACATTTAAGGTAACATCCCATAATCTTACACTTGATAATTCATAGTTGATATATATATATATATATATATATATATATATATATATATATATATATATATATTTAAACTTAGATTTCAACTACAAACTCATAAATATAACTCGAATTCTTCTAATTTATTCTTCTATCTCTTTCTTCATTGGCACTGAATCAGACGATATTTCTTCATAAGCTCCCGTATAACGAATTATACAATCATCGCACATACACAAACACAAACAAGTAGGGTGAGCTAACATGCAACAAATCATTTATAAAACATGCATAATTACTTTGATACACTCAACAAACCTCATATAATAATTATGTCAGACACCCTCGTACCATCATACAAGAATCGCATCATAGATACTCATCCCATCATACCACAATCCCTAATAGATATTCATCCCACAATACCCAATAGACATTCATTCCACAATACCTAATACACACTCATCCCACAATACTCAATAGACATTCATTCCACAATACCCAATAGACACTCATTCGGATGATACGTTGATGAGCGGTCACAGGAGGTTATGCACTTGTGATGACTTGTACTTCTTCTTTCAAATACACTTCCAAAATACTCCATACAATCCACAAGGTTAGTCCTCAACACTATGTCCAAAACCGGCACATAGACCAGGACCTCCTACCCCTCTCACCACATAATTCATCCTTCTCTACTTGAGACTGGATGGTTATTAGAGTATCAGGATAACCTCCAACAACAGAACCCTCAACATCAACATATACACAAATACCATATCATTACAGAATCTCTCCACGAGACTCATACCATGCTCATATTCCTCAACTCATATTAGACCATTACAAAATCTCCCCATAATACTCATATCATGTTCATATGGATAAATTCAAATCCACTATAATAAAATACAATCATCACAGAAATCATACAAAATGAATATATCACAAAATAAATTAACAATACTAAAATATCACCATAAATGGTCACCGGAGAAGAATCAAATGTTTGACGAATCAAACTCACCATAGTACATATGACTAGTCACAACTTACTGGATTTGACCAGGGCTGCTCTATGATCAGGGATGTACCAACTCCAGTTTTTAAGATTCCTGTATCCTACCATCACAATTATAACCTTAATATAAACGTTCTGGAGAACTAAAGAGTTGAATTTGGCATAGCCGGTTAGACATCTTCTTATCCTTCCAGAAAGATGAATCCATCACATGTTTTATATCAATTGAGTATAATGCATAATAGTTTAACAATACTTATCTGTTCAATAGGATTTAAGTTAAAAACCTATCGAGTAGACTTCCAGGAAAGAGAGGTGTGTCACCATGGACAACTTAAGTACCAAGTCTTTCCTTAGCCAAAGTGTTCCTCAACTAGTTTTTAACAAATTTCTTATTTACAGATTAAAAACAACAACATATAATATTAACACATAAATTCAATATAGATAGATATATAACAACCACATATGTTTTTCATTAACAGTATTCACATAAAACTTCAAAACATGAATAGTAATAAAACAATACTAAATCATAATATAAGAGCTTAGAAAGGTTAGCTATCCTACCTATATTCCAGACTTAATCTCTTGTTCAAAATTTGTTTCCTCGAAAACCCTCAAGAACCTCTACTCTTCTTGCAACTAAAAATTTCTTTCTATCTCTTTCTTCTCTATTTCTCAAGATTTCTTGATTCTTTCTCTCTTTGTGCAGAATAATCTCCCCTCTCATGGCTAGTCCAAAATTTTTACTATTTAACAATTTTTTAATATTATTTTATTATATTAATATTTTAATCACCACTTGACATATCTGATCCCATGTTCTTGAAATCACCACAATTTTCTACCATTTAAGCTACCAAAATTTCTTATTTAGCTTTCCACATTTTATTTTTACTAATTAAATTTTCCATTCACATAAAATTGTTACTATTAATGTAAATATTTTTCATGGTCTTACACTAAATATGCAACAGAGGGTGTTTACTGTAAGATTATTTCAACGTATGTAATAAAAGTATGAGAGTTTAAAATTATAAATGATAAAATTTACTAAAAAGATTAGTTGGACATTTATATATAATTTTTTTATAAACCAAGTGACATGATATTTTTACTTAAAAAATGATTATGTATTTATATTTATATTTTAGAAAAGTTAGGTTTTATTTCATTATTATTATTATTATTATTATTATTATTATTATAAAAAATTTAAAAATAAAATCAAATATAAAATAAAAAAATGATTCTGAAAAATGAATTGATGGTAACAAACACCTGGTAATATTTAAGTGAATAAAGTTGGAGTTTGATAGAACGGAGAAAATGTTGAACGTGGAGGTGTTAGGCTTCCACATGGCGAAAATAGACCTTTTCAATTCATGGATGCGTAGCCGAAGAAAGTAGTTGGGGGGCAGTTGGGAAATGACGATGCAGTGTTCATTTCTTCTCTCTTTCTCTCTCACACACAGACACACACTTTCTCGCCAGAAGCCATGGGCAACACATCTTCCATGCTCACCCAATACGACATCGAAGAGGTTCAGCAACACTGCCAACACGCTTGTAACTAACTAACTACCTACCAATCCTTCAATTTTAATTTCATTTTCATTTTCATTTACTCGTCTTTGATTTTTCGCGTGTGCGTGTGTAGTTACGCAGCAGGAGATTGTTTCTCTGTACCAACGCTTCTGTCAACTCGATCGCAACAACTGCGGTTTCATCTCTTCTGATGAATTCCTCTCCATTCCCGAATTCGCCGTCAATCCTCTCTCTCAGGTCTCTCTTTCTCTCGATTCAATTTTCCATTCAATTCAATTGAGGTGTTCACATTGATAACATTGCAGAGTTTGTTGAGGATGCTGGACGGATTGAACTTCAAGGAATTCGTGGCTTTCTTATCTGCCTTCAGTCCCCGCGCCACTCTACACCAAAAAATTCTATGTAAGTTATTTTATCAAAATTATCAATTTATTTTCTCTTTGTTCAATCGAAGACAGATAAATCACATCATTGTTTTAATTTTACTTTTTCATTTTGCAGTCATTTTCAAGTGGTATGATACCGATTGCAATGGAAAAGTGACCTTCCATGACATGCTCAGGGCTTTAAGGGATTTGTCAGGATCCTTCATGTCTGAGCAACAGAGAGAGGTCACTTTATTCTTTTGCTGCCTTTTGCTGATGCTGTTCGGTTTTTCTTTTCTTCTCTTCATATAGCACACTGCACTTTCTTGCTTGGTTTGTTTGACAAAAACTTGGTTTTACCAGTAATTACGAAGCTGCTTTCACTTTGAGTTGAATTTAGTTTTTATGCACTGACCTTAGAGTATAAAAAGTGCTTTACTACCAATTGCAAATTCTAATTGATATGACTTTTAAAATATTAGTAGGGAGTGTTGATTGAGTTATAAACTTTTCGGTGCCTGTTTTGCATTCTTATAAACACAAAAGTCTTTTTCATGTACAAATCAATAAATTTATTATATATAACCGTTTGTATATAAATAACACAGCAAAATGTCCCTAAAGATGCTATTTGCTCTTTTATTTTCCAGTGTTAAAGATTGTGCAGGAAATTAAAAAGAAAACGTGATACTTCTGTAATTATTTGTATTAATGTGTCGTGCAAATCATAGAGGTATTGGCCTTTCACGTTCTATAGTTATCTACCAAACCAATGTTTGTGTTCGATTATTATTCTGGTCCACATGACATCAGAGGAAACACATTACAGCTTACTTCTCACCTTTGTTCCTTTGAAATCAAGTTTTGGAATTGGATGGTTCAAGCAATTGAATTTAGAAGCACCGATAACAATATTCCTTGTATATAAAGTATGAGCCACATAAGCCGGAA
Organism: Vigna umbellata; assembly: GCF_029865625.1. Classification (NCBI taxonomy): domain Eukaryota; kingdom Viridiplantae; phylum Streptophyta; class Magnoliopsida; order Fabales; family Fabaceae; genus Vigna; species Vigna umbellata. The sequence continues at coordinate 102,461,955 of NC_142165.1, forward strand.
ACTAAGCAAAAGACAATAAGAGTTTCTTTGAAAGTTGTTATCTATTACAAGGCTCTCGACTTGTAGCTCTAATTGCACTTTTCATGCTTTTAAAATGAAAGGAGAAGAGTGTTTCCTAGCTTCCAAGTTGTATCTGTGAATATGTTACCAGGTGAAAAACATCTTTATCTTTTTTTATGAGAAACATAGAAGCACAATCCTTCATTAACCAAGTATTTATATGAGGTGTATCATCCATGTATGTTTTGTAACATCTCAGATTGCCAAATATATAAAAGGAGGATGTGATCTGCTTATAACAGCATCATGTATTCTCTTTCCTTTGTATATACAGGAAGTTCTGACACAGGTCCTTGAGGAAGCTGGCTATGCAAAGGATTCTTCATTAGTCTTGTCTGACTTCGTGAAGGTACTGAAATTTGCTTGACTTGCCTCTCTAGAAATCTGAAGTTTAGTTTATACAATCTTTTTAATAGGCAAGTACACGCTAAGAGATAGTGAGTTGAGTCTTCTATTATTTTTGGTGTTTCTCCTTCATATCTATTATGATTTTACCATTAACTTCAAAGATATACCAAAATTTGATTTTAACTGTGGTTAGGGCCTTAACATAGATGTGAAGAAGGAAATTAAGTAACAATGCAAAGATGAGTTTATAATGTCAAATGGGAGTTCTATTTTATTGATTTATACTGTAAATTAGAAGGCACAGTTGCCCATATGATGCATATATATTATCTTGCAGTGGTAAAGGTCTCTTACATCCAATATTTTAAACCAAAATAATATTTTCACTTGGTTCATAGGTCGCAATTAGCATAAAACTCATGATTGTTCCTTGGTTAGTGGATATTGCATTTTCATACTCATGACTGTCTAAGGGTCATACAACAGAGTTCTAGCTCATGATTGTTTGAGGGTCTTACACCCTCATACCCATTCTTGTTTTACACCGCGCATACTTAATAAAACTGCTCTTAGTTTGACATTTGTTACTGTGCTACCTTTCATATGGAAATGCTTGACCATCATCCCTTTTACTGACAGATTCTTGGCAATTCGGGTTTGAAGATGGAAGTAGAGATTCCGGTGGATTAGAGAGAGGATAGCACTATTGCCTTGTATAATATAAAAAAAAATAAAATAGCTATCATGAGTACTCTATGAGTTTGATATGGGAGCTTATTGGTTTTGGTATTTTGATCTTTATTGTAATGGGTAATAGATTATTTATTGAGTGTTTAATTACTCTGAAGCAAAATTATAGATGATACAATTTTTAACAAATGCTCTCAGGAAGCAGAATTGAATTTCTGCATGAAGTTTTTTAATGTTTGGAAATTTTATTTCGTTATGAACCACTTAGGTTTTTTAAATAAGTTCCTCTCTCAATTTATACATTAACTTTCAAGTTTCAAAATACTATTAAATTCTTTTTAATTTGGTATTGATACTAATGTAAGGGACAAAGGACTTTTATGACTTAATATTATTTTATGTTAACCATAAAACTTTATATTTTTTATACATGACAAGTGATCAAAATAATAAAATAATTAGCATAAAAAATTCTACCATAAATATTTAATTAAAAAATATAAAACGTTTAAATATTAAAAAAATAATTAATAAAATTCTAATTAAAAATAGAAATTTAAAATTTAATTAATTCTTCATTATATTACATGTGCAAAGTACACACTACACTTTCTTTATACTTTTTTTTCTATTTCTATTTTTTTAACAGTAACATATTTCAAGGGTTTCTATCTCTTAACTAGTATCTTTAAAATCCACGACACTAATTATATTTTTATCAATTATATCATTCACACAGTATTTAATTAGTTTATTTGTTACCACACAGAAATATAATTATATTTTTATCAATTATATCATTCACACAGTATTTAATTAGTTTATTTGTTACCACACAGAAATAAAAAGTAAAATAAGAAATCCTATATATACTTTATTAAAATAAAAAATATTGCATTTGCAAAAAACATCCTTAAAACACTTAAAAAAATACAGAATAAATTTTGTGGAAATTGAATCCACAATTACTCAAATCCTCCTCTCAAATAATAATAGCAGTTAAAGTTCATTTCAACCTTTATTACTGACCTAACCTTACTGCTCCTGTCTACGAGCAATGTCCTAGTTGAAAACATAATTCGCTCTCAGTATGCGTTTAATGACAAATCATTAGCAAGTAGCTATAATATTTTATTAATTAAATACAAAGTAAATGCATTAAACATTTTAATATATACATATAAATTTATTATCAAATCAAATTACACTAGAAAGCGCAACGAAAGAAAATACTACAGCTTAAGATTATCCCATCTATCTAAAATTTGGCAAATGTTTACTACTGTTCATTCTCGTTCAGTGGTATTCTTACTATTATTTAGCTTTTTCTTTAATCTCCTTCACTCTTACTGTATATTATTCTTTTTCTTTTAACAAGTTGTCCTTCAATATTGACAAAAATCTCTTTTTCCTTCTTCACGGGACAATGCTGTTTTTGGCTTAATATATTTTTAGTCAAATAAGTAATAACACCAAATTATTTCTTATTATAACCTGGCTTGATAAAAAATATCAAATCATTTAAGAGAAATTTTTATAGAATCCATACATATGAGGGAAACACATTTGTTGTTATACACAAGAAGAAGCTCTTTCTTTTTTCATCGTCACTCATCAGTTGCTTGGGTTTGAAGGATCTGCAAGGCCTGGTAAATACTTCTGTCAATATAATTGACTCTGAAAAAATGCCAAACTATATATAGTGATTTCTGAAAAACAAAGAACAAAAAATATTGGTAATACGTCCTCGACCAGAAAATAAAAGTAAGTATATATTGATATTTATAAAATGAACAAAGTTGGTAAGATATTTATTTATTATAACTAAAAAAATGGATACTTATAAATTGAATATTCTAAAAAATGAACATTTTAGAAAAATTATCTTTAAATGTAATATAAATATTTAGAGAAAAAAACTAGTCATATATATATATAGTTATTGATTATTAAAAGATTAACCGTTTAAACATAATTTGTTTTGTGAGCTAATAATTTATAATATTATTCTTTGCCTTTTTAACGTGTTGTAGTTACATTGAACAACTAGATTTCATTAATCATACAAAGTTTATGATTTGTAAAGTTTAACCTATACGTATTGAAGAAAAACTTAGTTGTTGTATAACGGTGCTATACGGAATTAACATAAGAACAGTTTAACTAAGATCTTACTGTAATTGAATAATGATAGTAATTTATTATCAGATTTAGCTGTTAAAAGAAAAGCTTATTAAACATAAGAGTATAATTTAATGTAATAATAGTTGGTGAAATGGTTTTTATTTTAGCAGTGTATTAAATTTAACTGTTAAAATAGAAAGGAATGATTTTGTTTGATGCATGAGGAGGCAAGCAGGAAGCGCGTGTTGGAACATTTGATTATGCAAAACATCATCATAAGGTGGTCGTGGTGTGGCTCATTGTAGCCGTTGGAAAGCATGAAGAAACGACTTTTTGAAACACCAAACAGAAAATAAATAAAGAAAGAATCGAAAAGAAGGGACTGCCTATGAAAAGAAAACAAGAAGGGACCTACGAGGAGACCATGGAACAACACAATGACGCGAAGACAAAAACGTTAATGAACCTCCATTTTGTCTGTAATGTAACTGTACATCATAAGGAAACTCACTCTCTGTTCTTTCCCATGGTATTATCATCTTAGGGTTCCTCTTTTTACTGCATCGTCTTCCTCTGCAAAACTCAAACAAACCCCCAAGACACACAGGTTTCATTCTTTTCTTTTTCTTCGGCCTTTCCTTTTCAATTTCCATACAAGAAACATAGGGTTTGGAAATAAATAAATATAATTCTTGGTGGATTTTGGTTTCGGAATATATAAATATGTTAGAGAAGCGTGATGGTGATTTTTTGCGGTTGTGCAATATGTCCCTGTTTAAACCTCGCTTTCTCACGAATTATTTTCGAAAGAAAATATTGAAAGCTGCTATTGTTAAGGTTTTCTACTTTGTCTGGTTTTAGAGAGAATTAATATGCCTCAATTTGTTGAGATCGTAGGATATATAACCTTTCTGATCAAAGTTGTGTTCTTTTGCATGGGGTAAATAGTTCCTAGCCACAAACATAAACATGTGGAATGGACTCTGAAAGCTTGATTTTCATTTTAGGTTATGTGTTTATGATATTTTGCCTTGCATCCGTACCTTAGAGCCATGGTGTTAATATTTAATTATGAAATTGATGACTTAGGAAAGAAATAGAATTGTATTCTATCCAAGCATTGTTTTCTCGTACTGTGTTTGCAGTGAAATAGAAATTGTTATGTTTTTTGTTCAGGAATAAGTGATTGGTGATTGCTTAAACATTTAAACATCAAATGGTAGAGAGCAGCATGGCTGAGAGTGATATAACAGTCATGAAGGAGACGCTTCGTGCCCAGCAGCAACTTCTGCAGAAGCTGTATGCAGAGTTGGATAAGGAAAGAGAAGCCTCTGCAACTGCAGCTAGTGAAACCATGGACATGATACTGCGGTTGCAAGGAGAGAAGGCTGCGGTGAAGATGGAGGCGAGTCACTACAAGAGAATGGCAGAGGAGAAGATAGGTCATGCTGAGGCTACTCTTGAAGTTTTTGAAGAGCTTATGTATCAGAAGGAAATGGAAATTGCTTCTCTTGAGTTTCAGATATTGGCTTATAGAAACAAACTTCTCACCCTGGGGTATGATTTCAATGCCAGTGATCTTGAATTCACTGAAGAACTGTTGATGAGTAGAAGTGCATCAAATGATCAAGGAGAAAATGATCGAGCGAGTAGTAGCACGGTAAGAAGGTTGACTTCATTGCCCCCTATTCCGCTTAAGAATAACTTGAAATCTGCTCGGAAAAGAGAAAGATCACCTAGCCCAGTTCCAGTTCCAGTTCCAGATACGTTTCCTAGAATAGTGGAGAGTGATGGCCGAGAAGCCACTTCTCCAAGCATGGATTTGCCCACAAAATCAGAAGACTATGCAGAGGGAAGTCTTGATGCATACTGGAACCAGATCATGAGGTTAGATGAAAAAGTGAAAGTAATTTCAGATTGTAAAGAGTCAGAAGGAGAACAATGCACCACGTTGAGGAGCAGAAGAGGGAGATCGGGTTCAATATTTTCACAGGCAAACATTAAGTTAAGCACAGACCAAACAGATACTAGTTGCTCAGGGAAAGAAAATCAAACACAGGACAGAGAGGCTGTTGTTATTCCCTCGTGCTCGAGTAATATCCATGATGTGTTTGAAGTTCCACAAACAGGTGAACCTGGGAAAAGAAGACTTGAGAAATGGATTTCAGATGCAGATAACAGGTTAACAAAACCAGACCTGGTGTCTGACGAAATCATTGGATCGCATGTTAAATATGATATGGACAAGCTAAAGAGCATGCTCAGTGCAAATCTTGAGAGCAGAATACCCAGTCCAAAAGACATGAAAGCCATTGTTTGGAAGAAAAAAGAAGGGGTGGATGTGGATTGCAATGCTATAGCTGAGTTTCAAAAGTTGAATCAGAGAATTGATCAGCTTGAGAGGGAGACAGTCAGTGCAATGAAAGAGATTATGAATGAAGTGAAAGGGGAAGAGCATTTGAACTTGTTGAAAGATATATGCAGTCAACTCAAATCAATGGAATCAGAGATGAGAAGTGAAAAAACCCCAAAACCCCCACCTAAGAGGGATACTCCTTTGGATCCTATTCAAGAGGTAATCTATACTCTAATGCTTTTGCCTTTTCTTTTGAGAAAAAAGAACTTTCTGTTGCCTGCAAAATAGAGCCGAGATTCTCTGCTGGGTTTTTTGTGCTATCCTCTGCTGAATATTTAAAATATACTGATGTTGGTGTTTTAAAAATCTTTTTAAGGTTTTTTAAGACATTGAAATCAGTGCCTATCAGTGTATTTTTTGAAGAAACAACATAAGAACAACACAGAAAAACCCAACAGAGAATCCAAATTGCTGCAAAATGTCTCCTTTCTTTGATTCTCTCATACTGGTGGGCTATTTGATAATGTTTTACATTTGATGATTTTGTTCTTGATTTATTTGTGTTCTTCTTCACCTTTGAAAACATTATATGAACAGGCAATGGTGTACTTTTGGCTTTGATCTAGTAAATGCAGAATGGCCATCTCAGAGAAGCACTTAACTGGATGCAAATTAGGTGTAAGTATGGTTTGTCCAGAGAGAGGATTGAATGTATGTGGTGTAGGCAGGTAGAACAGATCTTCTACATTGAATATTAGTTATGAGAAATGTAAATAGACTTTCCTAATTCCATATTTTACAATTGGGACTGGTATGATGGTGACTTGACACTGTTGTGTTGTTAAGTATGGTGTCGTATGTTTTCCCCCAAACAATATACATGACTTAGTTAAATATACAAATGGTTTGATTAGAAAACACATTAGAAAGATATTATCATTCTAATGTTTATGACCTTGTGCTGAACTTCTTAGCATATAACTACGAATTCATATGTTGAAACATAAGTACAACTATAATTCACTAATTAATATATATATCATATGAGATTTTTAATATTTTTCATGTTGAGGATAACAATAAAATAAAATAATAACATAATAGGTCCAATAACAATTATAAAGATGGTCTATGAGATTTTCTTAGCATATGATTTAAAGTCTAATTCAAATTCAACTTATTCAAAAGCTAGTTGAAGGTGTGAAATTTGATATCCAGATAGTTTATTTAAGTTAGTTCTCAGCATAATCTTACAGTACAAAGTTCATATCTTGTACCATGTGCTTCAAGTTATTCTTATGTCTTGCTTTTCATTTTTAATGTTGTGTCAAGAGGTTTTAGGAATGTCTCTGTAACAAGATAGCTTTTGGAGTTTTTGAATGTGAAAGAAATTTTTTTTTTTGTGAGTAAATCTAACTACCATACTTTATTTTCTATTCTTTTAAGTTACCATGTTATGTTTCCATCAAAGAAGGTGCAATATCTAATAGTTAACTTCCTATACATAATTAAACTCGAAATTCAAATACTGGATAATTCTAAGAGCAACATAAATTGTTTGTAAATATGTTTTTTTTGGTGATGCAAAAATTGATTAACTACACTCACAATGAAAACAATATATGATCTAATGTGAGATAGAATAACATTATCTTTTTTACTTCTCAACTTTATTTGGATTAACATGTATACTTGCTAGTTTGCAAATTGTTTTACCTATTTTATTTAACAAGTCAGTAACGTATTTTTGTTGAAATATGAAAATCCTTTTCTTAAAATAGACTAAATAGACTACTTAAATTCCTACAAAATATTTTACTATCTCCAATACTTAAATTGTTTTACTCATTTTATCATTTTCAGTTTGAGTGAACCTTTTGGACACCAGACAAATCTTGTACAAATTTTCTTTTCTTTTCTAAAACTAATTGATATATATATATATATATATATATATATATATATATATATATATATATATATATATATATATATATATATATATAACATCCTAAAAATACAGTCCAAAACTATATAATAGAATAATCACATTAATTAATAATTCAGATAAGTCTTTAAACTAAAATAAAACCGGACGTACATTTACGGCCGAACGGCCTTACAAAAGAGTGATCATAAACTATATAAAATAAGCAAACCTGACCGAACGGTTTACAGAATCAAATACCGAATGGTCATACGTAATATAAGGGAAGGTGATCGAACGACCACCTTACAATAAACTACACTAATGACCGAACGTCCTACTCTTCAGTCTTCACTTCTACCTCGACCAAATTTTCTTCTTCTAGCGCCTCTTTCAACAGCTCGTCTCCTTCTGCTCACATTCACACGAATGATCATTGCAATGACAAAGACGGACGTACCAAAAAAGACAGGACAGGAAAACACAAGGTAAACTTATGTAATTTAATTCATGTATAGACATACATTTCACACAATCAAACACACAAGATATATTTCATCATAGGTTCATATAAATCATAATACTAGACTGACTGTCCGAACTGTATGAAATCTGCGTAGCTACAGGCGTTCGTACACTCGGGTGATGTAGTAACTGGGATGCCCTCAACAGCTGCCACCCGAGGTTAGTCCTATCTGTCGAAAGTACCCCTAAGGATTAGGACCTCCTACCGTTCCCACACATGACCTACCCTTCTCTACGTGAGGACGAGTACTCACGGAACATCAGGATGAACCGCCAGCTTAGCATGCCCACAGTCATACTTTACAAATTCAATACTCATCCATGAGTCGTTCCTCCTTGGAACGCTCGTTCAATCCACAACATTTCATTCATCTCATATTTTCTTCATCTTTCGTTATTAATCTTCTCAAATTCATCTTTCATTACCAATCAGTTAAATTCCACCTTTGTTCAAGGATTCTTAAGGACACCCAGTACCGAACGTTAAATCCTCACTCAGAACGAGAACGAACATTTGGAACGAGATAGAGAAGTCTCCCGTTCCAGAATAGAATAAGACCGAGAGAGTTACTGTCAGATTGAGAAAGAAACCGAGTACAATTATATACCACAAGAACGAACGTTACTTACAACATGAATCAGTTAAATGAACTGACTCTCGTGAGCTCAAACCAACACTTCAAAGAACATGTCAAGTACTAAGGCTCTAGGCCAGAACCAGTGAATGTAGACATGTCAAGACGTTTAAAGAACCATACTTAGAAGAGTTCACATACAGAAACCTAATGTCAGTCAATGACCGAACACGGTAGAGGGAAATTCTACTGAAGTTGGACGAACGTTATTTTCATCAAGATAGATCATACCATAAACGAGTACAAGCGCTTGGTATAAGACCGAGCACTACTCATTTCGAGAGCTTGGTGTGAGACCGAGCACTACTAAACTTATAATAGAAAGCTTACTAAATATAATAAGATACTATTGGAATTGTGTTTAAGAATAACTAACATATACAAATACATATATTTACAAAATTTAAGTTTATCACCGAATACTCAGATGCAACTACGCTTGGCCGAACGCTCAAGCACAATATTACCACACGAAGATGCTCGTCCTCAACTAGGATTCTTCCCAAATGAAAGAATCCAATTCTAACCAAGATTACTAAAAATACCGAACGGTCAATGACCGTTCAGTGACGAACACACCCTTTCATAGAGGAAATTTCATACCAAAACTATTTATATTTCAACTCATTTCTTAACATATAGTTTCATAACTTTATACATTCATATCATAATCAATTTTCATATTCCATACCATCCAAACAGAAATTTCATATATTTCATGCATCATAACATAGCACAATCATTTTTCATATCCAATCAAGTCAACGAACGTTCATGCAACACATAATCATACAAATTAAATTAATAAGTTTCTCTTACCTCTGAGCGTGAACGAACGTCCTAGACAGAATACGGTTCGCCTGACTACAATTTCTTCTACTCTCGACGCTCAACAACTCTTCAATCTAAACCAAACAACAGAAAAACCAACAATGGCTTAGACAAGACAACAGCATGCAACCAAAACTTGGTTTGCATGTACCAGAGAACGAACGACTAAAGACAAGAAAACTTACCAGTTTCAGAACTCGAAACTGTTCGGTTCAAAATGAAGCTCAGGACGCTGGAAATGCTTCTACGGTGCCTGAACGGTGATCGGAGAAGAGAAATGGTGAGTTTTGGTAGAGAGAAGGGAGAGCTTTTAGTGAGAAGGAGGAGAAATGGAAATTATCAGAGTTTGAGGAAGAAGAGTGCATGTAGAGAGTATAACGTGAATTTCAGAAAAATCAGTTTTGTTTAAAACGAACGTCCGCTCCTCTACTGACACCTACATTCCACTATCTAATTTCTGACTCTCCTCAGCTTGACACCTAGTGTCTGATCAGAGGGATTTGGGTGCGTTTTTAATGGTTCTGACAATATATATAACACGTTCATTCTTTAAAATTTACCTTTTTCTTATATGATTGTCATATGGTTTTCTAGTAAAATTATAGAGATATACGAGAGAGAAAAAAATGTTGAAAGTGTTAAGTAGAATTTTAGAAGAATATATACATATACTATTTTTAAATATTTTTATTTTGTGGAATTAATGGTAGGTGCAATACATAAATTATTATTATTATTTTACCAATGAATGATATGATATATGTAAATAGACATATCTTCTTTTTTATGTTAGAGTGATTTTTTATTAATTATAATCATGTATGAGAGTATTTGTAAAATGTGTTTTCGAATAACATATATTTTTATCATAAAGTTTTATTTGTACATATCTTCAGCTAACTATCAAAAGATTTAATACAAAATTACCTACAATAAAATCTGGACATCTAGATCAATTTGTATAAAACTAGATAAATCTTGATAAACACTTGCTTTCTCACTAATAATTCCCTAATCCTTCCTTCAAATTATTTTAACTATTTTCTATTTCATTATTAACTTCTCAAAATCTTACTTAATTATTTTCTATTATTATAATTTCTGTATGTTGTTATTATTAATATATAAACTAATTCTAACTTTTAAAGAAATTTTATTTTTTCTTATAAGTAATTAGAAAAAAAGTTTTCAACCGAACCTCTTATATATATATATATATATATATATATATATATATATATATATATATATATATTTTATTTTTTTTTTATTATTATTACCCATGATCGTACATCAAGTGCAACTGACCCAGCCTAAAATTTCTCATAAAATCAGATTTTGCAGTTGTGTGGTCTTTAAATTAATGTTTTCTTTTTTATAAACTCACTAACTATTATGGTGAAAAAAAATTCCATGAAAGTCCATCTATTAAGAAAGTTTATAAAAAATCATTCACTACAAAAGTCTAAAACAAAACATTTTATCAATTAATAAATGATGAATATTCATTTACTATTTCTCAAAATCCAATAGATTATTACATTAATACTTATGAGTAAAAATAAGTCTAATTAATTTTTCATAGTTAAATACTTTTTCAAGTTACTATTTTTAAAAGATTTAAGAAATATATGTTTAATTCTATTTTATATATTTATTTTAAATTTTTTGTATTTATTTTAAATTTTTAGGAGTATTAGGATAGTTAAGATGTCCTAACAATAAATTGAATTATATATTTGTAAAACAAATAAGATTTTTTTATTAGATTTTAGTGGATCAAAATAAATTAATAACTTTTTTTTATCTTATATACTACTGTTCTTAAACGGATATTTAAAAAAAATATATAATAAAATTGTATGTACATGAATAGTCTCTATAACATATGATTATATGTTTAATCATTATTAAGTTCAACCCACTAGTTTCAACAGATTAAAATTAAAATCTGACCAATCCTAAATGTTGCTTTCAACAATTAAACAAATTAAGTTGACACTAGACTGGTACTTTAATTAACTTTCTTTGGGTCTGATAGTTGTGGTGTTGTTAGATAATAGTTTTACATAAATTAATCATGTGCATAGATACCTAACTTAATCTAATCTATTGATAAGATTATGCAGTGGCATAAACAACAGGAGCACTCAGGGCCTATATGTACTGGTGCATGAACCTACTCCTCTATATTTTTTAATCCAACTTGAGAAGAGGACGTCTGCAATATTTTTTTAAAATTTTAAAAATTACTTTATTATATTTATCAGAAAGAATGTGTTATTAGGTGGTTCAAAAGACATATTTAAAAGTATGATTTAATAAAGTTCTTTAAACCTTTTTGTTATGGAAAAAATTAAATCTATATTTATTCAAATAATATTTACATATCATAACTAACCTAACAATTAGTATTTTTTAAGAAATATTTATTTAATAATCATTTATACTCTCTATATCATCACTATATTCATAAAAATCTTAAATTCTATTAGCAATTTGAATGGCAGAGAATCTTATTTCAGTAGTGTATAATGTCGCGTTCAACGTCAAACCACTCAATAACCAACGTTAAAAATGACCGGTGGCACTGTTGTAAATAAATACAATTATTAAACGTCGTTTAGAATTGTAATTCGACGTAAAAGAATATAAAACGTCGAATGCCCTAGCGTTAGACGTCAAAATTAGTGAATTCAATAAAAATTTGAGCGGGAGATTGAAAATTCATTCACTTTATCTTAGCACGCGAGACTCTCTTGTCTGCTCAAACTTTTTTCGAACGAAGTTTGACGACCATCACATGTAATATTTCTTTCATTTGATACAAATGCATGTTAATTTACTACTTTAGGTATGATTTTTGTTTGTTTTGACTGATTATTTTCGTGTTGTTGTCCTTCATAGGCGCATTTTGTTTTCTCTCTCACTTTATTCCGATGAACCAAGGTTAGTTTTTGTTTTCATTTTCGTTTTGAATAACTTATTTGTTAAACTTGTTTCTTGTTATATTTTGTTGAACTTGTTTGTTGTTATTGTTTGGGTGAACTTGTTTTGTTGTTGTTTGATTGAACTTGTTTGTTGTTTGATTGGACTTGTTTGTTGTTTGTTGCTGATATTTTTACAAATTTTCTATTGAAAATTGTAAAAAAAAAGGATAAGCACGATAATTTATTGAAAATACCGTAAAGTATCGGTATTCTATATCTATATAGATATGGATAAGATACTCGATTAGATAATATCTGTGTAACAGATCAAATGGATATTTTAGGGTTTACATATATTGACAGTTGCTGTTATAATTGGAATGAACAAAGTTTTTTAATAAAAAAGCAATATTGATTGGTTATGTATCAATTTTTATTTTCTGATCTCATTCATAAAAAAACCATTTTCCCGTACATAGTTCATGCTTTACAAAATACCAAAAATTGAAATTTGTTGTTTTTATGCTTTTTAGATCTCGTAGAATTGTAAAAAAGGATTCCAATTAATTTTAACAAATAAAAAAAATTGATTAACGTCGTTTATTGATAAAATTCACACGTCAATTTAACATGCCCAAAATATTCGTAACATACCCAAAATATTCGACGTTGTACGCCGTTTTTGTATTAGTGTTTTGCTAAAAAATCTCTTCTTCTAAATAGTAAAAAAACTTCATTTTAACTAATAAGAACTCTTAAACCACAACTAAGATTTTGACTATTAGAAACGCTTAAATTACAGCTATAAGATTTTGTTACATGTTCACAAATTTATGTTCAAAATTTTAATAAAATAAAAATATTTATTAATTATTGAAAATTAAAATATGAGTAAGATTCTTAAAAGATGATAAAGAAGCGTGTATATATATATATATATATATATATATATATATATATATATATATATATATATATATATATATATATAAATTCTGTTGATCTATTGTTTCATGATTTTGGATTGAAGTTATTATCACTTTTTTAAGTGAGTTTGGTTCAAGTCTGATTGTTGTTGAATTTTCCTGGTAATTTCTTTTGAGAAAGATAAGACAAATTTTATGTATATATTTTATAAGAAATAAATTGTGAAAATAAACCTTAATGATGAACTGAATAAAGGTAAATCTCGTTGGGAATTTTCCTTTTTGGAGGTCACCAATGACAGGTGTTAGGAAGCACCAAAGTCGTCATAGAAGATGCATGCGTGATACACATTCATTACAAAGTGTTTTTGTAGAGATTTTAGGGGACGGAGACATTAACATTTCTAACGCTTGAATCACATGTTTCACCTGGTCCTTCTACCTGGATCGCGTTTTTACCGTTTGATCGCTCGGTTGACTTTTTGACAAAGAAGAAAGTATCTGTAAAAGACACTCTGACGTCCAAGTTCCGACGCCTAAGTTAGGTGTGTGATTGAAGAGCCTTGGCTCTTGATTGAATATTTAGTGAATGATTATTACTATTTGAATATTTGAAAATATGAATAGAGTGTGAGTAGACCCTCGATAGAACGTATCTGGTTGTTGGCCCTTACCCTGCATTTATAAGTTATTTCATGGATCCTAAAATGACATAGGTCCAATAAAATATAAACAGACTTACCTTAAAATCCGGTTGGTTGCTCATAAACTGCCTATTAAGATATAAATATTTTTGATTATTTTATCATCCGTTGGACATTGGGTCCAATAATAATATAAGCGTTGGCCAATTGTGGCCCAGCTTTAATAGAATTGTTTGTCCTGGTTGGCCATAGTGGTGAACGAACGGTATTGCATGTATGACCGTTCGATCTCTACTAGGTATAATACATAGCTTGACGAGCGCTGTTCCGGTTTGACCTAGTTGACGGACACTATTGTTGACGAACGAGCACTGCTACAATAAATAGACTGATCGGTCTTGAATACTAACCGTTCGACCTAAATATCATACTATACACAAAACAATTGCATAAAAGAAAGTTGCTAAACAATATACAATGGTCTTTCTCTAAAGCTAATGTCACTTTTCTTAATAACGCATTAGTAAGAGGATTAATAGTGCTATTTTACCAAATACAATTATATCATCTATCTCTCACTACGTATGTAATACGGATCTCTCCTACTAATATCTCCCAGTACGTATGTAATACAGATTTGTCCTACTAATAACCAGTATAATTTTGGAGCTCATTTTTTAAATCCCAAGTCGATTAGATATAAATTTCATTTTATAAAGATTTTATAAAGTTGAGAAATATTTAATATTTTTTTATCAAATTTATTTAAAATTTATAATTATAAGACTTGATTTTTTTTATGATTTATACACATTATTGAACTGTTTATTAATATTTAATTTTATATTTAATATTTCTATATTTTACTTTAGTAAAACATTAATCAGAGATAAAATAAATTTATAATACTTTTTATATAAATTTTAATGAATGCTGACAAATAAATTGGGTCATAAATTTGGAAAATAGATTGAAACTTCTATTTATGAGTGGTTTTGCTTTTCTTATACGGTCGTGGAATAGGCAATCGATTAAAGTGTAATTTGAGGTTCTTTTATCATGCAAAAGGGACTTGTTACAACAAGTTTTGCTATTATGGTGCTTTTTGTCATTTATGGTAAATATAAATTTAAAAAACTGTTATTAGAGAGAATATAAAAATAACTTTTACGACAAATCTTAATAAGATTGTTTCTCCATTTATAGTAAATAATGTTATTAGAAAGAATGTAAAAAATGGACTTCTTATAACAAGTATGGTTCGGAGTGGATTTTTTTTATTATTTGCAGTAATTAGAAATTATGTTGCAAAATTTTGTTATTATTGGAGAGAATGTAAACATGAACTTGTTCCAACAAGTCCTTTATAATTTTAAGAAATAATTTTACTAATATTGTAGTTCCAAAAATTAACTAATTTCCTATCATATAAAAAAGAAATATTTATCAATTTTAATCATCAATATTGATTATTACAATTTTAAAAGCTAAATTGATAATTGATTCTAAAAAATTACTTATGTAAAATAATTTTTTCATGCAGCTAAAACAATTATTTAACGACAGTTTTCAAATCTTCGTAAATGTTAACATGGTTAAAAATTCGACAAAAATAACAACGGTTAAAATAAAAGTCATTAAAAGTTTCAAATAATGATAATTGTTCTTGAACCGTTGTTAAAAATCATCTAGATAAAGAAAGTAATAATGTGTTACATATTGTGAAAAGATTAACAAAGATAAAACTACTAGAGTAGAGCAGACAAACATCTCCATCTAATTATTAAAAGGCACATAAGTTTTTCATTGATTAACCATTTGCTTGTTTGTGAAGTCGTAGAGATAAATCAGAAACATGTAAACAAATATTTGAATAAATGTAAAGTACTAACCATACGTGAAGAGGAGACTTGTGACAAGGATTTTGAGGTGTACAGAGAGCTTCACAAAGAAACCTTGCAACACAGTGTAGAGAGCTTTGTGGAAAACCCTCACGATATGGATTTTATAGCACGGTGTGACGAAAACTTGCAATGTGTGGTGAGATTGGTAATGCTTCACAACTAGAAGAAGTTTGTGTGGAACAATTCACAACTGGTGAAGGCTTGCAAAGGTTCACTACTGGCGGTAGTGGTAGCTGTGAGATGCTAGGGAAAAAAAAAAGAAAAGTATGAGGGGAAAAAATGAAAATACAAATAGAAGAGAAAAAGAAACACTTAAACGAAAGTTGCAACAAAAGAAAGAATCATATCCTTTTTTATAAAAGTATTGTACATTTGATGACGATTCTCTATATAATATTGTCGTTTCTCCAAATTTTAATGACAATTCTTTATACATTTGTCGTTTTTTTCACCGTCTCACTTTTAATGATGGTTGTATAGAGAATCATTGTCATTTCTACGACGATTATTTAAAGAATTATTGTAGAAAAATTCACAAAAATTATAATTTTGTGACCGTATGTTTCATTCCTATAACTTGTTAAACATCATCCAATGTCATGAAAAATCCTTTTTGCTCGAGTGAATTGAGACGGATATGATGTAATGGAAAGGTTGACAAATAACACACATCCTTTTCGAGGACCCAACCTTTTGTTCTAAAAGTGGAGTAGTAGCCGGCCAAACACAAACTTTTTCGAACACAACTAAGATATTGAGATCAAATTGTGGTGAATATATATATATAGGTGGAAAATGTTCCAACTTATACAATCATACCCTTAATCGATTTGAAGCCAAGGTTATCAATGAAATAAAAAAAAAAAAAAGTTGCCATAACTATTTAATGTTTATCCGGATGGCAAGGGCAAGGTTGTGCAATCGTCATACGGACGTCCGACCCTTTCGATGGCGAGCGGAAGGATACTATGGTTGGATCATTGTGGTTATGCGAACGTCCGGTCCGTTTGTCCGGTCCCAACTGGCACAGCACTTGTTATCTACTCTTGTTTGAGATCTCTATCTTGGACAACTTGACCTACCGACGTAAACAATCATGACAAAGTGATTTTTTAGTGTTAAATGATATCTGCAATCTGAATAGGATTCATGTGTAATGTGTAGTTCTTCTCTTTCCCTTTTTTTTTATTATCAATGTCCACTTCATAACCAGTTAGCTACATAAAAAGTAGCCAGAAAGATAAATGCATATATAATTAATATCAACTTGATAGTCTAAAAGAATAGAAATATTGACACGCGTGTTTCACCCAACTTTACATCACCAAAGAAAAAAACTTTCCTTGCACAAATAGCAGGAAGAATCACGTACAGTGAGAAACTCATGATCAATTCCCGCAATATACAAAAACTAACTGAATTAATGGCAATCACAATAGGATGAATGGGATTAGCCTACGGACTAAAAAAAAACAAGTGTGTTAGGAGAAATAACAGCACACATTAAAGAACATTTTATGTTTGAACTACTTAATGTTTTGTGGTTTTGTTTCAATAAGATATCTTGGTTGCAAAAAGAATTAATGTTGGGATTGACTTGAATGACGTGTGAAGGTCGACTTGGTGAGGTAGTCCTTTAACCTCTCCATCTCTTGTGCTATGTCGTGCATGCTTGGTCTTGTTGAAGGGTTGTGCTGAGTGCAAATCAGCCCCAGCTCAATGAGTTCCAGAATAACATCTTTCCACACTTTGTTGTGAGGATTTGGCAGACCAAAAGGATAGCACCTTTGAAGTGTTTGTTGAACAAAGCTTTGAAGGTGGTGTGGTTGTGTGTATAGTTTCTTAAGCCATTCACTCAAGCTTGAGCCTTCATGGCTGAGCACTTCTGTGGGGCGTCTACCTGAGACCATCTCCAACACAAGCACCCCAAAACTGTAAACATCACCCTCACTTGAAGCATCTTTTCCCATTCCGTACTCTGTGTAATGGAATACAAAACATTTTATGTTATTAAATAGATATAAAAGATACTATCGTACTTCCATTTTAAGAGCATAGTACAGAAAAATGTTGAATCTAAAGTGACAAAGTACATACCGGGAGCTATGTAACCGACCGTCCCACATAGCAAAGCATGTGTTGAACTGAAAGATGAGGTGTTGGTGGATGTGTTCTCATCACTTTGTACAAGCCTTGAAATTCCAAAATCAGTGACCAAAGCTGTCATATCTTCATCAAGGAGTATATTGCTAGGCTTAAGATCACAATGCACTACTTTCACTGGAGAGTAATGGTGCAGATAGGCCATTCCCTCGGCTACATCACTGCAGATTCTTACTAGTTGAACCACATTCAGTCCTTGGCTTGGATATAGGTGACTCTCGAGACTACCATTTGGCATCAAGGGAAAAACAAGAGCATTAAATTCTGGCCTACAACAGATTGTTATGATCCTTATTAAATTTCTGTGCCTTATCTTTTTCAGTATTTGACATTCCCTTCTAAAACTCCTTGAAATCTCACCTTGTGTTGTGTCCAACACCTTCACAGCTACTCTTGTATTATCTTGGAGCATTCCTTCGTAGACCTGCCCAAACCGGCCTGAACCAATTAAGCTTGTAGCACCGAAGCCTCCGGTGGCTTCTTTAAGTTGTTCATATGTGATTCTTGGATACTTGACCTCTTTTGCTCCTTCTTCTACATCCTCAAAATCACCTCTGCTAACAGTTGCAAATCGTTTTTTCACTCTTGACTTCATTACTATTGGGTACCTAAAAAGTATGCATAGGAAAGGGGTGCCAAATAGTGACACAGGAATTAACAAGAACACCAAATGATAACTACATTTCTTGTGACATTGTTGCATGCCTTTGAACGGGCCGCAGAGACCACCGTTTCCCAGGAAAGAGTCTATGGTAAGATTTGAAAATGCTCCCTTGTTTGACACTTTCCCTGAGAATCTGTTGAAAGAGAAATTAAGTTCCTTCAGAGAGGGAGACAACTGCACGGACTGTGGTATTGCCCCAGTCAACTGATTTGAAGACACATCAAGTGCTCTAATATAAAGCAATTGGCCTAATGAATAAGGGAGAGGGCCTTCAAAGGAGTTACCAGAGAGGTTGAGGTACTCCAGTGCTATGCAACTTTCCAGCTGTGGTGGTATGCTGCCAGAGAGGTTATTCATGGATAAATCAATAGCTAGAACCATGTCCATTTTGCTGAGCTTTAATGGAATAGACCCATGCAAGTTATTGTTTGATAAATTCAGGTATAGTTTCAAGCTACTCAAGGCTGCAACTTCTGCAGGAATCAACCCAGTTATATTGTTGTGAGATAAGTCTAAAATCTCCAAATTTACACATTTTGCCAGACTTGGTGGGATTGTTCCAGAAAGTTGGTTGTCATAAAGTAAAAGCCTTCTTAACTGGGGTAGATTTGCAAAACTGTCTGGTATTGGGCCAGAAAGCTTGTTTCTTGACAAGTCTAGAAGTCCCAGATGCTGAATGCCACCAAGGGTTGAAGGAATCTCACCAGATAGTGAATTGTTTGATAAGTAAATTCTTTCTAGCCTATTCATATGGCCGAGGCTGGGAGGGATTGATCCATTTATTAGGTTACTAGACAACTTCAAGAAATTCAGGTTGACAAGGTTGGAAATATGAGGAGGTATAGAGCCATATATGAGATTCTTTTCTAGGTGGAGTTGTTGCAGGCTGGTAGGAAGATCACCAATACTGTGAGGCAGCTTTCCACCAAGATTATTTCCCGCCAATTCAAGTTCTTGAAAGTTCGATAAATTCACCAAGGAGGCAAAGAAAGGTTCAAGGTTGGTATTACCATCATGGCTAGTAAAATTATTGTACGACAAGTAGAGGAATTGTAGTTGTGGCCAATTACTTACAATCTCAGAAGGAAGCTCTCCACTCAACATATTCAACCCCAAATCAAGCCATTTTAGCTTGGTAGAGTTTGAAAGAGCTAAAGGAACTTTTCCTACAAGCTTGTTAGACCAAAGTAATAGGAACTTGAGTTCTTTAAGGATGCACCCTTTGTTCAAGGGGATTTGGCCACCTAAGGAATTGTTAGATAGGTCTACATAACCCAGTGAAGTCCTATTGCAGAAGAGTGAAGAAGGGATCTCTCCCTCAAGATGATTGCTTCCTAAGTTAAGGTAGTCCAAGTTGTGAAGTGAACCAAACTCGGATGGAATGTGATCCTCAAGAAAATTCCCAGACAAACTGAGTTGTCTAAGCCGAACCAAATGGCCTATTTCTTTTGGAATCCGACCCACCAAAAAGTTCCCAGAAAGATCAAGAATTTGCAAGGAAGAGATGTTAGCAAGGGCAGGGGAAATAGTGCCTCCTAGAGACCTTCCACTGAGATCAACCTCTACGATCATGTCACTTGCATTGTTACATCTCACACCCGACCAATCACAAACATGAACACCGGGTGACTTCCAACTATCCAGAGCGTTTTGAGGGTCTGAAACAATGCCTGACATGAATGAAATAAGTGATTTTTTTCCATTCACGATGCCAGCATTTTCTTTCCCAAGAACTGTAGAATGAACAGTGTCCAGACAGAAAAACAGGAACACTGCTAACCTAAACAAACCCATCGTGAATCAAAGTGTCTTGTCTTGTCTTGTCTTGTCTCTATCTTAACAAGGAAAAAGAATGAAGAAAACGTTGAAAAGCAAAGAAAGATGTGCAAGAACTGGGGTGACAAACTAGGCTCAACGTGTCTGAATAAAACGGGAGCACTTAATTTAAAGCAAGGATTAGTGATGGAAAAATTGTGACACCATGTGCCTAATTGCCGTTGAAGTAGCAAACGAACGTTTGGTGCCTACGATGTTTGACTTTGAAACTACGTATAAAGAAATGACACGCGAGCAACGTTAGGGGGTGTTTTGCAATAGTGATTATAGATGTCAGCAGAAGAAGCCTAACATTGATTTTTTATTAACGAAGATATGGTATGATATAAAAATTTTGTTATGCAGCTAAGCGTTGGTTGGTAGATTGAGTTGAAGTAGTGGATTATGTGCTGTTTAAAAGGATAAGCTAGGTTAATAGCACGCCATGTGGGGACTGTGCTGACAATGTTGATTCTGCTGTTTCTGGGTTGCACTTATACATTCATACGTCTTTCGATTTCAGAATTATTTCTTTGTTTCTTGTAACCGTTCAAGAGTTCCCATGGCAATGCCAATTAAGGCGGCGGGACGCGGCGACTTGCCTCTCTCCACTCCTCATGTTAATAATATTTCTTTAAAACATTTAATTATAATAATCCGTTAATTAGTAATTTATTACTTATATTTAGATTTATATTTGTGATTTATTTTAATTTGTATTTTTGTTGTTAACTTAATTTAGACTTTAAATATTTTAAATTGAGTCAATGTTAACTTTTCTTTGTATTAAGGCAATCACTTATTAACTTAATAAAATATAATTAATAATTTAATTATATATTTTTCTTCCCATTCAGATGAACTCCTATATTGTTTATTAATCGAATATTTAATTAATAATTTAGTCATATATTTTTCTTCTCATTCAGATAAGTTCCTATATTGTTTACATGAAAATAACGAGGTTCTTTTTTCAACAACATCATCATCTGATGGTTTTAGGAAGAAACTCAAAAGTCACAAATAATTTCATGTGTTCATCTTTAATAATCTTGAATTTGTAGTTTAGGATATGAAAGAAGATATTTGATTTGAAAAAGATGATCTCAATGAGATTGTATTGCTAGAGAAAAAGAGATTGGAGAGCAAGAAAATGTTTGAACTTATCCGTAGTCCCTTCTTAACAATACAATGTTAATATAAGAGATGAATTTTCTATTTAGAAAATATTACAAAAATTAATCATATATATATATATATATATATATATATATATATATATATATATATATATATATATATATATATATCGTAATCAAACTATTAATTTAATATTTCATTAAATTGATATACTATTTTTTAAACAAAAAATTAACATATTAATATTATTTAACTAATATTAGGATTATTCAATTTAGTAAAAATTAAATATAATGACAAAAAAAAATTAAGCTTAAACATAAAAACTAAATTACTAATTAAATATTACACTAATTAATTAATTTTTTATGTTAAAAAAATACAAATAAAGAGTTATAAAAATTCATGTTTCGTAACATTTTAGTGTAAAACTTCTTCCTATTGTTTAAAAATGGTGTAATGAACTTAAAAAAACAAAGCTAATAGGCGAGAAAATCAAAAAGAAAAAGTAAGAATTAAGCTTAACTAGATGGAGTGATAAATATTATAAAAATATGAATTGGATGAAATGTAAAAATTTTCAAATACTACAAAAATAAATTTAAACAATATATTAATGGGTAGTAATACATAAACATCCCGTTTTCTTTTAAACACTGACAAAATAATAACTTTACTTCAAAATATAAAATAATTTAAAATAAATCGATAACAAAAGTAAAAGAATAAACATTTTTTATTAGATATTAAGAAGGATATGAAATCGAGAGACGTATTTGAAAATTTTTCCTTATAAATATTACAAGATATTTGTAATACAGTGCAAAAGCTAAGAAATAAAATATCAAGGTGTAATGAAATAAAAATACTTAAATGAATGGAACCGATCGTGTGTCTGATTAATATTAAAAAGTTAAAGTCTCCGAATGGATTTGAAACTTGACATGATCACTACTCCAATTTTGTTTTTTCTAATGAAATGCATGAAAAAATATATTTTATAGTTTAATTTTTAATATAAATTATAAATTAAACTTCTTAATTTATTGATATAAGTGTGAGGCATTTAATTTTCGTACTATATCTTACACATATATTTTATTATTTAAAATAATGTGTTTTAAGTACTAATATATTATAATAACTAGTTCGAATTTTATAACATTACCATGTATCAATATTGAAAAAAGGTATTGAAACAGGTTAAATTGAAGATGCACATGCTTCACAAGGATTCAAACCAAATATAAAAAAATCCAAAAGCTATAAACTGGGTGGAGGAAACCCATCATTATGCTACTTCAAAAACATTCATCAAATTGTATTTTTTAAATTGCAAAAAGAGAGTCCCTAGTTGTGTAATAATCTACTATTAATATTTCTTTGCGTGTTCTTTTACTCTGACTTTCATGTTGGAATTGTTTTTCGTTAAAATTAAGACAAGATATTTTTCAAAATCAAATTATTCCAATTAGCCTAAAATTTGGGAATGAAATTAAGAGTAATGTATAAATTAATATATAACTTAATTGGTATAAACTTCCAATATAATTTATTTCGATGCTTATTTTACCTTATGAATAAATTAATTTTAGACTATAAATAAACTTGTTTTTTACTTTCTTTTTCTATAAGTATATTTTGAAATGGTTATAAAAACACGATAGAAAATTTCAAGAATTATTATCATTATTATTATTATTATTATTATTATTATTATTATTATTAATTTTTGTGTGAACAAAGTACACCAGTATTCCAATATTTGGATTCAGAGTAATGTAGTTCATCCAAAAATTGAGTAAAATTTGATATATTTATCAAAAGTTGGTTTCTAAACATAGGTAATGGTGATTACTTCAAAATAATGTAAATACATTTATATAGATTTTAAGTTCATGTTGAAAATTGGTATATATAAAAATAATTATATTTTAAGAAAAGTAATTTTACTTGAATGGATATAAACATTTGATAAGGAAAAGAGAAAAATTGTGAATGGAATGGTCAAAAGTAACAAAGAAAGTAACAGCAGAAATAGCAATACAATGTGATCCATTTGAATCTGTTAATATATGATGTTAGTAAAAATAGCGCAACTACACCACGTGTTTTTTTTCATACATTTTTTTCTTTTTTCAAACACTTGCATATTTAATTACATGAGGAACTCTACCAAACTAATATAATTATTTTACCGTCCTATGTTTTCAATATATGATCATGCCATGATCTATTTTCAAATAAATAATAAATAAAATATATAAAGTCTGTTTTAAATGTTAACATTTGCAAATTATATATACTTATATTGTTTGAGAAATTCGACAAATTACGATTGAATAACATGGTTAACAGCTCTTACTCTGATATTTATCCGACGAGAGGATCTTTGTGTACAGTTTATCACTAATAAAACAAATATAAAATTAATAAAATAAAATAAATTTGTATTAATTTATAAATATAATATTAATATAATTATTTAGAAGAAAGTAATTATAATAATAAATATATGTAAAATAGCTAAATTAATTACTAGACAACCAAAAAGATTCTATAAAGAATCATTTCCACCAAATATATTTTAATACATATTATTCATTTGCTTACATTAATATTGTCGAGAAACGAATAGCACATAAAAAATACTAACACAAAAGATAATAGGGTAAGTAAATGTTTCTACAACTCATAAACATATAATCAATTGACTATAGATTCAATTACCTAGATACATGCTTTAACATGTGTATTCAATATTAGTATGTACCTGTAGTAATATTTATATTTTACAGAGTCATATATATAGGAGTTATCACCATACTACTCACATGATTAATCTTCCACATCTAAGACTAAAAATTCAGGATAAAGACCTCTTGTCACATGCTTCCCTACCTATTCATCTTTAAGATGACGTTTGTTTTCAATACTGTCAATTTAACGTTTTTAACTAAGACATCAAAGTTTATTTTAATATTAAATGTCAAAAATAACAAATGTTAAAAGTCATTTTTGTGATAATGTAAGATAAATAAAATAATGAGAAATATAACAAAAAAGTATATGCAAATCAAGTCATATTCAAACTTAGACGAAATAAATAAAACTTCAAGATTCATTTAATATTTAATGTACACAAACTTTGAATGAAGTTGGAGAGTGAAGAAGGAATTGTCACCACCCTTATGGAAAACTCATTATCACTTGAAAGAGTTCAAAACACACTTCTTACAAAAAAAAATGATGACCTTACAAGTCATTACAATTGCTAAAGAAACTCGAAAAAAAAGAAAGCAAGAAGCTACGAAAGATAAATATTCTCACACTAATTCTTTTTATTTTAAACAATATATAATCTTAGAGTTAACGTATGAAGATCAACATGTCATCATTAATTTTATAAAATAAATAAAAAAAAGTTGAGTTATCATTTTTCAAGTTGGTTCTTTCCTTTAAAAAGTAATCTAAATATATGTTTTTTTCCTTTTATTCAAAGACATAATAGTTCAAATATTTGACTTTAAACTTTTCGTTCCACAAAAAGGTCATAGCACTCTTCACATGGGTATACTTGTTATTTTAGATTATACTGATATTTCTAATAACTTATTTGTGATAATAAATTAAAATGTTATCATAATTAGAAAGCAAAACAAAGATGAAGATTAGGCTATATTTTATTCATTGTAATTTGTAGATTAGAAAGAAATGAAAATGACTCGAAAATCTGTTTATGTAGCAAAACAAAAACTTATTTGATAATATATGATTGATACAAACATAGATTAGGCTATATTTTATTCATTTTAATTTGTAGAAAATATTTATTACAGGTATAATTTATTACAATAATTATCCACTACAGGTATAATTATTGTGAATAAAGAGTGCTGCCATATTTTTTAAAAATACTTTAATTAATTATCTTAATATATATTCTATAAAGTAAACGACAATGGGGATTTCTCGTATAAATTTTTTCCATTATTCACTCTAATTAGAGATATTATAAAATTATTACATAATTTTAAAATATAAAAATATAATAATTCTTATAACTATTAACAGGAAGACATCGTGAGAAAATATGAAGTATTTAATAAATATTGAAATAAAATAAAGAAATGCGATCTTTTAGTAGATATGATCTTGAAAATATAAAATATAAACACGTTTATTTTATTTAATAATAAAGTTAGTTAAAGAATTGTTAGCTATGATAACAAATTTCATTTAATATCACAGTGTTATAAATGCATTATTTATGAGTTCTATAAATTTTAATAACTTATCATACAAGTTAACTACATTGTATTCAAAGAAAACAAAAGAAAATCTAAAAAATGTAAAAAAGAATAAAAATAAAACACAATAAAAACAGGGAGGGGTTTAGAAAGGTTTGATGTTATTCACATTCCAATGTCTGCACTGTCCACGCATTGCTTTCAATGGAATTTGCAACTTTCTTTCCCACCCCAATCCCTCACAGGGGAATCCCACCAGCAAAATCTCAATCTCTTCATCACTTTCTCTTCTTCCCAACCTCCATTTCCTCTTCTTTTCCTTCCTCTCTTATTCCAGTAACAATCAAACCCTCAAGATCTCAGTTTCATATTCTCTTTGATTCATTCCGACACAATTTCGTCCAAGACATCGAAAATTGTCACAAACCGGTTAGTGGGTTTCATCAGACCGAGGCCCCGGACCCACTCCAGAGGGTTTTCATCCAAGACTCACCTTGGATTTTGAACGACTCGTTGATGAATGACATTGAGGAGGAGGAGAAGCACAATTTGCTGAGGAGGAGGCAGATTCAAATGGAGACTGAAGCGTTGGAGAGTATGGTGGAGGAGTACAGAGAGCTAGAGAGGGAAATGCGTGAGAAGAATCTGATTCCCAATTTGCCTCACGTGAAGGCTCTATTCTTGGGGTGGTTTGATCCTCTCAAAGAGGCTATAGAGGCAGAGCAGAAGTAAAAAAGGTCGAAGAAGCACAAAGCGGCATTTGCACCCCACATTGATTCATTGCCTGCGGCAAAAATGGCTGTAATTGTCATGCACAAGCTGATGGGTTTGCTGAGTATGGAGTATCATCATGCGGGTTGTGTTCTCCTTGTGGATGCTGCTGTTCAGATTGGTATGGCAGTGGAACAGGAGGTACGTCATATGTCAACTTCCTCTTTATTGGTTTATCAATTGAAGGCAGGTGTTATTTCTGGCCAAGAAAGTGGTAAAGAATGTATTGGATTGAGATTTGAATTTTTTAAAAGACTGTTTTGGCATTTCTTTTTAGTATTTTTATGTAAAAATGCAACTATTTATAAGAATTTTTTTGAATGACTGTTATAATCAATATTTTGTAGTTAATATTTTAATGGATTTTATCATAAGAACTTACAAGATTTTAAAATGAATTTTATGGCTACTAATGTCAAACATACAATCTATATGTTATAAGAAAAAAAAAATATTAACAACGGTTGTTACATAAAAAATAATACAAAATACTGGGTGATTATAAAAGATATGTGTGATTTGTAATGTTTTCTACTGTTGAAGTGTGCGTGAGTTACTTGTAGCATTTGAATAGTTTGTTTCTGTTTATTTGTAATTTTAAAATATAACTAAAGGTAAGATAGAAATATGAAATGTGTAATGTGTTATGATGTTTTTGATGATTTGTAATGTGTTGTGATGTTGAAGTGTGTGGAGTTACTTTTATCATTTAGATAGTTGATTTCCATTCTTCTTTTTTCCTTTATTTTCTTTTAATTTTAAAGTATATTTAACGTTAGAATAAAAATATAAAATGTGTACAGTTAAAGAAAGAATCTTGTTATAGATTATAGACAGTGTTGTTAGTAGGATATTAAGTGTACTACTATAAGCTGTAGGAAGCTGTTTTTCAAGTAATAGTATTTGAGAAGACTCCTTAGATCTTTCAATAAACATTCAAAATTTAATCATTTCAACATCATTTTTGCAGAACATGTTTTGGCTTTGAACATTGTATCCAAAAGCCAAAAAAGCTCACCACCACCCGAACAGGATCTTTGTTTCTGCTGGTTTTGTGGTCCACGTGTAAGTTTTGAGGGACCCTAAAGAGTTTTGTTTTTGACTTATTAAAATTTAATTTATTTGGGTTTATTTTAGTGTGTTGATTTGTTTTGTCACCTAGTGAGATAATAAGGCTTTGTTATTGTTGTTAGGGCATAATAGTGAAATGATATGTGGTGAGGGACTTCCGAATGGCCAATTGGCACGTTTACAACCTTTTGCTTTTTGCTGTTGCATTTTGCATGGTACCTTACACTCACGTTTTCAGTAAAGTTTGCTGGACCCTTAGTCTGATAGTGTGTTTTGTGACTTTTTGTTACTGTTTTCACTTGAAGTTTCTGGCATTGGGAATAAAAGTGAAATGAGTTGTTCTGATGATCCAATACTTAACCCTTTGTTTGGGTTGCTAAAGGAAAGCATGTGTATCTCTTTCCCACCAGAAATCCAAACATTCTATTAATAATATGTTATACTGACTGAGGTTCAATCCTTTAATTACTCCTTTTAGATTGTATCTAGTCCAGGGGGCTCTTTGTCAAGGAATTCTCACATCCAATTTTACTGTTGGGGGAGGGAAGGTACTACTGGGAGTTCTGTTTCATTGAAGTTTCCTTCTGTGGTCGTGTCACTTTTATTGGTTGTTGTTGCTGTAATCTAGCATTAATAGCGAAGTGAGATAAGAATTGCACTCTTTCTACTTGTTCACTTTGGTTATAAATCACATATTTGTTTTGGCTATCTTATTGATTGTACTATAGGTTAGGATTCATAACTTCCTGGAAAAGACTAGAACACGCAAGAGTAAGAAAACAGAGGTTGTTCGTGAAGACTGTACGGATAATGATACACAAAAATTAAGGAAACATGTAAATGGCTTGATTAAAAGAAGAAGACTTAAACAGGTTCAGATGCTATTGAAAGAGGACGAATGTGGCCCTTGGGGGCGTGATACCCAGGCTAAGGTTTGTTTTAATGTTTGAGTGTAATTATCTTTGACTTTATTGTTTTAATTGGAACTAATAAGTGCACTCTATGAATCTCTGCAGCTGGGAAGTCGATTAATAGATTTATTAATTCAAACAGCATTTGTACACTCTCCAGTTAATCAGTCTGCTGACACTCCACCTGATATTCAACCAGCATTCAGGCATAGATTTAAAGTTATATCAAAGAATCCAGAGTGAGGCTTCACCCTTTTCTAAAGAAATTAAATCAATATAATGATTGGTTTAATAGTTTAATCCTTAGTAACTGAATTGCACTATCAGATTAGAGGAAGTAGCGATTGGCTGTTTGCTTGAATATTATGATGCTTTTAATCAATAATTATTAGTTTAGGATTCTCATTGACGAGCAGAAATTATAAGGTATTGTGATGAAGTATGATTGTTTCTTTACTTAAAGAAAATGAGAGGATAAAAATCTCACATTTTGAAGAGGGACTCATATTTCATGTGTATGTCAATTATAGATCTTTTAGAGTGTGAACAACAAAATATCTCCAAAGATAGGTGTTTAATGATTTGATCAAAGTGACTTCATTTAACCCGTGTGTTTTTATTGTTATATTTTGAATATCTGTTTGATATTTGTAGGCAAAAATTTTTGAAGAATTATGGTGTTATAGAATGTGATCCCTTAATCCTTGCTGGGATGGATAAATCTGTAAGTTGAGAGATCTATCCCCCACCCTCCTGATATGTTTAAACAATAACTTGAAGTTGAATTTGTCCTACTGAGTTGTAAAGGTTTTCATTTTACTGAGCGTGAAAGCAAAGCAAATTAATAATTGTGTATAACAGTATTGCATTATCCTGCTGTAAATTAGGTTTTGAACTTCTTATTACTCTCCTTCCCCTAAAGAACTTGTATTCAGGTGGAGGTACAGAAGGGCCTTAACACCTGGATTCTAATTGCTTTGTGTAAACTTCATGGTGAAGAGATTTTTGTGCTTTAAAGGACTTTATCTTTTCTTGATAGTCCTAGTTAAAAGCGTGAAGTTTCTTTTTTTTTTTTTTGAAATCATTGAACATTCACATTTCTTCTAACATGTTCTTCTGTTTGTTATTTGTAAATCTGTTTTCTTTTAATGTTAGTAAGGGCTTATTCTTTCCCAAAGGAGAGGATAACAATACCTTATCTTAATCTGTTTTTTTTTTTTTTTTTTATATTAATCTATGCATTTGTTTTGTGCAGGTTAAGCATATGTTAATGCCTTACATGCCAATGCTAGTACCTCCAAAAGAGTGGAAAGGGTATGGCACGTGGAATGGCTTATACTAGTATTTCATGTTGAAATATCTGCATTCCTTAGATTTAATGAGACTTGGCTTGAGTTATTGCCATGTTTAAACCCTTCTCAAAGCTGGAGAGAGGTGGACTTTGAGCCTAAGAACACAGCATAATATGTTATCCAATGATGAGTACAAGGAGTTTTTGCACTTCAGGGCATCATCTTTAGCCACTGGCTTATACTCGTAATTCTATGCTGTCTCTCTCAATCCTCGTTTGTTGACCATTTGATTATGGATTCTTGTGCTTCTAATCATGTACTTGGTAATCCTTTTCTTAACTCTAAATCATCCCAACTTAAAACTCCTCATCACATTACTTTGTAGGTGTGTCAAAAGGTAAAGCTAGTGGCAATGGTCAGTCACTCTTCCATCTTTATCTCCTGATTATGTTCTTGTCTCTAATTACGTTTTTAATTTGATTTCTGTCAGTCCTCCAACTCGTAGTCAAAATTATTTTATAAACTTTTCTTCTGATTCTATTTTTATATAGAATAGGAATATAAGGTGACAATTGGTACATGATATGAATCACGTGGGATTTATTACCTCCAGTCTTAATCCTCGGTTGCATGCACCAGTACAAGGTCTCCTAATCTTCTTTGTTGTTGGTTGAGCCATAATCTTAAAAATTTAAAGAAAGGGTTCCTCATTAATCTTATTTGTAGTACTTAGAGTGTGAATCTTGTCAGCTTGAAAAACATTTTTTTTTCTTGGTATCCTTGCAGTGTCTAGTCACAAACTATGCTCCTTTTGCTGTTATTCACTCTAACGTACGATGTCAAGGTTGTGTCACTTGTTCTAGGATGGGTTTTTTGTAACCATTATTGGTGAGTTTTCCATATACATGTGGATTTTTATCAAAATTATATGGTGTAACTAAAAAACTCTTTAAAATAATTCTAAATTAGTTTGATTGTTCTATTTATATTCTACGTAGTGATAATGCAAAAAAAAGTATTCTTCAACTCCTTGTATTTCTTTTATGGTCAATAGTGGATTAATACTTGTGTTTTTGTCCTTATACTCAATAAAATGGTATTATTAATATAAACAGTTATATTATGGAAATTGTATGTACTTTACTTATGAGTACTATTTCGCCTTTGAAGTTTTGGGGAAATATTGTCCTTATTTCACTTTTTATAAGTGAAATGCTATCTTCCACTAATCAAGACAAGGTGCCTCATTCTGTATTGTTTTCTGATGAATCCATGGTTTGTATTCCTCCTCAGGATTTTGGCTCCACTTGCTCTGTTCTTGATCTTAGTCCAAGACTTGACAAACTATTTTGCTTGTGTTGTGAAACATGTTTTCCTTGACTATTCTAGAGTTTAGAGGTATCAATGTCACTGTCCTTCTGCACATCATTTTTACACGTTAGAAATTATCAATTTCTTTGAAGGTATTCCTTTCCTGCTTCTCAAGCACTACTTATTCTTTGACTCACCTCAATTGTCCATCTACTTCTGTCCCGGATAGGTCAACTCCATTATATTCATAAAGGCAATCCTACTCCTTGTCCCTTGATAACTCATGAGTGTCGTTTGTGTAATGTCTTTGTTGAGATATCTCCTGCGAAAGCTCACTTGAGTTGTCTTTTGTCCCAACCTTCTACTATGGATTTTCTGGAGTTATTAACAGATCTGCATTCCAGTTTATAAAGGTATCCATTTCTCTTCTATTTATAATTTCCCTAGTTTATCACTATTTTTCTCCTCTGCACTATACCTGTGTCTTCATTCTTTCTTATGTCACTACTCTTAAGTCTCTGCTGCTCGTTCGCATCCAGATTGGCAATAGACTATGATTGATTAGATGACAATTTTAGGCTCCAGCCAAATGTGGACCCTTATTCATTCTCCTCCTGGAGATTGTACCGTTTGATGACACTGGGTCTATGTTGTAAAAGTTGGTCTAGACAGGGTAATTGATAGGATGATAGCTCATTTGGTGGCTAAAAGCTATACCAACATGTTTGCCCTTGACTATAATGATACTCCATGTGGCTAAAATGACCTGTATTAATTTCTTTCTTTCTATGGAAGCCATGTGACATTGATAATTGTACCAGCTAGATACGAAAATGACCTGTATTAATGGAAACTTAGAAGAGGTAATGGAACAGCCAAATGGTTTTGTTGCCCAGGGAAATCACATGGATGTACATTCTCTTTACAAGGTTTCATATAGTCTCAAATAGTCCCCTCAAGCATGCTTTATAAAATTTAGTAGTTATCTAGCATTTTCCCCTGATTTGGAGTGCAGTAGACTACTCCATTTTTAAGTGTGCTCCTTTACACAATATTTTTATTTGGTTGTTTATGTTCATATAGTCATTACATGCCATGATCATAACAGGAGTGCTAAACTGAAAGAATACGGACTGTATCATTTCCAAACAAAAAATCTAGGTTGGTTGTGGTACTTCTATAGGTAGCTAAGTAAAAGACAGGAATTGTTATATCTAGTGTAAGTAAATGAATATAAATGTCTTCAAGAATGGGATTTGAATTGGTGGTATTTTAAACTTGAAAAACTTATACCCCTAGATCTTTTTGAAAAGGGAAAACTTTGTAAAACGTCCTTTATTTCTCAAATGAATTGATTTACAAGTTTGAACTGAGCAGTGAAGGAACCTTTAATGATCTCTTCAAGAATTTAAGCAAATCTCCAGTTAATCGAATAAAGATTAAAAAAGTGAAAAATATTGGACAAAATAGACCACACAACCCTTTTTATACTGATTCAATTTCAACTCTTAAACTACACCAGTCTTGAACAATCAACACTTGATTGTAGGATTCCACTATAATTAATATTATGTGTACAGTTGTCACAACCTGATCCACTCCAACCAAATCACTTAGACACCTTATCTAGTACCCCTTGAGACTACCTATCTCAAGAACACAATCCACTTAGCTGGAACACAAAATTCGGCTCCCAACTCTTTACACAAATTTGTAAGTAAAAATAGGAAGGATTAAATCTACAGAAGCATGCACATCTATCTAATCTCTCCAAACATTCTATCTCTCTTTTCCAGGTGTAATTATGGATCGACTTGTGTATCATGTGTGGTAGAACTAACATTTATTTATGAGATCATACGTTGACAGATGTAATTGGTTACATTGTTCTTAATGTTCATACCGGTTTTCCAGAAACTATTCTAAGATTATGTAATCAATTACAATAGAGAACACCTTAATTCTGACTTAAAAATATTTTCCTTGTGTGAAATTATCTCGCTTGTAACCAATTACAACTTAGAGCTCATATACTTAACTGAGTTACGTTTTACCTTATGCAATTGATTACCATTGTTCATGGTTTTACCTTTGTAACTGATTTTCTTGCTTGTAACTGTTTATGATTGTTTTGTAATCTATCATTCCAAGCAGCATGTTTTCCTTGAAATTCAAGATTACATTACATAATCAATTAATTCAAGATTCTAATCAATTGTATAATAGAATCTTGTTTTCCAGGATTTTAGGATTTACTCTCTAATCACTATCATCTAGGTCCTGGGCTAGCTTGCCATCTTCAATGTTTGGAACTTACGAAGAGCAAAAACTATCTTCAAAACTTCTATGGCTTTTGCTTCTTGCTTCAAACATTTTACTTCCTCTTCTTTTATATGTAACACAGATGGTCCACATTAGATATTATGTTTTCATAGGAAGTATTTGAGATTATAATTTGATTTGTATTTATGAAATTAGCCTATTTATAGGAAATTCGTTGTACAATTTTAATTAGGATAGATTTATTTCATTCCCCCCTTATTTTTGGGTTCTTGTATCTATATATTCACTCATCCTTTGTATGGTTTAATCCATTAAAAATATGTGTATTTTTTAATCTTTTCATTAGGTCTCAATTGAGAATAACAAATTTGAGTTGAACAGCGAACTTAACAACTTATAGCCATTTCTTTTTAGAAGCAATTTTACATCATCTTTACAACCTTAAATTCTTAGGCGCTTCTCTCTCCTTTCATAAGACTGCATGTCTAGTATCTGACCACAGTCTTTCCAGGTATGAAAATGGTGGCTATTTGTTCTTGACATCTTATATCATGCGCACTCATGGATCCAAGAAGCAGCAAGATGTAATGAAGAATGTTGGGAGGAAACAATTGCGAAAAGTTTTTGAGGTACTTTATATAAATTTTTATTTCCCTTTTTCATTACCATGAAAGTTCTTAGAAGGTAATTAGGCATTAGCTGTTACAAATTATAGGAAATTAATCATTGATTCCTGATTATCATGTAAGAATTTATTGTATTTCATTTTTTAAATTGATATAAATACATACCATGTTGTTTGCATTTGTCACACAACACTCATAACATTTTTTTAATATTGTGGTACCCAGTAGTTTAGGTTTTTGATCTGCAGAAAGCTGATGAGAGGGTCGCACCTCCCACAAAAGTTGTGCATAAAAGAATGCAGTATAGTTACTAGGAAGTGACTCCTAGGTCGTCTCTCAAGGACCAATTTGGGTTCAGTCTCAGATCAAACACGTAATGGGGGGATTTGATGGTTGTTTTTGTGCAGGAAAATGTAAATGTTGAAAGTAGTAAATTAACAAACCTTAAAAATAAAACAGTAAATAGTAAAAACGAAATTAAACAGTAAAAATCGAAATCACAGTGAAAATAAAATGCGGAACAGTAAATTGCAGAGACGCACAATTACGGAAATTAAATTTTGAAAGTGAAATTATTTCTAAAAATTCCTAAATACCATAATATGTTGAGCTTCCATGTATTTCATTCAAAAGAAAAAAATAAAATAAAATAAAACAAAAGGAAATAGGTTCTTCAAACAAAAAAAAACCGTGGCCTCTCATCCTCTCCACAAGTAAACATACTTACTTCTCCTATGATTAAACTACAATTTAAAATCAAGTGCTAAAGTATTCTACCAACTCTTATCCTTCACGTAAAGAAAAGAAGCCAAAACCAAATTCTCTTCTCATTTAATTAAGTTGCTCAAAGAAAAACCAAGCTCCTGACAATAAGATTCAACACTAAGTATGCGGAAATAAGATTCTCATTCAGCTGAGTAAAGAACTTGAATTGCAAAGATAAGCCAATGCTAGTAAAATTTCAGTGATGTGCTAATAAAATAACAGTACATTCCAGCAGCTCAAGAAGAGAAATAGAACAACATTCAAGCTACTATAAGAAGTGAAAACACGTTCATGGAATAGAACAAAATGAGTGAACTTCCCCTCTTTCACGTTCCTTTCTCCATGTGTCAGCTCAACTCTTCCAGCTCAACCGTAACCCTCCATTCTCTCAACGTACTGCTCCCCTCTTCAAAGCAAAGAAAACCAAAAAAAACTCTAGGTGGCGGCTGGATGCCTCACACGTCCAACTCCCTTTTTTTCTTTCAACTCCACAGGTTTTTTAAACCCTCATGTGCCATCTGTCCAGCCCTTACGTGTGTTGCTGGACTTGCTTCTCCACCGTGCACACCCCAAGCTTGCTGCTCCAGATTAATCTGTCCGTGGGCCCCTTGTGCCAAGCTGCTGGACTGCTGCTTCTTGTTGTTGTGTTGGGCCGGGAGCTGCTTGGATTGGACCGAGATGCTCCTGGAAAGCTGGACGCTCCCTCCAAGCTGCTGAACTTGAAGGCTTCTACTGGACCAAGCTGCTGTCAACGCTTCTCCAAGCAGAAAATGAAGTTTCGTGGTGTAGCCCTTTGCTGGATGCTACCTTCCATTGCTTTTCTTCAACTGATCCAGCGTGGACGCTGCCTTCCACTCTGCTGGGCTGTTGGATGTGCTGCCATTGTGGGCCGTGGCATTCTCTTTCCCAGCCAGCTGGACACGTGAGTTCCTCTTCAAAACGTGTATATCCAAAGCTGCTCCTACTTGAAGGCAATAAAGAAACCAAAACTTCAATTTGTGGGCCGTTCGTGTGCTTCTTGCTGGACGTGTGAAGGCCTTAAATGAAAGATTACTTCCTCCTTAGGTGGCAACTGCTGCTTCCTTCCGTGCTGCTGTGTTGCTGGACCGTGGAATTCTCTCCTCAACGTGGCTGTTGGACCATGAAGAAACATGTTGGACGCTCTGCTGGACTCCACTGGAAGGCCTGCTGTCTCCTTTTGCTGCACCTCCCATTCTCTCCAAACACACCTGCTCAAATCCATGCTGCTGGACCAATAGCCAAGTGCCTAGTCCGTGTGTGAAGTCCAAGATATAATTTAATCTCCACCTCCTCTTTGCTTTTTAGTTTAAACAAAATTGATGTCACATTTTCTTTTGACCTCCAAAATGTCCCAAATATTATCCAATAATTTTCCTACAATTAATAATGAAAATAATTAGCTCAAATAATTCAAATTAATTAAAATAAGAATTTTTGGTCAAATTAAGCACAATTAGCAAAAACGAAAAAAATACCGGACATTTAAGCACAATTCCCTGATTAAATCTGGTACAATAAACTAAGTGAAATCAATAAAATATTGACTTATCAAAGGCTCCTATTTTTTCTTTTCTTTTCTTTTTTCTTGGGTGAACTCTACCCACAGCCACTGTGTGCCCTTTCCCTCCATCACCTAGTGTTATTTTCCTTTGGTGACTATTAGCAACCAGAATCACCCTCCGTTGGCAGCCACCGAGCTTTTTTCATCACTCCATTCCAGTGTCTCACATACCCACACAAGCAGCTTCTTCCAGGCGTGTGTTGCACGTGCCTGTAATATACTATACGCCTTCTGCCTCCTTCCTCATACCTAGTCACACTTAGGTGTCCCTTTTAGGTTCGTTCCCATGACTTCCAACAGTTCCCTTTAAAGAACCGTTTTGCAGTGTCTTTTACCATTGTTTTGCTGATTCCATGTGAAAAAATGACCAGGATAAGCAACTGCAGCTCTTGGGCTGCTGCTGTCAAGTTGTGGTTCTTGGGTCAAGGTCATGACAACCACTTGACCAAACAGGCCAAAGATATTCCTATCACTAAACAAATTAGGTGGTAGCTTTGGGTAACTCTGTGTAGTGTTCTCTAGCTCTCCATTGATGTTAAATTGCAGCCCAAAACCAAGATTTTACTATCTATTATGATGTCTGGAATAAAGCCAAGAGAGTTTACTCCAATGATGCTATCGACTAACAACGTTATCTCCAACCTTGTTTCTATAAAGCTGGAAAACCATGATATACAAGCTTTCTTGGTAAGCTCCATTGATTAATTTCTGATTTTGATCTAGTGATTCCTTTCACTAATGATGCGGCAAACATCTCAACATCGTGGAAATTTTTTATAGTTCGGTCTATTGTTGAACTTCCTCTTGAATTTGATTTTGTTTACAATCAAATATTATCTTACATTGTTGTTCCATCTTATGATAATGTTAGTCAACAATTAGTTCGCTTAGCAGTTTCTCACATGTTTGGGCAATCTCTTGAACTTTCAATTCGTTTGCCTTTTACTCCCACTTTACCTACCAGGTGGACGAAGTGGAAATTGTGGCCGACATTGTCATTGCAACTTTTGTCAATTATATGGCCATATTGAGGTAGACTGACATACAAAGGCATGACATCAACTCAAGATCACTAATTTTTCTCAAGTCATTTATCCAGGAGCATTTGGTGGTCTCTCAATTTTTGTTGATGCTTACCATGAGTATCTCCAATACAAGGCAGCCATGTAACATAGACAACCTGTTGCCACAGTTGCTCAATCTAGTAATCCTGTAGCCTTTGTTTCTTAGTCTTCCTCCCTTGGACCTTAGATGCTTGACTCTAATGCATTTGATCGTATGTTTGGTAACAATTCCCTTTTCTATGATCTATCTTATTTGGATTCTTTACCTGTTGCTACCATGGTAGAAGACTCAAATAAAATCATAACATTGGTTGAACACAACCACTTCCATGATTTTGAGCTTTATATTCCTAGGCATCCTTTTGATTTAATCTCCATAAGTAAGCTCAATAGCACCCAAAATTTATTTGTTCACTTTGTTTTTGTTCTTGTTTAGGATTAGCATACTGGACACATAACTAGAGTACGACATGAGTCTTGAGGATTATACTATCTGTCACAATCAATTTCTTGTATTTCTATTGTGTCTCAATCTCTTGAGCATAGACACTTAGGCCATCCTAGTATTACCAAAATTTATCTTATGGTTGTAAGTTTTTCTCACAATTCAATCTTTCAATGCAAGTTTGCCAGTTAGGAAAACACACTCATCATACCTATGATGCTCAAGTTAATAAAATTGTTTCCTTTCCTTTTGTCTTGGTTCATTAAGATATTTGGGTCGTAGTTGTGTTATTTCAACTTAGGGTTTTTATTACTTTTATTGATGATTTTTCTTGATGTACAGGTTATTCTTAGTGAAAAATCGTTTTGATGATTTTTCTGAATTCCAAAGTTTCTCAATTGAAATTCAAAATCAATTTGGCAATTCTATTAAAATTTTATGCATTCACAATGCTTGTGAATATGTCTTGCTAGTTTCAGTCTATTTTGAGTATCAGAGTATTCTTCATCAAACATCTTGTTCTCACATAACACAACAGAATGGTGTCATCGAAAGAAGGAATTGACACTCGGTTGAAATTGCCCATATCTTTCGTTGCCACAATGTTCATCTTTGCTTCTAGGGTGATGTGATTCTCATAACCTGTTATTTACTGCATGCTTTCCTTTACCCTTAATAATTAGGTTATGCATTCTCTCTTATATTCAACTAGAGGTCTTTACTCTATATCTCTTCATATCTTTGGTTGCACATGTTTCCATGACCTTAGTCGAGGTAAAGATGAACTTTCTGCCAAATATCTGAAGTGTATTTTTCTTGGTTACCCGTGCCTAAGGGCTACCATTGTTTTTATCCTCAACTTCAAGTGTATATTACTTCTAAACTCACCTTTTTTTTAGACTACCCTCCTTCCCATTGAATTTTATTCTATAAATTGGCATAATACATACTATGGTTCACATTTGACACAACATTTAGATAACATTTTCTTTTTATAAAAGTAACATGGCAATATTCCAAATGAGCGGTTCCAATTTTTTTATGAAATACTATTGTTAATTTCCTTTAACTTTCAATTTTTGTAGTCTCCTACGTTTAAAGGTGCTTTGGATTGAGCAGTTAATTTATATCTTAAAATCTTATTTGGGTATCATTCTTTTTAATTTTCCTTGTACAAAGGCACAATTCTTTTCAACACTTTCTTCTTTAGTCTTATTTTGGTACCATGCTCCTGGTGTATAAGCTTAACCTATTTATTTTTTTTAATGACAAATTTTTGTAGGCCCTGGATACACTTGGCAACACCAAATGGCGAGTAAATGGAAGAGTACTTGGTGTTGTGGAGTACCTCTGGGCTGCAGGAGGTAACATTGCAGGTTTGATAGATCGGAAAGATGTAAGCATAAACAGTATGTATTTCTGTTTTTAGAGATGTCTTTATAGGTATTTTTTCTGTTTTTCAATTTATTTTAAAAATTAGACGGAAAAGATAAATAAATGAAAGGACGTTTAACATAAACTAATTAAATATATTCACCTGTATGTTTCCTCCCTTTTTCACCAAATGCTTGAAGTATGACGAGTTTTCAGCATTCCTATTCTATGTAATTTGTCTAACCTATATATATATATATATATGTATATATTTTAAATTGACTTGTAGGTTCCTATACCAGAGAAGCCACGTTTGGAGGAATTAAAACAAATTCAGGAATGGAAGTGGAGTGTAAAGAAGGCAGAGAAAATTAATCTAGAGAGACATTCTCTAAGATGTGACACGGAACTCAAGCTTTCTGTAAGACCTCTCCAATTATCAGTACTTCTCTATTTTATGATTTGAAGAATTGAAAATTCCAGTTTTATATGTTACATCAGTGACCTATGGTCTTGTCTTGATCTTCCATACTAGAATGTTGGTTCCATTTGATCATGAGTTTCATAATCTCAACTAAATTTTCAATAATTATTTTCTATTCCATGTTTCACTTACTGAATAATAATTACAATATCATCTGAAACAGGTGGCTCAGAAAATGAAAGAGGAGGAAGGCTTTTATTATCCCCACAATATTGACTTCCGTGGTAGAGCATATCCCATGCACTCTCATTTGAACCATTTAAGTTGTGATCTATGTCGAGGATTGCTTGAGTTTGCTGAAGGGCGCCCATTAGGAAAGTCTGGACTACACTGGCTAAAAATACACTTGGCAAATTTATATGCTGGTGGTATTGAAAAGCTGTCTTATGATGAACGGCTGGCTTTTGTAGAGAATCATCTCCATGATATATTTGACTCTGCTGATAACCCTATTAATGGAAATCGGTGGTGGTTAGGTGCCGAGGATCCTTTCCAGTGCCTTGCTGCTTGTATTAATCTGTCAGAAGGCTTAAGAAGCTCGTCACCAAATTCTGTTCTTTCACACCTGCCTATTCATCAGGTATTTCATTGGAAGCCTTAGATAAGATGTTTTAACTTTGTAGACTACTTTTTTATAAGTGATCAAACCAACTCCAAGCACCCCTGTGGGCTTATGATACGTAGAAAATTTCTGCCAGATCATTAATAGAAATTATGGTATCTAAATAGTAACATACAACCATAAGAAAAGTCAGAATAGATAAAAAGAAATTCTACAACGATGGTAGGCTCTTCATATTGGAAAATCATTGTCATGTGTCCAGCTTTCGGTTTAATATTTTGATAAAAGGACAGTATGATTTGTTTTGTCAAGTATTGCACTTGCCTATAAAATGCTTGATGTCAGTCTTGGTACCTTCCTAATAAAAAAGTATT
Organism: Vigna umbellata; assembly: GCF_029865625.1. Lineage (NCBI taxonomy): Eukaryota > Viridiplantae > Streptophyta > Magnoliopsida > Fabales > Fabaceae > Vigna > Vigna umbellata. The sequence continues at coordinate 102,502,802 of NC_142165.1, forward strand.
GAAATTTGCTTGTAGGTTCTAACAAAACCTGAATGCCAATTGGGGTGATGAGTGAAATTTTGATAAAATGGTAGGATGCCTGGAAAAATTTTCAGGCAACACCAATTGATCTTTGTGGAATAACAATCCTTTTTTAGAGGAGAAATTGGCAAGGGGCTGTGTCCACAATGTGACTTGTATAATCAGTCTCGTTCCTTCATCTGCTTCAATTTCCTTCTCCCACACCTCTCATTCAGCCAAATTTAACCCTGATAAAGATGATACATCATATGCTTGGAGAGAACATTGACTGCTCTATTTAAACTTCCCAGTTTGTACTGTACTTCAAAGTCAAAAGCGAGAAATTTGGAAGTTCATTCAAATTGATCCTCCCCAATAACCCTTTAGTCAACAAAAAATTTCAAGCTCTCTGTTCTATTTTTATGGTAAAATGCTGACCAAGAAGATAATGTCCCTTTTTCTGCACTGCCATCACAATGGCCAATAACTGTCTTTCGTAAGCAGATTTTTATTGGACCCTTGGAGATAGTGGTTGGATGAAAAAGGAAACTGGTCTTCCTTAGTTTAACAACACTTCCCTCACTCTCGTACTTGAAGTGTTAGTTTCAACAGTAAGTGGTTTGGAGAAATCTGGCAGCCAAAACGGTGAAGCCATTGTATACTTTGAGCTAATTGAAAGCATTTTCAGCCTCATCAGACCAAAGAAAGTGGTCTTTCTTGAGTAGTTCCGTAAGAGGCCATGCAATCGCCCCATGCTCTTTTACAAAGCACCTATAGTAGCGTGCATTCCTAATAATATCATCAGCCCTTTTAGTACCTTTGGAATTGCCTAATTTAGCATTTCTTTCAATTTCTTTGGATCAGCTGATACCCCAAAATCACACCTCCTTTTATTTACCCCCAATTCATTCTTCTGTAATAATTGAAAGACCTTCCTTAATTGTGTCACATGACTTTCCTCATCTTTGTTATATTTTAGTATATCATTAAAAAATTCTGACATAAATTTCCTAAGTATGGTTTAATATCATTCATCAAAGCTTGGAATGTAAAAGGTGCATTAGTTAGGCCAAAATGCATTATCAAATACTCGTAGTGATTGTCATTCATCCTAAAAGTTGTTTTAGGTATATCCTCCTCCTTCATTCTAATTTTGTCGTAATTAAGATCCAACTTGATAAAAATTACTGCACCCCACATATTCAAGAATTCATCAATTAGATGGGATAGGAAATTTATTAGGAATTGTTACCTTGTTTAATGCTTTATTTATATTCCACACAAAAATGCCAACTTTCATCCTTCTTCTTTACTACTATCAATTACTAGCTTCTCAATTTCAGATTATTGAAAATGAGGATATCTATAATGCCTGAGATTGGTGATTGTTGCTTCTTCTTTCAACAATATAAGCATGGTCATGAATCAAAAGTGCAAAGATCATCGTCTCATTCAATGAATAGGGCTTACAGATCCTTGATGGGCTCACTTAAATCTTAGATTTTAATTCTAAGTAAAATTTGAACGAGTTTTCTACCATTATGGGCTGAAATCTTTTCATGATTGCTTCTCCAAACTCCCTCAATTAAGATTCTTTGTGCTAGATTCCCACCACTGTAACTAGGAAAGTGCCTCCCCTCCATGGTTACCTAGACTGCATGCATCTATTCTTCTTTATTAAGGTTCATTAAGCAAAAATACCTTTTAATTCTCCCTATCCAACCTGGTGCTTCATCTCCTTCAGAACGGGATAGTTCTGCCTTCCTAAGTCATTCCTCAGTTGCCAAATCTCCTGTTTTGGGATTCAATGAACTGCTGCTTCCCTGGTTTTGATTTTGCCTGTACATTTCTCCTCCCATTTTAAAGTTCCCATTTCGATTCACCCCAAGATTAGAACTCCCTTATCGATTACCCATTTGTTGAAGTGGTACTTGTGTCCATTCCTCCGCTTTACAAAATTCTCTCTAGATCTTCAGTTCTTGCAAACCATAAAAAAAATTGTTGGATTGTTCTTCTTGGATACCGATTGATAGGATTCAATTGGCAGAATGGAAGATTTTGAAGAAAATAACTAGGAAATGAGCCTACATTTTCATCAAATGTCTATTGGTCAATGTTACCTACACATACAATAAGGTATTCTAGAGATCTCTTCTTAAAACTTGTGAATCAATTCTAACTTCCAACTACCATCCTTTATCCTCCTATTTATAAACTATTAGGTAATAGTTGTATGTCCACTGATAGCCCTTACATACACTCTCTTAAACACTGGTCTCCTATCACTTTTACTGGTATCTTTTTTAAAAAATTGCTAACAACACTACTTTGATGAATTTTAGGATGGTTCCTGTAATGGCTTACAACACTATGCTGCTTTGGGAAGAGATTCTGTAAGTCTACTTATATCCCGTTTTGATTTTGAAATCACTCATTACTCTTGAAATAATCCCTTCTATTTGTTCCCATAAGTTTGTACTTCCTCAATTTTGTAACAATTTTAGTATGATTCATTGTTCTATAGTTTTCTTCATTAGTTTATTTTTGTCACTATATTTTGAAATGTTAGTGTTATTTTGGAGTTTAACATAGCTTGTTCAATGTAAAATGGTATACTTTCTTGTTTTGGGTGCTTTACAATGTTTTTACCTTCGTTTTGTTTGGTATTATATTCAATAGTATGACCATTATTCACAACTATGTTGTGGCAATATAACTGATAAGCATTAAGACCACCTAGGCCACAACGATCCACTATTTGGAAAGTTTATTCTAGGAAAATTAGGAGCCTGGATACCCTTGGTTGACCTTGACTATTTAGTAGCATAGAATCATGACCTCAAGTAGAGGCTTCCACATGTTTGACCACATCTATGGAAAATAGCTCATCAAGAAACTGTAGCTGTAGCTTGATCTACTCACTTTCATTCTTTTCTGTCAGCCTTTCTTCAATTTTACCATTTGAAAGAATGTCCTATGTACCCAAGACCATGTAGGGTATAGTCTACCAATGGCTCTCTGAAGGCTCGTGTTAAACTCACGGCTTGATTCTTCCAACTTTGTTGTTTCACTAATGTGCAGAATTTCATTATAATCACCAATAAAGAGCTGGGGAGGTTTGACTGTACCGTAATGCCAAAACTCAGTTTTAATAACTGATATGTGACAGTTTATGGAGCAGTTATCATTTTCACTTTTATGTTTGAGTGTTAGGAGACAGTTATGTGTGCTGTTAGACAGTTTCTGGACTCGCAGAGCCTCTATATGAGTTTCTGAACTTTAGAACAGCATGAAATTGCTGTAATTTCTGTAACATGGTGTTATTTAAGTCTATTTACCATCTATTACAATTGGTGTTTTATCAATAATATTTTATTATCGTTAGTTTCTTCCCCATTCTCCCAATTGTTAATCATGAACTCCGATGAGTCAGAGCAGCCTTCTGACTTATTGTGTTATAGAGGACTCTTCTTTCTTCTTGTTAATCTACTTAAAAGATAGATATGCTTTATACAGACTCTCTATTTCCCGGACACGTGAGTCAGTTGGACCTGTAATTTCAATACTGAATAACTGATTATATTTCAACAGCAACTAAAGTGTTTGTTAGCGAGAAGTCAATCTAAAGTTGCAACCAAAGCACAACAATTAGAGGAGCACATGAATCTGTTTATCTAAGTTATTAAGTATTTATGTGTTCACTTTCATAAATTATTTTGATAAGAAGGGCAATTAAACTGATTAATTATTCTATAATATTTTCTATTCTGACTTTTCTGGAATAAAAATTATTTCAGATGGAGGCTGCTGCTGTTAACTTGGTGGCTAGTGAGAGACCAGCTGACGTTTACTCAGAGATTGCTGTTAGGTATGTTAAATCCATTATCAGCATCTTATACACTTCACATTCAAACCACTGTTTCAGGGTATATTATTTCAAGCTCATAATCATTACATTAATCCCTTGTTGAAGTCTGAATGCAAAATGCATTTTTTCATAACTGCATTGAAATACTAATATCAGTCATATAGATTTTTTGGTTAAAATATGTTACCTCGTGACCTACTTTGCTTGAATATACTTACTATATTATCATACAAGTAGTAGTTTGTCTACACCCCAACAAAGTACTAAGTGCACTATACAATTAATTTTACCAACTTACTGTGGATAATCAGTATCTAATTTTTACTTGAATATTTGAGCAGGGTTCATGATATTATGAGAAGGGACAGTAACAAAGATCCAGCTGTCTATCCAAATGCTTTGTTGGCAAGAGTTTTAATTGATCAGGTCAATATTAATTAAAATATATGTTCCTCCAATTAGGTATAATCTCTTCTTTTCACTCACCCAACTTTTGGTAACTTTCAGATTGACAGAAAGCTGGTCAAGCAGACGGTGATGACCTCGGTTTATGGTGTTACTTTTGTTGGTGCACGAGAGCAAATGAAGAGAAAATTACAGGAGAAAGGCCTTATTAATGATGAACAACTTTTATTTACTGCAGCTTGCTATGCTGCTAAAGTAAGTTTCAGCCATGTTATCAGACCTATGTTAGCTGTTAGAAAGTGCAATAGCTGATTTAATGTGTTTTTCCTATCCTTGCATCATTGGGAGATTATACCCTACTAAAACACTTACAGTCTATGAAGCATGGACACGATAAAGACAGTCACAGCAACATTTATAGTCTCTAAAATGTTGGACACGGCGACTGGGACACATATATATACACATATCAGGACTGATTTAAATTTATATTTTTAAAATCATTTAGAATAAAGTTAGTCGAATTTAACAATCTAAACACATTGTTGTCTAATACAAGAATGAACCTGATCAATCATCTACAATCTAAAAAATGATTTAGTTCATTTAGGACATTTCACCTAAAAAGACACCCTCTAACTAACGTTCATCTAAAAACAAATTAGCAACTTCAAGAATTCCACAGTATACGGGAGATATAATATGAGAATAAAACAATGTTCCTACTAATATATATACAATGTTGATATTATTTTTGTATAGGATTTACTCTGTCTCTATAATTGTAGCACAAACTTAAGCAATAATTTTCCGACTTCTGGAAAAATCACCATGTCTAACCTCATTATAGCTGTGTTGGAACCATTTAAAAGCCGTGTCGAAGCTGCAAAATATGTTTTTAAATTTGACATTTCAGCGGAGTAAGAGACACAAAGACATGCCATTGAATAGCCATGTTCGTGTTTCATGGCTTATAGTATACAATATTAATTTTTAAACCTGATCAATATGAAACCTAGATATAGTTTTATGATCAAATTGATTATTTTAGAGAATTGTTTATTTGGTACTATCTCTGTGTTTATTTCTTGATGGGTTTGGTTTTACTAAATCTAACTGTAATATGAGAGGAAATACATGTGAACCAACATGCAAAATAATGCTTATACAATAAATCTGCTCTAGTCTCCTGTTAGAGATATTTCTCTTTGCATCTTTTCTATTAGTTGTTAGAGATATCTCTCTTTGTATTTTTTGGTTAAGTGAATCTTTTTCGTTTTTCTGTTTTGTTCTTTTTGCTTAGTTGTTATTACAGATTTGTGTAGTTATATTCTGATAATCATTTTATAGGTGACATTAACTGCCCTTGGAGAAATTTTTGGAGCTGCACGTGTCATCATGAGTTGGCTTGGTGATTGTGCAAAGGTTTGGTCTCAGCCATGTTAAACTTCAAATTTTGGCACTGTTGTGTGTGTTCCTGCATGTTTTCAAGCTTTCTTTCTATTCCTGAATGGTGGGACCTTAAAATTTTGATAGGTGATTACTTCCGAAAATCATCCTGTTAGTTGGACCACTCCTCTTGGTCTTCCAGTTATACAGCCATACTGTAAAACTGAGCGTCATCTGGTAAGCTTTTATAAAACGTGATTCTGGGCCCTGTGCTCCCCTCCCCACTTCCCCTCCTTTCTTTATGTTATAGGCATTAATTTACTCAACAGTGACAAGTTAAAACCATCATACTAAATATACAATGGAAGATGTTATTGTAGTAATAAAACATCATCCTCTAGGATTGAATAAGCTGAGTACTAGATTACTAATTCACGTAATTTTGAGCAACAAAAAATATTAAGTGAAATGATGAACATAAACAATTGATGGGAATTCAAATAATATAAACAATGTTAAAAAATTGATTTCATACCTTTTCATATAAATTTTCCCCTTTCCAATTGATGTGTCAATTATAATTACCCACTTGAGTTTATTAAGAGCTTGTTTACCCTTAATTCCTTAGACAGCCAAACTTATCCATTGAATTCTAACCCCCAATCCCTTAGGTAAGTTAGAAAATTCAATAAAATCATGAAGAACAATTATTATCTCAATTGCAAACTAATTAGTTGTGTTCAATTTTTCAATTGTGACAACATCTAATCTGTTCTATTTATAATCGCAAATAATTCCCAATTTCCCAATTGTGAAACTGCTCATAGAATAGACATTAGAACATAAATAGAACACTAGGATAATTAAAATTACTAAACATCAATTAAAAAGGTTCAGAAATTATAATCAAAAGTTTTACATCAATCCTCTAACAAAAAGGAAATTAGTTCTGCATAATGTAAAAATTCTGAAGAAAAACTCAAAAGAAGAAGAAGAAGCAGTGTAGAAGGTGTTCCGTCCTTTTTTATGTCCGCCCCCTTCCAAAATCACGTCCCAAAATCCTCTTTTCACTTTTCGACTCATTCCCCTTTTTAGGAGAGTGTTTACTCCCTCTAAGTAACTGCCCTTCATTTCTCTATTTTTTAATCTCTTTAAATCTACATAATATGAAAGGTTAGTAACTGCTCTGAAAAATTTCACAACTCGTGGAAAAATCCACAATATGCTTGTGCTCTTCTTTGATTTCAATTATGCACTTCCTGAAGTAAATCCACAAGTTGTGGTAAAAGCCACAACTCACTTGTGGAACTCTTGTTTTGCCTTCTATTTCTCTCGAGATAAATCCACATGTTGTGAAAACTTTCACAGCTCAGTTGTGGAACTCTCTCTTTTGCCTCTGTAATTTGGAGCCAAATTCACAGGTTGTGGAACTGTCCACAGCTAGGTTGTGGAACTCTCTTATTTCATCGCTGCATCTTGGACATTAATTCTTCCCAAGTTGTGATTTTGACACTTAGAATCACTAATTACAAGAAAAACACAAAATCCAAATGTATGATCCGAAACAAAGATATGCATGATGAAATCATTCAATTAATGCAATTGTGTATGCAAATGACCTAAACTAAGATATGAATGTAATTGCATTTTATTCATACATCAAAATATCTCAAGCTTAGACTTTTGCTTGTCCTCAAGCAAAGAGAATTCAACTAACACAGAATGATAATGTACACAGAATGATGAATGAATTTAAATGGAAATATACCCTCTCATCTTAAGTTCAGTTCAAATAATGATATTCCTCAAGCACACAATTCACAATGCTTTTAGAATAATGACTAACTTATTGAGTCCCTAAGTGCAATTACTTAGTTCAGGTATGACACTAGACATCAAGGCAGATAATATTTGGAATTTTAGTTTCTCTTTAAAAGGATTTTCTATTAGGTTCCTCACTTAGAAGACACTTACCTGTCAACTAAGCATGGATCTTCCACTCAATTGTTTTCTCTTTTTCTTGCCACACTCAGTTTCAAAGCAGTGTCTCTTCCCCAGTAACATATAGTCTCAAAGGGTATCAATTTATTCACTCAATTTTTTTTTCAATTTTTTTCAATTTTTTTTTAGTTTTTTGACAGACAATTATCTAGTAAGCAAGTGCAATGAGTGTCACCATAGAAATCTAACAAAAAAAATATTTTCTATCATTTATGTACATCTCAAAAGTTATATTCCTTAAGTGTCAAATCTCACTGTGTAGTGTGTGAAGTTTACCAACAAGCAGTCACAAATAGATATTCACGGTATGCTTAGAAAATGTCACTGAACAAAAATAGAACTCAGAGTTAAGATGATACATTTCCATTTAAACATGAGATGCAATATGCAAATGTAAAAATGATATAAGATGCCATGCATAATAACACCCCAAGCTTAAATATTTACATGGTCCCCAATGTATAGAAAATAAAAAGTGTAGGGGGCTACAACTCACAAGATTACTGATGACGAGAGCAGAGCATGGTGAGAACGTCTTGCAAGAGTTGTTCCACATTTTTCTGATGGAAAAGTGTTTGGTTAAAAGGGATGATCGGTATTGCTTGGTCATGAGTGATATTATAGGCATGCCACCTCAACCTCTTCCTAATCCTGAGTTCACTACGGTGCATGGTAAAGATAGATGGATTTTCTCTGGATCTCAGTGCCGAAATACCTTTCCTCATGCTCCTGCTCCCTCATCTCACATTCCTCCCATTTCTATGCCTTCTTCTTTTGACACACTTCATCTTCAGTAGTCCATTACTGAACTCTGAACTCAACAACTCCAACATTATCAAGAGTTCATACGGTTTCAAGATACTCAACTTCTCCATCAGAAAAATGTGGAACAACTCTTGCAAGACGTTCTCACCATGCTCTATTCTCGTCATCAGTAATCTTGTGAGTTGTAGCCCCGTACACTTTTTATTTTCTATACATTGGGGACCATGTAAATATTTAAGCTTGGGGTGTTATTATGCATGGCATCTTACATCATTTTTACCTTTGCATATTGCATCTCATGTTTAAATGGAAATGTATCATCTCAACTCTAAATTCTATGTTTGTTCAATGATATTTTCTAAGCATAATGTGAATATCTATTTGTGATTCCTTGTTAGGAAACTTCACACACTACGCAGTGAAATTTGACACTTAAGGAAGATGATTTTTGAGATGTACATAAATGATAGAAAATATTTTTTTTTGTTAGGTTTCTATGGTGACACTCACTACACTTGGTTACTGGATATTTGTCTATCAAAAAAATTTAAAAAATTAAAAAAAATTGAAAAGAAAATTCAGTGAATAAATTGACACGCCTTGGAGACTATATGTTACTGGGGAAGAGACACTCCTTTGAAAATGAGTGTGGCAAGAAAAAGAAAACAATTGAGTGGAAGATCCATGCTTAGTTGGCAGGTAAGTGTCTTCTAAGGCAGGAACCTGATAGAAAATCCTTTAAAAAAAAATTTCAAAAATTATTTGCCTTGATGTCTTGTGTCATACCTCAACTAAGTAATTGCACTAAGGGACCCAATAAGTTAGTCATCATTCTAAAAACATTGTGAAGTGTGTACTTGAGGAATATCATTGTTTGAACTAGACTTGGATGAGAGGGTATATTTCCATTTAAATTCATTCATCATTATGTGTGCATTATCATTCTGTGTTAGTTTAATTCTCTTTGCTTGAGGACAAGCAAAAGTCTAAGCTTGGGGTATTTTGATTTGTGAATAAAATGTAATTGTATTCATATCTTAGTTTAGGCCATTTGCATGCATAATTGCATTAATTTAATGATTTCATCATGTATTATCTTTGTTTTGGATCATACATTTGGATTTTGTGTTTTTCTTGTAGATTTGTGATTCTAAGTGTCAAAATCACAACTTGGGAAGAATTGATGTCCAAGATCCAGAGAGTTCCACAGCCTAGCTGTAGTTCTGTGGATTTTGCTCCAAAATGCAGAGGCAAAAGAGAGAGTTCCACAATTGAGCTGTGAAAATTTCCATGGATTTATCTTGAGAGAAATAGAAGGCAAAACAAAGAGTTCCACAAGTGAGTTGTGGCTTTTACCACAACTTGTGGATTTACTTCAGAAAGTGCATAATTGAAACCAAAGAAGAGCACAAGCAAATTGTGGATTTTTCCATGAGCTCTGAAATTTTTCAGAGCAGTTACTAACCTTTCATACTACGTGAATTTAAAGAAATTAAAAAAATAGAGAAATGAAGGGCAGTTACTTAGAGGAGTAACCACTCTCCTAAAAAGGGGGAATGAGTGGAAAATTGATAAAAAAAGAAAAGGATTTTTGGGACGTGAAATTAGGGGGTGAGAGGACGCACATCAACATGGACTTAAGAGCTTCTACACTTCTTTTAGTTTTTCTTTGGAATTTTACATTATGTAGAACTAATTTTTCGTTTATTAGAGGATTGATGTAGTACTTTTTTATTATAATTTCTGAGCCTTTTCAATTGATGATTAGTAATTTTAATTATCAAAGTGTTTTATTTATGTATTAATGTCTATTCTATGAGCAGTTTCACAATTGGAAAATTGGGGATTGTTTGCGATTATAAATAGAACAGATTAGATGTTGTCACAATTGGATACAACTAATTAGTTTGCAATTGAGATAATAATTGTTCTTCTGATTTTATTGAATTTTGTAACTGACCTAAGGGATTTGGGGTTAGAATTCAATGGATAAGTTTTTCTATCTAAGAAATTAGGAATAAACAAGCTCTTAATAAACTCAAGTGGATAATTATAATTCGCATATCAATTGGAAAGGGTAGGAATTTATATGAATAGGTGTGAAATCAATTCTCTAACATTGTTTATATTATTTGAATTCTCATCATTTGTTTATGTTCATCATTTCACTTGATATTTTTGTTGCTCAAAATTACGTGAATTAGTAAATTTAGTAATCAACTCATTCAATCCCAGAGGACGATATTTTGTTACTACAATAACGATTGGTATACTTGTCAAACGTTCATCAAGTTTCTATGGTTTGGTTGCTGGGATCCTAATAGTTATACAGCCATACTAGCGTCATATGTAAGCTTTTATAAAACGTGATTCTGGCCCTGTGCTCCCCTCCCCACTTCTCCTCCTTTCTTTATGTTATAGGCATTAATTTACTGAACAGTGACAAGTTAAAACCATCATACTAAATATACAATGGAAGATATCCACCTAACTGGTTAAAAGAACGAATTTTGTTAAAAGCCCACTTAAAATGGTAACTTACGTGACATTATGCAATGGGTTGATGTGTTAATGGATTGTCATGGAACTGTAGATCTTTCTTCAACATGTTGCTACCATATGGCTGTAATTGTACGTGTTTCACCATTTCTTGACCAGTTGTTATGCTAAGATTCATAACCGCTATTCTCTACAAACTACATATTTTGTATTACTTGCTTTGGTGACTCGTCACTTCAGTAACTTTTGAGATGTTTGGTGATTTATTTAACCCAATAGTCTATCAATTGTGTGATACCTCAACAAATTCTTGCTATTAGGCAATGCAATGGAGATAGACTATGACCAGTCAGTTACCTGTGGAATATGTAATAAATTAATCTTGGTGGCTGTAAGACTCCACTGCATTTCAAACTATTTCGGTATGACCTTTTGATATTTCCTCATAATCTCTCAGCGATTATAATGCTGTGTGCTTGTTTGCTTCTCAGAGCTCAACACTAGTATTAAGAAGCACTTCTTTTAGGCTGTAGAGAGAAATGGTAAATATTCACGTGATATCATCCCCTTGTGTATATGAATACAGCTGAGGAACATAAATACATAACAGTGCCCAAGCTCATCTACAAAATATTCCTAGCATAAGCTATATAGATTTGCAGGCGCTGTGAAAGAAGCTGTAAAAACCCAAGACAACCAATAATTATACATTTGAATCAAAAATAATAGTTTAAGGATATTTTAACTATCTTGAGGCATGACAGTTATGAATCTCGCCATTGACTGCAGATAAAAACATCTCTTCAATTTTTGGCTTTGAGACGAGAGGGTAACACAGTAAGTGTACGCGTCCTCATTTTTGCAGCTTTCCTTTCTGTTGATATTTTCAATTAAAACTATTCACATTCCAGGTAGATGCCAAGAAACAGAGATCTGCATTTCCCCCAAACTTCATACATTCACTAGACAGTTCACACATGATGATGACTGCTCTTGCCTGTAGGGATGCTGGTTTAAGTTTCGCAGGTTTTAAGTTCTCCTTTCACTAACAAAATCCTAAAGCATATTCAAAATTTCGATCTAAAGTTGCAAAAATATAGAATATTTGTTTAATACTTATATTTTCTTGTTCGAAGGCAGTGTAAACCTAGGAAGGGATGGAAGTGTATGCCTTCTATTTCTGTTATTCCTATTGCCATGACAACTGGAAATACTACTTATCTTGGTTTACCTTTGTGGAGTTGTGATTCCTTAGTCAACCATATCATGACCATCTGAAAACAGAAATCTATTTTGATCTGTGAAGACAATTTCAATGTTAGGAACTGAGTTTCCTGTTATGTGTTGTTGCTGCGAAACAACCTTATCCAAGGTTGGTACAGTAATGCTTGTTCCCATGGCTCACTTCATCATAGGAAGGGAACCCACTGGCTGTTGCCCTTCAATTCAGGTCTAGAGGCTTGGGTGGTGGTCTATATGAAAGAATTGTTGACTCCTTTAAGAGTTGCTTCTTTTCCAGAATTCCCATGGACCATACGATTGTTCTATACTGCCTTCTGACCTGGTGACCACTTACATGGGCCTGGATTTTAACTCTTATGATGAATGATCAAGAATTCTTTTCTCTTCTTCCACCCCCAAAACCTTTTTTGTATTTTTATAGCAGCAGTACTGGTGAAGCCCTCTCCTTGCCCAGATTTGTTCATCCTAGAAGCTAAAAAGGAAAGAACTTGTTGATCTGACCATCCAATTCCTTCATCATCATCATGTTGAGCTAACGGTTTCCTCTGAATGTTATATGCAGCCCTGCAAAGAAATATCCCTGCCATTGGTCTTCTAGTGTTTTATATGTTTGTGACAACCATATTTTTTTCCCACTCCAGACAACTGCATCTTCTACTTTATTTCCAGCCATAACAATCACCCTGTTCCCACCATATTCTGCTTTCTTTCCTCTGTCTTCACCCTTCTTCACTGTTTTGACATACACATCACAACCTACGCCACTATCTCCCCTAGAAACAACAACTTTTGCCATTTCCTGGGCAGCAACACCAACAATGTCTCCATCACAATTTTTGTCTTCTGCACTGATATCTCCTTCTCTTTCCTTCCCAGAAATAGCAGCTTTTGCAACTTTACTTGGAGAAGCAAGAGTAACAACCTTCTCATCATGGTCTTCACCTGATGTATTTGCCCTATTGTGAACAATGGAGAAGATTGGGAGAAATCTCCCTTGTGTATTTTGCATACACATAGGGTAGTTTATTTATAATGTAAGATATGGGCCAAGGCCCTTAATACAAAATGGGCTGAGCCCAATTAACATAAACACACATCTTAACATCTAACACTCCCCTTAAGCTGGAGCATATAAATCATATGTTCCATGCTTGTTACAAAGATAGACAATTCTAGGTCCTCGTAAGGACTTAGTGAATATGTCTGCCAACTGGTTACTTGAGTTAACGAACTCAGTCTTGGTTTTTTCTTGAATAAAATGACAATCAACTTCAATGTGCTTGGTTCTCTCATGGAAGACAAGGGTTAGAGCTACTATGGAGAGCAGCTTGATTATCACATATAAGTGTCATGTGAGTGACATCTCCAAATTTCAATTCACTAAGTAATTATTTAAGCCACACAAGCTCGCAAGTAGCTAATGCCATAGCTCTATATTCTGCTTCTACGCTGGACCTTGCCACAACACTTTGCTTCTTACTTTTCCAAGATATCAGGTTGCCACCAATAGAGACATAATATCCAAAAGTAGATCTTCTATTAGAAGGGGAACCAGTCCAATCAACATCTGAATAGCAAACGATTTTTGTATCGTTGTTAGAACCATATAGCAAACCTTTTCCAGGTGATCCTTTAATATACTTCAGTATGCGAACAACTACATCCCAATGGTCTTCACATGGGGAGTTTAGGAATTGACTCACCTTGCTAACTGTGAAGGAAATGTTAGGACGCGTAACAGTAAGATAGTTTAATTTACCAACTAATCTTCTGTACCGTTCAGAATCTGAGAAAGGCTCCCCCTGATTTGGTAGGAGTTTGATGTTAGGATCTGTAGATGTCTCAAGATTTAGAGTTCATTAACCCTGTTTCCTTTAAGATGTCTAACGCATACTTCCTCTGAGATATGACAATACCAGTGTTGGATTGTGCTACTTCAATACCCAAAAAGTACCGGAGTTTGCCAAGATCTTTGATTTGAAAATGGTGACAAAGGTGTTGTTTCATCTGAGAGATGCCAAGATAGTCGCTATTCCTGTGAGAACAATGTCATCGACATACACTATTAAGTATACATCCAGCACTTGAGTGGCGATAGAACACTGAATGATCCGCTTCACTGCGAGACATACCAAATTGTTGAACAACACAGCTGAATTTACCAAACCAGGCCCGAGGAGACTGTTTTAGGCCATATAAGGATTTGCGAAGACGACACACCAATCCAGATGACTCCCCCTGAGCAACAAAGTCGAGCGGTTGCTCCATATAAATTTCTTCATGCAAATCACCATTAAGGAAATCATTTTTGACATCAAGTTGGTAAAGAGGCCATTGTCGAAGAGCGGCCATGGCAATAAATAGGCAAACAGAGGTCATTTTTGCCACTGGAGAAAAAGTATCACCATAATCCAAACCAAAAATTTGTGTGTAGCCTTTGGCAACCAATCGAGCTTTCAGACGATCAATTGTACCATCAGGGCCAACCTTGATAGCATACACCCACCTGCAACCAACAACAGACTTTCCAGATGGTAATTGGACAAGCTCCCAAGTTCCCCTTTTCTGTAAAGCACTTAATTCATCCAACATGGCTTGACGCCAGCCAGGATGAGTTAAGGCATCACCCATAGACTTGGGAATTGACACAGAAGAAATGGATGAGAGACATGCGTAAAAAGATGGAGATAATTTTTGGTAACTAAGAACAGTATAATGGGGGGAAGAGTTACGGGTAGAGCGTATACCTTTACGGAGGGCAATGGGCAGGTCAGACTCATTTGCTGGAGCCGGAGGAGACATAGGAGGCGGCACTGGAAGTGAGCCATGAGGGAGACGATTGCGGCAACTATAAACCTGAAGGGGTGGTGGTGAAGGACGATCCTGTGGTGAATGAGAGTCTAAAGAAGGAGGAGGCAAAATGGGTGGAGCATCATGAGGAGGATCACAGAAAATAGGAATATCAACAATAGCAGGTGGAGGTACAGAACTAGAAGATAGATGTGAAAAGTAAAAAGAAGATTCATCAAAAGTGTCATCAGCAGAGATAAAATGACGATTGAGGGAAGGGGAAAAACACTTATAGCCCTTTTGTGACCATGGAAATCCTAAGACACATTTGTGAGATCTAGGAGATAACTTATCAAGACCAGGACTAAAATCATGAACAAAACATGTAGACCCAAAAACTCTAAGAGGTAATGGATGTAGAGGGTCTTGAGGAAATAAGATAGAATGAGGGATTTTGTTATCTAGGACTGAAGATGGCATGCGGTTTATAAGATAACATGCAATGAGAACTACATCATCCCAAAAACGCGAGGGTACTTGACCATGACTTAGAAGTGTACGAGTTGTTTCAATAAGGTGTTTATTCTTGCGCTCAGCCACCCCATTTTGTTGAGGGGTATAAGCACTTGAGGTTTGGTGAAGAATGCCATGAGAAGCCATAAAATGTTTAAACAATTGAGAAAGGTATTCACGACCATTATCATTGTGTAAAGTTCGAATAGAAACCCTAAACTGTGTTTTTATTTCATTGAAAAATGATTGGAAAATAGTAAACAACTCATAACGATTTTTCACTAAAAACAACCAAGTACATCTGGAATAGTCATCAATGAAGGTAACAAAATACTGAAAACCTAAAGTGGACTTAACACGACTAGGTCCCCAAATATCAGAATGAACCAATGAAAAGGGGGACGACGCTCGTTCTGAGACACTACGAGGAAAGGAACTACAAGTATGTTTTCCTAACTGACAAGACTCGAACGACAAACTTGATAATTTCGACAAACTCGGAAAAAGTTGCTGCAGTTTGGCAAGACTAGGATGACCTAACTGAGCATGAAGAAGGGATGGTGACTCCATGATTACGCCAACATGTGGAGAAGGGCAGAGATGATATAGTCCATGAGACTCACATCCTGTGTCAATCATGTGTTTCGAACTCCGGTCCTGCAACCAAACAAAATCTTTGGTAAATGAAATAACACAATTAAGGGCACGAGTTAGACGACTTATGGACAATAAGTTGAAGGGAGACCCAGGGACATAAAGTACATGATCAATGGATATGGACGGAAAAATATGAACAGTACCAACAACATGAGATGAGACTCTAGATCCATCAGCCATTATTACCGAGGGTAAATTATCCGGACATGACAAGGAAGAAAACAAGGACTTGTTACCAGTGATATGATCGGTGGCGCCTGAGTCAAGTACCCAAGGTCCGAGGGAGTGAAAGTGAGTCAGACCAACAAAAGGTGTACCTTGTACGTGCAACAGATGCTAGTATAGTGGAACTAGAGTGCTGATGATCCTCATACCATCTGAGAAATCCGTGAAAGATTGCAGGGTTTTCTACAGTATTAGATGAAGTAGGATGGTCTGCAGACGGTGATCGGGGAGGTGGATCAAAATTAGCCATTGCGACGAGGAGGATGTCCATGAAGCGCATAACATCTTTCAATTTTGTGGCCTAACTTGCCACAATGGTCACATTTTGGACGTCCTTTACTTGGCTTGCGAAACCGACTTCGATCATCACGTTGGGCAGCCATAACTGAGGAATCATCAGTATGAGAAGATGTCTCAGTGACTGGTTTGCTCGGTATACGCAAAAGACCATATCAAGTAGAAGTAAAGTTGGGTATGACAGGAGAACCCAAAATCTGATCACGGACATGAGAGAAATCATCAGAGTCCGTATAATGCCAACAACATGAAGAACTTTGATCGTTGTTCCAGTTCTTCAGTAAGAGTGGAAGCTGGAGGTAATAGCTCATTAAAATCATGAAAGAGGGCATGAACTTTACCCAAATATTCTGCCATGGGACCAGGACTGCACGGACCAATAACAGTGAATAGGTCCTGACAAACACCATAAAGACGCTGAGTGTCATTTGTGTATAGCAACTTCGCTTATGCCCATACTTCTGAACATGTTTCATATGATCGAAACATTTGTTTCAGTGAGGAGTGAATGGTGGACTTTATAACAATGCATAACTGGGCATCAATTTTCATCCAGCGGGAAGTGTCATCTATGGTAATAGTAGTCACATTTTGAGTAAGGTGATCTATGTACCCCTGACTCTTCAACCAAAGTTTGATGTCGAACGCCCATGTTGCATATTTTGTGCCATTTAACTTGTCAATGGATAAGTGTACATTCACATAATTGGTGTATATTGAGGGATTAGATGATGAGCCACCAACAGTTTGTAGACGAGGAAGACGCCATGGAGAGGGAGAAACCCTAAATATCCAAAGTGCTCCGATTGACGCAATGACCACAGATCCAGAAAGAGGGCGAGGAGGCGATCACGACGGTGTGGAATAGAAATGCCCAAGAAACAAGAAATATCGCTAGGATAGGCTCTAACCATGGCTTTGATACCATGTGAATAATGGAGAAGATTGGGAGAAATCTCCCTTGTGTATTTTGCATACACATAGGGTAGTTTATTTATAATGTAAGATATGGGCCAAGGCCCTTAATACAGAATGGGCTGAGCCCAATTAACATAAACACATCTTAACATCTAATACCTACCAACATTTGTCACGTCATCCACCCCTACAGCAGCAACTCCTGCAACTTTCTCAACAGAAGCTTCTGTGACTTCTGTAGTTTGGGCTAACTTCTCAAAAGCAGAACCTCTAACTCTTCCTCCGAACCGCCTTATCAATGCCTCTTTCAATTCTTTCCAAGAAGGGTTCTTGGTTTTATTTTTCCAGACCCTGAGCCAATAGATTGTGCCTCCCTCCATGCTACTATAGGTCAATCTTAATTTTTCCCTTGGTGCCACATTTTGGATCTCAAAAATTTTCTCTGCTTTGGATATCCATTCCTCTGGATCAATCCCCTCAAAAATAGGCAATTCTACCTTCTTCCTCCAATTTCGCAGCACTTTGCCCCTATCTTCCTCCAGCTCTTCCTCTAAACTATCTTTCTTTCCTTTCATGATAGATTTCTCACTTTTTTCTGAGCCCTTTATGTGAATCTTGATTTCCTGCAACACACCCACACAGAATACTGGACAACAATAGTACTGAATATTATTTTGATGAACAACCCTCTCCTCTCAAGAACACACCAAACAGAACTGAATAGAATGTAATTGATGTATGAGTGAATCAGAATACAAAGAATCACCCCCAAGGAAGCCTTCCTCCCTCCACTGGACAATGTTCCAGTCTAACAATTCACAAATCCAAAAACTGCCCTCTACCAGACCCCCCTTGCCTTCTTATAAAGGCAACCCACTTCTAACTACCCAACAACAATTAATTCCTAAAATTGTTTTCTCTGTTCTACCCCTGTTACCCATTAAAACCTATCTTATTATATCCTATCATGTTTTATGTCAATCATTTTAGCAAGATGTCTCATAAATACTCAGATCCCTTAAGACATGTTCTTTTTAAAAGAAGGCACAATATATTTTTGTTAATGACATTTTTTAAGAAGTGGACTTTAAGCCTAACTCAATCCCACAAAACTGAATTTTAAGGTGAGGTTTGCACCCACTTATATACTTTAAATTGACCTTATCTCTAGTTGATGTGAGACTTCCAACACAATCTCCTCATGTCAAGGTATATACATCTTGTGCGTGAGACTAGACATGAATTGGTGGTCTGATAGCGTGTGGGACAATCTCGCTAGAATAGGCTCTAACCCATGACTCTGATCCCATGTTAAGAAGTTGACTTTAAGCCTAACTCAACCCTACAAAACTGACTTTTAAGATAAGGTTTACACCTACTTATATACTCTAAATTTGTCTTATCTCAAGTCGACGTGGGACTTCCAACAACATTCAATGTTTCTTTCATGTGACTAGACATTAATGGGTGGTCCAATAGTGGGTGGAACAATCTCGTTAGAATAGGCTCTAACCCATGACTCTGATACCATGTTAAGAAGTTGACTTTAAGCCTAACTCAACCCTACAAAACTGACTTTTAAGATAAGGTTTGCACCTACTTATATATTCTAAATTTGTCTTATCTCAAGTCGACGTGGGACTTCCAACAACATTCAATGTTTCTTTCATGCGAGTCAAAGAGTAGCCTCTCTCACATGGACCAATCAATACACAATGTCACGTATAGCAAAGACTTAGGATACAATAATTAAAAAGATTTCTTGAGGCTGATTTTTGGAGGATATCAACAAAAAACTTGATAAATTATATACGGTCCTAATTCTGAGAAATCTGAACTCAGATTTTGATCATGTATGTGATCAAATTTTCCCTTCTACATAGGTTAAGACCTGTTTCTGAATAAACTACTCCACACCCAAAACAAGGGATTGTTTCCTCCCTTAAAAGATAACCCCTAACCCCTATTAGACTTTGTAACTTCCTCTAACCACCAATGAACTGTCCAACCACTGTTGACTGTTTCGTGACTTCTAATTTTGAATCCTTTTCCTAACATACACCTTGAAAGTCTTATCAACTTCATGTCTCCAGGTTTAGACAAACTTTGCAAAGGATATTAAATGTTTTTTTTTGGAATATTCCTACCTTCAAAGAAGATACAAAAGTTATTTTCCAACTATCAAAAGGTACTATATGCAAACTTATGTCACCTTTATTTATTATGACATGCCTTTTTGTCGTCATAGAAGTTCTTGCTTACATTCAACATGATATCACTATTCCAACCTTTGGTCCTTCGATGACTTAGTTTCTTCTAACTCCACCCGAATGAAAACCAATCTGGCATTTCTCTTCCATCTCTCCTTACATTCCCACGCAAGACAGAAAAAACTTCTCCCACTCTTCCTAAAGTCTCTCATTATTCAAATCTTACTCCAATAGTTTCATATGATGGATCCTTCGTGATCAACTCTTTCACATAACACCACTTCAAAGTAACCTATTGCTCTTAGAATAGATATTTGGTCTACTTGTAATACATATTCTATTTAGAATTTTTTGAGTTATCATTATTTGCCTCCATCTATTCTTCTTTTGTTTCTTCTTCATATGTCAATATTTTTTCCTAAAACCATTCATGAGACACTGAACCATCCTTGAAAGTGACAAGCCATCATTGATGAAAGGTTGGTTCTTGAAGCAAAGACATGTGGGAGCTTGTTCCTCTTCTCTTTGTAAAGAAGGCATTTAGTTGTAGAGGCGTCTTTATTGTTAGAGTTTGGCCTAGTGGTGAAGTTGATTGCCTTAAAGTTTGGTTGATGGCCAAAAGATATATAATTTTACTACTGTGCTACTTCTTCTCTTGTGGCCTAGATTAGCACAATTAGATTTTTCCTTGCTATGGTTATTAATCACCACTTCAACCTAACATTAAAGTTCATTTTTTATTATGATCTTGAGGAGGAATCAACATGGACCACCCTCTTGGATTTGTTGCCAGGGAGAGTTTGTTTGTGTGTAACTTACACCACTCTCTTTATAACCTGAAACAATCTCCCCAAGCTTGATTTGGTAATATAGGTCATTCTATGCAAGCTTTTGGATTGAAACAAAGTGAGATAGATCATTCAGTTTTTTATTGGAATACTTCTCTTAGGATGTGTGAATCTAATGGTCTATGTTGATGATATACTTATTCAACCATTTGCAGACCAAAGGTCGTGGTTATTTAAAATACTTTTTGGGTATTGAATTGGTTCAATAAGAAGAAAGGTGTTTTTATTTCAACAAAAAAGAAAAAAAATTCTTCTGACACTCTAGAGGAGATAGGGTTGGCAAATTGCAAGCCTATTGATATACGGATCCAAATCACAAGTTAATGGTGGATCAAGGTGAAACTGTTTCAGATCCAGAAGGATATAAAAGGCTGGTAGGAAAAACCATTTATCTTAGCATTACAAGATTTGCTATTTCTTATGCAATAATTGGATTTGTTAGCCAATTCATGTAAGACTCTCACATTAATCATTGGAATGTTGTAATTTGCATTCTAATATTCCAAAAATTTTCTAGGACGAGGATTATTGTATGAGGACAAAGGAAATACTCAAATTATATGCTATTGTGATGCAAATTGGGTCAGCTGTTATATTTTCACGAGATCTATCACATGATATGATGTATTCATTGGAGGAAATATTGTCTCCCGGAAGAGCAAGAAACATAATATTTTTTCCCAACCCAATGCAAAAGTTGAGTATAGAGCTATGACTTTGGCCACTTGTGAATTTGTATGGATTAATCAACTCCTTTTAAGAGTTGAAATTTTGTGAAGTTGAGCAAATGAAGTTGTATTGTGATAATCAAGTAGTCTTCCATATTGCTTCCAATCTTTTGTTTCATGATGGGACATTATATACTGAGATTGATTGTCATTTTACTAGAGAGAAGATATTGTCCAAAGAACTCCGTAATGGATTTATCAACTCTAATGATCAGCTTGCAGATATTCTCACCCCTTGAGAGAATCTAGAATTTAGTTTATATGTTCCAAGCTGGCTCATACAATTTATTTGCTAGAGGGAGTATTAAAATTATTATTTTTATTGTATTGTACAACTTGTGCTTGTAATGTATTCTTCCCTTTTTCATACACACATACGTGTGTGTGTGTATACAGCTGAGAAATAATTCGCCAATTTTTTATTACATTCAAATTCAAGTGAGGCTATGATGCTAATTCTCAAGGCACATTTATGCTAGTAACCACTGTAGTTAAATCCGTAATCTAGTTATCTGGTTCAGTATATATATTTACGTCCAACTTTCACTTTATATACTACATGCTGGAGAAATTTTGGTGGAAAAGTAAATTAATTAAAGAAAAATACTTTTTTATATTTTGGTGCTTAAATTTTGTGAAATAAATGTGTGTGCAGGGGTTCATGACTCGTTTTGGACACATGCATGTGACGTGGAGAAAATGAGTCACATTCTTAGAGAAAAGTTTGTGGAGCTTTATAACATGCCAATACTTGAAAATGTAAGGTTTTTCTGTATTATGAGAAACACTGGCTTATGTAATCGGAATACATGGAGAAGAGTTATTTCTTACTTTCTCAGCATCAAATATTAAACATCACGATAATAGCACCATCCTACTTAATGCAAATCCTTTTCCTTTTAAACCAACAGAGGGAGAATGAAAACCTCATTATTTTATCTGTTAACAGTTGTTGGAAGGTTTTGAGACATCATACCCGGGATTAGCCTTCCCTCCTGTGCCAAAGAGAGGTGATTTTGACTTGGGGAAGGTTCTCGAGTCTCCATACTTCTTCAACTGAACGTTCCTTCAAAGGAAGCTATTACAAGATTCCATGGAAGTGTTGTTACCTTCACTTTTGAGGCAAAATAGTTCAGAATCTTCTGCTTCTGAGACAACACTTCATCCGGTCGGAAGTTGTGATTCAAAGAAAGACCCCAAGTTGCTTTTGGGAAAGGCCTGGAAAGAAATCTCCTGTTACTAGAATGCTCAAAACAATACTTATTTGGCTGGTTTAAGAAGAGAGAAGCGTTCATTATTTCTTACATATCTAATATTGGCGATTTCCTCGACTCAAACTTATATGTAGAAAGGCTTAAGCACAATGCGGAGCTGAAGACCTTAACTGATTTTGATGATGTAAACCATTTTTTCTTTCTTATAATGTATGAATATCTGTATTACATCTAAGATTGAAAGATAGATCGTTAGGCATAGAATAAATTATTTTTGTGACTTGTACATAGAGTTATTCATTTCATTAACTTAAATTATATATTAAAATTATATCAAGATTGAAGTAGATAGCAGAGTTCATCCTTGTTATGTCTATCCGCTTGATGCTATAAATCTGATATAATTTCATTTCTAAGGCCTGCAAAGAGAATTATGGTCATATCATCTTATCTTCCTTTCTAAATGTCTTGAAGTAACATCTTGCTTTTAAACTGTGACACATGTCTGAGTTAAACATGAAGGCCATAGACTTTGGGTTGTCAGATTTTGTTAAACCGCGTATACTTTGATTCCTTCAAAATATGTTGTGTTATTTATTATATTGGAGTTGCTTTATTTCTTGACTTTTCATTGTCCTTTATATATCAAAGACTTAGTGATATTGGTAGTCCATTTCAAGGTTATTAAATTTGAGAATTTACTTAAACTCGTAAGAGTAAACTCGACTCCTAAATTTAACTCGAGTTTATTTCACATAAAAAAATTATATAAATAATATCTTAATTTAAATAAGTCTACAAAATTATATAACTTTAAATAAATAAAATTTATAGTTATATTATTCACAAAAATAAATATTGTAAAACATAAATACTTGGATTATTGTCATTAATTTTGATGTATTTCATTAAATATATAACTGCTCCAAACTCGCGATTCTATACGATCTTATCGATTATGTAAAAAACAAGTTTACTTCCGAGTTAACTCGAAAGCCAGATCTGAGAACGTAAATTTACGAGTTAATTCGAGAGTTTGATAAGTATAGTCAATACTGTGTGGCTCATGGAGTTTACCGTGAGCTTTTGGGAATTTGTAATTTCATTTTTCTTGGATGATTTTCTCATTAATTAAAGGTGCTGATCATGTTGATAATCGGGTTCGAAATTCACAAAAACCCATATCCCTCTATACTCTGTTGACTGTTGCAATAAAACTACAGATGTTAGTAAATCTATCATCGGTTCCAGATTATCTTTTTCAGAATAAAAATTGGAATAAAAAGCATATGTTTTAAATTAACTGTTCCAAAATTTATAGCAGAGATTTACCTTTTCTCTAAATATGAGGTTGCATGAAAAACCAAATCGGATGCAAGAAAAAACAATCCACTTGTTATGTACCATGATAGCTCAATTTATTACCAAACTAACAAAAAAAGCAACAACCTATGCCAACATCGTCAACTTTTTACACAGGTTTCACACTCCGGCTTCTTAAACCAACTAATATGGTTGGTAGATAATGTACGAAACATTGGTTCTTGGGCAAGCAATTCATAGATTTATTAACACTGATCTGATAAAGCTCATGAAAATAAAAGAGGAACTTCGATTAGCACTCATATATAAATTAGTATTTTAGTTTATCGATTATACATAATAATAATTCTTTACTTTTATACAATTAGAATTTTAATAAGAAAATAATTAGTTCCATATATAAATTTCTGAATCATCTTGACCAAAGCCTTATTAAAGAGTTACTTTCACTCTTATTAAGACACATAAACCAGGTGACTTATCATAAGCCTAAACATTAATTCCAATATTTTTTTTATAATATTGTAGAGAGAGAGAAATGACAGGAGTTTTGGCATTATTTAGTGAATAGGAAAAGAAACAAAAAGCAGCTATAGTGGTACATAGACCACAAATCAGAATCACCCACTTGCAATCACCAATACAGTTTTAAGACAACACAACACACCAAAGTGTATCATTACTTAGTACAAGGACCCTAAGTTAATAAACATATTATTGATTTTAACATGTTTTAATTATAACTAATTGAGATTATTATCTAATATGAGTTTGTGTTGCGTCACTATACTTATCCTTTTGAAAAGGAGACAGAACATGTGGGATGCAGCAAAATCTATGAATGTGCACTTTGTGGCTCTGCCATGCGTAAATACATATATATGATGTGAGCATAGATGCATGCTTACTTGTTGATGTATTCGTATGCTGTGTTGTTGTGCTGTGGTGGTCCTTCTCGATCTTCATCATTCCCCTTTTAAGGTCACACATCATTGTCCTCAAATTTGAGGATGACCCAATTTTGAATTTTCTGGATTCTAAAATAATCAGAAATTCAACATTGGTCATTTCGAACTGTACATACTTAATTAATAACTAGGCCCATGTTTTCTATTTTGATAGTAATATGTTAAATTGGTTTTCGTTTTTTAAAAATTTTTAATTTTAACTTTCAAAAAGTGTTTTAATTAGTTTTTTTTTTAAATTACTGATCACGTTGACATGTCATTATGTGGTTTATTTATTTATTTTAATATTTTTTATTTATTATACTAATATTTATATTAATCTTTTGTGGTTAAAGTCATGATTATCAATAACATAGATTAATAATATACAATAATTTTTAATAAAAATATCAATGTAACATTTATATAAATAATAATTTTTATTTCAATTTAGAGAAAATATTATTTCATTTTTTAAAAAATTAAAATTATATTAAATCAAAGAAAGATATATAAAAACTAAATTAAAATTACGACACTGATATTTAACATTGATATTAATATATGGAAGTATCTATTACATCGTATTATCATGAGTCATATAAAAACCTTAACACATAACAACAACAAAATTTACAAAATTTTGAAAAAAAATTAAAAACATAAAAAACCTGTTAGTAATTTGTCAAAAAAAAATTGGTTAGCATACTTTTTCAAAAATTAGGATGTAATTAAAAAAAATTAAAAGTGAAAATCAACTTAACACTCTTACATCAAATAATTAAGTCAATAGTATAATATAGCAACATAAGGAGCCACATGTAAGAAGAAGATAAGATTGGACGGAGATTAACCACAGATGATATTGTGATAGACATGTGCTATTTTGAATCAAAGAGGACTTGTTTCTATATTATTATAATGTAATATGTATAATACCATATTATATATATATATATATATATATATATATATATATATATATAATATTCAGAAGAGGTATAGTTTAATTCCAACAAAATATTTGATAGGATGTGATGATGCAGATATTTGAATGATCATATCTTTGTCTGTTTTTTTATTGTTTCTGCGTGTGCATACACCTCATACAAAGAGGGCAAAACAAATTATTAAATTTTCTGAAAAAAAAAAAGAGAAATATTTTGGAATATTCCATAACCTCATTCCGTGATGAAATAATGTAAACCAATGTTCTGAATCCATCTTACTCTAATATTTCTTTCTTAACTAAAACCAATGATTATAGTTTTGAATCTAAGTTCCCGTTCAACTTTAATTTTTGACTAAAACAACTTTCATTATCTATTATTACAAAAAAAAAATCATAATCTATTTATCAATTATTATATAAAAATACAAATATGTAAATAAATTGAATATTACATAGAAATATTATCTATGTAAGTAATATAAGCATTAAATATAGAAATACTATTCTATCAATTATAATATATATATATATATATATATATATATATGTATATATATATATATATATATATATATATATATATATATATATATATATAAGCATTAGATATAGATATTACCTATATATTATAATTTTTGAATTTTTTAAATATGATGAAATATATATTTTGTTTTATTTATTTATAATTATGTTTCTATTTTTATTTAATTTTTGCCTTATTATTATGTTTTATTAATACAAAAACATCTACATATATTTTTAATGAACACGATACTTACATATATGATACTTACATATGTTCTGTATGATATTATTACCGGATGATATCAGTAAGTAATTATTTACGGATGTGATTAATAAATATACTTACAAATTTTGTTAGTAGATGATTACTAAGAATTTTATAAATAAATAATATATTCAGAGATTTACCTATAATTTTGTTATTATAAATAAATCACAATTAT
This sequence comes from Vigna umbellata, assembly GCF_029865625.1. Lineage (NCBI taxonomy): Eukaryota > Viridiplantae > Streptophyta > Magnoliopsida > Fabales > Fabaceae > Vigna > Vigna umbellata. The sequence continues at coordinate 102,529,561 of NC_142165.1, forward strand.
CTTCATAATTCAGTTATTACTTACAGATCATAGATAATTGTTTTTTTTTCTTGTAGTGATTTACTTTCAACTTTGTCATGTTAATACAAAATAAAATCGTCAACATAGTCATTATAATTTTTTTTATCAACATTTACATAGTTTGAAATGCAAAGGAAAAAATAATCACGTGATGGAATTGAATTACTAATTGTAGTAGTACTATGAAACCAGCAAGATGCCGTGCCAGAAAGAGACTTCAATTATCACAAAAATAATAAAAATAGAAAGAAGAAAGAAAGAGACTTCAATAATTCAATATTAAGTAGTTAACCGTTGTACTTAATGAAAATCTCTATCAAGTTATTATTAAACTGAGACGCAGAAATAATTATTTATGATATTGACTTTTCCACAGAACAAACTCGTTTTCTGAATGATATAATTAATTATGAGAGTTTTCACTTTGGGTTGTTTCCTTAGCAGTTTGATCGAAAACGATGTCGTTGCCAACATTGACCTTCATGTTTCTCCCTCAAGAAAACGACCATTGAAATGGTTAATTAAACCTTTTGGTTTTATTGAACACGTTACTCATCGTTGTTACCATAGATAAAAGGGAAATGGGGACCACGTGCCGAATATTTAGACATGAAAAAAAGAGATGAAACTATGTGGAAATTGCGATCCCTTTTCTTTCAATATTCTTATGTTCTAATTTTGAAACCTATCGGAATCAGATGCTTTCGCATTTACATGTGTTTGTTCTTAGGGAAGTTTCCAGGAACTTACCCTTAAGTTTCATTATGAGCCACAAAACAACCACTATCAGATAAATCCCACAACATCATCGTCCATTGTCGCCATGTCCAATAAATATTCACCAAGACAAAATAAGTCGCAAATACTTTTATGTGAGATTATTCAGTATAATATAATTATATAACACTCTCGTGAGTCGTAATTACTATAATAGGAGAATAACGCTTTATCATGATGACCACAATATCAAACTTTTTTTTTACTGTATATTTAAGAATTTTTAAAATATTTTCAGAGGAAAATTACAAGTAATAATATGTTTATTTTGTTGCAGAGTATCAATTATTATATTTATTGTAATTCCTCTCTCTGAAAGATCTACTTGACATGAATGATTGGTTGGTGGCTCACGTGGTAATTGTAATTGTCATTTCATAAGGAAAATGGCTGTGGTATTATAATGTTTAAAGGTGATTTTGTAAATCAATAATTGTGTTCGTTTGTTCGGAAAAGCAACGTATGCGGACATTATTTGCGTTTTCATTCACTGTCAACTTTCGAGTTTCTATATTTTATGTCTACTTCCGTTTCCACACGTGACTAATTACGTACCTTCATTTGTTATTATACCATTAAAAATACAGTAAGAATACGTATTTTTACTTAAACGACTGTATAGTTTGAATTGGATTTTAGTATACCATTTGTAGAAGTTTGTGGATACGAACTCAAGAACTATATACATAATTGTACATGCATATATAATATTGTGTTGTTCTTGTATAAATTATACTACTCTTCAAATTTGTATACGTGAGACATTCATAAGATTTAATACCAAGAGTTATCTCTCATTCGATTTTTTATTTCTAAAACTATCATATAAAATTTTATAAGAAGCAAATTGTGACACAATAGATGCAATTTTTATTTCAAATTAGAAAATGCAAAAAAGGGTTGCAAGCACGATATGCTAAGAACACCAAATTTATCCAAAAATATTTTGTATGTGTTAATGTCGTTCTCCATTCGAACATGAAAAAGTCTTAGTATCAATTGGAACTAGTCAAATGCAAACAATAAAAAAAAAACAACAACTGTTTACTTTATATGGATATAAATATTACAAATTGAAAATATTTCAAAAGCAAAAACAAAAACTGAGAAAAATAATTATTGCTTTGAACAGGCATAAGCATGGCAAATTGGAAATATAAAATTTGAGAAAGCCCTTCTTTGGTTACTCATGGAGACAAAAATGAATGTTGTAACTTTGAAGAAAATGAAATAAAGGGCAGAAGAAAAACAAAATATGAAATGACTCTATAATACAAATTTAACTGCTTTTTGATAGAAAATTAAATAAAAAAAACAACATGCATTCACTTTACTTGTACTACCAGTGAAAACACGTCTCTATATACATATGTATTTATTTATTTTTATTATAATAAAAAAATAATTATTATTTATATAATTATTATTTAAAAAATAAAAATAGAATAAATAACTTTTATAATTCTATTAAAGATATTAATTAAATTTTAAAAAACCATTACAGAGTTTAAATGGTACAATAATAAAATATTTATGGGTAAAGATAAAATTGGTAACGAAATATGTGTATTAAAAAATAGTTATAAAAGCTAATCTTTTTATTAATAGATATAAATAATAATACAAAATAAAAAATATTAGAATAAGTATAATTACATATGTTCCATGACTTTTTTTATGATAATAAAATATAAAAATTATAATTGTAAGAATATAAAAATTTAAGTATTGGAGTTAATATGGGTTTTAAAATAATAGATCGAGTATTTTAATTTTAAAATAATTCAATAAAATTTCTTAAACTCGTTTGATTATCTAAAACACACTCACCTTCTATCTAAAAACTTTATTTTTGAGTTCTCTCTACCTTTTCTAACTCTTGAGTCATCTCTTTGACGATTAGGAGGTGCCTAAACGATCACGACAGTGAAATCTACATTTCTACCCAATCAATTTCTTTTATAAAGCACATAAGTTTCTGCTCCTTTTTTCTTTCGCTATTTGTTTCTAAAATCTTTGGTTTAGGGGTGACGCATATGTCGGTCACCTCTCTTTTCTTGTTCTTTATTGATTAGTGGTCCTAAGGACTCACTTTGTTTCTAATTTTGCGATTGTTAGGCGTTTTTAAGTTTCCTAGTCATAAGTAAGGGTGTTGATGTTTTTAGAGCTTGATAGTTTCGGTGTAAGGTAAGAAGAGCTAGTGTTTATTCTTAACTTTTAATTTACATGTATGATTTTGTGGTTATTGGATGATGGAATGATTTAATTACAATGGAGATATTTATTTTGTGTTCATTGTGTTTGAATGAGTTTAATTAATTGTATGTTGCTTGAATGGCTAATATGTTTCTATTTGGATTGAATTTGACCTTGGGAAAGTTTGCTAGTGTGAAGGCTTATGGTGTGCGATTGTTATATTTGAGGGAAATAGGAATTAAGTAGAGTCTTAGCTTGTTTAAGTTGTTTTATGATTTTTATTGTATTGTTTCTGATACTTTGATGGGTATTTAGTGGTTTCATGTGATTGTCCGTTATGTTTATATGAAGTTATATATATGTGAATGAAAGGTGTGGAAAAGAGTTCCATTGAGAAAATTCTTATTGGTGGTTTCAGGTGTTGGTGGTATGAATGTATGCAACTTAATTCTAGAGGGTTATCCTAATACTCTAATGATCATTCAGGCTCAAATAGAGAGAGATGAGTCATGTGATGAGAGTAAGAGGAGGTCCTAGTCTGAGGGCCTTTTCTCCAATTAGGAAATGACGCTTTAATGGACTAACCTTGTGTGGTAGCTTTGAGTGGGTCAACTGTTCCACCACACAAGTGCAAAACCTTTGATATCTATATGTTCATACTATATCGAGATAGTCTAGTCTAGGTCTTGACATGATTAAGATGTTTGGATTGCTTTATGTGACATGTGACTCATGTTTGAAATATCAATATATATGTTATGATGCATTTTGTACCACTAGTTCACCCTTTTGTTTGTGTATTGTTTGTTTGTTCCTTGTGGGTGTGAAGAGAGGGTGATGATGTTTTCGGCGAACAACCTTTGGAGAGAAGACCAACAAATATTTAATTATCTTTAGATTATTTGCAAAGTATATAGTTTTGTTCTAGTTAACTTGTATCTAAAGTTTTAATTTATAGATGACTTTAATGAAATTTTTATTTTTCCTCTTTTTAACGATTTCTTCTTATTAATGATGTGATAATTTCTCTAAAGTATTTATATTATTTGAATGGAATGTTATAGTTGTTATTACTATTATAATTATTAAAATAGTTAAAAAAATTATAAAAGTAATATTGTTACGGAAGGTATTTTTTTTTTATAAATTATTTTTATCATAGATAAAATAACTATTTAAAAGATAAAATGATAAGAAGAAATAATAATGGATATTAAAATAATAAATGATAAGTAGGTATGTGATATATTAAAGAAGGTGAGTGATTTTGAAAGTGTAATTATTAGAAACATGAAATAAGAGAAACAAATAAATGCTAAATTGAAAAATAATATTGTAGGAGATAACTAATAATTCAATGTAGTAATTCTAGAAATATATATATATATATATATATATATATATATATATATATATATATTATACTGGCTTTTTAAGAGTTTACTTTTCTTATATATGTCGTTAAATAACAAAAAAAAAGCTATGATAATAAAAACTATAGAAAGTATAATTTTTAAAATAGCTATTACAGAAGTAAATAAACGTACATGCTAATAAACGTATTTATTGCATGTTAATTCGTTATCGAATACCGTTGTAAAATCTGTTAACATGATTATGACTAGTGCATAAACTTCTTTTATTTTTAAAACTTTAATTATAAGTTATAAATATTAAACAATTAAAACTTTACAGTTACATATAATGAATTTGCTAACTTTACAATAAAGTTAAGTGTATGTTGTCTTTATTTATCTATTACACTTTACTTTTTTCAAACATACATGCTAATAAGTATATATTTATTTGAACATTTTCTTTTTGTCTTTAACTTTTTCTTTACTTTGGAGTTTTTTTTTTCGTTGAAAGAGAAGTTAAAATTAAACAACACGTCCTTTCTCAATAAAAATATTGAGAATTTTTTTTCCAAAAGATAGGTGAAAAACAACTTCAAACAAAAAAATAATAATTAAAATATTATAACTATATTTCTTCCTTTAAAACGGTCTGTTATTTTATTAAAAGAAAAGGAGAGAAAATATAATACACGTAACGTATACCATATAACTATAATATTCAACTTCATCATAAATAAACAATAACAAAAATATTTACCTACTCTTTTCTTATTTATTCTGAAAGTAACTGATCCAAAGATAACTGCGATGTACTATTATTCTATGACCAACTAACAAATTTGTTATCTCTTTATTATATCTTAAACTTAATATATTATTATTTTGTTGCGTAATACCAACCGTTTTTAAGATATAATTTTTAGTAAATAAAAAATGGAAAAATCTGTGCGTGCACCATATGATTTTTATCCCCTAATTGATAAGAATTTCTGATAAAGATATTTTTTATATATTCTTTCAGGTTCCTATTTTGATTTTCTTTTAGAATTTTGTCCTTCTTTTTTCCTTTTTTACTTTCTATATAAGTTTTAGTATTACATGTTCTTTAACCAAATTATATCGTTAAAAAAATGATAATAAATATATCAAGATAGTCATAATGGATCATTGATCAGAGTGAAATATCTAGTTTTGAATCATGTGTAAGTTTAAAATTTTAGAAAATATTGTAAAATAATTTAGACTTTTGTATATAATAAATTATTTTGGTGTAGGGGTGAGGAGTTATTCAAGTACATAAACTCATGCTTGTATGTTGAATTAAATTGTCGAAATGTATTATTGTTAAAGTTACTTGATCGTTAGAATGTAATTATATATACCTTTGGAATTGTAATTGTAATATTACTAAAATTAAAAAGGAAATTAATTATTATTGTAAGTGTATGATGAATGTTACATATAATTAAAATGAGGTATAAATGATATTGAATTTTTAAGTATGATAAAATATGGAATCATATGGTTTTAGACGTATATTTCTTAAGTGATGAAATACTGGTAAGTAATTATTGCATGTATCAATACTAAAGTGATAAAACATACCATTCAAATTATGGCTTAAGGAATAAGTGAGAAATATGTAAAGACAAGTTACTATATACTTTTCAGTGACAAATGATCACTCAAGCATTGAGGTGTGAAAGTTGTGTATGGTGTTTTTCAAACTTGTTAGATCATGCAAATAAGTATCTTACTTATACGATATAGTTGTTCAAATGTTAAGGAGACAATGTGATTATTGTTTTTGAAATTTGTTTGATTACACAAATCTTCTTATTCAAGCATCTATATGACACTTGAATGACAAACGAAGATAATGGTTACTTAAGCGATAAGTGATCACTTGAGTGGAATAAATTTAACTAATTATATTTTTTTTTGGAATTGATGTACCTTAATCTATATAATACTTTCTATAAGAATAATTTTTTTTTCTTCTTTGAGAATTAAAATCATTCATGTGAAAGGAGTACTACTTAAGTGGTATACATCTAGTGATATTGTGATGAATTGATGAAAAACACACACACACACATACATATATATATATATATATATATATATATATATATATATATATATATATATTGGTGAAGATATGATAATATTGATGAGATGAATACACTTACATCATTTACTCACTACCGTTTATTTTATTTTATTTTATGGGCTTATATGTATGATATTATAACTTAGTATGATTACCTAAAGTATCGAACAAGTAATTGTATGATATTATGTACAAAAACTTATTATAAAAAAAAATATATTTAACTTTGTTAGTTCAATGAGATTTGTGCTTAAGTTGTTACCATGAAAAAAAAAAGGATGTATTTTCTAATGTGTTTCTTTTTGGTTGTGTTAAACGTTAATGAAATATTCTTAATAAGAATATTTTAAAAGATGATATATATACATAACAAAATACTATAAATTATTGAAATACAATCTATGATCCCTTTAATATTAGATAAAATTATTTCACGTGTAATTCAACGTGGCCTCTTCTTAAATGAAAATATAATGTATATTAACATACTTATATGTATTATGTTGATTTTAAATGATTAACCCATATTATGAAATGTTATATTTACACTTGATATATGTACTGGTAAGCCATGTACTTCTAAAAATAATAAACAAACTTATGAATACATATTTTCTTTATAATATTTCTTTATATTTTTTACATTTTAAAAATTGAGACTTAATTAAACATTAAAATAAAATGAAAATCAAATCAAACAAACTAAACAAAAATAAAAACTAAATCAGAAGGTAAACCATAAAATAAAAAGTCAGTGATATTTAGAAAAAAAATCATTACGATGATACAAAATAAATTTTATAGTATAAAATAAATAGACGTAATAGACACCTTATAAATTACATAAAAGATAATTTTGTTAATGGAGTCTGTAAAGTTTGTTGAGATTAGAGTAAAACAGGCACTAAGTTCTAAAAATAAATTCAGTTGAATTATTCTAATTTATTGGTCAGCGCAAGCCAGAACGACAATATTTTAGTTGTTATTATTATTATAATAATTTAGTTATTGCGTTGTGCCTAAGTTGACAGTGAGGTTTTATTTCCTTAAAAACATATTAACAGAATTTCTTTTTTCAGATACATTACAGATTGAATGTTATGTAAAAACAAAATGGGCGTTGTTATTAGCTTAACGTTTTTCAGGGTAAAAAAAAAACAGTAGCGGGTGCAATGTATCTTAATCTTTGCATAACCATCTTAAATGATTATCATGGCTAAAGTTAAAAGTAATCAGTTAATAAATGCGGATTACGCTCTATAATTCGATGTGATATATATAACAATTCACTACAGTGTCTGCTTTTTCAATCCTTCCAAACGTTCAGCCAAGACAGAAGAGAGAAGAGAAGAGAGAAGAGAGAAGAGAGAAGAGAGAGAGACGGGGTTCTGTTATGCCAGAGTTACTTCCCGCAGAAGGTTCTGTGTGGAATCTATAAGACAAATATGGGGAAAAGAGAAGAATAAATGCATAGGAAGAGAGAGAGACTGGAAGAGAGAGAAACTGTATAATTTTAAATTGGTTGTTGCAGTGATTGATTTCTAAGAAATCATCTAAAGGGTTTCGTGGTAGCCTTGTTCTTCTGCTTAGCCGAGATTCTGGAAAATCAAAATCTCCACGTAATCTTCTTCTAATCATATTCTTCCTTGTCACTCCAAGATTTTCGCCTTACCCTCTTCCCTCAACAACCAAACGGACTCTGTACTTCTCAATTTTGTTATGTATGCTCTGTCACGTGTTGGATTCTGACTTTCCTTCACGAACTGGGTTCCGGGTGGGGCGTAATTCGGGTTTTTTCTACGCCCTCGTTTTTGGGGTTTGATAGCTTCGTCTCTTTTGGGGCATTTTCTTCATTATCGCCTTTTGACAACGATAAGGGGTGTTTTAGTGTCGGCCTCATTGATTGTTGCTCACGTGGGTCTGTTGTTCGAGTTGGGGTGCTTCTAACTAGGGTTTTCGAGGGGATCCGAGGTTAAAGTTCGTGTCTTTCCGCGAATATCTCTGCTGGGTATGTGCAAAGTTGAGCTGTTGATGCAGTGTTAAGGGCTGAATTGATTGATTAATTGATTTGAATTTTTAGCGTAAAATCTATTTGGTTGTACGTTTTATTCTTCCGTTGGTTGGACTATTTTCCGGATTCAGTAATCTGAGAATTTATTAGGTTCCTAATCCAGAATTTTGTCCTTGTACCTCTTCTATACATTTTATCAAGTGAAGTGCAAGTTTGTGAGGTAAAAAAAAAGGGTTATGCTGGATTTTCCTTGGTGTTGTTTTGTGTTTAAGCTATTGGTGGGGGTGTGATTCGAACCCTTTGTGTGGTTTTGATTGGCTTAATATTTTGGTGGACAAAGGGATTGTGATTCATTCTTGTGTCGATTGGTGGATAAGATGAGTAGCAGCGTGTCTGGAAGTTTAGTCCATCAGGGCCAGTTGCTTGTTCATATTGCTGAGAATGGGCACAGTTTTGAGTTGGATTGCAATGAAAACACACTTGTTGAAGCAGTTATGAGGTCTATTGAATCTGTTACTGGAATTAATCTCAGTGATCAGCTTGTTCTTTGTAAGGAAATGAAGCTGGAATCACATCGCCCGCTATCTGTGTACAAGCTTCCATCTGACGAGAAGGAGGTGTTCATATTCAACAAATCAAGGCTTCAAAACAATTCGCCGGCTCCACCGCCGGAGCAAGTTGATATTCCCAGCCATTTAGAGCCTCCATCGCCGGCATCCTCCCATGATCCACACCCTCTTGATGATGCTTCAGATCCTGCTCTGAAGGCTTTACCTTCTTATGAGCGACAATTCAGGTACCATTATCATCGGGGGCATGCTATATATACTAGTACTGTAATGAAATATGAGCACTGTGAGAGGCTTTGGAGAGAACAGATGGTCCAAGAAAGAGCAGTGGACGTTGCAAGGGGTAATTTGGATCAGTATTATCGAATGATCAACCAAAGCTATGTGGAATTCATGAAACGTTATATGCAACAACACAGGATGCATTCTGATCTTGTGGTGAATTTTGGGAAGAATGTTGAGAAACTAAGATCCATCAAACTTCACCCTGCTTTGCAAACTGCTAATCGCAAATGCTTACTGGATTTGGTCAAGGAGGAAAGCTTGAGGAAGTCAGTGGAGAATTGCACCAGCTCCCACAAGCAGTTTGAGAATAAAATGTCACAATTTAAGCAGACTTTTGGGGAAGTGAAGCGTCGGGCGGAGGAATTGTTGTCCTCCAGGGCTTTCTTGCCCACCAAGAATATAGAACAGACAATTAAAGAACACCAGAGATATATTAATGAACAAAAGAGTATCATGCAATCTCTGAGGTTAGTTTGTATTTTAATATTTTTCAACTATTTTTTGTGTGCTCTGTCTTGTTGACGAAGCATCTAAGGTTAATGTGTATACCAAGTTTAATATGGCATCCTGTTTTTAACTTGTTTTTCTCTCATAAATATGCAAAATCTGGTTCTCAACTTCCCATATGCTGTGTTAGCGCATAGCGAGCCTGAAATAGTTAAACACCATTTCTGCAAAGTTCTCGATCCATTCCATGTTGATTATTTAACGTGTACGTATGATACTTTTTTTTTTTTGGCTTTTAGGAGTGCCTATAGTTCACTGGAGACGAATCAAATTGAATAATACTTGCTGTACTTAATTATTATTGTAATTTGTAACTTAATTTATATTTATATTTCATTTATTCTGAGATATTTTCATAATATTTAATGTTATCAGAACATCTTATCAATTATATTTTCATGGGATTTTTGCAGCAAGGATGTTAACACCGTAAAGAAACTGGTAGATGATTGTCTATCCTCTCAATTGTCTTCCTCACTTCGTCCTCATGATGCAGTTTCAGCCTTGGGTCCTATGTACGATGTTCATGACAAAAATCACCTGCCCAAAATGCAGGCTTGTGATCGTGCTATTTCAAAGCTACTAGAATTTTGCAAGGAAAACAAGAATGAGATGAATAACTTTGTGCACAATTACACTCGAAACATAACTTATGTTTCTTATCTCATTAAAGATCAAAAACTGCAGTTCCCTGTTTTTAAAGAGGCAATGGCTCGTCAGGATGACTTGTTTGGGGAATTAAAGTTGTTCTACAGTATTGGTGCAGCATACAGAGCTTGCTTTGCTGAGGTAGTGAGACGAAAGGCTTCTATGAAGCTTTACATGGGCATGGCTGGGCAAATGGCTGAAATATTAGCTGCAAAACGTGAGGTCGAAATCAGAAGACGAGAGGATTTTTTGAGAGTTAATAGTTCATGCATTTCTAAAGATGTATTAACATCTATGGGATTGTTTGACAATCCGAACCAGTGTGATGTCAATATAGCTCCGTTTGATGGTGATCTGCTTAATATTGACATATCAGATGTGGATCGTTATGCTCCTGAATATCTAACAGGAGTAACTTCCAAGATGGAGAAGCTAGGAAGCTTTAAAGGTTCAACTGCTTTGAGTAGTGATAGCTCTCATTTGGCTGAGGATGTCCATATTACTGCTGACTTAATTGAGAGATATGATTCTGAAGGTTTGCCAGATGGCAGTGAGTTGATTGAAATTGCTGGAACCTGCAAGATGGAAGTTGAGAATGCAAAACTGAAAGCTGAGCTTGCTGGTAGAATAGCTTTAATATGTTCACTCTGTCCCGAGGTAGAGTATGAGTCATTGGATGATGAAAGGGTGAATAATATGCTAAAGAATGCCAGAGAAAAGACAGAGGAAGCCTTGAATTTGAAAGATGAATATATTAAACATATTCAGTCCATGCTTAAGATGAAGCAAGTGCAATGTATGTCATATGAGAAACGTATTCAAGAATTGGAGCAGAAATTGTCTGATCAGTATATGCTTGGGCAGAAGCTTTCCAATGTAAATGATGTGACTGGGAAGGAAATAAAGTCAGAATCTATCAGCAGTGAAGCTCACATGCCTTCCATATCTACTTCTGAGCCCATGGATGAGGTTTCATGCATCTCAAGTTCCTTGGATGCAAAACTTGGTTTGTTCACAGAACATACAGTTAAAGTGTTAGATGGGGTGGATGAAAACATGTTGGATTCCTCTGGAGTTCAGAACCCACAGTTGGACTCTTCTATGATGGAGCCTCATCGTGAAGAAGCACAGAGTGCTGATAAAGATAAGAAAGACAAGATAATCGGACAATTAGGCATGTCATTAACAAACAGTTCTACTGGTGAGAACATACCTGTGTCACATGACCTTGTACCTTGTGACTCCACAGTTTCTCAAGACTCAGAATCCAAAGTAAATGATGATAAGGTGTTGTTGGAACTACGAAGTACACTTGCAGATAAGTCGGATCAATTGATTGAAACTGAAACCAAGCTGAAAAATGTTATAGAGGAGGTTGTTGTGCTCAAAAGGGAGCTGGAAGCTAGTAAAAAACTACTTGATGAATCTCAGGTAACTGTGGAGTTGAATCATACCCATCATTTTAGGGTTGCAATTTTTTTTAAAATCTGTTGTTTAGTTCTCCTATACTATTTATTATTTGTCTATTTATTTATTTCTCCCACTTTGCTATTTTAATGTCATTTTTTAATTTCCAATTTCTGTCCATTTTCTTCACCTGTTTCATACATTATAGAAGCATGCATTCTATTGGTTATTCTTCTGAAAAGTGTTTAAATTATTGTGTCAAAAACCAAATAGAGAATTTTTTTTATCATCTTTATATTGCTCTTGCCTTGCGACACCCACATTCTTGTTGTATTTTAGTGTCTATAGATCCCATTGAAGTGGTTATAGATGTATTACTAAAAGCAAATTTCCTAAGAAAAATATGCATTAATTTTGTTGTTCTATAAAGCCATGCCATGCAGAGTTTTATTTGACTCTTGTCAGTTGGGAAGTTTACTATAGATAAGCGAGGCTCATAAGGGCATAGTCTTCTGTAGATACATGTTGCAAATCTGTCGGGCTGAACTACAGGCATTTCTGTAAAAAGAAACCAAATTAAGTTTCTTAATTCTTTTGTATATTGGATCTGAGATGAAGTTGAATCCGTATGGTGAATTGAGAATTTCGTTCAAAGACTTGTGTAGGATCAGAAGGATATTGGGTGAATGAACTGTACATGTTGAAGTTTTTTTTTGCCACCGGCTAAGCTTTATTAACTTTATACCCATTTTTGGTTCAGTATTGTGCTTGCCTTCCATATTCTAATGAAATATTTCACTTTCATTACAGATGAATTGTGCTCACTTGGAAAATTGTTTGCATGAAGCAAGAGAGGAAGCTCAAACACAAAAAAGTTCTGCTGACAGGAGGGCTTTAGAGTATAATTCACTACGGGCATCTGTCATTAAAACACGCAGCTTTTTTGAAAGACTCAAGACTTGTGTTTATTCTCCCGGTGGTGTGGCTGGTTTTGCAGATTCCCTTCGTAATTTGTCGCAGTCTTTGGCCAAGTAATTTACTTATACTATGCCCATTCCCACTGAAAATATAAAATGACTTGTGGTGGTAGGCTTGTAGTGATGAAAACAATTTCTTCACTTATTAGAACTTATAAGTCCCCCATTTTATTACTCTCTCTGTTTCTTTTTGAGGGTCAGATTTTTAAGATTTTTTATGTCTATTTATCTGTTAAGTGATTTACATGTGTATTTATTGTGTGGGGGTGGATAGGGAAAGAGTCAAATTTTATACAACTATTTTATTAGAATCAAGAATTTTTATTATATTTCTTAGTTCACACAAAACAAACTTAAAAGAGTTAAACAAGAACGGAGGAAGTAGTAGGAATGTTCATTCATTAAGTTTGATGTTGATGATAACGAGGTTATTGATAATAAAGGAATTCATTCTGCAATCACTTTGTTAGGTTGACGATTGAGACTTTCTCCAACTGAGTAAACAGTTTTTGCTTCTTTTGTTCTCTTGCATGGAGGAGAATCTGATATAAACATTTCCAACAAATTTCTATGCCATTTTTCATGAACTGGAGAAGATTCCAGGCCTTTGTTTGAGACTGATGCGCTTTCCATTGATATTTTATATTCATATTCATTCTTAACGAATTGCTACTAGAAGAATGATTGGAACACTTATCTTTTTTCAGTTCTGCTAATGACAGAGATGATGATGACATTGCTGAGTTTCGAAAATGTATTCGTGTCTTGGCCGATAAAGTTAGTTTCTTGTCAAGGCACCGGGAAGAGCTGCATGAGAAGTACTCAAGAACGGAAGCTGCTAATGAACAGCTTCGGAAAGAATTGGAGGAGAAAATAGACCAGGTCAAAACTTATTACAATAAGCATCAACTTGAGAAGCAGGTATTACCTTGTTTTCTTAATGTGACAATAAAATGTTTGAGCCTATGAGATGAGCTAGTTTGTATCCACAGCATGGATGGTATTTTACTGTATTTTCTACCCATTTCAAAATTGTGGATTGAGTTATATTCTGCTTGTGATTTTCTGCAGGCAAATAAAGAGAAGATTTCTTTTGGTTGCCTGGAAGTTCATGAGATAGCAGCCTTTGTGCTCACTTCTGCTGGGTATTATGAGGCAATTACCAGGAACTGCTCTAATTATTACTTATCCGATGAATCTGTAGCCCTGTTTGCAGAACATGTTCCAAGCAGACCTAACTACATTGTTGGACAAATTGTGCATATCGAACGCCAGATTGTGAAGGCGGCACCCCCTCGGCCTGAGCATGGTAGGGCTGAAAAGTTTACTACTCCTGACAAAGGGACTGACTGGTTGACCTTGAATTCAGGATCAACTCCAAACCCATACGGTCTCCCTGTTGGCTGTGAATATTTCCTAGTGACAGTAGCCATGTTACCTGATACCACCATTCATTCATCGTCTCCTTCCTGATCCTGCTTCATCCCTGGCAGCAGATTAGACGTGATGGAAGAATTCAATTGTACATAAACTACATTCAAAGTCCAAGTGCTCTTCATTATGCCTGGTTTAACCATTTGTACAGCTGCTGATAATGATAAACAAATTTAGTTTCAATCTCCCTCTGTGAATATTTCAACCCTTTTATGACATTTTGTATAGATTGTGAATATTATTTACAACTTGTTTATTTCGACTTCTGCTGCTCCTTTCCAAATATGATATTTTGATATCTAAAATATATTTAATTTATAACTCGTTTTAATAATATAATGATACATACTAGCATTTTAAGTCAATTGAAAAATATAATTAAAGCGTATTAATTGTTAAATTGGTGATTGCAAGAGGTACTTTTTAAATCCACTTGATTCAAGTGGCTGCAACAGAACCTCTCAAATTACAATGATCTTTTTTTGTTATGGTCAGAGTTCAGAAGTCACAGTTCCCCCCACCTAACAACTTATTGCTATATAAATATCTGTATGTGGCACTCATTTCAATGTGATGACATTCCTTTAATATAATGTTAGGTACGAGGATATCCACCATTCTCCCCGTCTTCAATGTAATAAAAAGTTGATTCACCGTTAAAATAAATTTTGTTGAACGAGTTTAATTTAAAACTTTTACATCTCAAGCACAATAACCATGAAAGTGAAGTTTTAATTTAAAAGTGGCTCTTAGGATTTTCTTATATTTGAAACTAAAGAGAGAAACATTGTAGAAACAAACTAGATAACAAGACATTACTATACATAGAAGTTATATATCTTTTAATACAACATACCTACCTACCAATTGGTGGTTAAAAATCAAGAAATAATACAATGTTTGAATAATAGCTAGGCCCCTCAACTTAAACAGCGGTATTAGCCCAATATTCTATTAGGTAACACATCGTGTACAAATCCTAATGGTTCGAATGGTAAAAAGTTAAAGATGGCGTATTCTCTATGCACAGCTTGATCTTGACCATTTTTTATATTTCAAATATCAGAGTAACTATCAGGTTTAGCAGTCACTGTCATCTTCTGATATGTTAAGCAAGAATTTTGACAGTGAAGCAATACGAGGAAGGTGAAGAAGAAACTCTCCGAAAGAGTCTTTCCTGGACATGCCACAAGAAACATCTCTGAAGTCCACCTCAGCAGGCCTGACATCTATTTTCATTTTGATGTTGTGCATTGATTCAAGATCAATATTTTTTCCATCATCAGGTCCATCAGCAACATTTTCCTTGTCATGTGCACTCTGCAAAGCTGCAGGGTCCGTCTGTAGAAGACAGCAGAGAGAATTGACCCTTGTCATGAGTGATTTTTCATCAGAAGCCGCAATAACTTGATTGTCATTAAGAAGATGCTGTGCAATTTCCTCCAGCATTTCCTGAAAACCTCGTCTTCCATCACAAAAGGACGGATCCCCACAAGTTATTTGTTCCGAAAGGCAATGTTCAATGTGGCCAATAAAATCACTCACTGACATAGAAGTGCGCAGTCCAGGCAATTTTATCTGATCGCAATTTCTTGGGCCCTTGGAATCAGCTTCAGAGCTTGTGCTCCCTTCAATTACACAACAATTCATGAATTTTACAAGAACAATAAGTTAAAACCACACTTATTGTTTGAAATGTTTAAAATAGAATGACATGGGATAAAATTTAATGAAATGGATTCTATTCAAACAAGATTTAAGTTCTTACAGTACCTGAACTGGTGGAAGGTGCTTCACAGGGTGAACTATCCAAGCTAATGCCAAGACGACCATTATACTCATTCTTAAATGATGGTGACGGGGATGAATGAGGAGATCCTATGTCCTGCAAACAAGATGTGGTAGATACTTTTGCATTGACTTGATGGAAATCACGATCTTCTGGATTGTCAAGGTTCTCAAAAGCAGCAGGTCGTGTATCAAAATGAGGTGAATCCAAGATTATCTCAGGTTGCTGGCTTACGAAATTAAGATGTGCGTCACACTGAACAAGCCTTTCAAAATGCTTGGCTAACATCCCTTGCGGAAATTCCAAAAAATGTTGCCTACAAAACCACGGCATGAAGTTCTCAATATCATGGCCTAGTAAATACATAATAAAACCATGAGAAATGATACTTTAACACACAAATTTTTTATATTCATTCAATGATATCCTTTCTTACTTTTTATTTTTTTCTTTTTTTAAAAAATACAAAAATTTACTCTTCTATAACCATTTTATCCTCATAATGTGTATCAAATGAACATAAATGTGTATCATACTACTATTACTCTAAAACCATTATTCATGAGTCACAAGCCAACAACACAAGAGGACTTAACACCACATTTAAACTAAAACCTTCATAGGTTTGTAGAGTATTCTTATTTGTATGTTGCTCAACTTGATCATTTCTATACGATGTAAAACTCCTATTCAATCTTAAACTCTAACATTATTATTATTCAAAAGAGTCCTCTAAAGGCAACAAAAGATAGTGCATCAAATGCAACTCAACCACTCTTCCTCAACTATTTCAGTAAGCTATCTTGCTCTTATCAAGGTTTTATTGAAAGCTGGTTTTCCAGCTCAGCTCAAGATAAATCATAAGAAAACTGATCCTATGCAAAACTGTTGAGCTCACAGCCACACATCAGAAGACTGAAAAGAATATATACCTGTGTTTGCCAGCCTCTCCATCGGTAAAATCTGATGTTGTTTGCCATAGTGTATGCTTTCTAGGCTGAGGATTAGTCTCTTTGAAGAAAAGAGGTTCTCTTGCGAGCTGCAATACACAAACACACCAATAGTTCAATGAAAATGAAACTGAACATTCAGCCAAACATACGTGTTTGTATCATTGTATTGTAAAAGAACACTCAAAGTAGCTGTATAGAGAGGTATGAGAACAAATTACAGCTACAGTCAACGAGCTAGGTCCCGTATCAGGACAATTTGCCTTAAGTGACATGATATCTGACCACTGGATTTCCATTTTTCTCTTTAGTTCGCCTTCAAGAACTTCCCAAACTAGCTTTCGTTTAGCGAAGTAACATTTCGCCACTAAATCACCCTCGTGTTTTGATTTATACTGCCACAAAGAGAGACATCCTTGAGTTATTTAAAACTCAATGAAAATAATAGTTTCCCAAAATTCTAGAGACTAGTAGTTATATCTAGAATATACCTCCCACGAACCAATTCTTAAAAGTGAAGCTGGGAAATTTGAAGCCTTAAGCTTTTCAACAGAGCCTGATGCAGCCGCAGCCGGACTTTCCCTTTTCAAACCAGAGCTTAAATTTTCATTTTGTGTATTTGCAATAAAAGTAGTCCCTTGAGAAAGCTTCTTCTGTATCAAATGTAATAGCGAAGGGCTCTTCCTAAGACGTAAACCCAGAGGGCTAGGCTCATCAAGTATATTGTACTGGGGAGGAGAACTGGAAGCTGTACTATTTGAAGCATGCCATTGCTAAACATGCACAAGGAGAAAAGGAAGTTATCAAAGTGAGCATATATTAAACACGCAGCTTACAAAAAATGAGTACAAAGAACACAAACAAACAAATCCTTAAAATCTTGAACTGTTTCATCTAAGTATTTAAACTTGATCTTATTTTTCCAGTGATATAAACTTTTGAATTTTGGATTAATATGTTTGATAGATTGCATTCTTAAATACTTATTTAACATGACAGTACAGTACAAGTTTTTTAAAAACTTTCTCTGTGATATGAAAAATGCATGTTCTTCTATGATCTCAGCTTTATATTACTGACACTTCTCGTTCAAAGATTAAAACTGATAGACCCCTGGCACAGGCTTATCTATCTATCTTAGAAAAAGGATGATGATATTGAAAAGGATGAGAAACCTCTTGTGAAGCGGATGAAGGTTTGAAACGCTTATTGAGAGGAGCATGCTCTTCTTGCAGCGGTTCCTCCACCTCCAACTTGAACGACACCGTTTCTAGATACGTCATGAAACTCGTTGGTAGAACCATGAAAAACTTTGAGTGAAGCAAGAAATGGTGAGTCGCAAAAACCCTTAAAAAAGAAAAAGAAAACGCGGAGAAGACCAAACCAAACAAGAAAAAATGGAACTTTTGATTTGGTTGGAGTTGGTTGGCAACTGGCGGAAAGAAAACAAAACATCCTTCGATGCTTCTGAGGTGCAGCGCGTGAACGTGATCAATGGCGCGTGCGAATCTTTCAACTGTCTAAAGGAAGACATTTGCTTAGTTATTGTCGGCGCGTGTGCTGGCATACACACATGAAACGAAATGGGTTACGGATAATGTGGGCCCTTCTTTTTTCGCTTTTAAGTCACGTGGCCAATGGTTCAAATATTTTGCCAAGTGTACTCTTTGCATTCAACGACAATGGATAAGAGGGCGTTTTCACGTTTTGCATTCTCAATTTTACCTTTTCCTTTTGCTATTTACATTTTTTTATATTGCTCTTTCAAAATTTTCCACTTTTTTTACATTGTACATATTATACTATGTTTAAGAAGTGCCGTATAAATTAAGGAGAGAGTCATGGGATAAACATAAATTTTAGAATTTTCTTAATAATTTTTGTTTAAATCTTATTTTATTAGTTTTTAGGTATAGTAATATTTAGTTTGATTGGATAGAGATAAAATAGGGATACGTAGTTATGATTTTTGATTTATATAGATACTTTATTATTTTATTTCATTGATATAAGATAGAGATAAATTAAGTAGATTTTATTTTAAGTTAGTTGATATTCTATTGTCAATTTTTATTTGTATTTGGCCCAAGACCCTATCTGCACCTATTTAAAGGTTGTCGATATTCAATAAAAAGTGACCCAGTGAATTGAAGAGTATTATTATTTGTGTGGGTCACGTTTTTCTCAACAGTGATATCAGAGCCGACCGTATATAAAGATGAAAGACTTATTAACACATTGCTTTAAAGTTTTGGATAAAGAATGATGTTGATCCCTTATATAGTTGGCTCAAATGTTATTAATATTTATATAACCCATATGCCCTCTCGATAGACCCAACGTCTTGATCTCTCTAATTAAACTATATTAACATTTTGTTGATTAATGTTTTGGGAAGGAAGTAACTTCTAAGAAATATTATCAAAAGTTCAAAGGAGACGAAGATCGCATTTTGTTTTAAAAAAAATTAAAGCATTAATTTATATTTACTATCCTAACTTCTTAAAAAAGGAATGATGACAACCCGTTTGTATTTACTCTTTTAACATTTGATGGTATTTGATTAGTTGAAATTTCTTCTACCCACATATTTTTTATTCAAACTTGTTGGTTTATATGTTAAAGAGTATTTTTAGAGTAAAATAGTCACTTAAAATCTTAAATATAATATTTTACTTTTAAGAGATCTTTATCTAAAGTTATATTAAAAATTTAAGATATAAAAGGTGGGTTTTTTAAGAAGAACACTCAACGTCCTTAGAAAATATTTTTTTTATATATTCTTCCTCTAAAATTTAAATTGATAATTTTTTAAACTAATAAAAAGTTACTAGTGAAATTTATTATTAAAATAAAAATTAAATTAGATATTATATCCTCTGTGACATAAACAATACTATGATATATATATCATTACAAAAAAAATTAAATAGTAAAACTAAAAATAATTAGTCACTCTAATAAATAATTTATATATTAATTTGTAAATTAAAAATTATTAGTAGTTAAAATAATTTTTATTATAAATAAAAATTATAATTGGTTTCTAAATTAATAACTAGAATAATTTCTACATAAATTAGGATTTAAATTGATGATTAATATTAACTACCAAAATTTTAATTACTAAAAAAAATTAGTTTTTAAATATATATTTTGTCACTTCATTATTTATGAATTTTATTATAATATATATTTATTATTTAGGAAGGTGTGGTTGCATAGTGACCAAAACTCCTTAATAAAAGGTTTTAAAAAAGCAAAATTATGTTTTTGACATGTCTAAGAACATGTCGTTACGAATTTATAAATATACTATGAAGCGTATTCCTTTTAGATTATCTTTATTTTTCTTTGTAAAATATCTTCAATAATAAAACTATTTTGACACTGATAATTCTTCTGT
The DNA here is from genome assembly GCF_029865625.1 of Vigna umbellata. Taxonomy (NCBI): domain Eukaryota; kingdom Viridiplantae; phylum Streptophyta; class Magnoliopsida; order Fabales; family Fabaceae; genus Vigna; species Vigna umbellata. The sequence goes on from NC_142165.1 coordinate 102,550,009, forward strand.
ATAAATTTTAGGAATTGTTTTTAAGATAAAGAGAAAATATGTGAAGGAAATAGTTATTTGTCGTATTTTCACAAAAGTTGTTCCGTACCGTTTTGCTGATTAAGGAACGGTACTTCCTGCATCATAATTTTTCACTGTCTTTTTATTAATGATTTTTTTGACATTTTTATAAGTGTTTTCTTTGGAATCTTTATTAATGATTATTAATTTTTATCAATCATTATTAACAATGCATTTTTCCTTTTCAAAGCATCATATCACTCAAGAGTCTTGGTTTGTTTGTAATGATTTATCACTGAAAAAAAATTTACGGATGATTGTTTTGGAATAAAAATACATAAGTAAAAATATGAAAGGAGGAGAATTGATTCTCCTCTTGCCAAATCAATTCCCCTCCTGGATATTGCTTTTATACGAAGTAATAGTGATAATGATAAATTATTATTATTCAAATTTATTCCTACAAATATTTTTTAATTTCAATTTTAACTTTTTTTGTAATTTTAAATAATAACTTCCTTTTCAACATAATTTTACTATTTATATTTAAATTTATATCATATTTACTTAGTAAAATAGTAATCGTATAATTTTATTTATCAAAACGTTTTTTTAATTTCTTATACTCATTATATTATATACAAAATTTTATCGTATAATCTTTCTCTTGATCCAAACAATCCTGAGAGTGCAGAAACATAATTTGCTATTAATTAAATTTATTAAAAATTTCAAAATCAAGAAAGAATCATACTAAACTTTATAACTTTGAACGAATTTCAACCAACAAAAAAAATATAATTTGATACTTAACATGAAAGGAAGAACGCAAAACTCAGTTTCAAGTTATCTACTCATGTTCCTCGAAAAACAATGATAAACTGTGTATCCCTTAAATTTTACCTAACAAAATGTTAGCTACACACTATTCAACATATTTTTTTTCATCATTATTAGATAGAAATCATGAGTAAATTCCATCTAACAGTAAATAGTATTTTTAAAAGAATGATTTATAAACAATTTCGTTAATATCCCTCTTCCGTTTTGATGAAGTATCCCTCATTACATCGTAAAAAGAAGAAAATAAAATCAAGATATACGCAAGAAGGAAGCTTGATTTTTCTTTAGCTATAACTTGAATTCGAACTTCATGCATAAAAAAAGTACAAAAGTTGCACATCCGGAACACCTTGTTTCAACTTATCAAATATGTAAAGTAAAAATATACCAGCTACACACTTTAACTACTCTTCGTTATTAGATAGAATTCATGATAGATTCCACATAGGTATATCACGTAACAGTAAATAGTAATATGAGAAGAAAGTATTGTAGAGTATTTTGTTAATATTACTCATTCTACATAACTCACCAAATAGATTATGATGCTCACGTGATTTTTATCATAGCTTACCAAACAAATCCAGAGATAAACAGGAAGATGGGAAATAAATAGCAATACTGGGATGTCAATAAATACCCATGTTACATGACACAGAAAGGTAAATCACATTCTTAAGATACCGATGTCTCAATTAGCCAAAACAAACTGTATTCATTTGAAAGCAGATTAGAGGCGTCACCATTCACAACTAAACACAGCTAGGCTTTTGACTCAGTTTTGCAAACACGACATCTATTTAGCATTTCTGTTTACTTTCAGATATGGCAAGGCTCCAATTACGTTGTCATAGTCGCTCCTGCTGACCGGATGCTGTGCAAGACGATAAAAAGAAAATTAAGACACGAGAAAACCAATCCCATAATTTAATAAAACAATCCAAATTCTAGCCAAAACATTTATTATAAATAACTCAAGGTCAACAAGAATAACAGCTGAATCCAGCCGTGTCATTCTAGAAATTCAACTACTGTTGAGATAGATATAGATTAGGCAGAAGTTATAGATAGCTGTATTCACATTAAGTTATCAAATAAAATTGAAATAGTTTGTTGATATTGGACAAGAAAATCACGGATGCTTAGTTAAATTAGGATTTTGAAATGAGCACAGAATATATGCAACTTGGAATAAACTGCTCAAGGCAGTTCAGTGACATATGACTGAGACTTTGGCTATGCTAACTTGGAGGATAAAAAAAGAATCAATGACATGTTTTGAATATCAGATGCTCCAAAAGGCTTGTTCACCATACACATCAAGTTCAAAACTGTTACAATCTCCAAATTTCAATTATACACAACACATATCCCTCAAAATCAAGCAGGTACATCTGAAAATAATTGTACCATTGCAGAGTTTTTCACATCATCTCTACAGATTAAATTTCAGATCCTAATACAAACAATGATGAAAATGCTAACAGCTGAGTGGCATTAATTAAACAATTAAATATGGAAAGCTTCTACGGAGAAGTGTTAGGAATGCAAACCTCGCCCCCATCATGATTTCTTACAAAAATTTCTTTTTATTATTCCTTAACCAGTTCCCTTAAATCACTCATTAGTAGGACTCTACAATAATTATCTGACAGAAGAAACCCATTACAGACAAAGTCCACATGTAGGAGACAAGAAATAAGCATTCTAAACTTGAATTTGGTATTGGTGAATGTTGGATTGCACAAAATTAGAAACCATTAAGAAAAGAATAGATTAACATTTCATAGGAAAAGGAGGGAGAAGGTTCAATTGAATATTTTCTAACTTGTTATTTCTTGCAAGCTCTTTCTCCCAAAATAAGATAAAAATTGCTTTCAAGTATCAACACTAAGACATTGAATGCAACAAACTATCATATGGCATCCATTAAACAAGGATAAACAAAATGCATCAACTAAATTGAACTCTAAAAGTTGTTCAAAAAAACTAGATTGAACTGTATAGTTGTTCAGATGAAATAAACTGGACAATATAATTTGACGAAACTGAGCCGAACTAAACTATTTTGAATTATTATCAACGAATATCTTATTTTAAAACATATTTTCAATCTTATAAGATGTAGTTCAGTTTAGTTCAAGTAATTCTATGTAAGAACTATTCAGTTTTTAAAGAAAACTAAAAATAACAACAATTCAGGATTCTATGAAATTCACTTGAATATCAATTTAGTTCAATTCAAATTGTTTTTTAACAGTCTTAACTACATCAGTCACTTAAAGTGTGGTTGTATTAATTTGTGCAATGGAAAGTGAAAAACTTCCGTTCAACTACAACCTTAATCGAACATTACTTATGCAATGCAGATTTACTTTTTCTATGCATAAGGGAAGAAGTTTTAAAGTTTGTTTGAATAATTTTTTCTCAAAGCACATAACAGAAGAAATAAGAAAGAAAATAACACAGACTTCTCTACTTTTCATATAAACTTTTCCAAAAGATGATTTTTAATCTATATGCATCTAAGCCGATTTTAGTTTATGAAGAAGGTTTTTTTTAAGGTATTGATGGGAAACAGTATCCAAATATATATCAAATCTTGAGTTTATGTTCTGGTGAAATGGGAGAGCAGATTAGAAGACAGAATTGACCCTCCAAAGGCAACGCTGTTCTTCTATCTCATAATTAACACCACAGCAAAGAAACTAGCAAGCACACTAAGGTTGTCAAGTTATAATGAAATGCAGTCTAAACAAGGAAATCTAACAAAATGCACAACCAAGCCCCAAAGGCAACTGTAGAACAATCAAAGCAGTCATTGGCCACCACAAAATCCATCACGCCTAGACAATTCACCAAAACCGGGTAACAAAAAGTGCGCTGGGAACATTGACTTGATTAGGTTAAGCAAGGAGAAAGTAGAGAGGATGATAATGCCATAAACATAATCTAACCATTTTGGAGAGTCGTAATTTGCGCTTGGTGTTCTTCTTGACAAGCAAATGCTGCTTGCCAGCTCTCCTACGAACAATTTTGCCTCGCCCCGTGACCCTAAACCGCTTTGCCGATGCCTTTATCATCCATTAACCAAATTCAATTTCGAAAAACCCGAATGAAGTCGGAAAAATAGAGAAAGAGAGAGAGAGAAAGAGACCTTGTGGGTTTTCATTTTGTAGCCCTTAGCGGATACAATGGTGAGAGGGCGAAGGGTTGGAGGGACAGGAGAAGGAGTTGTGCAGAGCTTTTGACGAAGAAGTGGGGCGGAGATGGAAGCTGAAGAACTAAGATTGAGGGAGTTGGCGTTGTTGGATGTAGGGAATCGAACTGAAGTGTAAGAGAGACGAATTGAAGAAGAAGAAGAAGCGCAAGGTAAAAGTCCCAAGCCCAACGACACGGTAGCCATCTTCAGTGTGAGGTGAGCTCAGCTTCGTTTAACCCAAACTTCTGGTCTATGGATAAAGCTGAGGTGCTAACTGCCTATGCAGCCAGGGAGAGCTAGCTCTTGTCCTCTAATTTTTCTCCCTCACATTCACCTCATCACAATTTCTTTTTATTTTTTAAGTTTGCTTTTTTACAGTTACAATTAATCTTTGTATTTAGCTTTATCACAAGCAGTCAGGATGGCCGAGTGGTCTAAGGCGCTAGACTCAAGTTCTAGTCTTCGAAAGGGGGCGTGGGTTCAAATCCCACTTCTGACATTTTTTTTCTGATCGAAAAAACTTACATTAAAAATCAACAAAAATATGCTGCAAGGTATAAAAACTCCACATCCAGTTTTGACGAAAAAAAATGCCAAAATTATTTCAGAAATAACATTTAAAATTTGTCTTTTAAATAATAATATATTAATATAATTTTTCAAAATTACCTTTAAAATTCGAATTCTATTCTCTTAATTTTTTAACTGATAAATTAATACATCTTCACCTAATATATATAGTTGTCAATCGTCTTGGGGCTTCTAATGACCAGAAATAACAAGTTAGGCTGCAAAGACACGATATCATAATAACGTTGCTCTGCAATGGGACAGATCATGAAAACATGATTACTTATATGATTATACTGCACAAATATCATTATTAGGATCACTTTTTCCCGAAAGAAACTCCTCCCAACCAGCTCCATTGTGTCATCTTTACAGGCATCAGTCCCGCCAAAGAGAAAAGATCTCTAAAAGCTAAAGAACTGTTAACATTATATATAATCTTGAAAATTTGAAGTTCCAGCCTTTTCGCCTGCAGTCAGAACCTCTTCCCTCCCTCCCCAGCACAAACAAATAAGGTGGTATGACATAGTTAACATGTTTTTGACCTAGTAAAAAAATGGAGTTTATACGAATCTAAAATAATAAAATCTAAGGAATTAAAAATGTAACGAGGCAAACTACCAAGACACAATACTTTTCATATTCACAAGCTATATCACCTGAGGTCTTCAAACTCATTCGCTTTTCTGCCTCTAAATATCTAATTCTAATGGATGTAGATTCTGCAGATTTCCTCCTTCTGGAGAGAAACTAGACATGATGGGCATTTGCAGACAGCATGCTTTCGTTAAAGACAAATTGTATTAACATAGAGAAAAATGGATATTTTTCTGTCAAAGGGGAAGTAGTACAGTAGATTGCGATTGTTGGAGACAACGAAAATGTACAACTAAAACATAAATATTACAGCTATAAATTAAGAGTAAATTTGACAGATACAGCATTTCATAAGCAATGCAGTCCATCTCTAGAGTGCAAAAGATGACGAAGCTAATTCCTCCGGTGTCACAGGATCGTGCAGCTGCACTCACAAGCAAATATAAAGTAAGGATAAGGTAAACTTAAAACACCGAGGCAGTTAACATTAATTTGTCTATTTCTAATATCTTTTGAATCATTGAAATGAAGTTCTTTGTCATATGCTATTTTGATGTAATGAATGGGAGAAAGACACAATAATTGACAAACAACAAATCAGAATCATTTAAATACAAGTCTCTTCGTTCCCGTCAGCATTTTATTTACTTTAAATTTTGAATGAATTCGCTGAAATTCAAAGTGCATGAACAAGGGCCAGAATTTGTGCTTCTGGAGGTGCATCCTCTACCCAACAAGAACTTCCACGCCTGAGAGACGAAGCCGGTAATACATGGGCTACCTTGTTCTCTGCCTCCCAAGTCCTAGTATGCAAACAATTTAAGTTTCTAAACAGAGAGGACAAAGTTCTAAACAATTTAAGTCTGGACAGTGCCTTGAGATAATCAGGTGGAGCCATTCCAAGTCCAAGCTACTAGCCTAGCCTCCACAAACGACATTCAAGAGGAAAAATCCTCTTAACGTCTACACAAGTCACAACTCAACAAGCTTTGGGCTAAATCTCAATTAATTTCTAGACTAACATTGTGTGATTGGAGAGAAAGACCTCATAACATATAATCAAGAAGCAATTTCCCAAATATATGGCAATCAAATGCACATACCATGAATTTCCCAATGCATAATGAAGAAAAACAACACTGAAAAATTCGTCATTGTACAAACAGTAAATACTGAGTTTTAATGTAACCAAAATGTCCAATAACTAAATCAAACTACCGCACTGCCATAGTGAGTGAATCAGAAAATACTTACAGCTTTTGCAACAGTAAGCCAATGAAAAGCTCGGAGCATTTCATCGTTATGGGAAGGAACGTAGTCATGGTTCCAATAGGTAATGTCCTGAAACGTTGCTTTGGTGACCCAAGAATTCGAGTATTGTTTAGACGACGGAGGCGATGTTTTCTTAGCCAGAACAAAACCTACAGAGCCACAGACAGGAACAGAAACCATTCATTCATTTTCATCAATTGTTGTCAACAACAAAGAAAAGTTAAATTTAACATATAAATATGAGAGAGGGAGACGAAGATAATGATATACCAGAGTAACCGTGAGGAAGTTGGAGAGTGGTTCCCTGGAGTAGCCTTCCTCTGAAATGCGCTTCCTGTAATGGCAAACCTTCGTCAGAGACGCCGTTGTGTTTGGGTTTGAAGTAGTGGGAAACGGAGGCGGGACCGTCGTGCTTGACGCAGCAGGGGAGTTGATGAACGCAGCCGCTCAAATCTTCTCCATGTGGCTTGAGATCTACGGTGGCGTTTTCCATGTCGGCCTTTGCTCTTCCAATCCACACCGTTGGGTTCTGTCGAGGGAGGTACGACACTGGAGGCGCGTATTTTGGTTTTGCCGCTAAAATCAAACCCCAATTCTTAATTAACATTCTTTCCTTCCCTCTGCTTTTATTTCCTCCCAAACCAAACAGGACTCAGGCAAAATTAATATAAGATACGTTACTTCAAGAAAATAAAATTAGGTGTGTAAAAAATTTAAAAATAGTTAACAAATTGTAGTGAAGTCTGAAACGAAAAATAAATTTTAAATTAAAATACATCTGGTTTTACTACAGTGAAACAAAGTTTGAGTGAGTTGAGTTTGCTATATCTTGATAAGTCATTGAAATTGAATCAATCGAACGGATGAATTAGTAGTGATTGCGTAATTGGAGTGATTGGTTAAACTTTAATATACTATTAGAATTTGAAAAAACTAAAAAATACAGTACAAAAAATTAAATTAAAAATATATATTTCATAATTATTAGATAAAACTAAGAAAACAAGACTAACATCGTGTATAATCAATATTCTTATTACATATAGAATTCAATAAATATATATTGCATATAATCACAGACTCGCTTCCAGTTAAAAATGAAATACGTAATTAATTCACGGCATTGAAGTATGCAAAAGTTAGCTATACAATAATTAATTTTATGACTTTCATTCATTTAGAATTTAATAAATACATGTAAGTTGTAGCATGTAGCTGCTATCACGAATTTACCTTAATTTATTGGTTTGTTTGTTGCAGCCGATATGGAGTAAAAAGGAAGAGATGGTGCTGAAAATAGCGGGCTTCACATGAATTTCAATTCCTTGGTAGAGGATTAACAAGAAAAAAAATGAAAATATCTGCTTCCATTCTTTTCGTTTTCTTCTTTCTTCTAAACATAAATTAAAAAAATAAATCCTCGTGTTCACATTAACAAGGGAATGCACTTTAGGTAATTCGGGTGGTAGGTAGTAGGAATTGGTAGAATGTGCCCCTTTGAGTCACTTTTCGCATGCTACATATTGTACAATCCCAAAATCCATTTGCGTGCAAATGGCTTTACAAAACGAATAGAACATTGCGGAATACATAAAAAGGATAAATAGTCCGTTAAAAGCTCCACTCCTTTGTATCACTTGCAATTTTATCCTTTCTGAAATTCAAGCCACCAAATGGTAGAAACTCTGAATGTTATTGTCTTGTCAATATGGCCACTGCTTCCCATTCTAAACTACATATCACATCCTGCATAGTAGTCGTATATCATCAGAAAGGAAGTTACCACTTTCATCTTTTCCTTACTTTCTCTTTCTACCATTTCTATTTTATTAATGTAAACAAAAACTATTTACAGTGCGTTTGTTTCTCCATTTAAAAAATCCATGGAGTTTCTCACTTTCCTAGCAACCAAGGATAAGTGTGACAACGAAGAAACAAGCACACTTGATCTGTTTTTAAGAAACGAAAAATTAAGAGCTAAAAAGCAACAACAAAATAATTCCGTCATAATAGTAATGCAAAGAGTATTAGCTGCCAGTCACTTACCGATGGATTATGTCGATCAATATCAAAGCTGTTGATTGCACAAGCTTCAGCTAAAAGCTCAACAGGTTCCTCACCTATACAATAAAGACGTCACAGAAGCACCAAATCAATCCCACCATTTCAGTATATTCAAAAGCTGTTTGATTTGGAAAAATACTAGCTTAGCTTTAATTGCAAAAAGGCCCCTTCTTTTTTACCATTTCCTATACAAATATTAGAAAACAAAAAACAAAACGAAAATGCGGTGATATTTTGGTAATTAAAAACAAAAAACAAGTAATGAAAACAGAACATTAAGAACAAAATAAACTGTTTTCCTAAATTTTCTGGTTCCACTGACTTGTAAACAGACTGTAAATTGCACATTAGAATTTTGCAAATTCCAATAAACATACCTTGCTCAATCACTGCGAGAATTCCATCCTCTGAGCAGATCATGGAAGGTAAGATCCGGGTTGATGAAGTGTTTGATTTTATGCAACGGTCATACTGTACCTCCCAAACCTCGCTTTCACATATTGACTGGATCATAGTGTTGCTGGCTCCAGTCCCAGCCCCTGCACCAGAAAGTATAATTGGTTGTTGCTGCCACCTAAGATCCCAAGCAAAAACAGTACCCAAGGAGCCACCAGCCTGAGCATATATTATAATCCCAGAAATGTCAGCAGCATACAAGAAAAAGAACTACGCATCTCTAAGGTTCGAAACCACCAGTTTAATTTATTAAAATCTGATACAAGAAATCAACTATCACTCATTCTTTTATTCATTTATGTCAGAGCAGTCGTTAATGCAGAAGTGAAAGACAGACAACAGCTCCCATAATGTCATTAAACCACCCCTAAATTTTGTTCGATCGCAGATAAAGCACATTACCAACACATCATAGAAGTGCATTTTAGTTCTCCCGACATTATGCAACATTCATAATTTCAACTTTAGCAGGGTAATACTTGTACTCGTTCAACTAGTAGTCTACTGCTGAGCATGAAGAAGTACCAGCATGAGCCATCGATGGGAAAAATATAAAATCTAAAAATCGAGGAGACAATGCTCCCAGATCTTTGCATGAACGTTCACAGAGAGACATGTATTTATTATCCATCCTATGGCCAAATCCACAAAATAACAAATGGAATGCACGCATCTTACCAGACAGGTGTGCTTTCGTGACGGATGAATGTCAATGGAGTGCACAATTCCTGAACTCAAATTTTTATCCCTGCAAACATAATTACAGGGCAACCATCAGGCAGATTTCTAACAACAATAAACTTCTATATGTATATCATCACGCGCACATCTAGCCGATAGTGAAGTAGTAACCATAGGAATTAAAAAATGCCACACATTTCAAGAGAGAGATGGCATCCATTTTGAAATCACTGATGAAATAAATGCGCTTTCACTGCCGTAACATTTTTCTCTTACCAGTTACCCTTAAAATTAGAAACCGGTCCTCCCGGTTTCCGTTGATCCCACCACTGAAGGCTGAAGCCGTACCCACCGGTAGCAAACTCCACCGACGAGGCCCACCTCGCCGCCGTGTAAGACACCAAGCCGCCGCTATCAAACAACCTCCGGCAACTCAAATTCGACTCCCCAACACCAACCAAGTTGACCTTCCCATCCTCCCCGACGGTGACGCACTCGACGCCACCGTCCATTAGGTCGACGGAAGAAGCGGGGACGGAATGAAGCGTACCCTCGGGAAGCGATACCTCGGAGTCGAACGAGGCGTCCGAGGAATCCGCGAAGAGGAAGTGAAGAGAGCCGGCGGCGGTGGAAGCGACAATGAGGGGTTTCTGAAGGAAGAGCGAGGTCTTGAGAGAGGAAATGCGGGAAGGCGAGGACCACGAGAATTGGGGATGGAGGGAGAAGGGATTTGGGGTGAGAGAGTGGATTTGGATAGATGAAGCATCGGAATCAAAATCAAATAAAGCAAGAACCGCAAATCGATCTAACGGAGATAATTGAGGAAGCCAACGAACTGCGTCTACATATTGGTCTTGGGGGAACTTGTGCATTGCCGTAGCTGCCATTGCCAGGGTTTCTCTGCAACTGCAACAAACTACACGCAGGGTTCAAAACCCCAACGGTGGCAAATTATTTTATGACCTGTGTATGTTTAGTTTTCTTCTATGAGAAATTAATATTTTAGACAAAAATTAAGAAATATAATTAATATTTTATATTTATTATACAATCTATTATGCAATTTCTAATATATTTTCTTTTATATTAGAAATTTTATTTATTTATTTTTTATTCCTTAATAAATGGTTATTGACCTAAAGAATATTTAATATTCTGTTGCTCTTGTAAGATAATAAAATAAAACTTTTTTTCAAATATTAAATAAATATGTCAAAATCATTAAATTCTTCATCTTAGTAGGAAACTTGTGTCTGCAAGAGGGGAATAAGACTCAGGAAGTGGAAGACAGGTGGCTGTAGGAGAGTGGACGATCGGTTTGCTGAAGAAATATATAATCTAAAATTTTAAAAGCTGGTTCCACTTTCTGCATGCAATCTTCTCCTCCAAACCTTCTGAACTTGTTTCTCCTCCTTCTCTCTAACTTCTCTCTAAAATTATCATCTTTTCCTCCATTAATTCTCACGTTTTCTTCCATCTGATCATCCATCAGAGTGTATGTAAGGTTGCTGGTGGCAAGGATCCTCCTTTCAACCGATTGTTTAGTAGTTTGAACTGGTAGGTTCGTTTACTTCTAAGAAAGTCTAGTTTTTGGGTACATGCAAGTTTAGTTTATGGTTGCATGTAGTTGTCTTCTTCTTCTTCTTCAAATCTGATCATATTTCCGGTCCTTGGGTTGGTTCATTTCTTTAATCAGTGAATCTGGGCGTTTGAGTGTTAGTCGTGGTGCAAAATTCGTATTGTGAGCGATCGGTCTGTTAAGAAGTAAGGAAAGCTATTAAATTTAATTATGCATGTGATGATTTTGTGTATATATGGAATGAGTTGATTGATGATTTGTATATGAATGTATGAAATGCATGTTTCTGGGTTTTTGGTGGTTCTGTATAAGTTTATAAGGATTCTACAAAATTATGTAGAATAGTTGGGTGTTCGGTCTCAACCGTTCGATTATGGTCAGGGAATAAGTTATCAATAGATTTAGCATTTTAGCCTTACCAGGGTATAATAGTTCGATTTATAGGAAGTGATTAATATATCAAGTGTTGATGGTTATATACATTTATAATGAGTCTTATTGGATTAGGTATTTTAGTTTGTGATAACTCATATATTATTATTACTAGACTTTGTATTTGGACTAGGCTTAAAATACGTTCGTTTATGATCGGATACCATTTTATGTGTAATTCAGTTAAAATGTCTTAATGTTCGGTTTCCTTGAAAGTATTAGGTTGGATGAATAGTTTGTAAGAATAATTATAAGTGTTCAGTATAAGCTTTAAGCGTTTGGTTTTGTCAGACAGTGAAATAGCGTTCGTCCTTGTTTTGAGAATAGTAGAATATCGTTCGTTATTACTTTGAGATAGTGAAATACCGTTCGCTCTAGTATTGAGGATAGTTAAATATGGTTCGGTCTTATATTAAGTATTTGGTTTAATTAGAGTGTTTTATTCTTAAGCTGTGTTCGGCTCATGTCAAAGTCCTATCTATTAAATAAACGTTAGGTTATATTCGTCTGTTGTTTAGATCCTTTCCGTTCGTTTGTAATTAAGGATGGTGTTATTTGAGCGTTCGATCTTCTTATGTGAAATGTTCTTTGATCTTTCAATGCTGATGTTATGGCTTGGTGTTGGTTGTTTATTACAGCAATGATCTATTATGTATGGGAAATATTATTGGTATTCAAGTAAAAGTTTATGTTTCAAGTAATATGGAAGAGAATTCCGGGAAGGAATGTCTTAGTGTAAGGATAATGTGGTGGTAAAGTATGAATACGGATAATGAAATTCACGGAGTTCATCCTGATATTCTGATGATTACCAATTCTCAAGTAGAGATGGGTAAGTCATTGTGTGAGAATGGCGGGAGGTCCTAGCCCATAGGTTCTTGGGTGAGTTATAACGGACTAACCTCGGGCGGCAGCTGATGGTTTTTCAGTTACTACACCACTCGAGTGCACGAACGGCCTCAAGCTACGTATTCATACAATCCGGATGGTCAAGTCAAGTGTCAGTTGTACGTAAATTATGATATTCAAGTTATGTGTGATATCTACGTTGGCTCTTGTATGTTATAGCGTTCGGTCTGTAATGATTTGTAGTTTTATTTCATGTACGAATGCATGCTTAATTGAATTATAGTAGCTTACCCTTATTTTATGTTTTTATCCATGTTGCTATTCGGTTTTCTATTGCAATGATCATCTTTGTTGGAAATGAGCAGAAGGCGAAGGGCTTACGTTGGAACAGGAGCTGGACGGTGAGACTCTTGCCGAATAGGAGATGACCGTTCGGTCATATAGTATAGATAGTTTTGGTGAACCGACCATTCACTATTTTTGTTCTGTAAATATAACTGTTCGGTTATATGATGAACGTTCGGTAGCAGTATAGGAAGCTCTTGTAAAGTTTGGAAAATTTTATGTTATTTTTGTAATAACTGTAAATTTGACTTTTTTATTGTAGTAATTGTTCTATCATATTATTAAATGTTAACACCTGTGTATATAATTGTGTGCTATATTTTTGAGATGTTACAAATAACACGAAAATAAATTTTACTTTCTCGTTGAGGAGAGCTTGTTTTTAAAGAAGGATTTAAGATAATAGATTTAAGAGAAGAGAGATGTGAAAGCGAGATTATGAGGATAAAGAAAATAAAAGAAATTAATGGATTTAAAAACAATGTTTATCAAAGTTTATAAATAATGTGATATTTGATAAATTTAGAATTTAAATATTATTTTGATTTTGATTTTCGCGAAATTTGTGTCATTGAGTTATTGCTAATGTTTGTTTTAGTGGAATGACAACCTTCATGGTAAATAAATCTTTATCTGAACTATAATCAGTTTTATTTTGATCTTCATTGCTAATGATTGCTAATGTGTGTATTAATCAGTTTATCTACTATATTTATATTTTTTTTATCTGAACTATAATAAATGGTGAAGGACAGAAAAAATCTATTAATATTAAAAAATAAAAATAAAAATGAGATAATTTTTTTCTCAAGTCAAATAAAATGAGAGAAAAAAACTAAATATAATTATCACTTCCTCTAAAAAAATATGTAGAAATTATATTCATTTCGATTGGTGTAGTTTGGTTTACCTTAAATGAAAATTACGAGGCTACCCTTCTTTGTTTGGGTGACTTAAAGCTAACGTAACTTGTTTACTGTGAAAAGCCAGTGGATAAGAGAAAATGGTAGGCACTGGAATTAGGTGTGGTGTTTTGGGCTTCAATTACTATGTTCCTATGAAAAAAATTGGAAGAAGGTCTGGAACCACGCTGGCTAAAAGGAAGGATTTTGACGAGAATGATAAGCTCCAACTGCGACCCTTTTCCCCTCTGAAGATTTCAAAGTCAAATATTGCTCGCGCTGCCATTGGAGTGTTTGGATTGGGGTTCATTGATGCCGGGTTAGTTGCTTAGTATGTTTTCTTTTCTTTCTGGTTGAGTTTGTTAATTCATGAAAATGCACAAATGTATGTTGTTTCAGGTACAGCGGTGATTGGTCGAGGATCGGAGTAATAACATCAGAGAGTGAGGAATTGCTTAAGGTTGCAGCTTTTCTTGTTGTTCCCTTGTGTATTTTTCTTGTTTTTTTCCTGCCAACAGACACAGATTCTTAAATTTTTTAACAAATGAAGTGTGAATTTGGTTGAAAATCTTGTAAACATAGAATCAATGGGCTGCTATTGTTCATCTTATGAGTTTCAGATCATACTTAAGATATGAATAAGCTCAATCCACCCACTTATATTCTGCAACTGAGTTGGAAGGTGAACTAACAGATCCAGAAATGCTAAAGGGTTTGAAAGAATGTTACTTGAATGATCTAATGGAAATAATAAAAATAAATAAATTGAATGATCACTTGGGAGTTGATTGGTGTCGTTGTATCAGTTCCTAGATTTAAATAAAATTTTCAAGATGTCATTGAAGTTAGATTTAGTCTATAATATTAGTTTAGAAGTTATTTCTCCTTGGCAAATGTTAATGTCCATGTTTGTATAATGTCAGGGACTAAGTGAGATATCAAAAATATGGTTAGTTTAAAAAAAAGTACAATATTAAAATTTATTTAAAAATCCATATATGATTAAATAAAAATAAAATAAGTGTTTCTTAAGACTAAAATTTGCATATATGAATTACCTGTTTTACATGTTATTAAGAAAATTCATAAGTTTTGCATGTTTTAAATGTCACAATATAAATAATATTTATATTAATATATGTTTTTGAAAAAAATCATATTAGTTATGACATAAAACTTCATCGAATAAAATAAATTATGTTGCTTACTAAATTGAATTTTAGTAAATAATAATTAGAATTATTTATAGATTTTCTTACAAAACTTATCTGAATATACTTTATTCTTGGCTTTAAAGTCTCTAACATATCATTAGCATATAGATTTATAGTATATTTATAGTATATAAATTTAAACATAAAATTAAAATTTGTTTTATTTTACAATTTATTACATCTTTATTTTTAAACTTAAAAGTAAATAAATATAATTTTCTTAACTTAATAACATTATTTTTTTTTCACATGTTAAACGACATTTTAACACAAGTAGAAAAGATAAAGTTAAAACAATTAAATTGTAATGATTATATCTATTTAGTTTTAAAATTTGAAGTCAAAAATTTAAGACAAAAATGAATTTCAATTTCAAATAAAAACTAAAAACATATTTAATATATAAGTTTTTCTTATATAAGATTTATTGGAAGACTCTTATGCTTCATAATAGACCTAATATGATGCAGCTAATCATCTAAATCAATATGTTAATCCGCCAAACAAATATAAGATAAAAGGTTATTTTCGCCAATATAAAAATGAAAGAATTTTTTTTAAAAGATTCTGATCGAACTGTGTTACAAATCTCATATATATTAAAATAAGATAAATTTATATTATATAAATAATAACCAACCTCGTCTTATAATATAGAATTAAATAAAGCTTAAAAAAATTTACTTACAAAATTTCACCACAAAATTTCTCATTAGTTATTACTTTTTCATCAGATCTCCAATCATTTAATAAGTAAAAGACAAACTATCTTAAAATCTTCCTTAAAAGCATAATATAGATCAATTACTTAATGACTTTTGTCTCTTTTGCATTATTAAACACATAAACATGGTCATCATTGTTTAGGATGAGATTCAATGAAAAAAATTATATTTCATCTGTGTCCCATCATATTTCAAATACAATACATTTGTCTTTTATCTCTGCAAGAAGTTTAAATTTAAGCTTAGCAATGTGTGTCTATCTGTTTCTTTTTCTATCCATAATATATTCAGGTGTATCTTTTATTAAAATTAACTGATTAATTTTTTTTGTTGCATGCATTTTTGTACAACTTTTCTTCTTTACTACGCAGTATTATTGTTAACAAGACAATACACTGAAACATAGAGTGCTTGAAAATACAACATTCTTCATAATGCCCTTTTTTCTGTTGTGATTACATTTTCTATGACTACGTCAAGAATAAAAGTTGTAAAAAAAATCAGAATTGCTAAAACACAATATCACTCTACTTTGCTCTGAGGAAAAAGTTGAAGGGTCTCTCTCAATTACCCAACCATTTTTCACTCCAATAATATGACAATGCATGCAATAGGAAACTGATACAATATCTCTCTCAAGTGTTCTAAAACATGTATGTATTAATTGGCTAATCCGCACAAGTAGGTAATCTCAGTCGGAAATCCAATATGACTAGTGTGGCAACACTATGGGCAAGTGCGCCGAGAACAACAAAGACATGAAAAATTTGATGGCTTTGCCCTGCGATGTCAAATGCTCCAGGCTTCCATCGTTCTGGTATTCTAGAAACATAAAACCCTGCTCCAGTGGCATATAGAATGGCCATAGCAAGCTCATATCCAAGTGCAACAAATATATGAGGCTGACCCCAGTACAGGATAACAGCATGAGCTGCCGGAATGACACCTGAAAAGCCCATGGAAAGGAATAAGGTGGCTCTGAGGGGTCGGAACCGAGGGGTAGAAAGTGAAGGTGCAAGCAGGGCAATGATGGCAAGAACTCCAAGCAGAGATATTGACGCCAAATAAAATAACCTTGAGTAAGGATTGCAGAAGAAAGCATAGTAAATAGGGGCAAAGAAGGAACACACAATCATAAGAGAGATCCCAGCATAATCTAGACGCCAGAAGAATAAGTTAAAGTCTTTAGAGTGGCAGGCCAGAAGATGGGAAAGAGAACTGCAAGCTAGGCAGCCCATTCCTCCAGCTAAGAAAACGAACCATGGCCATCGAGGAATTGTCGCCACCCCAAATCCTCTCATCCCACTAAGAATGGATGGGTCCATAACTTGTCTAAAATGCAAATCCTGAAAAACATAACAGAAAAACAAAACAAACAATAGGTAGAATAGCTAATGAGCTCTTACTTATATTACTTATATTATGTTAAGGGACCCACATTGTCCATCAAATTATAGCAAAGTACAATCTAGAAAATATGATTATAACATTGTCTACAATAGGATGAGTAAGATAACATTGTTCTCTATAATGCTATATACAAGATTGTGGTGAAAATCTAAAAGGGGATGAGGATGCGAAAGCATTAAAGAAGTGATGCTTAAACTTTAATAGATAATGTAAAAAATCTCAAGTGAAGCTAAATTGTAATCTTAGCACTCTGTTTCATTACTGATTCCTACTTTGTTCTCCAATTTTTTCTGCCATTTTAGTTCCTGAATTTTTTTAAAATTCACAATTTTTATATAATTATAAATTTTTGCACATGTTTATTTCTTTTATTCTATATTTTAATGGGTTAAATTATTTTCTGGTAGTATTTTAAATGAATATTTTGGGTTTAAAAGATTCAATTGAACCAAAATAAATATAAGGTATACAAAATTAAGAATTACACCAAGATCATAGTTTGTTTAATAGATGAAGAGTAGATCAGAAGTACCAAAATCAATCATAGATAGTTATGCCACAATTAATGTCAGAAGAAAACTGATAGTGTTGGGTAGGTATGGATGGTGTTGTTTCTAATCAAAGTTTGATTTTCTCATTAAATATGTAAGTAAGATTTGTCCTTAATGTTACTACAATCTTTGTCATATCTTCTTAATTTCTTTAAAAGATAAAGTAAATGCATTTAATGTTAAACATAAAAAACACTTAATATCGCCTTAAATAGGAAGATTAATAGAATATTTGTTTGGAGATTTTGAATTGGCAAAAATACAATAGGTGCTTCTAGCATTGTTTTTCAGTTTATATGCATAAAATATTCCATGTCTACCTTGCTTTCCTGATCAGAAAGGTGACCGAAGACACTTTCAACTAATTTAATTTGTATCATTATTTTATCTAACAATAAACTTTCTGAAATTAATTTTGCAATACACGCATAAAAAATTAATAATCACTGTCACTATTAACCATTATTATATAAAAAATTTCAGATGAACTTAGAAAACATTACCAAGAATGCGTCACTGTCAGAGCTATTAATCTCCGCCGCCATCGTCGGCGATCCGAGCGCCGTAAAGGATCTGGCGGTCCCATCTCACATTCACACAACATCAGTTCATTCATTCATTCACTCTCCTAGCGAATTAACACTATACAGAAACATCAAAAACGACTCCGCGATCCTGCGTTTAGCATACCTGAGCCAATTCCAGATCTCCGGGGTGGTGCTCAAAGCCGCCAACACGGCAAATATAAGAAAGCCTCCTACATGCCTGCAGTCAGCAAGCGCGATAAATTAAGCATCAAGCAAATGGAACAATCGCGCTAAAATTGAAATGTTTAAGGAAAGACTGGTGGAATTGAATTGGTGACGTACGTCCAAATGTTTAGGGTTTCGTTGTGCCATGCGAAGATGCTCCACAAGGCTTCCTTCACGGGCCATTCGGAGCGGTAATAGTCCAATATGAACTCGCTATCCTTTAAGTACTCCGGAAGCTCCTCGAACTTCACCAATCGCCGTTCGAATCGCTTCGATTTCACCGGCATGATTCTGCCGTGTTTCTTGTTGCCGCTCCGGCGAAGGCTTTTCATCCTTATCGTTCACCTTCGCCAGCGATTCTTCGCTCTGGGTTACACCTATTATACTCTTTTCCCCTTCAGAGGCACTTCACTCTACAATATCTTTGATTTCTATGGTATTCACGTTTTCTACAATAGTATTAAACAATCTATAAATTGAAGTGTTAATCTGTATTCATTCTTACTTTAGAAACAGATACAGATTATTTATAATTTATTTTGAATTTATATTGACATATTTCTTGCATTATAACCAATCAAATATGTTTTAGAAAAATAATTTGTTTGAAAATAAAATATAATAGACTTAGTTGTGTCAGCTAGACTTTGTTAGTGCTCCACTTATTTTAGTTTTACAAAGTAAATATTATAATATTCAACACTTTTATTTAATAAAATATGAAAATGTTAAACAGATAAAGTTTAAGCACAAAAAACACTATTCAAATTAAATAAATATTTACCTCGACAACAATCCTTACAAATGTTACGGTAATTTAGTGGTGGAATTAATAGTGTCTATTTTTTAAATGGTGAAAATAATTAAACAATTTAAAATACGAAGGTTATTAGAATGATACGCTTTAGAATATATAGGATAAAATTAATTATTAAAATCATGAAATAAAAGTTTCCCCATACTAACTTTACGAATAAAGAGTATGATGAATTCTTATTATAGTTTAGCAAAAATAACATGTAAATGTGTGGATCTTTACTTTATAAAATCAATTTATTATAAACTAAAGATATCTATAAAGATCTTTACTGTGTTTTTAATTTTTTTTATGAATAATATTAGGTTAAATTTTTATGTCTCGTTGGTTTATATGGAAGTAAAGAGGTGGATAAAGAAACTAAAATTATAGATTATTTGATTAAATGAAAATAAAGTTAAAATAGGATAAAGCTCGTTAATATATTTCCATTTTGTTTTTCAATCATTTTCATTTAAACCTTGTTATTTTTAGTTTGTTTAATTTAAATAACTTTGATTTTTATTTTACTTGTGGTGTATTTGTATCTACCTTATTAGTTTTCATTTATTCAATTTGATATGGATATCTTCGAAACTTGACATTGTTTTACCATTTTCTTCTTCTTGTCATGTCATGTCATTTGGTACTTGTGAATTAACCAATACTACACTAATGTCTGTAAAAACCAGGATTAAAAGTAATGCACTTTAAAAATTAAATAGATGAAATTAAAACATTTTTTAAAAGGACTAAAACAGAACTTTATTTATTTTAGATAAAATAGAAAACACATTTTACTCTATAATTACCTATGCTGAACCATTATGATGAATGTTTGAGCCTATGCGAATTATTATCTTTGGTCGCAATTTTTATTTTTTTTACATGAATTACAACCAATAATAAATATGTTCTTTTTTAATAAGATTACTAAAATAACGCCACTCCCAACTAATATAATACTTTTATTGAGATAAAGAAAACCAACTAATCTGATAATAAATAATTAATATTTCGTTGAAAATTGGAAACAATAATTAATTTTTATTTTTTTAACATATTAAATTGTTATAATTTTGAAACAAATAGAATAGTTTGGTGATGAGTGAACTTTATGGTCTAATAATAAATAAATATATAATTATCCTGGGATTTGAACAATAAAATAAATCGAGTGCAATGGAAAACTCGTTTATACATTGTACTAAAAAAAAAAGGAACGTTGCTCCTCCACCGTCACGGTATGCTTCCAGCATTTTCTAAAAATTTTTTATTTTCAAAACTATCATTAGGTTAAAATGTTTTACTTTTATCACGAATTTTTAATTTATTTTTTAAACCTAATTTTATTTTATTCATATTCTATGAACACAGCAGCTGCATCCCTAATTTAATATTCTTCTACTTAGTTGTATTTAATTTGATAAATTTATTAATCACTATGTTATCGGTTGAGTATTTGAAAAATATTATAGTATATTTTTTTTTATGTCACTGGATACCACACATATATTTTATACTTTTTAATTTAAAAAGAATAAAATATAAAGTTAGATTAGAATTCAAATCAAATTATATGAAAAATTAGTCCAAAAAAATTTAACTTTTTTAGTAACTAAATTTAAATGAACCGCAACAAAATATAAATTATAAAGATTTAATATCTTACAAAATAAATTCAATTTTATAGGTCTAAATAAAAAAAATAGAAATATGTGAATACAAATTTTAAATTATTCTTAAATGATTAATAGATTTTTATTATTAATTTTATTTTCATCATTCAAATTTAAAAAATTAATTAACTAAAACTCAATAATAATTATTAGATATAATCGAATACATGATAGTTTTATATACTTCATCAACAAAAAATAATTAAATATTCATATCTGATATGGATACAACTAGGTAGAAGAAGATTGAGTTGACATGGAGATAGGGATGGAGATGTAGTTGCTGTGAATAAAGTAAAATTAGAGTTTGAAAAATAAATAAAAAATTTGTGATAAAAATAAAAAAAAATTAACCTTTAACTTAAGGATGATTTTGGAAATAAAAGATTGGATAACATGGCCGAAATCCTATCCTATGCTAATCAGTGGGATGGGTCATGTCGTGTTGGGCTTCTTCTCACTGGTTCTGGCTTTCCTTTTGGGCTTTAATAATTGCAGTGATGCGAGGGTTTTGGTCATTTCTTCCTACACCTCCATAAATTCTAATATCCCACTTCACCCTTGATTAAAATATAATAAAAACCTCAAATCTAATTTCTTCTTCTTTCTTTCTTCTTATTCAGCAGCGCCAGTAACCTGCAACTCCGACGGAGGCAACGAGAGAACCAAGGAGAAGCTCCTCCAGGCTGCCATTGCCTCCGGAAAAATCAACACTGCAACCTCGCCACCCGAGAGCTCCACAAGATCTACTACCTCCACGCCATTTTCAAACTGAACATGCATCGCGTCGACGCCTAGACGAAGAGGACGCCAGAGTTTCCGCCGGACGGAGGGAGGGGTGGTTGGCAGGGACCGTTGGAGAAGAAACTGAGGCTACAAATGTTTGTTTTCTTCCCGTGACTCCATGCATGAGATGAACTGAAGCTTGGAGATGGAGATGGAGATGGAGGTATGCGGGGCACATGGAAGGAGGTACTGAGATTAATTTAGGGTTTTTATTGTAATTTAAATGAGAGTGCAGGAAGAAAAAAAGGAAGGTGCAAGAAGAAAAGACCAAGGTTTCTTTTTCTTAGATTATGAACTCTGATTGGCTGTTAAGAGTTGATGTTTTCACTTTTAAAAATTATTTTAAAATAAAAATATGGCGTAATAGTATTTCACAAATGAATAATCAAGATGATATTTTTGTTTTGTTTTAATTTGTTACCTACGTGATTTCTATCATTAAAGAAACATCTCTTATATAGTAGTTAATTTATGATTTTTAATACTTAACGTCACAAAATCAATCTGTAGATTTACTTGTATATTATATTTCGATTTTATTTTTATTTGATTGGTGATGTTAAGAGACGTGTCAAATAAATTCAGCTACTTTTACTATAATATAAGGAGCATACACAATTAACTAATTCATATGGTTAAATTTAAGATAATAATATATTTATGGTTTAATTGCTTCCTTTGTCCCCAGTTTGGTTGAATTGTGTCAAATCCATCCTCATTTTTTAAAAAGTTTCATTGTCATCCTCACGTGGTGTAAAAGTTTCATTGTCGTCCTTTGTGTCAAAGTAGTCATTTTTCCTATATATCTGTGTCTTCCTTTCATACAATCAAGTACAGATATTCATTTTACCTTATCCAATTTAAGGCTTTTCATAACTCCAGAGAAGTGACATATGAAAGGAAGACACAGAAATATAGAAAAAATGACTACTTTGACACAAATTTTTTCTATGTTTGGATTCAATTGACACTTTTATACACGTGAGGATGACAATGAAACTTTTTTAAAAATGAGGATGAATTTGACACAATTCAACCAAACTGGGGACAAAGGAAGCAATTAAACCTATATTTATCAAGCGGTCTTAATTCTTCTTATACTAATATAAATATTTCACAAGATAGTTTTGTGAGGTGTATCATGTAATAGAAGGATAATATGCAATTAATTGAAATTTGTGTGACAATCATTTATCGACAACGAATTTCATTATTTCTCCCAACTTTTTTCATTAGTATTCTTTCATTTTTTTTCTAACAACATTACCAACATAAGATTAAATATTTATAAATAGTCTAAGAGAAATCTAATAATTGAATACAATATAATATCCTAGAAGAACTTCAATAGAATGAGTTATATCATCTTGAATTTATGTTCATCTTAACCTAAAAAAAATTATGAATGATAATTGCAACATTTATATATTATAATTTGATTTGATTTTATTTAATATAAGATATTTAACACACTTCCATCTCCTCCATCTCCTCAATGGTTTTGCTTTCTAAAGACAAAGTCAATTATAATTGTATTAAATTTCTGATTTTTTTTCTTAATTCTATTATGTATATTTTAGTAGGTTCATTAGGAAACTTCTTACTTATTTTAATAATATTACATCGAAATCTCTTATAAAAGTGCATACACTTTTATTAATTGTTAAAAGGTATGAAAGTTTGCACGTGATCATTGATAAGAAAACAAAATCTAAATAAAAATATCTTAGAATATTAGAGATTAATTTATTCAATTACTTTATCTCCACTGTCTGATTATATATAAATATGTAAGCAATTTCTTATCAATATTTATATTAATTTAATTTTCATTAAAAAAAACACAGAAAAGTATAAGAAACAGAAATGATAAAACAAAAACAGAATCTTTCGAAACAAATAAAATTGAAACTCCTTTAATTTTTTTCCTTCAAACTTAATATATCTGAAAATTATGAAATGAAGTTAGAATATTGAGAAAAGAAAAATGAAGATGGGTAAAAATTATAGGGTGCAACAGAGGAAAGAAGAAGAGAGTGAAAAAGGGGTTGTTTGGTATATTAGGTGTAATTTAGGTGAGTCTAAGTGAGTGGAAGTGAGAGTGAGTGTTTGAAAATGAGCTACGGTTTGCTTACCAAATTTCTACTAAACAGCGATGCATGACTAATCAATGCACATCTTTTTTTGGGTGGTAAAACGCAAATGTGGTTTTCTCATTTAACAATTCAGAGTGCAATATGCATGCCACTCCATCTACCTCTCTTTCTCTCCATCCACTATAAGAACCAAATACTACTTACTTCAACCATGATCTAATTCTTAGGCCCCTACCACAAACATTAAAGTTTGAAAAAAAGCACGAATTTTCAGAAAATGGTGGAAAAGAGGAACACCCCAAACCCAAAAACTGCATCACCCTTTTAATCCATCACATGGGGTAGTTACACCTACATTGTAACATGGGGCAACTGCTCTCTGTTAAATTCCATGTCTAAGGAGACAACATTAGGTAACTTAGTATTATATTATACATTTCATATTTCTCTTTCGAAAAAACTTGAAGTAAATGGTTCAACCACATGTGCTATTGTGTTGATAATTAGGTCTAACAACGCATGTTTGTATGCTCCAAAATCACCCTCTTTGGTTAAGCTGTGCATATTCAACCGGCTAATGACTTTAAACATATATAACACCATGTCATGATTCTTTTTGTTTGCACCACTTGTACCATTTGACAACTCAAATTTAGAAATATTTTAGTTATTAAAAAAATTAGCTTTTGTAAAAAGAAATTAAAGAATAAAATAGTAAATATAAAATGTGTGTAAAAATTTGTTGGATAAATTTTAATAGATATCATGCATGTTTATAAGTAAGAAATTAAACCCATATTTAGGATTCATATATCATCATTTTAAAAAAGTATTGTAAGCTAGATTTATATATACCTAAATAAAAGATGAGAAGAGAAGGAAGGTGATGATAGAGAATGAAGATAGGTAGAAAAGAAAGGAAAAAGTTAGTATAATATTAAGAAATAAAAGAGATATGAAAACGTATTGAAAAGTACATGACATGCAGAAAGTGAGAATGAAGACAAGAGGGAAAGAATTTAACATAGAGCCGATTTTACAGACGGCCAGAAACATCCATGTTTGAGCCGGCTCTCCCCATCTTTGCCAGCACAATCTATTCTAACCCATCCTTTACCCCATTCCTTTATAAACAAACCCTCTTCACTTCAAATCACTACTTATATATATTTCATATTCATACATTTCTATATATATATATACAAGAAAAAAAAACTTATTTTTTCTAATGAACCATTAATATCATCAACATCCATCCATCTATATCTTATTCTTCTTTTCTCTTGCATGGTGCAACCTTTTCCATGGCCAAAAGATCACACTCACAGCTTCGAACCCAGAAAAACAATGCGACCAACATTGCCAATAATCTTAATGCAACCAACACTGTCCCCACCAAGGTCAAACGAACAAGGAGAAGTGTCCCCAGAGACTCCCCTCCTCAACGCAGCTCCATATACCGAGGAGTCACTAGGTTAATACATGTTCTTCTATCTCAACTTGTTCAATTCCAATCATTTTACGTATCATTAGCTAATTTCATTTAATGGGTGTTCATCTCCAGGCACCGATGGACTGGTCGCTACGAAGCTCATTTATGGGACAAGCATTGCTGGAATGAAACACAGAACAAAAAAGGACGACAAGGTTTCATGCTCTTTAAATACTTACATATGTATATGTGCAGTTTTAATGTTTGATGAAGTTGGCTGATGTTTTTAATGTGATTTACTTCCATGCGGTGTTCTCAATCTTGTGGGGGTTCTTCACATACGTAACCACCTCAGTTTACCTTGGTACGTGTATTAGATTATACATTGATTAAAGAATCAGCATGTTCGGTTACATGGATATTAAGAAATTGGTTCTGTAATTCAGGTGCTTATGACAATGAAGTGGCAGCAGCACATGCTTATGATCTAGCTGCACTAAAATACTGGGGTCAAGATACCATTCTTAATTTTCCGGTACTTAATTATATTCTAATTAATCTATGTTCTGTGGTTTTTCACATTACATATATGTATGCATGGTTCGTGTGGATTAATTTAGAACAAAACAAACTAAATTTGTGTTTCATTTGCAGTTATCAAACTATCTGAACGAACTGAAAGAAATGGAGGGTCAATCACGGGAGGAGTATATTGGATCTCTGAGGAGGTAAAAACATGATTTTGCAGAAAAAACTATTCCTTACATATGCAGAAGAACTTATTCAATATTAAACCGCAGGAAAAGCAGTGGTTTCTCTCGAGGGATTTCTAAATACAGAGGGGTTGCAAGGTATACTTATTATATTAAGCATTAATGTTTCATATTTACTCTTGGAGATCAACCATGCGTCTGTGGTAGTGATCATCTTAATTATAGTTAATAATATTTTCGTGACTTTTCTTATGATCAGACATCATCACAATGGACGGTGGGAGGCTCGGATTGGCAAAGTTTTTGGCAATAAATATCTTTATCTGGGAACTTACGGTAAGAAAATACTACAATATCATTAGTACGTAATTAATACACGAAAATGCTTTGGATCTTTACGTAACTACCTTGTTGTTGTTCTCTAGTATTTGCTATTATATGTGCAGTGGGAACACTTAATTAGTGAACATTGGATAACTTTGGATTTTATATATATCTTATTAAAAATCATTAAAGTTTAATCTTAGTAATTATCATTATAAATATTTAACGTCTGACA
The DNA here is from genome assembly GCF_029865625.1 of Vigna umbellata. NCBI lineage: Eukaryota > Viridiplantae > Streptophyta > Magnoliopsida > Fabales > Fabaceae > Vigna > Vigna umbellata. The sequence goes on from NC_142165.1 coordinate 102,576,514, forward strand.
TCTCAAAGATGAAGCTTTTATTTTCATTTTTGTCAACAAGTGCCACAGCTATAACTCTACAAGTGATCAATCCTTGCATAAAATTATCACCATTTGAAACTTAAATCAGTTTTGTAAATCAAAACCATCCAGAAGTAAAGTACTGCTTGAATAAATCTGTTTGGTCCATCACATTCAATTCCGTTATTATTTAATTAATTAGCTTATTCTCACGCCATGGGTTTGCATGGGTCATGTATGGCGAATTTATCAGCAGTATTCAATGGGGGCAGGCAGAAAAGCCACCAACTCTTAACTGATTTGTTAACTTAACCTTTTCCTGCTACGCACTATACAATAACATGTCATTATCGTTATAATAAACAAAGTTTAAATTGATTATATGATATCAATCATTATAAAAATCTTAAATCTGTCATCTGTTTAATTTATGTATATAATTATCACAGCTACCCAAGAAGAAGCTGCTACGGCCTATGACCTGGCAGCTATAGAATACCGTGGACTCAATGCTGTCACCAATTTCGATCTCAGCCGTTACATCAAGTGGCTTAAGCCTAATAACAACACCAACAATAATGACCAGATTAGCATTAATCTCAATGACATGAATAACAATTGCACCAGCAGCAACTTCACCCCAAACCCTGATCAAGAACAAGAGCAAGAACTAAGCTTCCTCCACAACCAGGATTCAGTGAATACTGTTGTAGAAGAAGCCACATCGGTGACACATCAGCCCCGTGCATCAGGTGCCACGTCAGCATTGGAGCTTCTGCTTCAGTCATCAAAGTTCAAGGAAATGATGGAGATGACATCTGTGGCCAATATGTCGACACAGATGGAGTCTGAGTTGCCACAGTGTGCGTTTCCTGATCACATTCAAACGTACTTTGAGTATGAAGATTCCAACAGATATGAGGAAGTGGATGATCTCATGTTCAAGTTCAACGAGTTCAGCTCCATTGTGCCGTTTTACCACTGTGACGAGTTCCAGAGTTGAAGAAGTGAACTTTACATAATCAATGCATGCAGACAACAAAATATTATATGTTTGTTTATTTGTTTAATTGGTCCATTATATGTGTTAAAGACCACTCTGGAATCTTCAGTCAAGTTTAAGGTTTTCGAAGAGGGTCACCAGTCACAAAAATATTTATAATAAGTGAACTTATTTTCAATCTGTGAATATGAAAAATTTATCTGTTAATTGCCTTCGCCACCAATTAATATTTTTATAATAATACTAACATTTAAGTCAATTAATGAGTTATTGGCAAATACTTAAATATATAATAACTTTATTTTTTTTATTTTTTAAAGAAAAGGATGACTGATTCTTCATTATCAATGTATTTCTATATAGATACTTCTCTAACATATTTAAGGCTCTAGAATACAAACAACCATTTTCTTATGGTTGATATTAACAAATTGAACTTTTGGATTTATTACAGTATCCATATTGACTCCTGAGAGCTGTTTTATGAACATGCGAAAAAGTTAGATTTGCATTATATAGAGGTTTTATTTGTGGTGAAGTTGTTGGATTTTAAAATGTAGAAATTTCTTGCAATTGAAATATGATTAAAACGAAATTATATATGAACACTTTTGGCTTGTACTTGAAGTGAGTTTGAATAAGCTTTGTTTGAACGTTTATGTTATAGTTTTTTTAAGAGTTTAAGCAATTACGAAAACTGATATGTGCAAGGACATTCTTTCAAACTACTGAAGGTCAAAAACCTGTTTTCATAAAATTTGAGGTACAAAAGTTTGATGTTACTAATGAATATGCATCTAACTCTGGTACATCTTAAGACTGTATTTTCTTCTGGGTTCCAAGGGTCGAATTCAACTGCTCATCAAACTTTCGCAAGTACTTACAACTTATCCTTTCACACAGTAATGTTTACCAAGATTAAACCAACAATCACGAAGAAAAGGATGGTGTCAACCATTTCAGGCTAAAATTGAAAACTCAAAAAAAAAGAAGACTGTACTGAAGATTTTTTTTTCACAGATCCCTAAAAACATCATCCAAATGCATCTTATTTTGGCATGTAATAGCCTTATATGTCCCACTATCATCTCCCTAAGGAGTGTAAGAGCAGTGCTTGTTCTGTCTGGAACAGCTGGCATTTGATGATTGCATTCAATTATAGCTCCTTTGCTCAGAACAATTGATGAGGTAAAAAAAAATAGAGCTGAATCTGTAACCAACAACATGATGTCGACAAATTATGTGGCTCTGCTGATTTTTCTGTTTCATAAACATGATGTTGAATGAATAGATAAAAATGAATTTACCAAGAATTCATTTGTCTGAGACAACCTTTGCAGTGGCTGCAGCTGACCCGGGGAACATCACTTCCAATGCCATTCTGCAAACACATTCCACTGGAATACCCAATTGCACCCTAACCCGAAAGTAAGCCTTAATTAGCTTCAAATTAAAGCAACAGAAGATTCAGTGCATAAAGAAATTAAACGTAACTTTTGAGCTTTAGGAAAAACAAACTTATCTGTTATTTGTTCAAAGGAAAAGAAATGATAGAATTGGCTAAAGTTGTATTTCAGTTCATAAGTGTAAAGAAGAAGATTTTAATTTACCTTCAACCCCATCAATAATTTATGATCCTCTCTTCTCTATCAATTAAAATAAAAAGAAGAAGCAAAGATTACAGAAAAGCAAAGACCAATTACTTACAGCTACATCATATGGGATAAAATAATTGAAACACAAGAAAACCATTGATCCAAGATACAGATGTATAAGTGATAGCCCTTCTATAGAAATATCATTTAACGTTAACTTAATTGGTCTTTGCTTTTCTGTAATGTTTTCTTCAACTAAAGTTTATTTAACCTAAGGTCCAAAGCCATTAAGCATTCATTTTAAGAAATATATATTCAATTTAAAAATGGTAATAGTTAGATTATATTAAGATGTAATCATTAAGATGTATACTTAAACGTTAACTTAATGATAAAGAATCCTCAAGAAGTACGAATTTGAGAACAAATCATTTTCAAGAAGGACGATAGAGGACCATCTCTTGAAACATATATAAGATCAAAGATCAAAACACGTCTCTTTGAATCATGATTCTTATAATCTTCCATAAAAAATGACATTTAAAGAACATGAAGATCATCAGCACAATTGAAGAATAAATTAGAAAATTAAATAAATTGTATTTTTATTTTAATTGCAAACAATTTATTTCTATTTTTCAAGTTATTTTTGGACCCAATGTCATTGGACTTTCTTTTAGGGTTTCTTAATTGCCTTAAACATTTGTACTTGTATATAGGAGCATCAAATACATATATATGCATTTGCATTTTTGAGAGAGGATTCACTTGGTTCTTGGTTTAGAACTTTTATTCTTATCAAAAATTAACATTTTTGTAGCGAATCTTCCTTAACTTATCAATTTGCTAGATTGTGGCATCTTTATCTCTATCTTATTTCGCGTTTTTCTCTGATTTATTTTTATTGTATCCCTAGAAAATTCAAATTCAGAAAAGATCGTACTCTTTTCTGGAAATGATCGTATTATTCAGTCTCATAAAATTAACACAAATTTTATTAAGATAAATTTTAACTCATGATTTAAATATTAAAAAATTTTAAATTTAACTAAATCATATAAGATAAAGTTTGCATTTATATATATATATATATATATATATATATAAATATATATATATATATATATATATATTCCAAATTATCAATTTCAATAATTTTATTTATTAATTTTTTAAAATTATTTGATTTTCATTATTAAGGAATGGCAATGCACTATATACAGTAGTGTCTATTCACTATCTCCTCAGTTAAAAAATCTATCTCGTTAGTCATCCTTTTTAACTATTGAGTATCTGTACAAAAGTATTTACCGTTTTTTTTACATCGAGTATCCATAAATATAAGCATAAATATTTATATTTTATTTATAAAAATGTTAAATAAAATTATTTAAAAATAAGTAATTAAAATATAAACCTAAATAACAAAATGAAATTTTGAATATTCATTCAAATCAAATTACTCGATAAAATATTTACACAAATAAATTTAATATTAATAAAAAAATAATTTCAATAAATTGCATTAAAATATAAATTTTAAAAAATTATTTTTTACAAATTAATTTTAATTTCATATATCTAAATAAAAAATATAAATATAAAAATAAAATATTAGGTAATTCTTCCGTGATTAATATTTTTTCAGACATAATTTTATTTAAATTATTTAAATAAAAATAAATACTTAAATAAAATTTATTAATAATATTCAAGCTAGTTACCTAGATTTATCCGTTAAAGTTATCTATTTACATTCCGTCACAAATTTTACTATTAAAATATTTACAAATATATATTTTTATCATCTTTAATTTTAAATGTAAAAATAAGAATGTTCAATGGATTTAAGACGACATTAGATGTCCATTTGTATTTCTCTCTAAATTTAATTACATTTCATATCAATCAAGACGTAAAATTAAATATCCAGCAAAATAAAAATGTTGGATGAATTTAAGACTAGTTGGGTGGTGAATATACTTTTACTCTTTAAACTTTAACTTAAAAGTTTAATTTATTTATTTTTCGAAATTTTAACATAATTATGTAAACTTTAAGAGTGAAAGATACAGTTTTTCTAACCTTTGCATTAAAAAAATTAAATATTTCGGGTTAGCGTTTTTTCTTCTTCAAATTATCCAAATCTATTCATTTAATTTTTGAAGATCATAAATTAAAATAGAACATTGTACAACCCAAATTTGTGTTATTTTCTTGCTTTATGATTTTTATATTCAAGTTTTTTATTTGTTTTAATTTTTTATATTTATTTATTTTACTTAATTAAGTCTTTATTTTACTTTTGAAAAGACTCAATTAAGATTTTGTTTTTGTAAAAAAAAAGTCGTAATATTTTTTAATAATTTAGCGTTAATGCTGTTACAAAGTGTCACACATTAAAATTATCAGAAAATGAATATACTCATTTTTGTCTATTTATTTTTTCAAATATTAATTAATTTTCTTAAAAAAATAAAAACATAATATCATGTGTTCAATGTAAAAAATATACACATTTTATTTTCTCCTGTTTCAAACATTAGGAAAGAAAATATAATTGAATTGACAGGATTGGATAAAAGTAAAATAAAAGTAGAAAATAATGGAAAAAACAATCAATTGTGGGTCGTAGACATAAGTAACGAAACTAAGAATAAAACAAACCTAATACATGTTTAATTTTTTCGTGAACTAAGTGACATAATTTTCATCATGTTCTTCACCTTACTTAATTGTCTTTAAGTGTTAATGTAAAATTTTGTGATTAATATATTGAAAATATGTTGGATAGAAATTGTTCGTCACCTACGTTAATAGCCATTACAACAACTTTTGGAGACGAAAAATAACAGTATGAAAATCACAAGGAAATACGACAATATCATTATTTAATATATTTCATTAAAAATCACTTATTATTTTATATTAATAATAATATATTTTATATATAAATCTTAAAATCTCATATTTCTTAACATGTTAAGATGTAAAAAGTAAACAAGATAATTCTAATGTTAAACTAAACAATAATCACCTTAAAGTTAAAAAAAAAACCCCACAAAAGTCACTTAAATATATAAAAATTAAATTAATATTTTAAACATTTAAGGATCAAATATATATTTAAATATTTAGTGAATAATGTTGCATGTCGATAAAACCACTACAATGAAAAGTAAATATATGTTTGTTTTTATTTATTTTTACTAAGGTCTTAAATGTTAGTGCATAGAGAAGAAGTGCAGGAGGTCTATTTTCCCTTGAGAAAGCTCCTACATATCATTTTCCAGCACTCCTGGTCTGCCTCAGCAGACTCAAGCCGACACTTCAAATCTTCTGCCAATCCTTTCTGAATCATGACCATAAGAAAGCTTCACTCATACATTCCAAGACCAAAAAAACAAAAACAAAACTACATATTGCAATGTTACCTGTATGACATCCATTTGGAGAAGGCGATCAATGAGATTAAACAATATATCTATGGTGTACTCAGGATGACCCTGAATTCCGAGAATGTTGTCCGCAATTGCAAACATTTCCACCCGAGTTTTGTCTGAAGATGCAATCACATCTGCACCCTCAGGAACCTCATAAACCTCATCTTGGTGCACTTCTATGATCGAAAGGAATGATGACATTTCATGATGATCTAGGTACCTATAACATCCACCTACATCTTTCATGAAATGCACTTCTCTAAACCCAATATCCCATCCTGTCTTCGATTTCCCTACCCTTCCACCCAAAGCCCTGCACAGCACCTATAACATCAACGTCATTCACAGAATTACAACTCTAAACCTTAAAACTTCAATTTGCATCTATTATCTTAAGTTATATAGATATAAAAAAAAAGTCATACTTTATATAATTACTGTAAAATGAAGAAACTGTGAAAGTCTCTGATTTGGTTACCCTTTACTCAGAAACTAAGGTCCAAATAAGCATTATAGATACCTGGTGGCCAAAGCAAATGCCAAGGAGCTTCTTCTCCATTGCAACAATGATTCGCAAAATGAAACAAAGTTTAAGGATCCAGTAATCATTTCCATAAGCATCACTGGGGCTACCAGTGATCACAAACCCATCATATTTATGTAGATCGTTCAATTCAGGAAAATCCCCCTCATACACTCTGAACAAATCCCACACATCTCCCTCTTCCCCAAAGGCTTCTACGTAGACGTTGTAGTACCCACCGTACACTTTCTCTACATACTCAGAATCATGCACTGCTTGCAGCACACCATATCTTCTACTTTCACAATCAATTGCCATCTTCAAGCTATGGCTAGGCTTGAAAAATATGAGCTTTGGTTGTTAGAAAGAGAAAGAGAGAAACCAAATTTGTTGTGTGTTGGGTCGTTGAGTGAAAGGTCTTATATAGATGGCAATTCCTTAGTACATGATCTAAATAACTTGTTTTTTGGAGTATCTCTAAGAACAGACATATTTGGAAGATGGTGCAGTTGATATGATGGACAAAGCATGTTTTAAACATCATGGAGTATGAGCTAAGGATACATGTCATTTACGAGCATCCAATTCTTATTCTTTGCTAAATCCATTTCATCTATACACAATGTTGATGGTATTTAGTAGCAAAGAAGGAATAGTTTAGTTCAAGTCACTGAAAACGTAGAGATTATTGTTCCAGTATAGATTTTGTTCGAATTTAAAGAGATGTAGACAGAATATTTTTTAAGTATATTTTGTAGACTAATTTTTAGTAAGTCAAATCTCAAGTTTTAATCTTATAGTGTTATATCTATGTTCTGGAAGCCAATCCAAATTCGTTTGTGGTATTGTGGGTGGCGAATATCAGGAGGTATTGTTGTGAGCAATAGATAACTATTGAAAATATGTTCTTTCTTTTATTGTTATAGAATTTTATATTTTAATCAATGATCATTTTATATATTTCTCGGTTGAACAACCATTTATGCTTGAAATATATAAAAAAAACACATGATATTTAATTTCGAAATTGCGATGGACTTACCATTTTTCTTTTAAAAGGAATAGATATTTGAAATAAATATAATGAATAATTTATTTAAGATTATATTAGAATACAAATAAAAATTAAATATTTTATAATTTATTTGATGAGAAAATGTTAAATAAATATACTGAGAAAAAAATATTAATGTTACGCGGTCCAGATGAAATGAAAAAGATCACGTGATCCAAGACTGTTGTTGCAGAGGTATTGATTAACCCAAGAATGTTGATGCAGAATGCTCAGTCTATAATTTCAAGGACCTTCTACAAAAATGACACATCAGAAAAACTATGACAAATGTCTTATTTATTAAAACATCACCGCTACACCATTTAATTTATTTTGTCATTTTACTCTAAATATAAATATATTATATACAATATAAAATAATATGGTATATATTATGTGCTGTCATTTGTCATAACTTTTCATGTATAAACTTTCTATTATTTAGTTTTTTTTTTTTACGTTTAATTTTTAATGTGTTTGTGTTTGATTCATATTTATGTTATTTTTTTAATAATAATTTTTATTAGATAAAAAAATATTAATGTATTTTACGGTGCTTTTAAGTGAGATATTATAATATATAACTATATACATAAATACTTAATATTATGATATAGATTTTAAGTTTAGTTTAACTTTATTAAATTAATATATAAAATAAAATTTATATTTATTTATATATTGTAAATTAATTTAATATTTAGTTAATATAGACTTAGCAACAAATTTGTGGAGCAATAAATTTATTAACAATGTTTCGTTTATTTATTTTAAACATGTATGGAAAGCTTACATTAAAAAATAAAACAACTTCTAATTTAAAAAAGAACAAAAATAACCATATTCAATTACATATTATTATCAACATAATAACAGTATAATTCATTAGGTAATTTACATCATACATAACCCAATATAATAAAAAAATGTGGTAAATATTTTTATTAATATTTATATTTTTTATTATAACAATAAAAAATTAAAATTATTATTAAAATCATAGATAAAGGAAATTTATTAGTTTATCTGATTCATACAATTTTATTTTCTATTTATTGTTTTTATTCTCATTTTTCGCGTCCTACTTCATATAACCTAATCTACACAGCATAAATGAGGTTAGAAAACACTCTTTCAAGACTTATACGCCTAAATGAATGTATCTTTAGGCATATTAAAAGTAAATTGTAGGCTAGTGGAATATATTATTTCTTTTTTAAGTTATGGCTAAGATATTAATATTAAGAATATTAAAATTTTTAAATTGATTTGTTATTGTCCCACGTATAAGGTTTCCATCACCCTAAGTTACAGCGTTTGATTTTCATGCATTATTTTGTACTACATAAAAAGTTATGACTAGAATAGTCAACTGTTAGAAAAAAAATTATATACTTGTCTTCTGCTATGAAATCAAACTAACAGTGAAAGATTTAATTTAATATTTTCAATTTTAGCTCTTAAAAAAGTGAATTTGAAGCATAAGTCTCACTTTAGAGCTAGCTTCCCAATTCAAGGACATTAGCGTGCTAGTTAAACTAATACTAATAACTAAAATAATATTAATTAGTAAATAATATAGGGACAATTAAATCTCTCTTTTTTTATTTTAAAAAATATTTAATTTAAGGTCGATTAAATAAAATATACTTTCAATATCAATTTAATTTGTGTCAATGTAGTTAAAGTTAACGAAAGTAATTTAAAATAAAATTATCGTAGTCTCTTCATCGTTAACAAAACAAAATATAAAAAAAAGTGGATAAAAAAATAAAAAACAAAACATGTACTTTTAGACTGATATACTAACTTATTCTATTATTATTAGAGTATTCCCAATTTCATCATAATCTTTGTAAACCTTTTAATTAGAGCTTCTTTGAATCGTGTGGTGTTTTTTTTTTTTTTTAATATAAATGTTATGCTTAACAGTATGTTTGGTCCTTATATTTGAAATACTAATTTAGTGTTTTTCTTTTGTTTATTTTTGAGTCGTATTTGAAAAAGAAAAAACTCATTGTGGTTCTTTTTAATAGTTTATAGTTTAACATTATTTAAGGTTGGTCCTTATATTTGAAATACTAATTTAGTGTTTATTTATTTATTTATTTTTTACTTATATTTAAAAAAAAACTCGTTGCGGTTTTTTTATTAGATTCTAGTTTTAACGTTATTCGAGGTTAATGGTACAGTGTATGTTAGTGTTAGAAAAATGATAATAAAGAACATGATGAAGAAGAAAAATGTCTACTGCAAAATAATAATATGTGTTCCTTTTTGAAGATATAACAAATCATTAGATGGATCACATTTTTATAAATATCAATTTTTTAAAAATTTATACAAAACAAAAATTAAATACACTTTTACGTGAGTTATTGTGTTTTTTTACGTGAGTTATTGTATTTGTTATACGATAGATTATATTTATGCATAAAAAATAGTAAATAGAAATAAATATAATTTGAATAAAACAATAAACAATAATAGGTTTGATTAAACTAAAATAAATATAATAAAGGTAGAAAATTGTTCACCCATAAACAATATTTAATCATAAAATTAATATTTCGTACAAATATGACTATAATAGGATTATTTATTTATTAAATTATATTAAATTAAATATTTGTAATAGTTAAGTCCTTCCTTTTCTTTTATGTTTTTTTTTTCTACGTGATCCTTCCATTATATTAATAATAATGTTATTAGATATTGATTTGGCATATACTAAATTATTTTATTATTCTTTTTCATTCTCATATTTTTTTCCATATTAAATATGCTAGGTAAAGGAGAGGAGAATGGAAAGGAAAAATAGACATGGATCATTAGTAGGAATGAAAATGTGAGGTGGGTCGATAAACCTACAAAAAAAAATGTATAATATATTGAATATTTTAGTTCATACGGGTCAATGATAAATTGTCCCATAGACTTAAATTTTAAAAGTCCATCCATATTGGTACTTGTGTGTGTTTTTTATAAACAACTTATTCATTCACATTTAGGGTGTTGTTGCTCGCTCCACCATCACATCTTTCTCTCTTCACTCCTATTTACTATTTTGCTCCTAAGTAAAAATTTATTTTTAGGGTTATTATTTTTTAATTTTACGTAACCTTTAAATGGAGGTGACATCCTTCAACGGATGTCAACATCCGTTTAAGGTAAAACGGATGTCGACATCCGTTTTTCCTTAAAAGGATGTCAAAGGTTACGTTTTTTATTTTAGGGTTTGTTTTATTAGTTTATTCTTTATTTTGAAAATATTTTAATAATTTAATTTAAATGTTTTGATTTATTATTTTTGAATATATTTTAATATATTTTAATAATGTGAGGAAAATGAAGAAGAATGAAACGAAGAAGGAGAAGTGAAACGGAAAAGACAAATGGGTTGTAGAGTAAAACGGAAGACAAATTGTTAAACAGAAATGAGAGATGAAAAGATTGGGTGCAGGGAGTAAAATAAGAAAACTAGGTTTGAAATAAATTAAAATAGTAAAAGTAAAAAAAATTTATCTGAAAATATAATTGAAATTAAAAAAAATTGGAGAGGTAGAGACAGAGGAAGAAAGATGTAGTGATGGTGGGAACAACAAACTCACGTTTATTCTCTTATCTATCTACAAGTAATTCATTCATTTATGATAAGTCCGTTAAGAGATAACCTCTATGTTTGTTTTGATTTAGTTCAAAAATATTTTTATTTTTAATAAATTTTACTTATAATTTAATAAATTGTATAATTATGAATATTATTTATTGAAAAAAAATAAACTTATAAAATTTATTATTTCTATTAATTTAATAAAATAAAAGTAAAATTATTAAAATTCTTATATGTATCACAACGCAAACATTATATAAACCAAAGAATTTAGTATATATTTCTTATACAGGTAAGGCAAGTTTATACTATACAGAAATTATATACAGTATTGACTACTCCCTTATGATTTGACAAAAAGGGCACCAGCTGAAAGAAGTACAGGAAACAAAAGTTCATAAGACACAGTGCATAAAAGACATAAAGGTTCATAATGTGTCATGGACAAAAGGCACAAAAACAAAAGTGTAGGAAATTGAAAAATTTAGATACCCATCTTCAGAGCCACAAGCTTCTGCAAATCTCAGGATCAAATCTTCTTTTTCAAACAAGAAAAAAATGGAGGGGAAGGTTGCAACACCACTCACATCAAAGATTAGAGAAAAATAGCATGGAATAAAAGGAAAGCACAAATGAAGAAAAAGAAGTCTCAGGAAACATACCAAACATAATCTTAGGAAACATATATTGTAATTGGGACACGAAGAGCAGTCGAAGGTTTTTCTTCATTTGACCAGAACTCAAACATTTGTTACATAGGTAGTTTGGGCCTTCCCTGTTTGAGAGCTTGTTTTGGTAAATTTATAAGACGAAACACACAGTCTCAACCCCACTCCAACTTTGTTGTTTGTTGTATTAACAAATGAGCATTCATGTGTTTTCTTACTTTTCCTATTGAAGATAAAAACTCATCAAGCTACAACAGTTGGTTCTGTTGGACCTTATATTGGTTTAAGAGCTACCCTACTCTTTTCTTCAGGTACCTCTTTCTCTTTCTCTTTCTCTTTCTCCCTTTCTCCACCCCAGAGAAAAAGCCCGTTTTATTTTTCCATAATCTGACTTTTCCTCAGACATTCTGTCTCTTCCTGCTCTCCAATCAAAACTTTTAGCTCACCATTTTCCACCTAATTATCTTCCAATCTTCCTATTCCCAACAAAAATAATAATAAACTCATCTTTTATGATTACTGTTGACCATTAGCTACATAATTTTCAACTTCAACTATTTTACTTGGTCAAAAACCAGTCATCATTAACCGTAAGTTGGTTAAACAAAAGGAAAAAAAGGGGTTAGTTAAAGCCTAAAGGTGTGTGCTCTCTTTAATTCAAAGTATACATATATATTGTATTGTGTACTATTAATGAGTGTTTTTAAATTAGAATAAAATACTGTAATAAAGTTATGTTATGTGGAAGTGTGCTGAGTTATTTTTGAAAAATAATGTTTTTGATGGTGTGGTGTAAAAGGACTGGTTAAGGAGGGAAGTGGGCTTTTGGGCTTATGGGCCCTCCACGGGTGTAACAGTTGGATTGCATTAATGAACGAAGATTAAGGAGATAAGCAGTTGAGCATCCCAAGAAAAAATGAAATTGGGAAGCGAATGAAAATGTTAGGTATTTGGTGGTTATCTCCAAAACTTTAACCTCGGCCCAAGTGCGTATTTTCAGTGTAACCAACCTTTCAAAATTCCTGCTCCTTCTGCTTCGTTACAAAAACCTAACTACTACAGTGAGAACGGCTACACCCAACTTTCCTGCTCCCGCAAAACCCTCTCATTTATTAAATATTTAACTTTATTACATTTAAGTTACTTATATATATATATATATGATCGGTAGACTTTTAAGTATTATTTTAATTCAAATAAATATTTTAAACGCAAACTTTTATTATGTTCAGTCTTTTTTTTTTCTAAAGACTCCTTCTTTCAAACCTTTAAGAGTGGTCCTCTTTTGAATCATATTTTAATTATCATAAATTGGAGAAAGAGACAAATGGATGCAAATTTCTTTTCAGTGTAGTGTGTCACGTTGGTAAGGTTTTGGCATTAGATAAAGACATATCTTCGGTCAATGGTTTTAATTTCTATAGGGATATTTTCAAAAATAATTAATTAAATGGATAGATATAATAATATACTTTTATTTAAGGAAATTATTTTCATTTAAAAATAATATAAAAGGTAACTCCTAAAATTGTTATCTTATTCAGCTGTTAGTATTCCGTAGAAATGCATTTAATTGATCAATTAACACCTGAATAAAACCCAAATTTAAACATGTTATATTAAGACTGCTTAATTTTCACCGTTATTCTAAAAATAAAAATTGACAATAACTGTTACATAAAAATATGTAACAAATTAACATATTACTAATATTTACTAAATAATAATCTTCACTTTAATATTTAACTATATAATTAACCAATGTGACTGAAACTTAGGTAGAATTACAATCGAACAACTTCTGTTACTGTATTGAAAATACCAATATATATATATATATATATATATATATATATATATATATATATATATACCCAAACTTACAAAAGTGAAAAACTCTTTAAACCTCAAATCATATTGATTGTTATCAACTTGTATCATGCACACATTGATAATAAATGAATGGAATGTGACATGTATTTAATATCATGACATCATGAGTATATTGAAATATATACAGAATATAATAAATATAGAGTCGGGTGGTTAAATATATCCATCAGACTTGTTTTTATTTTGCGGGTAAATTTATATGAATTAAATTGATTATTATATATATAATAGTGAATTTCCAATATAGTTTTTTATTTTTATCTTAATATGACATTATCATATTTGTTATAAAAAGTAATATTGAAAATTCGTATATGTCCAACATAAATATAATACAAGAGAAAAGAGTTATAAATTTATTGTTTTAAGATTTTTTTATTAAAAATTGTACAAGTCAGTTATGTGGATTGATCTTATAATACATTTATATTATCTTTTGTTAATGAAATTTAAAAAAAAATATAATACTAATCAATGGTATTAGAGGTGTTGTGTTGTTGTGATAAAAACAAAATAATAATATTACTACAATAATAATAATAAAGTTCAAAATAAAGGTAATTATACATATTTTAATGTAAGGAAAATATGTCAATGTAAAAGGGATTCAATTTTGAGAGATGAAAAATAGTGTCAATCTTTTACGTGGATTAATCTCAAATCATTGTGTAATCTTTCTCTAATAAATCATTCCTAAAAAAACTATAAGGGATATTATATTACATGTTTTTACTGAGGGCAAATGTATCGACGTAGAAGAAACTCAACCTTAAAAAAATATTATTGAAAATCTAAGGTGATACTTTAACTCATGGGAGAATATATGAATGTAGAAGGGACTCGTTGAAGTTTTGGTGTAGAATTGTTCTCACGTTGGAAGTTGAATGAAAATAACTTAACTGCACATATCAAGAATTAGAAATCCACAAGAACAAATGTAATAATCAGTCACCCATTACAAATATTTAGTCTTTGATCCACAAAAATCCCAACTTTGCTACTCCTTTCAATGTTTACAAAATAAAATGTTTTTCACGTTAGTAAATTAATACACAGTTTGCAACATAGCTTTTATCAGTACTCATTATAACATCGTTATCATAAGGAATCACATTTACTAATTTTAATAAATACAAACACCACATTAAGAAAAACTAAAGAATTATATGATTATTATACTTGTTAAAAAGAGTCATGTTAGAAAAATCAAATGAGTTTAAGTAGAAATGAAAAACATAAGTACCATAAGAGAAAAACTCACATTTATTATTTTGAGATTTTGGATTAGTTGTACCAATCATTTATATGGGTTGGTCTCATTATACACTTATGTTATCTCTTCTTAATGATTATTCCTTTTAAAAAATCATTAAAAATCATTAGTGGTATTAAGGTTGTCGTGACATAAACAATAAATAAGTAAAGGTTGTTGTGGTAAAAAAACAATAACACAACAATGTTATTGCAACATCAATAACAACATAGCTATAAGTAAATGTCATTATATATGTTTTCATTCAAGGAAAGTATGTTAACGTAGAAGGAACTTACACTTGAGGATTAGTCTTAAATCATTTATGTGGATTAGTCTTAAATCACATTTAGGTAATCTATCTCTAATGAATTCTTAAAAAACTAGTAGTGGTATCATATTACATGTTTTTACTCGAGGGGAAATGCATCAATGTAGAAGAGACTCACTTTTAAGAAAAAGATTGTTAAAAATCTAAAAGTGATACTTTAACTCATGATTGTAAAATGAATTCACCTTTATGAGAAAAATGGTTGAAAAAGTCTTACATGAAATAAAAACGAGAAAATTGAACAATATAAATAAAAAAGATTTATAAATTTATTGTTTTAAAATTTTGAATTAAAAATTATATTAATTCTTTATAGGTGACTAGGATAATAATAGTATTTTTCCTCCTTAGATATAATTAGATTATGTTCTCTTTTCTTTTTCTACTGTGATATTTGAAAATTAAATAAAAATCACTTAACTATACAATGAGAATTTCACAAACACAAATGAAATTATCAATCACTCGTTACAAATATTCAATCTAAAAAATTTGAATATCTAATTGATTCACAAAATAAACTCCAATTTGGCTACTCCTTTCAATATTTACAAATAAGATATTTTTCACGTTAACAAAATAATTAACACTTTATAACATAGGTTTTATCACTACTCATTAATTATAACAGTATTATTAGAAGAACCACATTTACTAATTTTAATAAATACAAACACTAAGTTAAAAAAAAAACTAAAGAATTATATCAAAAGCTTATTATAAATATTTGAAAAAAAATGGTATTAAACCATTTTTGTAAACACAAACATAACAAACTCATTTCACTTCTAACTACGAACAACATTAAACAATCATTTTTAAAAGGCGTCGTTCATTGGAAATTAATATCAACGATCAGAAAATAATTATCTGAATCCTACTTTTTGAATGATATTATTAATTGATGGAAATCGAATTATCCGAAATTAATAGTTAATATAACGATAACAGTAACACCATAAAACATAATATCAGAGGCTTATATTAATTTTATAAAGTAATAATTTCTTCATCTTCCTTTTTTCTACAGTTCACTAATTTTTTACTTGAATACCCTTCTCTTATGTGATATAAAACGAGAGAAAATATAATTTATAACATGTTTTAAATTGAGAAAAACAGGAGCCTACAATGAAGACAAAATACTATTAGTTAATACTTATAGTATATTTAAAAATAATGGGATGAGAAGAAGTTTTGGCATATTTTGTTATATTTTTAACGGACGTTGAAAGCACAATAATAATTGGAGATCGAAAAGCATATATAAATGAAAATGGAGCGTAAATAGTAGTATTGTATGGTGAGATGTAGGTGGGGAGAGTAGGGAAGTAGAATCCAAAGGGAGAGAAGAGAAAAGTAATAGAAAAAGAGAGAGGAAGGAGTTTGGAAGAAGGAGGGACCCGAATGGAATTATGGTGATTGACGAAGGTGAAGAAAGGAAGAGAAAAGAGGACAGAGGTTGCTTGCGCAAATCTAGCTAATCTGGGCTTCTGGGCACCCAGTGGAGAAAGAAAAGGATTGAGATTTGAGTTGAGGTGAGTTCAGAGAGAGAGAGAAAGACGAAAACACAACACAACACAAGACACAGAAAGCACAAGAGAATTATCTCCATGCTCGAACCGTACACAAAAAAGGCACACCAACCATTCATTTTCTTTTGCCCACGTTATGTTTGGCCAGACAATCACACTGTCTTCCTTCTTCACCTCTTAGCTACCACTTACCTCGCCTCTACCATATTCCACCACAACCCCTTTTCACCCATTCTTCTTCTCTCACTCATGCTTCCATTTTCGCCACCACTCCGGGGGAGCCCCTCGCTCTGGTGCCGCCACCACCACCACCAAAATATGCTCACAGACTATGGGATCCGACCACAATGCTTTCTCTTTCACTCCACCATCCCTCCCAGGCAAAAGGGTTTCGCTCAACTCCAATTCTTGCCTGTCACTACGCTCTTCTTCTTTTTCTTCTCCTGATTATACATCATGCTGCTGCTGGTGATATTGGCTAGATGGCTCAATCTGTTAGCTTAGTGGTATTAGCATTTAGCACTTAGCATTGCTATTATTTTTGTTTACTTACTCTCTTTGTAACCAATGTTAATATGCCAGGAGTGGATATTTCAAATTCAAACCAAATCTTATGTTGCTTTGCTACATTTCTTTTTTCTTTTATTGTTTGTCATGATCTGAGTTTGCTGACTGTTGTTTTTTGTTTTGTTTTGGGGTTTGGTAAAACGAAACAAAATTTGTTTTTTTGCCTGTGTGTGTTTTGAATTGAAGAAGGCCTGGGAAAGAAAGCAAGGAAGGAGGTAGACATTACTTGGTTTGAGCTTTGGGTTGCTACATTTTTGCAGTAAATGGGGATGCACCTAATCCTGTAGGATTTTAGTCAGTGATGCTTTAAATTTTGGGGGTCCCTTGAGGTACAGACTACAGACCCTTCAACGTCCAAACAATCTTTTATTACCGTTTCAAATTTAATGTCAGTCTTTGCTTCTGTCTTTTTTGCAAATTTTATTGATTTTTCTTGGGCAATGTGGGGCTTCTTATATTAATAAGGGGGGGTAAAAAAGGAGACCCATTTCTGATAAACCAGTAGCCTCAATCATCATGGTTTAAAAACTTTAGATTAACAAGTTGTCATTAGCAGCTCCCTTGGAACATTTTTATGGATTGGTTGAATTGAATGCGTTAAATAATGGTGTGTTGTTTTAATCTATATTGTCCAATCAGTGTGTGTTTATGAGGGTTGGTGAGGTGACAATGCAACAGGTGAAGTAGGGTCTTGGCTTGCAAAACACTGAAATTGGCAGTCCAAAGGAGCCTGTGTTGAGCACAATCATAGAGCATTTTATTTTATTTTTCTTGCATAGCGAATTAACTGGGTTAGTATTAGTAACGCAAAAACAGACACAGAGACAATGAAAGTTGAGCTTCGGGTGACGAATGCTTCTTTAGTCTATTTGCAAGTGTCCTATCAATTATGCTCCCAAACTCTTCTTTTCTCTCAATCCTTTTAGTTTTAGTATGCACGTGAAAGTGGGGATTCTGCCCTGCACCATTAAAAGGAATAAAGCTTCAAATTTTAAACCAAAATCAAACGAATATGATTCTTCCTCCGAAATGGACGTGTCTTCTTTAAACCACGGATCCTAAGCATTCAACTAAACTAAACCATCTTGCTAATTTTAGCTTCTCTCGGTTCCATAATTTTAGAAACTGACTCCTTTCGGTCCCTTTAGTTATACCCTTTACGCCACAACTTCAATTATTATTAATCTTAATCAGCATTTAGCGTGATACCAAACAACACCTAACCAATCATTCTCTCTTCCCAAATTTTCATACTTATAATGTCTGTCATCTGTTTCATTCTATTTTTAATTATTTTCTGTCTCTAGTATTATAGTCTGCTTTTGTCTCTGATATACTGTTTATAGACGTTCCTATCAAGCGTTTTCTTTATTTTTAATATCTCTCTTTAACGTTAGGATTCTTTTGGTAAAGTAGTTATGTGGCTAACTGCTGATTTCCTAATATTTTTTTCTTAACTCTCTCTTGGGCCTTGTGCTACCCTTTTAACATGGCATTGATGCAATTAAACCCCTCCTTTTCATTTCATATGAACTCGTTGAAACAGAGAAGCAACAAAGGACAAAAAGTAAAGAAAAACATCACATGCACTCGTTGAAACCAGCATATGCATCTTTGCACATGAACTACAACAACTTTCCAAACAAGCCTTACCGTTTCCATTTTCAAGTCAGTAGCAGAGTAGCTTTCACATACCAAACCAAGGATTTAAAATAACCAAAAACGATCGAGCTGAAAAGGGTCACGCTTCAAAGTGACGACAGATCATTGATCTCGGTGTGTTAGATAACATAACACAGGGATCAATTCCACTCCACAAAAATCATGATATTCTTATGAAAAATCCCCTTTTTTATATTTATTTCTTACGTAAAATTATGTAACTCTTTTTACCTGTTATCTGAAAAGTGATTAGAATAGTGTGATCGTAAGGAACCAAGTGGGTACGGTCCCATCGACCACAATTTAGAAGTACTTTGTACATTGTCTTCATAATGAGTTCGTTCCCTGCTTCTCTTTTTGTTTCCATATTGGACTTGTAATAAAGATCCATGTTGCCTTAGCAACTTTGAATTTTGGAGTCAGGTTTGGCCACGTGACTTGATCCCAACAAAAATTTCCATATTAATTGGAAGTTAGCAGTAGCAGTGTTCGAACTTCCAAGTTTAGGTACCAGAAAAGTGAAAAGAGAAAAGAAACTTGCAGAACAAAAGCATATATTTTTTTATCAACAAGTAATACATCATTTTGTATTGTAATAATGAGAGCCACTGAGTGAAAGCTTAATTATTTGATTCATAGTTGTTTATTTTCATCTTGATTGCCTCAAATTTTAACAAAGTTAAATTCAATGACAGTTGTCAAAGCCAGTGAAAAAGTACATGCTATTTGAACCGAATAGCTTGACTTAATTATAGTATCATCAGTGTTTGTGGGCAAATTTCTGTTCTTTCTCAATAAGGATCTTATTAATGAGTGTTTTATGATTACCAATTACCGTAAGAAATAAAAAAATACCATTTTTACTCACAGTTACAGTAAGGGTACATTACAAAACATAACAGAGCACATCGATTACTGCTCCTGCACTTTTTTTACTTTTAATATCCCAAAGAATACCAATGACATTATTTTTCATATACTTTATGGGAATGTTTAAATTTATTAATTTTCATGACATATAGTTTGGTTAAATAAAAAGAGAGACTGAAAACTTTCAATGAATATCAAATGATAAAAGGTAAATTAAAGGAAGATATTGGAACCCATTTCACTGTTCCAAAAGAGGAAAGCAGATAGAGAAAAGAATAGAGGCAAAATAGTGAGACCACAATCACAATAGGATATGCTACATGTGCATTCAATATGTACATATATAGCAGTAAAATTGAACAGACAAGGAGAGAAATATTTTTCTTCACACTAAAGCACAGCATTAGAAAAGCCATACTTAATGAAAGGATTATTGTTAATCATCTACATCTAAATTTTCAGCATTGCTTCCTTGAGTAGTATTACAAGCAATAATGTTAAGTTATGGTTATGTTTAAACTCGATGCACTAAATTAAATGGCATTAACAGTGCAATATGATATTAGAATTGAGGGGCTCTATATTTGTGATTTGAGGAAGTGAATCGTACAGTGGTTTTATCTATGAAATTGGGCTGCAGCCTACAAAAGCTAAGGTCCAGGAGAAGGGACAGGCACCATTTACGGCAAAATAGAAAAAGAAAAAGAAATCCCAACACGTTAAAGTTTAAACTGCACATGAGGGTGCAGCAGTAAATATAATCATCAATCAACTTTATCAGAAATCTTTTTCACATTTTATTTTCTTTTGTCTGTCTTTCTTTTTATCATTTTATTTGTCTGCAAACATCACCAGAAATTCCAAAAGGAAGCCATAGAGTGCACTTGATATAGTGCCTTTTTATAATGCATTCTTCTTGTGAATTTGATTAACTGAAGTATAGTTTGTGATGTGTATTCAATTCAAACATATGCCACTACAGAAAGTAAATGCCTGCATAGAATGATATCAGTTTCAATGATTCGCATATTGAAAGCAAATCAGGGTAACCAGATACGTCAGAAGATTGTTCATGGGAAAAACTACCATTGGCTTTTAGCTTTAGCTTTGTTTGAAGTGATATACGTGTCCCTTACTCACTAATTCTGGGTTAATAATTGAATCATTTTGATCTCAACATCAGTGACAGACAGTGGCAGTGGACTTTACACATAAGAAGAAAAGAGAAAATAGGTATTGGCAAAAGAAAAGATATGCAGAAGGAGTAGGAGGCGCGTGAGAGTGAAGTTTGAGATAGGGTTGTGTTATTATTAGATAGAGAATATTGAAAGTGAAGGTCGTGCAAGGACGGCTGAGCAGGCATAATGTAAATAAGAAGAAGTTGAAAGCAAGAAAGTGAGATTTTGTGGACCAGAATTATTGGAGAAGAATGGATCTTAGTTTTATTATGTTTGGTTCCTTAAAGGGTGAAATGAGGAGCAAAAGGGTTTAACTATAGTGAGAGAGTTAACCAGTTATGCAGTGTTATGCAGTATGGAATGAAAAGTGTTGTTGTGCACATTTTCATGCTCTTTCATACCATTATCAATGCTTGATTTAGATTTAGTATAAACAGAGACACACATCATGCTGCCTCTACACCTAGTTATCTTCATTTCTCCCCACTTTTCCATCTTTGAGAATTTGGTCTGAGACTGCAATGGGGGCCTCATGTTAAAGCACATACAATCGACAGTGACTTCCTAGTGCCACCTTTTTCTGTACGATCATGCCTAAAATACGACCAATGGTCCATCTCATGTTCAAATCAATAATAAAAATAAATGATTCTTTTAAGAAATAGACTTTAAATGTAATTCAATTTCACAAAAGTTATAAACAACAAACAACAAATATATTAATATAAGTTTTAAACAGACTCTAAAATTACGTTAAAAAATGAACTTTAAATCTAACTCAATTCCAAACAATTAACTTTTGAAAGAAAAGTTTGCATTCACTTGTACTTCAAATTGATCTTACCTTTACTAACATGAGACTTCCAACACTTTTCTTCTACAAAAATTTATACATGAATCATGGTATCGTCCATATTGAAATGTGAAATTACATGACAGTTTTGTCCCTTATAATATAAAAAGAAAAAGAAAAAGAAACTACAAAACAATGTCGAACTATTTGGACATGGTATAAGAATGTCCATGATTCAATTTCGTGGAACAGTGTCTTGTGATAGCAAGGCATCCAACAATATAGAGGTAAGGTTTTTTCTTTTGTTTTTTTTTTGCTCCCACAACTCCATGGGCCCAACAAACACCCATAGCTGGTCTGGTGGCCTTACAAATTTGCTGCATAGGCCTGGAGTATGCATTACGGTTTCTAGATGAAATGTTGGAATAAAATATTTCGTCTTTGAATCTGTTTGAAGAATGAGTTTTTTTTTATAGTATAATTGGAAGGAGAAATAATTTATATTTATAAAAAATGTAAAATATTTTATGATAAAATATGTTGTTTGTATAATTTGTTTAAAGAAATTTAAATTATAGGAATTGGATTAATTAAAATTAGATGGTTTTAAATTTTACCTTGAAAAAGTAAGAATTTTTTTTCCTCGGTTAAATTTTGACTCGAATATCGTCCATTTAACTTCCATTTAGACGATGTTGACTTGGACGAAGTTAAAGGATCATCCACACAACACTACTGTTTAGGTTGATAATGTGTTTATAGGTTTATCTATAGGTTAAAGTTAATGAAAATTATTTTTTACTCAGTTATCAAAGGTTATCTTTGGACAGAACATTCCAATGTTACTAAACTTTTGTTTAGATTTTCTCTATTAACATTAGCGATTATCAATTGTGATTATTTTTAGTTGAGATTGTTTTTCAACTAACATTGATCAAGACGTCATTCACTTGAACATAATTCTCAATCAACATTAATTAAAATTTTCTTGCATGACTATTTTTTTTAATATCAATCATGATTTTTATTTAAGTCAATAAGACTATTTTTTTTCCAGATACAAGAAAACATTTTTACTCAACATTGATGTGAGTTATTTTTTTTATATTACTAAAACCTTTTATCTTTCTTAAGATTTTGTTGATCAATATTGTTTGGACAATTTTTCTATTAATGTAAAAAAAAAAATCGACTGAATCTCTTGTGGTTTTGTTGTGGATTTTTCACTTAGCATGCCTAGTGCTAACGAATGGTAGTTTTATATTCAGAGGTAAATGTAATATTTTATCACTAAAAACTTAAAATTTAATATATATATATATATATATATATATATATATATATATATATATATATATATATATATATATATATATGTATTGTATCGAAAATGTTATATGTTACTTAAATTAGCGGGTTGAAAAGAACGTATCATCTTTTAGACAGTTTTATTGGTACATGGCATTGATACTGACAGTGAAGTTTCAATGTGCCTCACTATAAAAAGCATATGTAATTGTAAGGTGTAAATTACTCCTTGCATCTGCTTCAATCTAACATGCAGCAATGCCACTTTTTGTATTTGGGTTTGAGTTTGGGCCTGTATCGGTTTGGGTTTGGGCCCGTATGGGCATAAATTGCAAGAGAAGCAAGGTCCACGCTAACTAAAGCAGGACATGTTATGACAGTTGACCCCAAAAGTGGAAAACAGAGAATCTCACATTATTGAAATCGATATGGCACTTGGCAAAAAGAAAAAAGGTTGATAAGAACGAAGAGGTACAAAAGAAGCTATCATGAATTTATCATTGAAACACTGTTAAGAGAATTCAATAATTTCTAATCCACCAGACAAGATAAATTATTGTTTAAATTACAGGCTAGCATATCAGATTTATATACACCCAATTATCAAACGATAACACAATAAAATCTATTCAGAAGCACTTCACGAAAAACATCCAAGTCTGATGCTTTAGAAAGGAATATAAAATCGAAAGCTACAAGCTATTTTTACTGTGATAAGATTTATAATTAAATATATGGTTAGTATTTGACCTATAGTTTTTGGTAGTTAAAGTTATTGTTTTTGTTTGTTTTGTTTGACTTGAGTTTTTTCTTTTCTCAAATGTGTTATGATTTAACATTTGAACCTACTAATGCATGATGCAGGTTTTGGAATTGACCTTGGGTTATTGGGATTAGACCCTGCAGCACTGAGGAAATTTGATGGTACAAAAGAGAAGAAGTGGGTTGTGGGGAGTGTGGTTCTTTATGCTCTAATGATTGAGATCATGGATGAGGAAGTACAATTTCTATCTCAAACATATGTGTGTGTAATAATGCAGAGGAAACTTAGTTTTGAAAGGCAGATAAATGGGTGCTACTGTGCACTGCAGTGGAATCAATCATGAAACCAAATTTTAAGAATCTAAATGGGGTTTTGGTTTTGGCAAGGAAAGCTAAAATTACAGTGAATTAGAAAGGAAATGTGTTTTATAGCCACCCAATGGTGAATAGTGAGAAAAAGGTTGAAGGGGTGAATCACTGTTAAAGGTTTGTGTTTTGAAATTGTTTCCATCCAAGTATGCGTCCGCACATACAAATATTGTTTGTTTGAGAAATTTTGTTTCATATAGTACATACACACACACACACACACATATATATATATATATATATATATATATATATATATATATATTTTTTATTTTTTTTAAGGTAACACAATGTAGATAATATTTACTTCGATAGTATGGTTTTTTTACAGGTTATAATTCGGTTTTCGAATAACTAAATCTTGACTTGAATTTTTGTGAATTTAATGAAATTGTAGTTTAAAATTTGGATTTTTGTGAAATCGAGTTATAAAATTTTTTTAGTGAATTTCGTTAAGATATATTTCAAAATTTTGTTTTCGGATAATTGAATTCTGACTTAATTATTCGAAGAGTTAAGTTCTGACTTAGTTTTTTCGTAATTTTAAATTAAGTCAGAATTCGGATAATTGAAAACTAAATTCTAATATATATCTTAGTCAAGATCATAAAAATTTAATTTCTCAAAATACAATTCGATTAAATTCATGAAAATTCAAGACAGAATTCGATTATCCATCCGATAACTAAATTCTGACCTATAAAAAACCATGTTATTCACACAGTGGGCTACTTTGAGAAATAAAAAAAGCAAAGTATGCAATGTTTAAAATAATTTCATTGGTTTGAAGTTTTATCTATCTTAATTTTATCTTAAAAAGTATTTTAAAAAAGAAAAAAGAAAAAAGAAAAAGTATTTAAAATATATTTAACCTTAAGTTTGAAATAATATGTAATTATTGGATGTAATAGAACAAAAGTTAAAATGAGAGGAAGGGAAGAAATGAACCTGGTTGGTTGAAGGAACGAAGATAAAGAATCAAGTTCCAACAAGAGGAGGATGGAATGGAAGAAGAATAAACGCACTCCAACGAAGATTTTGTGTCTGAAATAATGGAGATTCCCACGTTACCACTACATATCCACTGTTCCATCAATTTCAAAATCTTTTCTAACTTCTCACCAAATATCTTTTACCTTCGTCTTAATAAACTATTATATCAATTTCTGTTATCATTATAATAAAGATTTTAATTAAAAGATTTACAAACTAAGAATCTCATTTGAACGAAAGGAACATGACCCAATAATATCCTAAAGCAGCAACTGGGTTCCATTCCCTGAGCCACTCATCTCATCACTCAGAATCACGATAATCAAACATACTTTTTGTAGAAAATGGATAAGATATTCATCCATACATAAAAACTAAGTTTGTGATATATTTCTATAAACGAATATTTTAATCATTTTAACTGATCGTTAATGAAATCATTCTTTATATTTAAATAACCTATTTTAGTTTAATTCAAAATCCTTCTAATCCATTTCCTTGATATCCTAAATTTAAATCCTAAGCAGAGGATTTTCAGCCACAGATAATTATGATGTGAATGCAGTGTCTATTAATTTTGAACACGTTTCAAAAGAATTTCTCAGGGCATTCCGGATCCATAATTGAATTTGTGTTTGAGCTAGTTGTCATATCCTAACTAACTTTTACTTTATATACTTTTTTCTTTCAATAATGATATGTCTGAGAGATTTTTTAGTTTTTACTAGTGAGAAAATAGGTACTTTTTAACTCTATTTTTAATAATTGTAATAAAAAATTATAACAGTGTTTACATAATTGATTGGTATACGGTGTATAAATAGGAATGTAAAAATGCGAGGTGGAATTTTCGTTTGATATCAGTTTAAGCGGACTCGCATAAGTTGTAGTCTCTACGTATTAATAACAGCTCAGAACACATTGGTCTGTATAATTCATAAAAAACAATTTGTCATATTCTAATTTCTAAGTTAGATATAAATTTGTTATTTTTTTTATTTTGTTGTTTTTTTTTATTCTATACTAAAATTATAAGTTAGTTCTTTTTTTCGTTTAACATCAATTAATTATTATAATTTTTTTAACTTAGATAATAATAATTATTTTTTATGTTTATTTTTTATAAAAAATTTAATTTTGATATATTTATTTCACATGAATTTTAATATTATGTTTAGTTTATTTATTTCAATTCTATTATGATAGACTCATGAATAAAGACTTTAAACATTGAAGTAAAATTATAGTTACAATATATATATATATATATATATATATATATATATATATATATATATATATATATGTATGTATATATATATGTATGTATGTATATAAAAGATTATGATTTGAAAATCCTACATTTAAGTATAATGGGAAAGTTAGTATCATAAAAATATCCATAAAAGTTACATATTATTGAGGTTTTTGGTAATAGATGATGTTATAAATTGACTCGTGTTTCATTCTCCTAGTTTACTTTTCTAGTAAAATTTCAAGAATGATAAAATCCAATCATAATTAGGATTAGAAAAATGTGTTGAGATAATAAAAAATAAGTGTATTACACTATGATAAAAAATAACCTATAATAACATTCAACTCACGGTTAAAATAAATGATTGTTGAAAATTTAGGTTAAATGTATGTAATAATATTTTATATGAATAATTTATATCTAAATCTCTTTAATCTATCTCCTAAAAATATTTTAACAATACATATTTGTAGCCAACTTTATTATTATTATTATTACTCAAACGTATTAAAATATTTTCATTCTTGAAAAAAAATTGTAAAGTCATTATTTTTGTTTGATACTTATTTTATTCCCTGAAATTCTGACGAGGATCAAAATAAAAGAATATGAATATATTATACCTTTTTTTTACTTTTTAATCAAACGAACACATATTTTAAATAATGGAGACGTATATAAATAAAAGTAAACATACTTTGGGATGAAAACTGGTTTTACTAGTGTAATGAACTTAAACAAACTTTGATATGTTGTTCATTAAGAATATTGTTCAATAATACTTTAATCTTGTTAACCATACAACACAATTATTTACTTTATTTGTATATATGTTGATTTATGTATTACACATCTTCATGAAAATGTTATTAAAATATGACATTTACTTATGTTTTGTGTATGATTCAAGTTATTGATTATATAATTGTACTTTATAAAAAGTATAATATTTTAAAAGTTTAATAAATTATTTGGTTCTTATTTTTATCTAAAAAAAAGTTAAGTTAATTCTCCAGTATATATATATATATATATATATATATTCTCGTTTTGATGTCGATTTTGTGAAAATTGATAAATTTAGTAATTTTTGTTAAATTTTTTAAAACGATTCAATGATTTTTCATCAATTAATTGACATTTAAATTATGTTAATTACAAAAAAAACAAATATTTTTTGTTACAAATTTCAAATCTGATAAAAAAATCTTTAATACGTTTCAATAAATTAAATTTAATGAAAATAAGAAAATCATATCAATTTTTCATAAATTATATCTAAATTACATCAATTTTTAAAAATTAAAATCAAATTAAAAATAAAGTAATTAGAGAACCACCTTAATTTTTTTTACTATGTGACTAATCAGACCTATTTTAAATGATAATAAACATGCTAACCGAGTAAGAAAGAACTACAGTTACATTTTGTATTTACCAAACATTTTCTAAAGTCTTCCTAATCGTATAATAAATAAAACATACATATATTATGAGTTATGTGAATATTGTATTATTAGTCGATATATACAAAATAATGTTGGAAAATTTTACAAATAAACTTAATCAAAATAATAGGAAGAGTCCAAATTTTAAAAAAATAAAAGTATACTCACATATAGTTTTATTACATAATGATATTTAATTTGGAAAAAAAATCTTAAAACAACTCATCATGTATTGATTTTATATCAATATTTTAAAAATAATAAACAAAAAATAATTTATCCAATTATTTACTCATTTATATTCTTTTGTAATAATTTATTTTCCTTTTTTTTCATTTCATAACTTTTCTTCGTCCAATTAGAAAAAGCAAAGAAGAAATAAGGAGGGACCCACTGTGTGGTTGGACGGAACAATTGGCTGCGCAGTGCAGTGAGGGAGTCTTTGTCAGATCAAGGCAGCTTTGCTTGATCGGTATCATCATCGCTTGCCTCATTTCCTCTCTAATTATTATTCTAATTTACTCCAAATCTTAATTAATATTTTGGTCAATTTCGTTAAACATAGTACTCATATTTTAACCATGTCTAGCAAGCTTCTATGGCAAGAATAAGGATGAAAATGTTTGTACTACTCATCTCATACCCATGTTCATAAGAAAAAACTTATACTTCACCTCACAATAATTTTAATCATCATCCTCGTATTTATTTTATTTTGGATTAATTATGTTGAGTTTCATTTTAAATTAATTATGTTTTGGTTTATTTTGGAAACTTTCTAACATTTTTATCTTCAAATTAAAAAATTTCAAATTTAAAAATAGTGAATATAATTATTTAAATTCAATTATATTAAATTTTTTTAATGTATCTAATAAATTTTTTAAATAAATATAGAAGTAAACTCGCGTCAAATTATATAAATAACTTAAATATTAGTAAAAAAATACATTTAACATGTAAAAAAATTAAAAAATTATATCAATTTATTTTTAAGATTTAAAAACTAAAATATATCAAAATTCAAAAATTAAAAATATACTTAATCTTCCTATTTCGATTTATTTGTTATTCATGTTTTCTCATAAATATATATAAAACTAAAAAGTAAAAAAATATTACAAAATTTCATGTGAAGATCTAATTATTTTTTGTATCTTATAGTAAAGTTACTAACGCCATATAATTTTTTTTTATTAACTTATGAAAAATATATTCATATTTTTATATCATTCACTTTATCTTTGTGTTATATTTGAAATACATGTACTGTGTATACTTTTTTTTAAATGACATAAACAGGGGAACAAATTAAAGTATTAATAAAGAAGTGAAACATGTTTTAGATAATCATATTCAAGCATGTCTCATGTGATGACAATGCCACCTTTGCTATTTCAAAACTTATGATAGTTTTATTTCTATTAGAGTGTATATAAAGAATCATCTTGTAATTTGTATTTGTACTTATGATTGTATAACTTGGTTAAGAGATAAAAAAGTATTTGAAATTTTCAACCGACATTAGTTCTTCACCTTCTTAGGTTTAATAGTCAATCTCTACAAATTTTGATAGAAAAAAAATGGTTTGAAGAGTGGAAAATAGTGGAAGAATTCATTGTTTTTGTGAACTTATAATATAACACAATATTCAATTAAAAAAACTCAATAATTTTAAAAGTTATTGTAAGATTAACATCTAGTTTGGAATAAAAAGTATGTAACACTTAAATTTTGAAAATATATGTGATTTAGTAGAATTTCTTTTTTATCAAAACATATATCGTATAACATATATGATTTTTATCCAAATTCATAGGTAGAATTATCATTTAAAGTATTAACATGTTTGAAAGTATGACAGAGGATCAAATTGCCATTATTAAAGAAGAACCCCAGGCTTATTAAAAAGTAGACTTTAAATTTAACTTAATCTCACAAAACCAGTCTTGTAAATGGAGGTTTACACCCACTTATATATTATAAATTGACCTTATCTCTAGTTGATGTGAAACTTTCAACACACCTCCTCATGCTGAAATATATACATATCGAGCGTAAGACTAGACATTAACGGGTGGTCCAATAACAACCCAATAGCGAGTGGAACAACATACCCAACAAACAACAAAATATCACTAGATAGATTCTAACCACGACTCTAATACCATGTTAATAAGTATATTTTAAGTCTAACTCAACCCCATAAAAATGGCTTGTAAGGATAGCTTTACACCAATTTATATATTATAAATTAATCTTATCTCTGGTCTAAGTAAAACTTCCAACACTATCAATATTGCTTATGGGTTAATCCTCGTTATATTATGCTTGTATACTATTAATAAAACTTATACGTTTTTGGGATTTATTTGAAAGTAAAACAAACCAAGAAACAGTAACACTTTTTCATTGCGATGAATGTAATATATAGTTGTTGGATTGTTCAAATGTTTCATTTGAATGACAAGTTTGTAACCACATGTGAAAAATAACAGTGAAAATATGTATGAACTATAACTCTAACAAAGTTCTAATATTATGTTAATAATTCCTCCTTAAGTAAAAAAAATAACAATAATAAAAATATGTTATTTTTTCTTAACGATTCGTAAGCAGTCAAAGTATATATTTATTGTATTAAAACATAAAAAAGAATAAAATTTAAACTAGTAAGAATTTGATAGAATACCTTGAAAATGTCTAATTTTGATTGATATTAGTTTAAGTTTGTTGAGATTACATCATACCACCCTTAATTAGGAGTAAATTGGGAGTTGTGATTCCTAATTTGAGGTATGTTTTGATATAATATGGATGTTTGATAAGTCATGAATTAAATACTCAACAAGTTATTCGGTCTTACATGGAATAGTGGATCAGACTATGAATAAAGTTAATCATAAAAATAATTATATCAACTTTAAATGAAATTATTATTATTTAAATCATAATTAAATCAATATTAATCATAAATTCATCAAAAGAACGATTAAATACAAATTTAATATTCAATTAATCAGTTACTTTTTTTTATTATGTATTTATGGTCAGAGCATTCATATAAACACTGACGTGTTTTATATACATGTAACTTCCACTCGATCTAAAAGAAAATGTTGAAAACAAAATTTTAACCTTAAATATTACAAACCCTTTAAAAGAGCATACTTAACCTCCATCCCATAAATCAAAATAAAATCAATTCCAAAAGACTGAGTTAAACATTCAAAATACTTAACTTAATTTTAACATGATTAAATAGGTTGGAACTAAATGTAAATTTTCATTAAATATAGTCTGGGAAAGCAATCATAAAAATAATCCTTATTTTAATTTCTACCCAGTAAACAAATTAATTTTTGAAAGTAAGTTGGTTATAAAAATATTAAAGAGAGTGAGTATTATTGACAAGACAAGAGCAGTGACATATATAAAATAGTAAAATGAAAGTGGGAAAAGAAAAAGCAGTAGAAGGAAGCAACGCACAGTGTAGGCTGGGACTGCACTGCAATGCAACATCTGATGGACGTTTTGATTCTCGCGGCCTCCTTCACGTTCTTCTGCTGAGTAAAAAGCAATCACACAGAAGAGAAGAGAGAGAGAGAAAGCAAAAGAGGAAAGAGATATACCAAAAGAAGGAAGAGGAGAGAGAAATCAAAACATAAAAGAAAAGATTGGTTTGGTGTAGTTGCTTTGGTCTAGTCTCATTCCTAGCACCAACCTTTCTTTCATCTCAACTCAACCTCCCTTTTCAAATATCACGCTCTTCTCTCCCTCGTCCTCCACTCCCATTTCCACGCTCATGGCTCTGCTCTTCCTCTTTCTCCTCCTCTTCCTCTCTCTTTCCTCTGCTTCTCAGCCTCGCAATCCCGAAGGTCTGTAACCATAACTCGCCCTGTTTCTACCATTTTTAAGCTTCACTTAATTCATATTATAATTGTTCGTACTGATATAAGTGAATTGCAGTGGAGGCTTTGATGAACATAAAAGCAGCTCTCAATGATCCTCACGGCGTCTTGAATAACTGGGATGAATACTCCGTCGACGCTTGCAGTTGGGCCATGATCACCTGCTCTTCTGATGACCTTGTCATAGGCCTGTTAGTGCTAAACTAAACGCCTTCTTTTCTGAACTTTTTTTTTTCGCTTTTCCTGCATTTCTTTTCTCACTTTGATTTTTTTTTTCTCCGCAGAGGTGCGCCTAGCCAATCTCTCTCTGGCACTTTCTCTCCGGCAATTGGAAATCTAACAAATCTTCGACAAGTGTCAGTACCTTCTCCTCTTTGCAATCTCTATAACTTTTTTTTTCCTGTTTTTCATGTCTCTAATAGTGTAACGGTCATCTTATGCTACACGGATAGCTGGCATGATTATCTTTTTATGCGGTTTTTTAGTATTTTTTGTTGCTTTATGTGGTTTGGAGTGCTCTAAAAGCGGTTTGGTGGTTGAATGTAGATTGCTGCAGAACAACAATATCTCAGGCAATATACCACCGGAACTTGGAGCGCTTCCCAAGCTTCAGACATTAGACCTTTCCAATAACAGATTCTCAGGGGTGATTCCTGCATCTCTTAGTCAATTGAATAGTCTCCAGTACCTGTGAGTAATTATTGTTTCCTTGATTTTAGTCCTCTTTTGGTAAAGAAAGTGCGGGAAATTATTTAAGCAAAGATTGGCTAATGCCCACTATCTGTTCTTTAGTTGTTGACTTGCTTTCTTTTTTCTGTTGAGGTGTAAAGTTTATTATTTTATTTTGTGTGTTTTTGGATTCTGTTGCCTCTTTTTCGGATTCAAATCTGGTTGTGTAAATTATGTAATGTAATTTATTAATTTACTGTTTCTTTGTCCATAATGGGAGCAGGAGGCTCAACAACAATAATTTGTCCGGATCCTTTCCCGAGTCACTGGCAAAAACCCCACAGCTTGCTTTCTTGTGAGTGTAGTTCCCTCTTCTCACACGTCAGTGTCTTGAAAATCGAAACAACCTGCCACTTGGTTCATTTCTTACTGTTTGTCAATTTCTTTGCTGAAACTGATATGCTAAATCTATGCACTCAGGGACCTGTCTTATAACAATCTCAGTGGACCATTACCTAAGTTCCCAGCCAGGTCATTCAAGTATGCTTCTCTCTTTATTGCTCATCTGTTTGTTTTGTGAACACGGTATTATATTATTTCACAGTGTTAACTGTGCTTCTGTCCTGATTCACTGTTTCTTCTGTTTGTTTAGTATTGTGGGCAACCCATTAGTTTGTGGGAGCAGCACTACTGAAGGTTGCTCTGGGTCAGCGACCCTCATACCCATTTCCTTCTCGCAAGTGTCATCAGAGGGTACGTCATTTTACCTCCCACCTTCTCGGTTTCTTCTATTTTCTTTACACAACGTTTTTAATATGTATTTCATTTTTTGTTTACAGGAAAGCACAAATCCAAAAAACTAGCAATAGCACTTGGGACCAGTCTTAGTTGTGCTTCTGTCATCCTCCTGCTTGTTGGGCTATTTTGGTATAGAAAGAAACGACAGCTCGGAGCCATCCTATATATCAGTGGTGGGTAGTTTTGCACCTGGGGTTCTTAAATTATATGGTACTGGATTGGTATTATCAAGGTATTAATATTTATGGCTTTGGTATTGTTGCAGATTACAAGGAAGAAGGAGTTCTTAGCTTGGGAAATCTAAAGAATTTCACTTTCAGAGAGCTTCAACATGCAACGGATAATTTCAGCTCCAAGAATATACTTGGTGCTGGAGGCTTTGGCAATGTTTATCGGGGGAAGTTTGGAGATGGCACGATGGTAGCGGTGAAAAGGCTGAAAGATGTAAATGGCAGTGCTGGCGAATCGCAGTTCCAAACAGAGTTGGAGATGATCAGCTTGGCAGTTCATCGCAATTTACTTCGCTTAATTGGCTATTGTGCTACTCCTAATGAAAAACTTTTGGTTTATCCTTATATGTCTAACGGCAGTGTGGCCTCCAGGCTTAGAGGTTGGATATTCTCTCCATGCCAGCGCACTTTCTGTGACTATATAATATTATATATTTTATTAGGTGCAATATTATCTACTTGTCATCTTGCTTGGACCTTGTTTTAATCTGTTATCTGTCTTTCATGTTTTGGCTTCGATATTCTTGTGATTGAAGGGCCTTAACGTTCATTTCAAATTGCAATATAATATGGCTTGGGACTTTGGGCACTATTTCTTTCCCTTTCTTTTGTTTTAGTTAAGTAATTTGCAATGTTAAGCCTACTTGTTAGTGTTAAAACATGTAATGATGCATTCATGCTTACAATATGTCATTGGTGTTCGCTATCTTGGTGCATTCTATCAAATAAAAATTCCCAAATTGTTGTAATTTTGAATGATATGCTAGAAAGGGTCTGAATAGTCGATAATCAGGGATACGCCTACAAAAGGTAGTTGGGTAATTGATATCCTAATAAAACTCTGATTGGATGATTTCTTGTCAGGTTTTCAATAATGTTTATCTAGGCGTCGGATCCCTACTTTTGTTAGAATGATAGATTCAATATTACTTGTTTCTTTGTGGCTGTTAGCAAGAGTTGCTATAAAGCCAATGGTATTTTCCTTTCAATAGCACAATAAATGAAAAGTGTGGGAGGTTTTTCTTAACTAACTGTTTACCTTCAAATTTTCCATATGACCAGGGACGATTTAGCTATTGAATCTTAGTACTTTCACACTCTTTGTGATTTAATATAATGTATGTTATATGATAGGCAAACCAGCTTTAGATTGGAACACGAGAAAGAGGATAGCAATTGGAGCTGCCAGAGGCCTTCTGTATTTACACGAGCAATGTGATCCAAAGATAATACACAGAGACGTGAAGGCCGCCAATGTGCTTCTGGATGACTATTATGAGGCTGTTGTTGGAGATTTTGGCCTTGCAAAGCTCCTTGACCACGCTGATTCCCATGTCACCACTGCTGTCCGTGGCACTGTTGGACACATTGCACCTGAGTACCTCTCGACCGGCCAATCATCTGAGAAAACAGATGTGTTTGGATTTGGCATTCTCTTGTTAGAGCTCATAACCGGAATGACAGCACTCGAGTTTGGGAAAACGGTGAATCAAAAAGGTGCTATGCTAGAGTGGGTAAGTCTATTCTCTGCAACCTAAACAAAACAATTACGGCATTCTAAAATATTAGACATGGTAATTGGCAGTTAGTCTAATATCTTTTAGCTTATGCAATATTTAACTCTCCATTAGGAGTTCCTCATGCATGGTTTTTTTTTAACATGGTCTTTTTAATAATTTGCTCTGATCTGCACTGGGCTACAGCTTCTACGAAAATGTCTTCATTTTATTTTATGCATTTGTCCTAATGTATTGAATGCGCTTAACCATAGTCTACACTTCTGTCGTCTGGTATGTGCATTGTATTAGACCAAACTGTTTTAACTAATTGCTCTTAATAACTCAAAAACATGGTTAGTTATGTGTCTGTGACTGGTCCAATATATTAGTTATTGCTTTTGAGCAGTTGATGGCTTATGTGCTGTAATTACTAAATTACAAGAGGAACTTACTATCTGCAGCTGATGATGGATGATACTCTTTTTTTCTTGAATAGTCAGTATGATATTAATGGAATATATAGTGAATATAGTTGGTTGCTACCTGTAAACCAAACTTCCTGGTCCCCCTTCTCCTCTCAGAAAAAAAGCATATTGAGTGTTGAGTAGTTGTTGAAATAGGTATCTGAAGGTTGGCTGAAAGAGTTATGTACACTTCAGAGACCAGAGATGAATATTTGTCCGTATGTTGTGACAGGTTAGGAAAATACTACATGAAAAGAAGGTTGCAGTGTTGGTGGACAAAGAGCTAGGAAACAATTATGATATAATAGAGGTGGGGGAGATGCTGCAAGTTGCTTTACTGTGTACTCAATATTTGACAGCCCACCGCCCTAAAATGTCTGATGTGGTTCGAATGCTAGAAGGTGACGGGCTTGCTGAGAAGTGGGCATCATCACATAATTACGGTAATCACGACATGAACCCGAGCCACAGCAACAATAGTTCATCCCTCCATACCTCTGCTTCGAAACATGATGATGTTCATGACCGTTCAAGCATGTTTGGCATGACAATGGATGATGATGATGAACAGTCTTTGGAATCCTATGCCATGGAACTCTCTGGTCCTAGATAAACAATAAATGGGGAAAAGAAAACAGGAAGAAGATAGAAAAGGAGAAAAAAGGAGTTATATTGGTCATGAATCTTAAATCAGTTAGTTTTGGTTATTCTAGGATAATATAATCAAATCAAATGTATATATATATATTCCAAAAAGTTGTCATATTGGGTCTGTGTTGTAAATAAAGAGGTTAGTACCAGTGCAGTTGTACTCTGTTCCTGTGTATTATTTGGGTGCAAAATATATATAATGGAGGACAATGCGGTTGGTGGGTGCGCAATACGCACATTAGACTTTTTATAGGGTTGGACAGGGAACATCATCAGATT
The DNA here is from genome assembly GCF_029865625.1 of Vigna umbellata. NCBI lineage: Eukaryota > Viridiplantae > Streptophyta > Magnoliopsida > Fabales > Fabaceae > Vigna > Vigna umbellata. Next base: position 102,613,133 of record NC_142165.1, read on the forward strand.
CTTTGCCCTGGAGTGTGAAGCAGCAGAGACAAGAGGGTGTGTTCCGCAGAATGATATTTGACTGAAGACGAAGATGGGCATGCATATCTCGTAGTGTCCTCTCATATGTCTTGTTCATGTATGTTCAAACTTGGAAGTATCAGTGTGTGATGGTCACAGTCTGAGCTTTTGAGCTGTTAGAGGTCATTGTCAATCTGATGCTTTGCAGGGTCACGCTTGCCCTTTTTCTCCATTTAGTGTCTTTTCGTGTGTTCTTTTTTACCTTTCTGTCTTTGCTACTCGTATAGTAGTGTTGGAAATTTTCCCTTTTCTCCCTTTGTATGATTTCCTTTGACTCCAATACCTACTCCAAAATATGTCTAACGAACATGGTCCTCATGAATTGGTTGATTGTCAAAGTACGCTAATTCTTATTATTGAGAGCAGTTTTGGGGGGTTAAAATGGTGCTTAAACACAAACTCAAGAGACAGTACCAAAAGACAACCTCGTCAATAGAATCTCCACCTCCTCATATACTTTTAAACTTTAATAAAGGATCCTCTTGGCCAATCAGCGCCACTGTTATGAATTTTTTTTCGCTTTTTGTACTGTTCCTTTTTTAAAGTGACACCGGGTCTATGTTTTAACCGTTATTTAAAATTAACTTTGCTATTTTTTGTATGGAGATTTACTCTTCCTTGATGTTGGAGTTGATTTACGGGGCTACTAGCTGATAAAAAGAAAAAAACAGGGCTACTTCTGAACTATAAATAATATAAATTGTTTCAAAAAATTTAAAATACTGGGTTAAATTCTCTTTTAGAAATGTGATCTCGATAGTAACTAAAATGTCATTACTTGAAAATTAACTTTTGGAATGCTAAAATTCCGTTTCAAAATATTAATTCATAAATGATTTAAAAAATTAATTTCGGATGACCTGATACGCTCCGACAATAAAATATCTGAAACCATTTTTGTTATAACAAAGAGAAAGCAAGTATTGAAACCGTTACCAGAAAAAAAAAGGCAACGCGAAAATCAACATCCCGTCGCCAGGATGCCGCAGGTTGAATTTTGTTAAAGAAATGGAAATGAATATTTTATTTTTAAATTATAAAAAAAAATATTTTATAAAAATAAATATATTTAACATATCAAGTATATAAAGAAAAAATCTTGTGTACTGAGAATGTAAAATAGTTTTACATTACCACGAATTACAAATATGCAATAAAGTTAATAGTTTTTATTATAAACGTTACGTTTAAAAGAAATTATAAGAAAAAAACGTGTTCTCCTCTTTTCTTTGAAAACTATTATTTATTTTTCTTAAAAAGTCGATCAAATAAATGAATAGCTGTTATTAACTTTTGATAATATAATCCCTGTAACAAAATTGTCTTTTACAAAATACCTTTTGTTTACAAAATTATGGAATGAGTTCTTTCATTAAACCTTTCATTGAAGACCCACTTTCCTCACTTAAAAAGCCCTTACCAGAAAGAATATGCTGTATAAATTCAAATACTAATTTTCAGTAAGTAGCAACAATCGATCCACAGAACTCCTGAAGAAGATTGAGTTATTATTTTTATGGCTCACTGTTCAAGTTCTTATATTCCCGGTTCACAATTCAATTTTACTTCTATGCATATGATCTACTGTTTACTAATAAAAGTACAAACACGACAACCTGTGTGTCCATTTCTTCATGTCGTAATAAAATAAAATATTTAATCTAAATAAAAAAATTATAACAACTCATTTCATTTAATAGTATAAAAACTATTAAATAAAACATTATAAGTTTTAATAATGCACAACAAATAAATAAGAAAAATACAAAACATTAATCCAGTTATGCAGTAGAATAACTATAATATAGTATATGTATAAGAATATATGTATAAAAATACATGAAAACTATACAAGTTTTTCAAAAGACAAGAAACTACTATTAGTGGATAATTAACACTTAAACAATCATTTTGTAGTATCATCGATTTTTATTAAAGACATGTCGATACTTAACTCACTCTCTTCTTATATCGAGAGATAATCATTGTAAAAGATAAACAACATACAAAAGAAAAAGACATGGTAATTTAGTGTTCAAAAGTAAACATCATAATAAAATGGAATCATATTCAAATATCAGTTCAACATTTATGAAGTAATATAATTCATAAAAACATATATACAATTGACTCTACACTCATTTATCTCAATACATACTTCAACATAAGGCTTCACTGAAGGTGTGCACTTGTAGTAGTATTTATGCTCTGCAGAGTCATAAACATAAGGGTTATCACCCTACTATTCACGGTGTTAATCTTTTACGCCTAAGACCAAAAGTCCAGGGTAAAGACCTATTGTCATTTTCTCCCACACCCCATTCATCTTTATATGAGTTGAACAATTGAGGATACCTTCTTTTTGAACTCTCATATGTCAAAGCATACACTGAACAAGCCACAATCTATTCGTTCACCAAGTAGTGCTTAAAAGTACTCTCGCCTAGCAACTAGATAGCTCGCACAATCGTTATAACCCCTGTCAAGTTAGTGGATTCTTTGACTTTGGTTAATGAGATTTTCTCACCTAGCGACTAAGTCAGTAGCTCTCTGACTTTGAGCTCGTCTGATGACCATATTCTCGCCCAATGAAGGCCAAGTCGGTGAATCCCTTAACTTTGGTTTCGCCCAACAGCAATCAAGTCAGTAGCTTTCTGACTTTAACCTCACTCAATGAGTATATGCTCACCTAGCGAGTTTGCATAATTCTGTAAAATAAGAATTTGCATATTTATGTAACATAAGCCTCTACAATTTAGTTTAATACTAACCACAAATGTCAAAACAACCAACTATCAGATTATATACAATTCAATAACTCAATTTACTTCAAATACAATATCAACAATTCAACATGTCAAAATTATAGTCACGTCATCGCTAAAGACTATTAAAACTCCATAACTCAACTCAACAAGTCATATTTCATCAAACAACTCAATTACAAAAATCAATTACCATATAAGCATATAATGAACAATTATAACAATCAACAAAAAAAATTGTTTAATAAATTACAAATCTCAATAAAAAATTTAATAAATGTCAAATCGTAATAAAAATTGATTTTAAATATATATTTGATCTCTTAAATTCTTAATACATTGGAAAATGATTTTTTAACAACTTTTTTATAATGCCCACGTGATAGTTTGTGATTGATCCGTTTCAAATATTCTTTTTCATCTCTCACACTATGTATTCAAATACACTTTAAACAAACATATATATATATATATATATATATATATATATATATATATATATATGGGGTTTGCTAACGTGCGTACGCCTGTTTTTCAGTTGGTACATTTTAGCAATGTGTACCGGATTTTAGTAGACAAAAATACCCTTATATATTATGGATTCTAAGTTTTAAGGTTAAGGGTATTTTAATAATTTTCATTCTCAAAACTTAAAAAAAAAAAAGAAACCCCCCAAACCCTTACTCACCTCTCTCATTCCTCTCAATCCTTTCTCTTTCATCTCTCTCATTCCAACCTTTTCTCTGTCATCCCTACTATAGCCCCAATTGAAAAAATCAGAAACACATGCCTTTAAAAAATTTTCCTTTGTAAAGAGTTGAGTCATTGACATATTCACCTTCAAGGCAAAGGTTCATTTAAGATCTCTTCAATTTCACCATCTTCACTAACCTCTCTAATTTCATCATGTGTATTTGTTGAATCATCATCTCTAAAAAAACCCTCCAAGCCAATTACCAATTCTTTCGGATGTCATTATGCTTGTGAAAATTAGATAAAATTATATACGACAAAAATTATAAAATGAAAATTCGTCATTTTTTGTAAGAAATTGTTTAACAACTGAGTGTTTCTGATTTTTTTTCGAGGCCAATTATCAACTCCTTTGATTTATAATTTCATCATGTGTATTTGTTGAATCATCATCTCTAAAAAAACCCTCCAAGCCAATTACTAATTCTTTCGGATGTCATTATGCTTGTGAAAATTACATAAAATTAGATAAGACAAATTATAAAATAAAAACTCATTATAAAATCATTTTTTGTAAGAAATTGTTTAACAACGTGTATTTCTGATTTTTTCCAGGTCAATTACCAATTCCTTTATACTTGTAAAAATTGGATAAAATTAGATAAGACAATTATAAGATGAAAACTCATTATAAAATCATTTTTTTTGTAAGATTGTTTAAGAGCAAATGTTTATGATTTTTTCAATTGGGGTTACAATAGGGATGACAAAGAAAAGATTGGAGTAAGAAAGAGAAAAGAGAAAGGGTTGAGAGGAATGAGAGAAGTGAGTAAGGGTTTGGGTGGTTTCTTTTTTTTTTTTTAGTTTTGAGAATGAAAATTATTAAAATACCCTTAACCTTATTTTAGCAATGTGCACAGAGTTTAGTAGACAAAAATATCCTTATATATCATGAATTCTAACTTTTAAGGTTAAGGGTATTTTAATAATTTTCATTCTCAAAAAAAAGAAACCCCCAAACCCTTATTCACCTCCCTCATTGCTCTCAACCCTTTCTCTTTCATCTCTCTCACTCGAGCCTTTTCTCTATCATCCCTATTGTAACCCCAATTGAAAAAATCATAAACACTTGCCGTTAAACAATTTGATTGAGTCATTGACATATTCACCTTCAGGCAAAGGTTCATTCAAGATTCCTTCAATTTTACCATTTTCTCTAACCTCTCTAATTTCATCATCTACATATGTTGAATCATCATCTCTAAAAAAAATTCTCCAGGCCAATTACCAATTCCTTCAGATGTCATTATGCTTGTGAAAATTAGATAAAATTATATACGACAAAAATTATAAAATGAAAACTCATTATAAAATCATTTTTTGTAAGAAATTGTTTAACAACGAGTGTTTCTGGTTTTTTTTCAGGCCAATTACCAATTCATTTGATGTCATTATGCTTGTGAAAATTAGATAAAATTAAGACAAAAATTATAAAATGAAAACTCATTATAAAATCATTTTTTGTAAGAAATTGTTTAACAATGAGTATTTTTTATTTTTTCCCGGTCAATTACGAATTCCTTTATGCTTGTGAAAATTAGATAAAACAAAAATTATAAAATGAAAACTCATTATAAAATCATTTTTTGTAAGATTGTTTAACAACCAATGTTTCTGATTTTTTTGAGTTGGACTATCATAGGATGATAGAGAAAATGTTAGAGTGAGAGAGATGAAAGAAAAAGGATTGAGAGGAATGAGGGAAATGAGTAAGGGTTTGAGGTTTCTTTTTTCTTTTTTAATTTTGAGAATGAAAATTATTAAAATATCTTTAACCTTAAAACTTAGAATCCATGATATATATAATGGTATTTTTATCTACTAAAACTTGATACACATTACTAAAATGTATCAAAAATAGGCGCGTGTTAACAAACTCATATATATATATATATATATATATATATATATATATATATATATATATATATATATATATATATATATATATATATATATATATATATATATATATATATATATATATATATATATATTCTCTTGTTTTAATATCATTTGTTTTAAATATCTTTTATTTCTGTTCATCTATCATTGTTCCCATTTAAATATCAATATATGTTACTAAAATTTTGCTTATTTATAATATAATTTATACATTTAGAAGTGTTTAATCTATTTGTTAAAATATATGTTACTAAAATTTACTTATATGTAATATAATTTATATCTTAGAAGTATTTAACTTTTTATAGTTTAATTAAGTTTTTTAAGTGTCATATAAATTTAAAAACTTTCAATAAGTTTTTACTAAATTTTTCTGATTTATTGAATATTCAAAAATTAAAAAATTTTAAATTAAGTAATGTTCGATGTTTTCAAAGATGTTTTTAACGAGTGATATGACCTTTATTTTGTCACTTTATTTAGTTTGTACTAATTTTATATAAAATTAAAAAAATATAATTATATAATAACATTTAAAATCAAGACAACAATAACATCACTTGAATAACAGAAGAAACCAATAGCAGAAATTCAATTGATAAATTATAAATTTTTAAAAACTGAAAATCTTAATTAAAATTTTTAATATTTATCAATAATTAAACTTTTATTATTAAAAAGTTATAGAAATTTACAACTAACCTGATAATATATTTGATTTGAAGTGAGAGAATATATTTTTAAAAAGGATAGTTGTTTTAAGGGTGAAATATCAAAATTCTTAACCATCATCTATAAATACCTATCAGAAAACAATCAGAAGAAGGAGAGGGAGAATGCTTCTATTTGGTTTGGGAATGGTGATTATAGGTAGGGATTGGGGAAGCTTCTGAGCAGCACATGTAATTGAGACTCAATTCAATGGCCAACCACTCTTCTACTTCTTCTATCCTCTGCGCTTCTTTCAACCAGGACCTTAGGTCAATTATTGCTCTTTCAATTTCTTCCTTTTCCTCCAAAATTCCATTCAAATTCGCTCACTTCATACATATATATATTTTGTTCTAGTTACTTTGCTGTTGGCACCAGGGACGGTTTTAGAATATTTGAGACCAATTCAGGAAAACTCTGCTATGAAAGAGGTAAATTCCATTCAATTGATTAAAAACTTTTTTTTTCTTTTAATTTAATTTCTTAATATTCCCCCTTCTTTCCTGCAGCTGTTGGAGCTTTTGTTATTGTGGAGATGCTGTTTAGCTCCAGTCTTATTGCTATCGTTGGTGCTGGTGATCAGGTGCTGTACTAATGATTACTCAACAAGCTTTGCTATTGGGCATGGACTTGAGCTTCGGGCTTTTTTTTTGTTTGTTTAATTGTCTATTTACATGCAGCCATCTTTGTCCCCTCGCCGTCTCTCTTTATTCAATACAGCCTCGGGTGCTGCTTCTAAAGAATTGAACTTTCTAACTTCCATACTTGCTGTTCGCATGAATAGAGAAAGGTCAAACCTCCATCTTTTCTGTCAGGCCATTTTTTTTGTATAAAATCATATTCTGCTGTGTTTTTAATATTGAAATGGGCATCGAACATTCGTGAAGCCTGGTGGGTGGTTGATCACTGAAACAATGATTATTTATGTATACATATGATGAAGGCATCATGATATTTTCTAATACTCAGTGTAGCATTGCCAAATGCTTATTTTTGTAACGAAGTATGTTGCTGTTGTAACTATGCTGACTAGTGGTTATTTTTTCTCTATGATATCTGTGTCTTACTTTATGAGGTTACTCTTTGTGTTTTAACTTATATTTCATATTGTTGGGACTGAAAGGGGCAACTTTTAGACATTAGTTAGAAAGATTGGTTACGTCAGCAGGGGAAACTAAGACTCAGATTAGGGCTTAATTGTGAATTTGATAGTTTGTGAGTGACGGGAGTAATCCTTTTTGAAAGTGGAAATCGTGCAGGAGAGACTCTCCTCGGTTCTATTCTCAATCATCTAACAAAATCGTTGATTTCTTTCCATTTGTTTCCATCTATCATTCTCGCTCTTCTCACTTGGTTTGTAACATCTAGAGTAGGAGAACTAAGGAGAAAGTTTGGGACTTGTCTGTGGGTTGTTTTTGTCCAAATTTGCTGATCATTCAGGTGACTCAAATGAGAATGTTTACCAAATTGGTGTTCTGTCTGTGTTTCTGGAGCTTTGTATGTGGTCATTGTGTAGTAGAGAGATATGGTCAGATTATTATTTTGCTAGTTTATATTGAACATTAATGCATGCTAGTCTACGAGTTTTGGATTCAGCCACTTTCCTATATATTAAATTTTTTTAGTTGTTATTCTTTTCTCAATAAAGGTTTTTTCAAGTCCTATTGCCTTCTTTGACCACTAATATTACTCTAATCTCTCTGTTTCTCCATAATGTAGACTTGTTGTCATTTTACAAGACAAAGCATATGTATATGAAATGCGTAGTCTCAGTATTGTGGACATTATTGACACGGTGCCAAATAATAAAGGTGAGGGTGGAATCAATATGGGCCTTAATTTCATTTAATTGGATACTTTAATTGTTAATTGTAGTTCTTACTTTTTAGATTATGACTATATTATTCTATTCTCATCGGATTGCCACAAGCACGGTGGATTAAACTTTTAATCATGCCACCAAACTGCTATATCATGCATATAATTTTCTGAGGCAGTTTTTCCCCACAGGGCTTTGTGCTTTTTCCCCTTGCTTGGATGCTTGCTATTTGGCTCTGCCTGCCAGTACTACCAAAGGATCTGCATTGTTGTATAATGTCATGAATCGTCATTTACACTGTGAGGTTATGCATAAATTTCCTTCTGAATGCTAAACGACTATGTTACTATAATTTCATGAATTTTTACTTTTGTATCATCCTATCTTGTAGCATCAAACTAGTGAGATGATAAAACTTACAATATTATGCTTTAGGTTTTTGAATGTTTAGTAATAATCAATTTTATTTACTGTCTTCGTGATTTGGCATATCTTGTTTGTTCTAATATGTTAATATATTAACCAGTTACATGGATGGTATGCTAATGCCTACTTGCATTGTGGGATTTCCTCCTTTAGTGAGCACAGTAGAAAAAAGTTTTGAGTTAAACTACATATCAGCAATTGACTTATTTTATCTTCTGACAGTGGTATTTTCTTTTTAATGGTTGACGTATGAGCTGATAGTTGTTTATATTTTTTACCTGTATTCATGAACATTGTCAAACAAGAATTACAGATTGAGGCTCATCGTTCACCATTGGCTGCAATGGTTCTTTCTTCTAATGGAATGTACATAGCTACAGCATCTGAGCAAGGTACCATAATCAGAGTTCATTTGGTGTCAGATGCAACAAAGGTGATAAATTGAAGTCAATATTTCTAAATATTAATTGGGAATATTGGTGGTATAAACCATTATTTCTGACATCTTTCTGTATTCTTTCTCCTTTAAATTATGGTCATAATATTGGTACTGTTCTCTGGTAGGTCCCTTCAAGTCATATCAACACACAGTCCCTTAACTAAGAATGTTGGCTCAAGTGTGTGAATTCTTATAATATTAGCTGGCAGTCTTCCTAAACTATTTTTGCACCGTGGACATATATCCTCCATTTTATATTTTGCATGTGTACTATCTCATAGGAAATTTATGCAACGAGTCTTTACTTATGCATTTGTGTGGCGGTTTCTGTATTCAATGAGCATTTGGTATTGGTTGTGTTTGAGGGAGAAACCCTATCTGTTAGGGCTTGGGCGTTTATATTTGTAAACTGAGAGAGTGGTTAATTGGTCTTGTGCAATTCCTTGATTCTAATTCTCTCCCTTCTCATTCTCTGTTCAATTGCCTTCTATGTTGGATGACTCTTAAAGATAAGAGCAGTTGTATGTTTTATGTGAATAGGCTGTCAATCCTCCTGTTGTTTTCTCATATCCTTATTTAAGGTTGTGTACTGTCTGTCTACCAGATGAAACTTTGGATAGAACACTAACTGATAAACCAATTAAATACATTAATGGACAGAGAAATCGTACATGATACATTTATACAATTGCTGTCCCAGAGACAGGTCCTACTAAGGTTATTGTTTGCCCACAAACTTCGAAAAACAACACACTTGCCTAAAAATACATACTATCATGTTGGTTTTCTTATGATTCAATGCTTCAGCTATTATTTTGTTAAGGTTTTCTGGATCACTTAAATTCAATTTATAATTCATCAATACCTATTTTGGTAATATTTAGAAACTTAGTGTTTTGACTGCTTTCTTGCTCCATTGAGAATCTCTTTTGCTAGACACAAATCCTGATTGACAATCTCAAAGACATGACTATATTTGGTGGCGTACATGTCTTGATATTCTGGTTACATTCAGTAGATAGTAGATGTTATGGATTTTTACTGAATAATATGCTGACACAGATTTGGTGACCAAAGACTAGTTACAGTTTTTTCTCTAACCATGTTATTGAAGGTAAACATGTAAAGTGTCTAGCATAAATTGAACCATGGAATCAAATATTTTCCTCTAACGTAATGCTCTTTTTTTCTCAAGTGCTATTTCTTTGAAGTAATTCATGCATGAGTTATATTCATTGTGAATTATGTACCTTGTGGCTGTTTTTATGCTTTTACTTGTTACTATTTTACTTCAACTGTTGAACTGACATGTTTTTTTCAGCAGTCATATAGCTTTAGAAGGGGGACATACCCGTCTACTATATTTTCACTGTCGTTTGGACCATCGAAGGAGCTTCCAGATATTCTTGCAGCCTCAAGTTCTTCTGGTTCTATTCATCTTTTCACTCTTGGATTTGCTTCACATCCAAGGCGAGAATTGCAACTTAAAATATTCTTCTCCACTTTCCATCTTTTTGGCTACTTCATTGTTATATTCGGTGAATATTGTCATATAAGTTTAGGTTTCTTAAGATCACCGATGTATAGCAGCCTAATTTAAATTTAAAGCAACGTTATTTATCTTGCTTGACTCAGTTACCACTAAAATGGACCAGCAAGCGTGAGAGACCTCTCATAATGAAAACTTCAACTTTGATTCTGGTTATTTGGAGAGAGTTAGGGTCAAATAGTATATAAAGGAAGATGTGGTTGCATAATAGTGATTTCGTGATAAATGTGTACAACCTCTGACTGATTTTAGTTTTGCATATAATCTGGATTAGCTTTCTTTGCTCTTTGAGAAAAATTCTCTCCGATGTTTTTTCTCTTAATTATCTTGCTTTCTCTGAAATCGATTTGGTAAGTCATCTCATGTATATTTGGTGACTTTAGCAGGAGTATGAGTTCAAGTGGCTTTCTAGGATCAATAATTCCTGGTGCTGTGAGTGGTGTGCTCGATCCTGCTTATCATCACGTACTTCATGATGCTGTTCCTGCAGGGGTGAAAAGGTAAAGTATTGTTTGGCTATGTAGCTTTTTATTATATTGACCATTTTAAAACTTGGAACTTTTTCATATGATCTTTATTTTCCATAATCTGAAGAACTTTCTTTACCTTGAGATTTTATTGTGTTATCCAAACGAACCTTGTTGAGGATTTATGATTTCGTATTTGTATGAAATTTGCATATTTAGAATTATTTTTTAAAATCTTCTGTTTGTCTTACAGCTATGTAGTAATTCGCAAGGTTGAAAATTTGACCAACTCCTCATCATCTGAACTCCTAGCTTGTAGGTGAGTGCTCATTATTGATCTTGATCTCAGATGTTGATAGTATTTGATCTCAGCTGTGTGGCATTAAGAATTTATCACATAATTTTTCCAGAAATTTTCTTCATAGTTTTACCTTTTCTGTGCTTCGTATAACTTTTGATATCAATTTCATTTGCTATAGTTTTTATGTTTTTCCATTTTCCAGGGCAATTTTGTCGGTAATAACATCTAACGGATTCTTCAAGGAATACAACATAAGCATTAATGCCCGGAATGAATTATCTTGGGCTTTAGGTCGTGAGTTCAATCTTTTGACTGTGACCTAGGACAAGCAACCGGGAGTGGCAAAACACTGTTTATAGCGAACCATCTATAACTGTAAAGCTTGAGGAATTGCATTCTACACTCAAACTTCTAGAACTACCCCTGCTACCAACATTCAAGTGTTCCTCAGAAATTCTCAGAGCTCTCATGGCTTCCATCATGAGTGTTACTTGCACGAGTCAGTGATACAAAATTCTGTATAAGTTATGTGTACAGAGTAAGAACTTCATTTACTTTTCTCGGACAATGCAAGGGAAGTACGTTAAAATTATATTTAATCTGGGTTTCTAAAAGTATTTATAATCTGGTTCTCGTATGTTAAATTGGTTTATCAAGTGGTAAGTGCCTTGGATAACCCAAATTAGTACTCATGATGAACATACTGACTATTTTGGTCATCCTCGAAAATGTAATTATCAATGTTTGAAATAAATGATAAGGATATATTTGGAGCCACAGTTCACTTTGACATATTTGTATTTCGTGGTATTAATTATTAAGGTCATTTCTTTTTCATACGTTATCTTCAACTGCTATCAATGATGGCACCCGGACGATTATAGGAACTTTAAACCATTGTTTTCTAAACTAAACACAAGTTTTTTTCTTAGTAAAATTAATATAATGTTTTTGAGTATTTTTTTATTCCTTTTATTTTATTAGAAAAGAATTTCAGTTTGGAAAAAGGATAAAAAATCATGAAATTAACTATTTCTGAACTATTTTTTACTTGATAACAAAATGAATAGATTAAGAAATATTGTTAAGAATTAGTGAATCAAAAGATGTGCGCCTATTTTCTTTTTTCAAATGATTATTATTCAAACATTTTCATTTTAATTGAATTGATACGCCGACAAATTACATTTTGTAAAATTGCTACATTAATTATTATCTCATAATCATGTCACATGAGACTTTAATTTGAGAAACACTTGTATATACATGTACAGAAATAAAAATGAAAATAAAGATACACAAAGAAATATTTTAAAATTTATAAATACGTTTCAAACTATGAATTTCTTATCATACGTTCTGTTTAAATTTGTGGTACAAAAATTATGCAACTTAAATTATATTTTATATTTAAACAACATAAACATATTACTCTCACGAAATCTCATCCAAAATATAAAATAAAAACAGTATCTAAACGTATCTAAGTGAATAAATTTTACAAACACTCTTAAACTCATATAATATATACCTTTTTTATATCTAAGTAATAAATCTTTGAATGTTATATGTGTAGTATTTAATTTGATTTATTTTTGTTTTTAAGATAGGAATAACATCAAATTCAATATGATTCATAAGAGGATTGACATTTTCCAGTGACAGTACCAGCAAATTTCAACCAATTAGTAAAATGTTGATAGTGCTCTAAGATTTTGATCTCAATTTTTTTTTTCAGTACTTTAATGTAACCATCATTTTATTTTAATATTACTTTGTGATATTTAAACATTTTTCATTTCTTCAAAATATACTGATTTTTTTTACTATCTAAAGACTAATATATAATTAAAAAAAAGTCTAACCACCAAATAATTTTGTTTACCACACTGGTCGCCTAATTTGTTTATACGAATAGATAAAAAGTTACAATGTTTTTTTTCTTGCATATTGTGATTTTTCTATTTTCATTTTCTAATATTATTCTCAATCTAAATGTTAATTCTTTTTTAATTCTTTAACTTTTATTTTTGAAAATTTATTTAATCACTATATGAAATATTTCATTCTAGTTATAAGAGGGATGATATAACATGCTAAGATACGTATAATTTTGATTATATTTTTTGTTATCCACTAAGTAAAATTTGAAATAAAAGGTATATTAATAATCAAAGTAAATGTATCAATTATTGCAAAAAAACAAAAATAATAATAATCAAAGTAAATGTATCAATTATTGCAAAAAAACGGAAGCCACTCTATCAGAGACAGGTTTCGATCCAGGTTTCGACGATCCTGGGACCTGTGGGTTATGGGCCCACCACGCTTCCGCTGCGCCACTCTGATTTGTTGAGAGTTACTTGTTCTGTTTGCTTTATAAATATAAATATTCTGCGGACAAAAAAATTGTTTAACAGAAACTCCTTCAATTCTGTCAATTGGAAGAAAATTTATTGTGAAATCATATATCTAACAAGTTAAGAATAAAAATCAAGAAAAGAGGAGAAGAGCATGCTGAAATCAAATTCTCACACACAGTTATTTTAGTTAAATTGTTCAAATTATCATTAAGCTGATTGGAGAAACTGCAAGAATATAAATTCTAAGAATATGTTAAAAAGGTTCCTCGAAGGTTTCATATATATGTCAGATTTTAAAAAGTTAGAAAAAATAGTAACTAAGTTTTTATGGGACAGATTCAATACAAAAGGAATGGAGTAACTAACTTGTTCCTAGCTCCAGAAATGTTGTGTTATTGATGAATATCTCCATTGGTGAACCACCTGTTCCACAACTTGCGGTGATGGACATTGGTAGCAGCCTTACATGGTTTATTTGTCAACCTTGCACATCTTGTTCACCGCAATCTGTTTCAATATTTGATCCTTCAAAATCCTTCACATGCAGTGAATGTAACAAATGTGATGTGATGAATAATGGTGCTGAGTGAAGAAAGGCCCACTATTTTGAAGATGACTATGAAAGTTTTTCTTCTATTTGAATGGGATGCATCTCTATTTTCAGAGAATTGACTGTCAACTTCTTGATGGATGAGTATAAATTAGTGCTAATTCTGTCTTCTTTTTCCATTCTACATGAGAATTTACTCAACACGTTAAAGGAGGTGAGGTAATTAACGTTCTTATAATTTTTTTTTGTTTTGCCAATGCTTTGCGAAATAAAGAAACATAATATTTTTTAACTTTAATAAGATATTTCTATTTTTTATTTAAATTTTTCATTACTACGTCACAATGATAAAGATATATATAAAAATGACACAGAATAGTAAAAATCTTTTAAACATGGACACCCAAAAAGTAACTAAAAATGAAACATTAACATTTTTTGTGCTATCGAGTTTTGATATGCAAGCTACCAGTGACAGTACTCATTTTTACACACCTAGGATTTCAAAAACCTCCGTTTAAGCAATTCCACATCGTTCACTTTAGAAGATGTTGAGACGTTTGATAAATATGATGAATCTCGAAATTGACAACTCTTAATCTCAATATCCCACAAAGGTTAGCTTTTCCAAATACTTCTTCTAAACTGTGTAAAATTACATATTCTTGGAGGGCATAAAAGCGGAAAATAATGTTATACATGGAATACAACCCAGACTTTGTGCAGCATGTTCTCCCAATAACGTCGGAAGTTTCAGGGCTATCTCCATCAATATTGGGTTACAGTGTAACTGGGTGCGTACACTGAAACAAACTATCTAGTTCTTGTCTTCGCAAACTTGGGTCTCGATGCCTTCTTCTCCATCTTTTCCCTCTTCTTGCGGGTCTTTTCATCTTCAAATGATTCCTAATTCACAGAAGAAATACATAATTTACGTTATTAGGGTCTAGTTCTTTTGTGGTCCGAAAGTAAACACTGAGCAACAAGGTATATGGTTCTCTTTGTGGTCGGAAGTGAACATTGATCATCAAGGTGACCGTACCTCTGAACCTTGTGGCAAAAATCCTTTAATGAAGCCAAAGGACTTGTATGCTCCAAAAGCCGGTATCTAGAAAATGCCAAGCAAAGGCAAAATTATTTCACAGACTTAGTTATGTTTGATTTCAAATTTAAGAAAATGTTTGATTTATATACAATTAAATAAAAGTTGTTCATATAGAAAGAGATGCAATACAAGACACCAAGCCAAGCGTGGAATTGTTGAGAGAAGGGTTGAAAAAAAAATGAAAACTGAAATTAATGATAAAAAACACCTAATTTTATTTTTGGTATCTAAAATACCGGCTTTGGAAAAAATGTAGACTTCACAGATTTTGGATGAGAAATTGATTGATTGGTAGTGTAAAATCATTTGTGTATGGGCACCACGGACATCGCTTAGCTAACAGTTGGAGAATAATCTTTTCAGAGACAGAGACCATCAAAGTGAACTATGTCTCTCTTAACAAAGTGTTGTTCTCTATACACATGACTAGGAACTGAACCTTGGCCAACATGCTAAAGAAACTCAATTATAGATAAATGACACTATTTTTGTCAGCTCCTCTCTCTAGCATTCCAGTCTCTCCAATTGTACATTGATTGTTTTCAGGTATAAAGAATACACAACATGCACTACAAGAAACTTGTTCTGTCTGGTTTCTCTCTTTCTTGGAAAGTACTCTTCCCTAGGGTATAAGCACTCCTATGTCTAACTACAGCACAAGATAGCGAGAGCACATACAAATGCACACAGCTAAGGATGGAGTACAGTAAATCTCTCTTTACGGACACAAGAGTGTTTGAAGTAGCTCTAGCGCAAAAACTATATCATTAAAAATTTAAAAGCCTATATTCTAAAGCTGACACATTTGTGAGCAGAGCCTTACCACAAGATATGTATACCAGAACTTTCCAGAGATAATGGACATGACTTGCACAAAACATGTTATGTAGATAACATCGTGTAAATATCTGCAAAAGATTAATAATGAACATCATACACCAACTCAGAAGATATAAAGAGAGTGAATTTAATCGTCACACAGTGACAGCGTAAAACAATTTTACCCATATGACAGTTCATGTACTTATACTTTTAGGTCGTTATAATAAACTCAGAACAGAATATGTTCTGTGATCGGATGACAGTGTATTTCTTAGTATCTGAGAGGGGTCTAATCCCAAAAATAAAAAACATAAAACTAAGAAGAATCATGAAACATAGTCATCCCAGATACATCAGCAATTAACACAGGAAGTAGTTGAAAATGATACAACAACAAAGACATACCCACAAACTCCACCTGTAGACATATCAAACCCACCATCTAAAAGTTCACCATCTTCAGCGTAAGCAGGAGTCGCCATCCTTGCGAGCTGTTGATAGGGAATAACATATGCCAAAGAAGTCAAAATCAACCCAATCCAGTGCTTCCAGGTGAAACTCGAATGGAACACCAACATTCTTAGCAACACATAGATAACCTATATATCAATTCAAAAGTAAACATAAATTAGGTTCTCAATCGACAGTATCGAAAAAAAATTGGTTGCAACAATCACAATTTAAGAGAATAAGAGAGAGCACGTTGCAGGCGATGATGACTTGGCGTAGCCTAGCCATGTGACGAGCATTCTCTTCCTTGCGTTTCTTAGCGCCCTGATTCGCCATTGTTCTCTTCTCCTTCTTCCCCAAACGACCACACGCTACTGCACTTCCGATTCTGCTTATGCGTTGTCGTTTGCTGGAACAGACCGCAATAACACTCGAACTTCGACAGTGGGCCTTCCGGCCCATCACACTGAATTGGACTGTACAATTAAACAGTACTGGAAGTTGCTTCCTCCACCACCTCCTTCCGCACCTCTCCAAACAATTTTTAATTACAAAATCACCCTTTTTTTACTTTAAATTTTTTATCTTTTTACTTTTTAATTTATGAAAACCCTAATCTTTACCTCTAATTTTCACTCTATACACAGCCGCACACCCACCCCCTCCCAAACTCTCTCTTTCTCTCAAGATCCGTTTTTCCCAATCCATTCTTCACATCCGTTTTCACTTCTTTAATTTTTTCTTCTCCATTTTATGCTTTGGTCACATATTACTTGTGCGGTGGTGTCGTGGTGGTGCAGTGGTGGTTTGGTGCGTTTATTATGCAGTTTCCTCGATTCAAACTAAATTTATTTCATTTGAATTTACTGGAATATAATTTGTGTGTTGTATGTTTGGCCTTTGTTCTTAGGTTGATGCATTTTCTGTGTTTTTTATGGGTGCAGAGGAAATCGTCCAGACTCAACGGATATGGCAGATCCGTTTCTCCTTCAACGGATATCGATGTCTATTTACGGATGTTGACATTCGTGTAATATTTCGTGGCATACTCACATCCGTTACCTTCAACCACCACCACCAGACGAAGTTTTGGTATCAGCGAGACTGTTGGTTCGATATGGGTAGGGTGGTTTGGGTCAATATTTTGTTGTGGTGTTTTGTTTGAACCCCAACTCACTCTTGTAAAAGAAAAACACACTCGGGTTGATAAGAAAAGAAAGAAGATCAAGGTTTCACCCTCTCGGGTTGGATCACATAGATCAGAGTCTTCTTCATTACTACTCATTCGTTTCGCATAGGTGGATTGTTGCTCTTTCGTTTCACATGGGTGCTGCAGTGGAACTCTTTCTGAATTAAATCCTTTATTCTCTAATTAATGAATAAAATCTCATTAACTCCGTTTGGTTATATTTAATGGAAGGGACTATTTTGACTCAAAAATTTAAAAATAAAGACCAATTTCAAATATATTTCTAAAGATGGACTAAATTGATATTTGCCAACCAAACCACGGACAAAGTTGGCTATTAAACCTTTATATAAATCTTTTAAATTTTTGTATAAATATAAAAATTATACATAAATTTAAATATAATTATAAAATAATAAAAATTTAAATACAATTATGAAATAATAAAATATATATATATAATCAGCATGAATGGCATTTCATTTCTAAAATGAAACTTCGGATGTGGATATCCGAACCTATATGCATCCTATGTGTATATCCGATGGGCACTGTAATTATTATTTAATCTAAATTATTTTTATTAATTTTAATAAATTAATTTATATTAATTAAAAATTATATTACTATTTATAAACATTTAAAAAAATTATAAAATAATAAAATAATTAAAAGTGTAATATAATTAAAGTTTTATATATAACATATTAAACCTGCCGTCGGATATTGATATCCCAAATCTTCATCATCGGATCTCTATGTCCGATTTCTACAAACTCGGATTTTCATATTGATACTTTCATTTTCAATTTTTTATATTCAAAATTAGTTTTATTAATTTTAATACATTCATAAAATTATTTTATATTAATTAAAAATGATATAGTACATTATAAATTCATACATAAAATGTGTAGTTCAAAGGTGGAGGGAGTATAGGGTTTTTTAATAAAGATGAAATGAGGTGCAAAGGTGTACTGGGTGTAGAGTTTTTTTATAAAGATGAAATGAGATGCAAGATGGAAGATGTAGAGGTGCAAGGATGCAGGAGTGAAGGGATGCCACGTGCAGCAAAAATGCATGTTTGGTGATCGAAAGAAAATGAAGGTGGAGTCAATGTCCTGCACATAAATCCTTAATAATAAAATTTTTTAAATCACTATTAATTAGGGATATTTTAGGGAATTAGAGATGCATGATGAAATCCTTAAAGGTGTAAGGTGAAGCACTCTAGGAAGTTTCATCCTGCACTGTCCAACATATTACCATGTACTTCCAATTACTCCACTTTTAATTTTTATAAATATTTTTTATAAAATCAATATGCACTTTCTTTAGTACAGATTTTGATATCTAATTCATATATTTTTTTAAAATTTTACTTTTAAGTTTAAAATTTAATAATAATAATAATAATATAATCTAATTTAAATTTTAATATTATTTAATATACATTTATATCTTAATAATTATTTAATATATATTATTAAAAATATTATTAAATCTACATTTATTTAATATATATTTAATATCTTTAAAATATATATTAAATAATTATTAAGATAAATGTATATTAAATAATATTAAAATTTTAAATTAGATTAGATTATTATTAATTTAAAATTTAAAAATAAAACCTAAAAAAAATTATGAATCAGATTTCGAAATCCGTGTTAGAAGAGGTGCAGAGTGATTTTAAGAAGAAAGATAAAAAATTAAAAAACATTAAGAAGAAAGATAAAAAATTAAAAAACATTAATAAAGGTTAAAAATTGAATAATTGGAGGTGTAGGGTGAGATTAGGAATGATAAGGAGTCGGATCGGGCATAAATAATACCTACCGGTAATCCGACTTCAAAAAAAATTCATTCGCCACTCGCACGGATACTCACTTAACAAATATTCATGGTATTTTAAAACCCATGGATATACGCGGATACCCGTAAATATTTTAAAAATATATATTTTTATAAATTATTAAAATAAAAATTAAATAAAATTATAAAAAATATATAAAATATAATATAAATTAATTAAATTTAACCTTATATAATATAAATTAATTTTAATTTTAATTAAATTTAACTTAATAAAGTATAAAATAATTTTTTTTAATTATTTTTTCACGGTAACGGCAGATACAGATAATATAATACTCACACCTGACTCACTTATAAATGGATATTAAAATACCCGCAGATAGTAAATATCCACGAGTATCAATTATTCGTTGTGGATTTTATCTGCGGATATCTATGAGCACGAATTTTTTTGCCATCTCTATGTAATATGTTCAGTGTCATGTCACATTGTTATTGTCATGTGGTCACAATGTCGGTTTGACAGGTGACATATTTATTTTATTTTCCTAAAAAAAATTTAAAAAAATTAAAAAATAAAAATAATAAACAAATATTTAAAAAATTCAAAAAAATCACGAACTGATGACACGTGACACCTTTAATTATGTTGTACGGAATTTACTACAATGACTTAATTGCTTTAATTTTTCGAAAATAGAAATCCAATTAAGATAAGAAAAATAAGTAAAAACCTATTTAAAACTTTTTAACAAAATTAAAAATCTCGAAAATGATTAAATCTAAAAAAATATCTATTTTGAAATATAGAATTACCCGAAAAACCGTGTGGTGCAAAATTTTTGAATGAAAGAGAATGGAAGAAGATCATCTTTTAAAATACAGGAGGGATAAGATTTTTTTCTTGTTTACTTTAAAATATTTGAGAGAAAAAAGTGTACATTTATAAAATAACACAAATATTTTTACACAAACAAACTAAGAACAATTTATAAAAGAACACAAAAAACTTAAATATACCTCATAGTTCAACAAAGACACTGAGAAGAATTTAAATATTTCAAATATCTCAACCAAATTAAAATTGAAACCATACTTTTTATTGTTTCATTTTTAATCATAAAACGAGTTTGGGATTAAAAGCTTAAAAGTATCCATCCATATATTTGTAAAAATGATTCATACACTATTGAATTTGTGAGTTTTAGAGCAGGTCAATGGATTGATATGATTTTGACCTAAATTAGAAAAGAAAAAAACAAATTATAGTCCAAATCAATTTCTCCAAAATTGTTTTTTATCCCTTGTTTGTTGCAGTTTTTCAAAACAATTTAAAGAATAATAATATTTTGACTCCATTTAAATTTTTAAACACAAAAGAATAATTAAAATTTGAAAAATAAAAGTAAAAATATAATTTAAGAAAATAATTGGATCCTATCAATTGCAGTAATTTAATAGTTTGTATTTGAACCCAACCATTACAAATCCGAAATTTTAAACCAAGTAATTGATAACCTGTATAAATCTGTTTGTTAACATTTATTTTCTCTCATTTGTTTTTTTAAGTTTGACTCAAGTTAAACTTAGGGGAGTAAAGAGAGCCACTGGCATGAATTTAAAATGAGCTAAACTCTTATTATTTTTTTATAAGTTAAAAGTTTTGTAATTCAACTTGATTTATTATAAATTAATAAGACATTGGATTCACTTATTTAAAAATATTTTATTTTTAATTTATTTTATATATTTATTATATTGCAATCAAAGTGATTTGACTATTACTTTATTTTATAATATATAATTAAAGTGTTCTTATATTTTATTAAACATTAATTATTATAAAAAATATAATTAAAATTTAAATTTTACGAGTGTTAAAGTTGATTAATTCGATTCGTTATGGATTAAGTTAAAAAATTATCAGTTCAATCTCATTTTTTATTAATCCATAAATTATATATCTTGATTTGATTCATTACGAATTATAAATTGACTCGCTTATAAATATTTAATTTATGTAATTTATTTTATGTATTTGTTATAGTATAATAAAAGTAAATTGACGTTATTCAATTTTTTATAAGAGTGAAATTAAAATACTTAAATTTTCAAATATTATTATAAATAATATATTTGAAAATTAAAGTATTAACATATATAAGTTAACAAAAAAAATTAAACATAAAATTTATTTAAACATTATTAAACAATATTGTATTATATAAAAGATCAAATTTTGTAATCTTATATGATTAGAAATAATAATTAATTATAACAAAAAACTTATAAAAAAATGGTAAAAATATTGATAAAGTATTATTGCTAGTAAATTAATTGAGTGAGTTCAGTTCAACTCTTTTTTGAAAAATTGAAATTTTTTAAATTTAAGATGACTTAAACTTTTGCTGAATCAGATTGATTCATATATTAGAATTTATTTTAATATATCTAATTAATTTATATAAATTGACAAACAAATAAATTAAATATTTAAATAATTTAAACATTATTGATAAAAAGACATCAAATTATCAAACTATCATTATAAGTAATAAATAATTATAATAAAAACATTGTGAAATAATAATAAAAATTATTAAAAATTATTTGTAAATTTTGGATCAATTCACTTTCATAGTTAATTTGTGGATTAAGTGAGTACAATATAAAAGTATTGAATTTTTTTGGACATGTCTAACTAAATTTTCTCGGTATAACTGATTCAATTTTGTTAGTACATTTTACATTTGTTTACTTAAAGAACTTAGACAATTCGTGTTCTTTTTTCATATATTTCTGGGCCGAAGGACTTTTACTTAAAATTATAATTAAGCATAATTTTGGATGAAATATGTATTTTATTACAATAGGTCTTGAATAATTTTATTTTAATTTAGTAATAAAAAATGGACAAGTCTTTATATATTTACTTTTGTTCCGATTTTAACAGTCAACTAAGTCTTTAATTGGGCATACGAATTATTTAACATATTTCTATTTTTATAAAATAACTTGTGACAGTTTACAAGTATTTTGTACGACTTTTTTTAATATATTAGCCAAAATTGACCGGTTTATTTAAATTATACTTTAGTTTGTATAATACTATGCCTCATCTCTAAATTCATTTTTTATGTTTTTGTATCTAGTAATAAAGAAAAAGTGAACACATAAATATAATAATTCGACAGTAGAAAATAAGTTAAGGGTTAGATAAAATATTTTTCACATCTTTTTACTCATAATATCATATATTAAATTGTCAGATAAATTTCATGTAGTTGCTTTAGTAATTGATGATATTTTTATTAATAATTTCTGACAAGAGTATTTTCCTTATTTAATAAAAACTTTTTTAAGTAATGTTATAAGATAAAAATGTCAAAAAAACTAGTTTTCATGACTGTAATATACTATATTATTAAATGTAACATCACACCGTCACTTAATCACAACAGTTAAAATAATGCATTAAAATTATAGACAAAACAAAACGTGAAAGACCAACCAAATATGAGTCAATAATTTGAAAATAAATATCACGAAAATTTTTTGTAGAAAAATGAAAATATCAGAATTTAGTATAAAAACAAAATAAAAAAATTACATGTCCAAGATGATATAAAATATCTTTAACATATTTATAAATAATATATTATAATACAATAATTTATTACTAAATTAGTTATATTTTAACATATAAAATATCTTTAAATATTTACATTTAATATCTTATAATATAATAAATTATTATTATATTCTATTATAATTTTAAAATATTATAATATAACAACTGATTACCTAATATTTTCAAGATATAATAATTTATTATATCGAATAATAGAATATGTTTGAATATATTTATTTATGATTTATAAATAAATATGGCACTAACCATACTATAATATAAAATTAATAATAAAAATTATCTTTATATTCAATATTACTGTATCGATCTTCACTTAGATGTCAAAGAATATTTTGTAGACTCCACTTCAATGCATCTTATTAAATTTTGATAAGAAATTTTGACATTCATTGTGAGATTTATTATCATATCACAAGTCTTATGGTAATATATTAGAATCAAGGTAAAAATGATGTACTATTTTTTCCAAACAAAATTATAAAGAGACATATTTTAAGTTGTCGAAATTATTGTATGAATATCAAGTATGATATCACTAGTTTGACACAAACTTGGTAATGCAAGAAAAATTAAGCATGGAGACAATTTGACCATAATCTGAAATGATCCATAACTCATATAGTGGATTCACTCCATAAGAATATATGAACTTGATGAATTTGGTGGAAAATTGTTGTTGAGTAGAGAACATAGAATGGCACACATATAAAAATTACTTTAATTAGGCTCGAAGGGTAATACATATGTATGATACTTCAATTATACTTTGATGGCAAGACATTTGTAAGCAAATACAATATAACTTTAGATTGAAACACATATATTAAGTACTTAAAAACATCTAAAAGCATTAAGAAATGAAAGATATTCAATTACTAAAGTGTTTAAAAGCGTCAAGTATTGAAATATATATAATAATCAAAAGACACCTAGGTATCAAAGTGTAAAAAAGTGTCAAAAATAAAAAGATATATGAGTATCAAAGCATGTAGAAGTGCAAGGGATCGAAAGTTATCCACAGATTGAGAAATATCAATGAAAGATATCCATGAATTAAAATACAATTTAGTATAAAAGCGTTAAAAAACATAAAGGAATGACCTTACACTCTTTAATAATTTAAAATATGCTTTGCTGGCCACACACTCACAAACAACACATGATTCTCATAAAGTGATATATATACTCTTTTTCTTTTCATAAATTAATTTTTTTTCTTAAATTAGGTGTTTTGTCTAATAAAATTTTAACGAGACACGTTCTTCCAAGTACATATATCATTTCAGATGTACCTACATTTAAAAGTACGATTAATGGAGAACGATAACTTGTTTATTCATCAACATAGTTTACTTACATCTTATTTATGACTTCTTAGCAGAGAACTTATATACATACCCCAAAAATATTACGAAATATTTAAAAATATTTACAAATAATATCTTATTATATAATAACTAATTATCAAGTTTTCCTATGTCTAAAAAATATTATGAAATATATCTAAGATATTTACTTTTAGTATCTTATGATACAATAATTTATATATTCTATTATATTATAGTATTATAATTAATTATCGAATATCTACAAAAATATAACGATATAATAATAAATTATATAATATATTTAAAATATTATGATATGGTAATTGATTATCTAATCTATAAAAACATGATACTTAATTATAATCAAATAACTTAATATATTTGTTTATTCATAGTTTAGAAAATTTATAAATACGACGTGACATCACACGAATTACTTACAACTCAATATTTAATAATGAAAATTAAGACTCAATCTGTATTTTCTGTATGCTTATTATCTTTATTTTCTTATTAATTTAAACATTAAATAATCATTTACAGGTGAATATTTTTATATTATCACACTTAAAAGTTTATATTATTAAACAATAGCAACCTAATATTCAAAAGCAAAAGTTCTATCTCAAAATCTAAAAAAAAAAACATAATAACTAAATAAATATTATAACCTGAATTATCTTCAAACAATTTGTTTAAACAATAATATTTCACTTAATAAAACTTATTATAAAACTCAAATAAAAATAAATTCATTATATAGAGACTAATTAATATTTCATTAAATCAATACTTCAATCTATCATATTTTATATTTTATTTAAAATAAAATAAAAGATAAAAATCATTTGTATAAAATACATGATTTTTTTAAAAAAATCTTTCTTATCTCTACGTGTTCCTTGATTTATATCCACGTCACGTAAGCGTAAAGTAGTACGTGTTGGATTAAAATATGAATAAAAAATGGATAGTTGAGTTGATGGTGACAAAACAATAATAATTAAAGATTTGAAGCAACGTGGATTGTTGGAATTGTTTCTTTCCATAGGTGTCGAGAGAAAGTGGTGTTAAAACATAACCTGGGATTTCAACTCATAATAGTGCCTGAATTTGGAATCCACCATGTTTGATTGCTTCCGCGAATTGCTCATTTGTCATTCTATACTTTATGCACTCATTATCATTCTTCAAAACAAATCACAATAAAAGAGAACTCCATTATTTTTTATTAAAAATTTTATTCAAAATAAGAAAAAAAAACATGGCCTATAAAAACATGTTTATTTTTTTCTCCTAACAAATTTAGTAGTTGCTGGTGACGGTGGAAACGAATTCATTGGAACACGTGGAAGATGCCACCTGCAAGTTTTTGGGGTCTATTATTAATTATTGTACGGATTAAAAATGAAAAAAATAATCAAAATTATTATAACTGTGTTTAAACAAATGATATAAATTGGTAAAAATATTATATTATTTATGCCTTTTATCAGCTGTGTAAAGACAATGAATATAACAACGTCCATATACTAGAAGACAAACTTTCGAATAGGATCAATGCTCAACACAAGTGGTAAAAAATATAATAAATTCAAACTATCCAGTTATAGGTTTACACCTATGGTAGAGAGAAATATCACAGATATTAATCATTTAAAGCCTCTTACAGATATATTAAAAAATAGTTTAATTAAGTTTTAATTATATTTTAAATGTGTGTATTTTAATTGATTTTTTATTAATTCTTTTACTATTAGATATTTAAAATTTATATTTTTTAATTAAATATTTATCATTTAATTTTGTTATTAATAGGTTTACGTGATTATTAAATTGTATTGTCGTTTTATAAATTAAGAAATATAAATTTTTGTAGTCAATGTAAAATAATAATAAAAATTTATTTTATCTGACTTGTAATGTCACCAAGATAATATATACATTGCTTAATCAACAAAAATGAAGATTGAGCAACAAAAATTTAATTAAAAAATATAAAAAATTCGAGTCTTTAATTAACAAATTTTTAATTAAAAACACTTATATTTTATAAACACTATTTTAAGAGAAAAATATATCAAAATTAGTTTCTTTATAATTTAAAAATAATTTATATGAATTAATTTATAAAAATTCTCTCATACATTTTTTTAATTTTATTTTCAAATTATTCATAGATACATTTTAGTTTATTTAATTTAAATTATAAATACTACTTTATACAAATTTCAATTTTTTTTTTAATTTACAAAAGATCATTTAAAATCTTCTTCTTATGGAGACATATTTATATAGAAAATAATATAAAGATACTCAAAGTCTATTAAATTGCTTAACATTTTGAAATTAGTATTCAAATATTGATAAAAATAATAATGCGCGAGTCCTCTAAAATACGTGTATCAATTAATTTATATGTTGATTGCAAAATATAGTTAGTTTTTAATTTTGTCAAATATAAATTCAATCTCATCATAATTTTAAAAAGATAATCTTATAACAAAAAAATTACTATTATAGTTTATTTATATAATCTATAACGCAACGTCGCAGTTCAGAAAAGCTAAGTCCTAATTCAAAAGATTTCTAAAAATAATCTATATTTATACTTTCAAGTGAACTTTTATAAGATATTATTAAAATGTAATTTAATCTGTCATAGGTTTGAATTATAATTCAATGATAATATAGTGAAGTTATAAAAAAAAACTTAAAAAAATTGTTTTTTAATATATATATATATATATATATATATATATATATTTATTTATTTATTTTTTTATTTATTGTTAAAATAAAGAAGGGCAAAGAGAAAACAGTGGGTATCAATATTGTCATTCTTATTGACCTTTAGGTTATGCCAAAAAAATTAAAGCCAAGCTGACCTTAGCTTGTAGGCTCCATCATATGTGAAAAATTCCCACATTTCATGAACAAAATTAGTCCATAAAGTAAAAGAGGAGGCATTACCACGACCACGTTGTTGCAGCTCTTGAGCAAGCATCTTCACTTTTTTCTGAGTCCCTTTGCATCTTCAACTTTCTGAACAACTTGTATCATCGTAATCAGAGATCGTCATCTCTCTCTCTTCCAAACACTCTCTTTTCTTTTCCTTTTCTATTTACTACTGCTGTTCCTGTTTAGTGGGAGTGCTCTTTTCAGGGCATTTTCTACGTCCACCCAGGTGAGGTTTTTTATCCTTTAAATAATTATAGCGAGTGTTCAGTCTTTTTTTTTTTTCATTTTTTTCTCATTCCGTACTTTTTCTCATCGAAACGAATTGGAAATTAGCGGTTTTATGTGGTCTTATTAAGTTAACCTTGTTTTGAATCATGCATGTCTGTTGCATTTATTGGTAGATTCAATCGGCGCTTTGTTTAGTCGGAATATTCTCGCCAAGTTACGAATTTACCCTTTCGCTGTCTCTAATTTTGGTCAAAGCGCAATACCTTCTTAATCCTGTCTCGAGATTTTTTTGTTATTAATTTTGGATATTTTTTTGTACTGAGAAACTGTGGTGAATCACTAGTGTCTTTGATTTGGGATTTCTTGAAATTTGTTCATTTATAATTCTTGGGGAAAGTCGGAGTTCAAAGACCCATGATTTAATTTTGGTTTCATTGTCATGATTAAAAATTGAATTTTTAGTGAGTTGTGTTTCTGAAATCAGGGACAGTTAATTCCTTTCTTGGGGGCTCATTAGAGGAATTGGGAGTTGGGAGTTGTTGAGGATGAGAAACGTGCTCCGTTGTCTGCGACAATGGCGACCAGCCTTTCAGAGGCGACATTGTGTTTTGTTCAGTGTTAATGGTGCAGAAGAATCCCCATGTCATTTTGGAAAGAGCTGTCATATTCACAGTTCAGCTTATAGAGTTATTGATACTGCTGAGACCAACTTTTTCAAAAACCATTCGTTTGTAGCAATCACGAGAGCTCTCTCGACCGATGCTGCAAAACTCAGAAACACAGGTTCTCATCTATTTTTCTCTCGGTGTGCTGGATTCAGGAGGGTTTGAAACTTATTCTCTTCTTATTTCTTTTTGTATTGGAATTTGTTTTCTAAGTTACAGAAACAACCAAAGCTGGGCCTCTTGTTGAGTATGAACGAAGAATTGCTAATGGTGAACTTGTAGAAGGTGATGCTTGCCAGGTAGTGTCTACATTTCATTTTAATGCCTAATTTCATTGATGAAATGGATTTTCCTGCTTATTTTATCGATAAAAGGTTGTTGGATATTACTATATGGATTATATACTGTGGCACTTATTCCTCAGTTGTTGCACTTATTCTTCATTTCCTTTGTTCTTTGTTTTCTTTTCTTTTGAAACAGGTTGACACTCTGTCAGAACTTCAGAGACTATATGATGAGCTTGTTGAGTCTGCTGATGTCTGCCAACTGGATCGCAATCATGAAAAACCTGTAAGGTAATCAACCATTGCTTACTTCCAGTATAGGTCTTGCATCGTGCTGATATGTCTGCTCAAATCTTGAAGCTTATTTTTCACATTTTGTTTGCCTATTTGGTTCTGAATTTATTGATCTTTTGATTTTGCAGGAGTGGGTGGCTGTGGTCTAGGCTCTTGTCACATCCTTCTTACTCACCTGTAAAAGGTTTATATCTTTTTGGAGGAGTGGGTACTGGTAAAACTATGCTGATGGACTTGTTTTTTGATCAATTGTGAGTTTGAATGAATTTATTTTCTAGTGACTTTTGTTTTCTCATTTGATGTTGTCTTGTTGCATTAGTTGCCATAGCTTTTGAACTTTCAATATAGGAAGAATATGAGGCATTTTTAGAATATACTATGGAAGTGTGTCCTTATGAGGATTTATACCTTTACTGTCTTCACCGGTTGATTCTTATCAGGCCCTCTAATTGGAGGAAAAAGAGGATTCATTTTCATGACTTTATGTTGAATGTACATAGCATGTTACAGGTAAGTTTACCCAACCTGTTAATTTCCCGTCAAATGTTTTTCTTTTCTTTTCTTTTTGGTGGATAAAAGAGGCAAATCTATTTATTGTGATACATCTTACACTACAGTTTTCCCAATATAGTTACTGTTGATAATAAATCCAAGTAACCTACAGTCGAATTGCTTTACTTGTGTCTATTTTTGTGGTTGGAATTTGCTTTACAGTCGAATTTATTACTTAATACAGGGGGACAGTGCCAATAATTATGTATGTTTTTGCAAAGGATTTGTTTGAAAATCTTCGTAAGACAAAAAAGATGTCTTATGCTTTGAGCATTAATTGTTTGTTTCCAGTTTCCAGAATGATGTTGTCTTTGTATGTTTAATTGGCAAACAGAATAAGATGAAACCTATCTCAGATTTCCTATTGTTGTATCCTTGTAGAAGCACAAGGGGTTGTCAGATCCACTTGATGTGGTTGCAGGAGAGATTTCTGATGATTCAATTTTATTATGCCTTGACGAATTTATGGTAAAGTTTTAGCATAACATTTATTTATTTTGTGATAATAGATCATGCAAACTTTTTGATGCTATGTCTTGGAATTGTTGTTTGGTTTTTCAATAGGTAACAGATGTAGCAGATGCATTGGTACTAAATCGCTTGTTTAGACATTTGTTCAACAAAGGCATTGTAAGTAATATAGCTGTGTGGTGGTCTGTCAAAACAATAATTGTGGGATTATTGCCTAATTAATTTCAAACATTCGTGTGTTTCAATGTGCTTGAACACGAGTATAGATTCTAGTAGCCACATCGAATCGTGCACCAGATAAGCTGTATGAAGGTGGACTGCAGAGGGATCTCTTTCTACCCTTCATTGCATCACTGAAGGTATGTTTCTGTGTTAGATTGGCTTT
Source organism: Vigna umbellata (assembly GCF_029865625.1). Taxonomy (NCBI): domain Eukaryota; kingdom Viridiplantae; phylum Streptophyta; class Magnoliopsida; order Fabales; family Fabaceae; genus Vigna; species Vigna umbellata. The sequence goes on from NC_142165.1 coordinate 102,643,448, forward strand.
CCAAGTCCATTGCTACATCTGCTTTGTGGAATTCGGGTGTGTACTGTGGAAGAAAGCAAGGAATAAAGACATATTTATATTTTTGTCTTTGTAATTGCCTATTATATGTTTTCTTATGTTATTTTCCCCTTTGTTATTTCCTAATACATGTATACTCCTGTAGGAAAGATGCGTAGTACATGAGATTGGTTCATCAGTTGACTACCGCAAAATGACTTCGGTATGATGAGGAATCTTATATATGTAAGTGCACTAATCTCAAATTGTTGTTTTTTTAATTGATTTTCTGCAAATTTGGATTGTAGGGCGAAGAAGGATTCTATTTCGTTGGGGGAGACTTATCTGGATTTCTCAAGCAAAGGTTTCAACAGTTGATTGGAGAAGGTACAGCTACTCCCCAAGAAGTAGAAGTAGTTATGGGAAGGAAACTGCAAGTATGTACTAAATTGATACTGGACACATTGAGCACACAATCGTGGTTATAATCAATTTTAAGCTGTGCTTGTTTTCTGCATTAGGTTCCATTGGGAGCTAACGGATGTGCCTATTTTCCTTTCGAGGAACTTTGTGACAGACCTCTTGGGGCTGCAGACTATTTTGGGTTATTTAGTAAGTCATTTTTGAGTGAACTTTCTCATTCATGCATACATACATTTTTTGTGTCCTATCCAGAAGACAGGGTACAGTTTTATTGTTTGCTATGAATTGCACATGGTAATGATAAAAGTAACAATGCTTTGAATATGTTAAAACCAAAAAAAATGATTTATTTTTTGTGTAACTTCATTTATTCTCATTGTGGGAAGTTTGGTATCCTCAGCTTCTAATGTAAGAACAATAAATCGAAGTTCTCACAGGATATCAATTTTGTTTTCAGAGAAGTTCCACACGTTGGCTTTAGAAGGCATTCCAATTTTTGGGCTTCACAATAAATCAGCTGCACATAGATTTGTCACTTTAGTTGACGTAAGTCTCTTGCCATTCTAAATGGGTTTTCTGTATATAAAACTTTATTTGTTGTGAGTTTCATTAGCATATTTTATCAAAACCTTTATATTGTAATATTTCATTCTGCCCACGGAATGACCTTGCTATCAGTCGTTCCCTTGCTTGTTGACTCTAGTATCATGCAGAGACGAATGCTAGAGCACATTTTGAATGTTGCTATCCACTCTCTATTGTTGAGTGGATTTCACTTCCCATCCCAGGTTCCTTGCGATAGTAGTGTGTCAGAAGTGTATTGTTATCATTTCTCTTATGTATATTACTCTCACTCTGAATAACTGAGTGTGTTTTTCTCCATCTAGCTGAGTTTGTTCCTGTGAATCTTGATATTTATAAATATTCCTTATATGGCATAAAATGTGGGCTTTTTCTACAAAAATAAAGAATAAAATTCTGCTTGTGTTTCCGAAACATCGAACAACCAAGAATTCTCATAACGTGAAGCTTAGGAATAATTACATTTAAATGAATTATCATATTCTTTTCCATTACCCTCTAGGTTTCTTTTTCCCAGCGTGAGAAGAATAATTTGCATTTTTCACTGTGATTACAGGTAATATACGAGAACAAGGCCAGACTATTATGTACTGCTGAGGGGACTCCTCAAGATCTCTTTGAAAAAATAGTAACAATATCTGAAGCTAAAAATATGGCTCCCAGAACCTCTTCAAGATCAAGGAAAAATGATGATTCTAATCTTTGCGTGGATAATGAATTGGGGTTTGCAAAAGACCGCACCATTAGTAGGTATGGTATATCTCTACGCAAAACAACTAGTAATATTTTTTTGTAACAATTTAGTGATGCCAATTGGAATATCTCGCCTTTTAATATTACTTATATGATCATCTAAGATCGAGAAAAACTATAGATTGAGTACTAGCAATGCAATTGAAGTTGCACCCTTAAATTTGTGAAATAGAGAAGAAAACTAGGATGTTAAAGAACTGGATAATGGTCGATGTGCAATAATAGGAGCCGACAGCCGCCCTTTATTCATCAGTATATTTTTTCATAGAAATATTCAAGCACTAAATCTCTTACCTCAACCTAAGATGTACATCCAATCTCCGGGATCTTGTAAAGTGTTGGTTATCAGGGGTACAAATGGAGTGAGAAGTGATGTACCTGAAACAACAATCTCAACACCTGAGATTTGGTATCTGAGTGTACTAGAGTAGAATTGAAACTGCTTTTGCCTGCAGTATATTATGAGTCAGTTGCAAAGATGTCTCTAGTGATTCAGGTACATAGGTTTACACCCATAGGGATCTAGCCGGTTTTGGGATTGATTGGCATTGGGTTATTCTGTTTTGACATTACCAAGAGCTAAAAGAAATATGAGCATGGAAATATATCATACAGTTACCAAGATAATCACAACTCTTCCTTGTAACAGGTATGTATTTGTTGCAATTACTGATTGTGATATAAATTTAATGCAGATTGACAGAGATTAACAGCAAGGAATATTTACAGCATCATGCTGCCATGTTATCAGAAAAGAAGGAAAGTATGGATCAGAATGCCCTTGAAGCCTGAAGAAAGCATCGAAAACTTCTTCATATTTTGGTTCCTACTGTTGTAGCTTATGGTGTGAAAGTGGAGTAAATTGATCGTGAGCAACCAAAAATTTAAAACAAAAAGAAATCCATATGCAGCGCATTATGATTTGGCTGAGTTTGGTTCTTATTGTTGCCTCGTTAATTTTCAATAAAAAGCAAGTGTAGAGAGCTTTATATTGCCACCTGCACTGGAAGAGAGATGTTAGATAGTATCAATTAGTTACTAGCATATCCAAAAATGTATAATCTGTGTAATGCAAAAATTCAAATAATTTATATGGATGTTGATCTTCCTATCTACATTCATTTATTTTTAATTTTTTCGAAGTTTCAATCATTATATTCATTGCTTTTATAAATAATATTCCCCATGTCAAGTCAGTTTGTTCTTACATGCTAGATGAAACCTTTGATTCCCACCAATCAATGGATTTGATATTCATAATAACTGCCTGCACTTTCTACTAACTGTAAAAAAGTGAAAAGATATAACTTAATCTGAGTCTCTTCTCTTGCACTCTTTGGTTACATTTCCTATGAGCACTCTTGGGTCTTTTGCTTTTCTTTGAAGAATATTTCTTCTTTCTCCAAAATCACTGCACAGTTGTGGCTGACTTCTTTTTTAACTTCCGGATAGCTTAATCCAGAAAATTCCTAGATTATTCGATCAGACACTTTTCAGATATTTGTTCCAGAAATGATTTGGAAGATTTTCAGATCGAGAACACTGATCTCACTATTCCATAATATTCTGTAAGAAAAAAAAAATCTTAATTCATGTTCAGAATTGTCCAATTAAGAATGATTACCTTTTTCTTATAAATATTTTATGGACTGTTTATTATCAGATGATCCGAAAACCAGTCAGTCACTAAAACAAATAAAAGCTCATTGATATTAACTTTCGTAATTTTTGCAACTACCAAAGGGGAATTAACTTTAAATCATCAGTAAAGCTCACAGCAATCCTTAAACTTGTAGTAATAGAGGATAAACTTCTAATGAAGTCAAAGAAAAAACACACCGGCAAGTAAAAAACTAGGAAGAAGGCACCATTCAAATAAAACATAAAGAGTAAAATAATCATTTGAAAAATTAGGGAACATAAAGAGTAAAATAATCATCTGAAAAAATTAGGGGTGGAGGAAGCAAAAGTTTCTCGTTTTAGTTTTTGAACAAGTGGAGGAAGAAGACACTTGTTCTTCTTTGTTCAGATTTTACAAATGCAAATTTTATAAATGTTGATAATATATATTAACATTATAAAATAATGTTTTTCATTGTTGATTTTTTTTTCCAAATTTGTCTTTGGTCAGTTCTCTAACTTTCGAAAATGTTGTTTTAATATCTGTTATACTTAAAATTTAACATTTAAAGATAACTTTTTATTATTGCAAAATTGATAAAAAGGTTAAAATTCATATAATATTATATTCATATTGTTATGTTTAAATTTAACATGTTATGATAGCTTTTTTCTGTCACAAAACTATATTAAACGTCTAAGGGTGTTTCTCCCTCCACCACCACCCTATACTTCCTCCACCTCCCTACATTATTTTAAATACAATTATATTCTTAAGTTAAAAAGATTTTTACTTTTACCCTATTTTAAATAATTTGAAACCCTAATTTTACTTTTTCATCACCCACCCACGGAACTCTCTTCCCCTTTCTCCATTTTCGTTTCACCTCCCCACCTCCTACACTTTCATTCCTTTTTCTTTCCAGTTTTTTTTTGTTTGAAAGCTTCCATTGCCGCCGTGGTGTGAAAGAGCGTCGCCGCCATGGTGTGGAAGAACATCGAAGAGCGTCCAGAACATCAACCAGCGTGAGGAAGTATACATCAACGGAGGTGACATCGTTCAACAGATGTCCCCTAATAAAACAAACTCTAAAATAAAAAAAAGTAACCTTTAAACGGAGGTGACATCTTCAACGGATGTCAACATCCGTTGGAGGATACATCCGTTGAAGGATGTTGATATCCGTTGAAGGATGTCACATCCGTTTACGTTTTTTATTTTAGGGTTTTATTTGAAGGTTTATTCGAATACGATGAAACACGACACGCACTGCACCACGAGAGCGACACTGCACCATGAGAGGGAGACTCCTTGATAATTCTTTCCACCACCACCAACCTTTGCAACTTGTAGTATCTCACAACGACGAAAAAAAGAGAAGAAGAAATATACTGTTAAAATGAAATAAAAGTATTTTATTCATGTACGGGACTATATTAGGTTATTAGTGAAATAGGTTGCGAATGGATAAAATTAAAAAATATTAACCCTAAAAATAAAATTTTACGGAACAAAATAGTAAAGAAGAGGTGAAAGGAGAAAGGTGTGATGGTGGAGGAAGCAACACCCAACGTCTAATCTCACACCGTTATTAAAATTTGAGAACTATAAGTTATAAATCAATTTTTAAAGTACCAAACAAAAAGGCAAATTTAAAAACAGATCAAAAGCAAATTTAATCCACGTTATAATTCAAAAATCATGTAATTCAAGAAAAGGTAATTATATAAGAAAGTAATATATATATATATATATATATATATATATATATATATATATATATAATCATTGTACCACAAAAAAACAATTTATACCATGTAATAAGAAAATTTGTTTTGATTTCTCAAAAATACCAATTAAAATTATAAGTATTTTCAACATGTTTTATAGTTTTTATAAGTTAACATGTTAGTTTTAATTTTAATTTGTGAATTTTCTTTTCAATTTAAAATTATTTGTTAATAATTCCAAAAAAATATTTACCCAACCAAAATCTGCAACCAAATATAAGTATTTTCAACATGTTTTATAGTTTTTATTAAAATATTTATTACCACTAACGAAAATACAGGTGCTCTTATTTTTGTTATGTTATTCTATGCCATTGAGTCAAAATTTAATTGTTGTAATAATTTTAATCATCTTACATATTAAAATATTAATTTTTGTTTTAATATTTATTTAATAATATTTACATAGTTTATTCATTTTTATGTTGTTTTATTTAAACTTGAAATATCATTTAAAAAAAATTAAATTTAAGGTAAGAATGTAAAGTCATCACATAGAATAAATGATATGAGCAAGAATGGATACAGATAAAGAAATAAAAAAAAATTCCTTAGATTAGGGATATATTAGAGAGTATAAAACGTGTAAGAAAATCCACTATCATTTCTGTGATCACTATCAAAATCATGGTCAGTGTCATTATATTATTATTTTTAATCTCATTAATGAATTATTTTTCATAAAAATTTAATAGTTATAAGTTGTTTTCAAATAAACAGTCTCACATAATGAATAATTAGCATATAGAAATAAACCCTAGGGCTCATTTTCTACTTTCTTTCTCTGTTAATAATCAATTAAAGCACGCGAGACAAAGTTAGCTGTGGCAAGAAGAAATTAGGGAATGAAGAACAAAAGAATAAAATTGAATGGACGTTTCTACAGCAGCAATTGTCTTCCAGTAGTCCCTCTCATAAATTAAATGCTTACTTGATTTGTCACGTCATTATTCCGATATTAGAACCGCGGACTGCCACTATTAGTTTGAATGATTTGGAGGGCAGTTCATCCAGTTTTCAACAAGCTTGAAGGAACCTAAAAAAGAGGATAAGCAAGGATTAAATTAAAGAAAAAGTAGGCCGAAACAGGAAATTTGTAACATTATTCTTGTATTGCAATGCAAGCAAATCCGTTACCAACCTTGCAAACTGCCAAACCATCGAGGCGTTAATTAAACTAAAATACGATAAGAATATAACGCCTTCCCTAGCTAGGGTGACTAATATATTCTTAAATGGTGTTTTCAGCAACTATTGAATAATGGCAGCCAGCATATGCGAGGGACCAACAAGCAGATAGAATTCAGCCCCGACACAGTGGAACATAGTTCAAATTAAACGTAATTGTAATAATTACTAGGCAATTCCACATTCATTTTAGATCATTCGTACCTATAAAGTCAGTACTAAGTTACAGGGAATGTTTTGCACTTTTTCAATAGCTAAAGTTTAGAGACAAGTTTATAACTCAACAAATCCATGATTTTTCAGAAACAAACCGATCTTTACAAACACTAAATCCAAGAACAGGATGCATGGGATAACTGAAGAAAATTCTTCGGTTTTTATGGCATGTGGTTAAGTGACATTAACTACTATTAAGAAATGGATTACCTTCACATGATGAGGCATGATCTTGACATCAAATGGAACATAAAGCCATGCTTCAGGTGAATGCAAAAGAAAATTCTCCGGCTTACTGGTATAAACATCTGCATACTGGTGGATGTGATATGCAAAAGCAGATTCTTGTCCTGTGCTAGTCTGGAAGGTTGCTCCAAAACATCTATTAAAAATCGTCTTCATCTTGCTGCGTGTTTTTTGTCTCTCCACATTAAGTTCTTCCAGAAGTGAATTGAAAGCTGGAGTTCTCACGCTACTACATGCCGTTGCGTGCAATTTACCAAGTAATTCTTGTATTATATGAAACTTTGCCTGCATTTTTCAACAGGACACAATGCATAAAAATTGACAGCTCTAACAGTAGATAAAGAAATAAATTATACTGTTACTCAACCAAACAGACTCTTTTTACCTTCTATAATAAGTTAAGAAATATTAAAACATTCATGTAAACCTTTCTTTTCAATAGTATTAAATTAAAATGTTTGACACAAATTCTATTAATTATTTGTGTAGTTATAAAAACACTTTCATAATGTCCAGAGGTTTCAGAACATCTGCGATTTTAACTTGGAAGGCAGAGAACTGTGACTATTTTCTTACAGCACACAAGCAAACTCATAAAGAAGGAAGACTACACTAAACACTAAATTGATTTAATTCTTAAAAATCTGTTTCTAGCATTTCACTCCGCAAAAACATGAAGTTGTAATTTATATCACAACTCTTAAACTACAATCATGTACGTATAGTGAGGTATAAAATGGACTCATAATCAATAAATTGGCTCAATCTCCATAACAAATTTTTATATTACTATTCATTCCTAATTCAGGAAAGTGTCTGAAAAGTAATAATTTGTCAGTGTTTACTAAGAGCAGGCAACAAACAAGTAAATTACAATTAAACTCTATGGAAAATAATAATACGTTTATACCAGTAGCTACTTGATTGATATAATTATGTTAGCAATTTTAATTTTATGAAATCTCAGTATGCAAGATAAATAACAACATTTGCATGAACTACTACTGATCCCAAAATTCTTCTGAATCACTCACACCTCAAGCTCTTATAAGAGTAAAATAGTTTTTAGTTGGTGAGTCACCGAGTCTTCAATACAATACAACCACTCATGGAAAATAACAGGAAAACATCGACAGTTTATGAACTAATAAGTATGAAGTTGTAGAGAAGTAATGTCAGTATGAACAAAAACGTGAAGTTACCAGCTCAGAACGGTAGGTATCTTCATTTTGCATTTGAATTTCGCTCTGCATTGTTAAAGAAGCAAATTCATAAATGTCTGTGTTCTGATGTTAACTATGACAAAAGTTCTACATGCATCAGATCCTAATTAAGAAACATATAAATTTGAAGGAGCATTCAACAAGCATAATTTAACTTTAAAAAAAATTACCAAGCACAATTATATTAATAATGTAGCAACTGCATAACCAACTGGAATTCTAAAGATTGATATTCATCTTTAGCAACTGTGTAACCAACTGACACATTAAAGACTTGACTCAACTACAACTGTTTTTACATTCATAACGACCATCATCACACGTACAGGAACGGCAAATTAAATTTTACTTTTGATAAGGTCAGTTTTCATATAAATGACCAAAAAAAAAAAATCTTCAACAATAAGAAAATAAATGTCATTGTCATTGTCTAAGGAGACAATATAATAATAAATGAAGAACAAAACAAGCACAATGATGCAAAAAACCTAGTGACTATTTACTGAAGCTAAGCCTCTCTATTAGAGAGAACTCACTGCCGATGGAGTTCTGTGTCTTACACCCAGCCACTAGGGGATTTGCACTACCTCTCAGTATGGACAAGTAAGCAAGAGGCCTACACACACTGGCAATGGTAAACCAAGCTACAGTGCTGGTGCCACTTATAAGGAGAACCAACACTCACAAGCCAGGCTGATAAGAGAGAGAGCCTCCTATGTAAATCAGAGTTCATGTTTCACACATACAGCTCATCTAAGACTCAGATTTTAGTTTCACAAACTCAGGCAAGTATAATGAGAGCCATCACGAATGCTGATAAATGAACTAACCTCGTTGGAAGCCCGACCACACAAAATATCTAAACTTGTACATATTTGGCCTCAGCAAACATAATATGATACGACATTTTCATGCCTGTTTTCTAGGGAGTCATATTTAAGAACCCACAGAAGGAGGAATGCCAACTTTGATCTATTTATCAGAAGTCATGAGAAATAATGACAAGCAAGCTCTAAAATCTACGAGAAAATGGATTAGATGGCACACATGCCTCTAGTTCATGGATGATTGCTGCTGTACGCCAACCTGCCTTTGATGGCCCTCTCAAGTCGCTAAATAGATGATCTCCAAAATATATCACCTAATTAAAAATGTGAATATTAGGATTTAGGGATTCCATGTGAAAAAATATTTATGTCAAATTCCATATTTGTTTTATAATTAACAATCATCGTAAAATTCATGTAAGTAAATGGAAATATTGCATACAATGGTTTATTATCAGACATCAAATAAAGCATACCTCTGGGCCGTTCCACTTGGTTATTCTGAGAAAGGATTTCAGGCATCCATGATAATAAATTTTACCTGGAAGAAATTCATCAACCTTGGTAAAAGTTAATGTGTCCTTCTCCGTGTCGTAACAACTGCGTGAAAGAGCAGGTTTCAGGACCTTTTCAAAAAATTCAAAATTTAAGAATATAAATTCAAAGAGATAATAATGAAAATAAATAATTAGCCAAAAATGATTCGCAAAAGAAAATATCCACGTTAGCTACATGTCAGGAAAATTATTTGTTTCTACCAGTTCTTCAATCACTGAATCCTAAATAAAGCCACATTTAAATGATCTCGTCCCGAAGTCAGTTTTATTATGTTTTTAATAAAAATAAATAAAAGGCCTATAGCACAATGTGACTCCCAAGTATCCTTTACTAAAAAATAGACCAGAATCAGAATAAGAAGAATTAAGTTAGAATAGAAAACAAGCTCCATATCACATGATAAAATTACATGTAAGGGATACAAACCGGAATGGATGCTCAGATGTATAAAATTGCGGTTTATTGGCCTTAGCAATCACAACATCAAACAATTCCGTCCAGGAGTCTCTACAATCCATAGAATCCTAATCAACAGTCAAGAATAAACTCAAGGAAATTATGTCCAGAAATGATAAGTGCTAAACAATCATGAAACACAAAAATTACATTTAAAAATAAGTAGGGAACTTTCAACCAAACAATTTAAGAGACCTGACTGCCATCTAAGTACTACGTGTACTATACCATAACTCCGCCATATACGTTCCCTTCCCTTTAAAAAAGTTAAGGGCAAGTCTAAATTATATTCCATATTCTCGTTCATGAGCACAGGTAGATCTCAGAACACGATAATTTTACTCCAAAACACTAAAGGATTAACAGTGAGATAACTGAAATTAGGTCATAGAGAGAAACCCAGGTTATAGTCAACGGCTACAACAAATGACATCGTGGAAAAATATAGAACTGACGCATGTGACCCTCATATCAAACTACTATTAAATGTAATTGGTTTGCCACATTTTAACCTGATAAAGCACAATCTGCTAATAAATGTGAGCACCGTGCTAAGGTTTGTGGATATATATGCCTTACAATGAAGTAGAATACCGTAACTCCTTTATCATCCACAATATTCTCACAAAATTTGAAATATATTTTCGCATCTATCTTCTAGTTCTGTACCTCTCCCTGTTACTGTTGATATTCCTCTTATATGTGATCCTCCTGGTGATGCTCCACCCATTTTGTCTTCTCCTTCTTTAGACTCTCATTCACCACAGGATCATCCTTCACCTCCACCCCTTTAGGTTTATAGTCGCCGTAATCGTCTCCCTCATGACTCACTTCCGGTGCCGCCTCATGTGTGTCCTCCGGCTCCAGCAACTGAGTCTGACTTGCCTATTGCCCTCCGTAAAGGTATACGCTCTACCCGTAACCCTTCCCCCCATTATACTGTTCTTAATTACCACAGATTATCTCCATCTTTTTATACTTGTCTCTCATCCATTTCTTCTGTGTCAATTCCCAAATCTGTGAGTGATGCCTTAACTCATCCTGGTTGGCGTCAAGCTATGATGGATGAATTAAGTGCTTTACAGGAAAGTGGAACTTGGGAGCTGGTCCAATTACCATCTGGAAAGTCTGTTGTTGGTTGCAGGTGGGTGTATGCTATCAAGGTTGGTCCTGATGGCACGATTGATCGTCTGAAAGCTCGACTGGTTGCCAAAGGCTACACACAGATTTTTGGTTTGGATTATGGTGATACTTTTTCTCCAGTGGCAAAATTGACCTCTGTTCGCCTCTTCATTGCCATGGCCGCTCTTCGACAATGGCCTTTTTACCAACTTGATGTCAAAAATGCTTTCCTCAATGGTGATTTGCATGAAGAAATTTATATGGAGCAACCGCCTGGCTTTGTTGCTCAGGGGGAGTCATCTGGATTGGTATGTCGTCTTCGCAAATCCTTATATGGCCTAACAGTCTCCTCGGGCCTGGTTTGGTAAATTCAGTTGTGTTGTTCAACAATTTGGTATGTCTCGCAGTGAAGCGGATCATTCAGTGTTCTATCGCCACTCGAGTGCTGGATGTATCTACTTAATAGTGTATGTCGATGATATTGTTCTCACAGGAAGCGACTATCTTGGCATCTCTCAGATGAAACAACACCTTTGTCATCATTTTCAAACCAAAGATCTTGGCAAACTCCGGTACTTTTTGGGTATTGAAGTAGCACAATCCAATGATGGTATTGTCATATCTCAGAGGAAGTATGCGTTAGACATCTTGGAGGAAACAGGGTTAATGAACTGTAAATCTGTTGAGACACCTATGGACCCTAACATCAAACTCCTACCAAATCAGGGGGAGCCTTTCTCAGATCCTGAACGGTACAGAAGACTAGTTGGTAAATTAAACTATCTTACTGTTACGCGTCCTGATATTTCCTTCGCAGTTAGTGTGGTGAGTCAATTTCTAAACTCCCCATGTGAAGACCATTGGGATGCAGTTGTTCGCATACTGAAATATATTAAAAGATCACCTGGAAAAGGTTTGCTATATGGCCCTAACAACGATACAAAAATTGTTTGTTATTCAGATGCTGATTGGGCTGGTTCCCCTTCTGATAGGAGGTCTACTTCTAGATATTGTGTCTCTGTTGGTAGCAACCTGATATCTTGGAAAAGTAAGAAGCAAAGTGTTGTGGCAAGGTCCAGTGCAGAAGCAGAATATAGAGCTATGGCATCAGCTACTTGCGAGCTTGTGTGGCTTAAACAATTGCTTAGTGAATTGAAATTTGGAGACGTCACTCACATGATACTTATATGTGATAATCAAGCTGCTCTCCATATTAGCTCTAACCCTGTCTTCCATGAGAGAACCAAACACATTGAAGTTGATTGTCATTTCATTCGAGAAAAAATCATATCCGGAGATATCAAGACTGAGTTTGTTAACTCAAGCAACCAGTTGGCAGACATATTCACTAAGTCCTTACCTTACGAGGACCTAGAATTGATTATCTTTGTAACAAGCTTGGAACATATGATTTATATGCTCCAGCTTGAGGGGGAGTGTTAGATGTTAAGATGTGTGTTTCTGTTATTTGCTTAGTCTATTCTGTATTAAGGGCATTGGCTCATATCTTACAATATAAATAAATTACCCTATGTGTATGCAAAATACACAAGGGATATTTTCTCCCAATCTTCTCTATTTCTCATAGAAGTAATGCACACAATCCGCAAGAAAACTGAAAAGTACAGAGGATCTCCATTCCAGATTCCTTCATCATGTAATGTAAATGTAAATTACAATCATTATAATAGTTAGAACTGACCACATTCATTATTCTACCAATACTGTTTTTGCATTATTTGAATAATAGTTTGCATATGTATTTTAGAGATGGAGCTTTGAAGCTGTTGAATCAATTGAACCATGTGATTTTCATCTGTGTCGACCATAATTGGACAACATCAACTGGTAAAGTGGGAATGAAGTCATAATAAAAATTCATAGGTTTGTCAGAAATAGAAGCCTTTACTGTTTATTATCCTTCCACGTATATTAGAAAGTTGTGATACTTAATTTCTTTTCTCATTTTCTCACATGTCTAATTATTGATTTGGTACCTATAGTTACAAAAATATTTCCTTCTAGTCCTTATCCTTGAAAATATCCTCTTTTAGTCCCTGTGCATATAACTTTGAATACCTTTTAGTCCTCCCTATATGGACTAAAAGGGATTAAAATGTTGTGTTTAGAGACTACACTAAAAGGGGATAATTTTAAGAATAGGAAGGAAAATTTTTATAACTATAGAGACCAGATAATTACTTACACCTGAAGACAAAATGCATGATACAGTTTCCTTTCTGTTAAATACCTCTAACATAAAACGCATTCCTCCATCCACAAAGTAATAAGGAGAATTAGTCAATAAGAAAAGCTTCTTCCCTCGCTCCCTTAGCATCTTAAGAAAATGTAATATCTTTCCCTGAAATATTCATCACAAAGAAAAAAATAAAGCCACAAACTCTCAATAGGAGAATAAAATAATTCAATCTGTTAATAAGACAACAGGAAGAAACAATGTCTACCTTGATAATAGATAGTACAACAGTCAAAATAAAACTTAAATGGATTAAGATAATAGACCCTGAGATAGCATTTTGCTCATATTATGACCACTTATTGCAGCATCCATTCAACACATTCATTGATACCAATTAAAGGAAATGAACAAAATGGTTGATTTGAACTTACATTTTTCACCAAGTATCTACGTGGATCAGATAGAATTCCTCGATGAACCAGGCCACTTCGATGGACATGTTCAATTGCACGAACAACATCTTCATATACATAGGAAGGATCGAATTCTAGCTTAGCATCAACAAAGTACTGCACTATGTCTGCAAGAAGGCATGCCTACAGAGCAACAACGCAAACAATCAGTTCTCAACCCTAGGATAGAAAGAGACTTCGTCCAAGAAGAGGCAAATGAAATTGGAGGATATTTTAGCTTTCAGTAGATTTTTCAAATTTCCAAGTGAATCAACTCCATACAAGGAGCCTTCCCTTAAAATGAAAGTTCTGTAATTTCAAAAATTGGCAACATAGTTCTTGCTTGCAATAGTGGTATAGCTTTCCTAGACAGTCTAAGAAGGTCTCTATCACTTTGAGTGCAACCGTCAACAACATAATAAATGGTCAATTGAAGAAGCAAGGGCAATTAGGATTGAATATACTAGGTCAAGTCTCAATAAGGGTGCGTACATTTGGATAAACTTTTGAAAACGATACTTTTGCTTTGATATTAGCTTATTATTGGAAAAGCAACTAAGCACCAAAACTACTTTTTTGGTTTCTTTTTCAAAAATAAAAAATATCTAATCAAAACTACTTTTTTGGTTTTTATTTCAAAAAAGAAAAATATCTAATCATCAGACAAATATTTAAAAATTGTGCCCTGGAAGGAAGTAACTTTTTATCTTACGAGATTTAATTTTTCCCTACATCCTATGGCTGCTTCATGTGTTGTAGTGGCTCAAATCAAAGACAGAAAGATACTGCAGTATGGCCATTCTGAATGCAAATCAATTATTTGTGTGCGCAACTTTATGACATGTATACACGAAATAACAATAATCTTCTTTGACATATGAAGAAGAGTACAAAACTCAGCATAAAAGTTCATTGAGGTAAAGCTCCAACATTACACAATACAAAAGCAGAAATTATTATTTATTAACAGGATACAAGGATCTAACCTCACTAAAGCAGAAGAAATCCATCAAACCAACAAGTGATCGAGCTTGATCACGACCAATATGTCGAGTGCCATATATCTCATGTATTTCCTTTTGACTTAGCTGAAAAATTATTCAATGGAAAGAAATCAACGCATAAAAAGAAATCTCTTTTACTGGCACTATTTTAATATATGAAAAAACAGACAAACTATGCTGGCTGACGTTTGTCAAATATAACTACCATTTCATTTGTACTCGTGCAATCTATAAAATAAAATTCACAGTGCCAACTGTATGTGAATTTTCAGAACCATGGAAACATTTCATGGAGTTTAAAACCAAGTTATAGAGAGGTGCGTTCAACTGCCAATGAAACAAAACAATGAGTTCCAAATACCTTCCGTCTACCATAGAAGCATTCATCCAGCTCAATTGAACCAAAGAAATCCAGCTTCATGAGGCACCCTTTTGCCTTATCATAGTATAGGCCTCTAATGGGGAAAGTTGGATCATATTTAAAACTCAAGCAAACCTCCGGATACCTAAGCTGAAAGAAGAAACAAGACAAGTAAGGAAACGAACCACAGCAATAAAAACGCACAGCCAGAGCGCGTTGTATAAGAGCTAACCTCACCAACCAAATACTCCTTGGCAAGGTCGTAAATCAAAGTCTGCAAATGCGACGAGTAATGCGCCAAAGTGTAATCATAGTCGAATCCATAAACTTGCAATTTATCCAATCTCAAGTTCCTATTCACATATATGCCTAATCAAATAAACATAAGATTAAAAAAAAAAAAAAAACTATCAACATAATTCCGAAAAGAAATATTAAAGCAACAAACCTTTAGGATTCATTTTGGGCATTCTTCTGAACGCATCTGGAATAGCGAGAAAACTCTGTTTGACGGCTTCGAATTCGCTACGGAGTACGGATATCTCTTCCTCATCGGGCTTCAGTAAACAATGTTGCGAAGATTCAACGACGCTGTAGCTTCGAGAGCTTCCCGAAAACCCTGAATTATACACGTATCAGCAAAACGGTTTCTGACGCAATGGTTAAGCGCGATTCGATATTAATTTTTTTCTATTTCTACTGTTAGTTTACTGATTAAAAAACACAAACAGGTAAAAGGCATAATAATAAGTAGTAGGTAAAAGTCTAAGAAAGAAAGTGACGATAGGAAAAAAGACCTTGGTGGAGTGGAGAAGGTGAAAGCAACGTCCGCTGTGAAGAATGAAAGAGAAAAATGAATGAATGTGGTTGAAGGAGAATGAATGAGAGTAGTGTAGCGTTATACATACGTGTATGGAGAAACAGAGAGGGAGACCGGTACGAATACGAAGAGAGGCCATTTGATTGGGCTTTAGAGTTACGTGCAGAGTTCAATCAAGATTGAGGAAGAAAAAGGAGCTTTTGTGTCCGTATTAGGAAAAGTATGTGTATGGTCAGAAAGCGCGAAGAACGTGCCCTTGCTTTTACGCGCCTATTCCCAACGAGCTTTAGTTTTTAGACAACCACTATTAATCTTCTCCGGTTCCTGAAAATTGAACTATCCGGTTTAAACGTTTTGCTCTTCATTTATGTTTTTATCTTTCAGGTAAAAGTGTTAAAATTAATAAAACAAAATGTATATTTTATTCAGTGTAGTATGTGATTATAGATGATTTTTTTTCCTGCCACCAAAAATTAATTAAAAAGACAAAAAAACAAAAAGGAATAATGATATTACGCACAAGAGATAGAATAAAAATAAAGGTAAGAAAATTCATAAATAATAATATAACTAAATAAGTATTTATTTGTTTGTTTATAATTATAATTATAATTCTACATTAAAAGGAATGAGTAGATTCTTTAACATTAAAAAGTCTACTGTATTTAAAAATTAAATATATAAACTATGTTTATATTTAATAAACAATTTAAATTATAGTGTGAAGTTGTTTTTAACATGAGATGAATACATAATTAAATATAAATATAAATAAAAAAAGTAAAAATAATTTAAAATATTAAGAAAAATTATTTTCACCTAATTATAAAAGGTGTGTGAAACATCTCTAGGCGACATATTGAAATTGAGAGACTAAAAAAAAATGCAATGATAAATACATTCAAAGAGATCAAGATAAATTCATTGTAGGATGAAGATATTAAAAAAGAAGATAATTACATATGGAAACAAAATAAAAGGAAATTGGTTATATATATATATATATATATATATATATATATATATATATATATATATATATATATATATATATATATATATATATACAAACACACTTTAATTTTACAATGTAATTATTATTTTATAAATTGATCACTTTATAAATTCATTCGAAGAAGTGAAATTAAATTTATTACATTTATTGAAGAATACATAATAAAATTAAATCACAAGAATAAAAAAAATACAAACAAATTTATTTTTTTAATTTCAAAATCCAGAAATTACAATTAAATCAACCAAAAGACTTAAAAAAAAGTTTCTAAAGATATTATATATTTTAAAAATAATATAACTAATTCATGATAAAATTATTTATATTAAAACTTGTTAATATTAAAATAATTAAATTTCATTATTTTTGAACTATTATTACTTTTAAAATGTCAATTTTTTTTGAGTCTTTGCATCTACTTCCGTAAAATAATCTAAGTTTAAGTAGTAAAGTAATAAATAATCAAGTTCAAACATTAAAACAATAATGGATGTTTAAGTATTAAAACAATGTTACTAGTTTCATTTTTCTATCACTAGTGTGACAGACAAAGCTACACTTCATTAACTTTATTTTTAATTTTAACACTTCCAAGAATTTAGTTCACAACGAATTCCGTTTTCAAATAATTTGGTGTATCCTTACATTTTTCTTTTGGTCCTAGGTTTCTAATGTTCGATAACTTTAAAGAACTATCGTACATAAGATAGTATATTTAACTATTGAAATTATAATTAAATATTCTTTTAAAAAAAGTGCGATGCAGAATTTTATACATCTAGCATAGCCCTCATTATATCAAACAATATGATTAAAACATCTTAAAATTCAGAAGTTAAAAAATAGTTAATGAAATGCATTTTCTATTGGCTGTTTTTACTAAATCAATTTCGGAAACATTTTTTTTTTAAAGACGCTCACCCAATTCTATTCTGGATAAGATTTTCCAGAAACTTTGATGGGATGTAAGAAAAAAATTGATAAGTTGCAGGAAAAAAACAGCCTTTTTTATTTTAGTTGTAGCTGCCCTATAAGCGCAAGGGCTTCATTGCATATTCGTTTCCTAAACCATAAAGCCAGTTGAACAAATTTGATTATACTGAGACACTAAATTTCCTAGGGAAATTAACCATTTGTTGCTTCATGAAAAGCTTCTACTTATTAGGTGGTCTGCAGTTCATGCTATGCAGACCTCCAACCCCTATTACTCATCTTTCTTGTCAAGTGAACAAAAGAACAGAAGACTCGCAACAAACCAAATACAACCTCTTATCTACACAGGACGATCCGTAATGGAGAATGGATTCTTCCTTCTCGATACTATCTCTGATGCCCAAGCTTTGCCAGTTTCAGTCTGGAACTTCCCTGCAATAGGGTAAAATTTTCCCAAACACATTATCTAACCATAAAAAGCAGAAAATGGATACTTCGTAAACAGGTGAAAAATCAATCATTCCAATCCAAGATCAACTCCTTACCAAGTGAACTAAAATATGCAGAATATCAAAGTCATGGGATAAATTCACAAATCAAGTAAGCGACTTAGAAATGTCGATTTTGAGATGTTATATATGACAATCAATCTCATGTTAGCAAGCAGTTACTGCCGAGGCTTAACATTGTTGTTCCACACACAAAAAAGGACAGGTAAGAGAAAATCATAAATGTGTAATTTCTTCTTATTAACAAACCACGTAATATCTAGCTTCAATCTTTCAATTTCCGAATACAAAGTAATAAACCACACTTTGAAAAAAATTCATACCAGCAGTTGACCGGAAAAATTCTTCCAAATTTTTTCCCTGCCCTGCAAAAGTCAAGAAAGAAAATTCAGAATATCTAAACCAGTATTATAACAGTGAAAAAAATAACCAAAATACCCCTTGATTTCAGTGTATACTAATATAAAGTTTTAACTCTAAATGCAACATGTACTAGAATTAAAAACCAGTAGGATGCAACCTGTATTATTCCCCACAATATCATTACAACAGAGAAGTCAACCCATCATATAAGTAGATGGTAAAGGATATCCTATTCAATCTAACCGAAGAAGAAACATATAAGGTTATTATTTTTTAAATTCTATGAAAAAGGCCCAACACTGCATAAAATTACTGATTAGGAACATTTGTATAAAAGATATATGAATGCGCAGTTAAACAGTTGTTTGCCCTCATCATTCTTATTTTAATATAACATATCATCAATGATATCCTATAGATAACAAATTCCGAAAAATTCTAGCCAAAATATTAGATATAGTTGCTAATCTGTTAAGGAGCATAATAAAACTCATAAGTTGTCGTGCCTCTGACCCTCCACCAAGCTTGTCTTAATTATTGAGGCCATCCACTTGGTCCAGGAAACCATGTGCCCAAAACTCAACATCACTTCTCTTATACAAATTCCTTGAACATATATAGATTAATTTGTAGATATTTATTATAAGAATTGTCAAACTATCCAAATGATTTAAAAAGGCCTGAATATGATCATAACAAAGTTAAAAGATAAGAAGAAAAATAAAATTCAAAAAATTGTCTCACCATCTTCGTATTCCAAAGCTTGGAGTATCATCTCAACCTGTATGGAACAGAATTTAGAGAATCGGGATAACTAGTTGTAAATATGGCAAGACTCCAAGGCATTCAGGCAAAAATGTGACAATAATTTTAAATAAATTAAAATCATCTGCCTGATAGAATATTAACAATAAATGCGATAGAGGAAAAGCAGTATCACATATTATATCATCTTTTCCCTTTCAATTAACATAAGTCATGAATCACAATATCTCATTATTAAAATGAATCAAAAAGTAATCCTGAGCCTAGCTCACTTGGATGGGACACGGCAAGTTCTCAGGA
Organism: Vigna umbellata; assembly: GCF_029865625.1. Classification (NCBI taxonomy): domain Eukaryota; kingdom Viridiplantae; phylum Streptophyta; class Magnoliopsida; order Fabales; family Fabaceae; genus Vigna; species Vigna umbellata. The sequence continues at coordinate 102,663,172 of NC_142165.1, forward strand.
TAAGTCCAATAAACCCTACAATCCCTTCCCCTTTCCCCCCTCCAAATGGAACAGCCCTTTCCCATTCCCCCACTTTCCACTTTTGCTCTTTACTCTCTATATTCCCCTCATGAGGACCTATTGATCACATAGGCACCAAATTACACAAAAGTCAAAAAAGCCACCAACCTTGTCAAGGTCCTTGACGAATTTAGCTTCTAGAGAAAAATTTGATTCATACTCCATCCACAACTCAGTTATTTCCGTCGCTTCAATATGAAAATTCAAATAAAAACCAAGGAGTGAGTTTTCTCCATCCTCACATTAACAAACTCATGTACAGACTACAGAGTGAAAAATACCTGCAGATCCTCCTCCGAGTACTTTACACATTTGATCTAATGCTGTTTTTTCAAGATAAGTTTTTTCCTTTTTAGACACGCCATCCATTGGCGTTATGTCTCCAACAATTGCTGTTAAACAAAGCACCAAAGTGAACAAATGAAACTGCAAACCTGATCTCTGATGAGAAGGCATGAGAGATATGATGATATTGTAAAACACTTATATTAAAGCTTCTAATAACTTGAAAACTCAAATTATGCTTCCATAGTAAACCCAAAATAGGGGTTATGAAAGCATTGTGAATTAGATGTAGTACTAAGTAAAACAAATTTACACATGTGGATTTCTAGTAGTTTTGGCATTTATCAAGTTCTCATCGTGTGAAACATTAAAACAGTAAAATAGAAGGCAGAAATGCATGTGCAATAATGTACATTAGTTTGTAGATCACTGATAGCTTGACATCATAACATAACAACTTGTTGCAGTCAGGATTTCCATCTAGAACACTATATATTACATAACGAATCTATTTCAAATTTCAAACCTAAACTTTCCTTTGTATTCACTCGATATCGTCCACTGTTTCAAGTATATTTACATTTCTAGAAGAAGTTAGCCTAAATTGTTCACAAACTCAATCTCATCCACTGTTTCAAGTTTATTTACATTTCCAGCAGAAGTTAACCTAATTTGTCCACAATATTATATGATTATTCGTAACAATGCTTTAGGCTTGCAGAACCACTTTAACCAGGCATAGACAATTAACTGAAAGCAAGTGGCAGATTAGCATACCTTCTGCGATGTCATGAACAATAGCCAATTTAATGCACCTGAAATAAGCGAACACAAACAAGTTTCAGGAAACCTACTTCCCTTTATATTATGGTCAATTTCATTACAAAAATAAAGTCATTAAGAAACGTATAATCATCTAATAGAAAAGGAATGTGAATTTACTTGTTTCGGTCAAAACCGGGAACATCTGGTGCAATTAAAGCCATCAAACCCATTCGATACATGTGATCAGCAATAGATTCTGGATTCTTAACACCTTTTCGTAACCACCCTGTTCTCTTTGTTGTCTGTTTTACATACCACACAGAAGTCAAAGAAGTTAGAACACTGCAAATTAAAAGCAGGCAAAGCACAAAATACGAGACGAAGCAACGCAAGTGAAATCTAACTTTTATTGAAGTCACTTAAAGTCAAGCAATACAAACAAATTTAATTCTGAAATCAATCTTAGGTTAACTAGTTCTGACAGTTTTAGCAAGCGAAATTAATCGGATCTTATCTAGATAATTTCTCCGGCACTTCTGAAAAACAAAGTACTACATTACAAAATAGAAAGCTCGTTTACAGATAAACACCTTGAGGCTTTGACAGAGGGAAAGGAAGTCAATGACGGAGGAAGCAGAAGAAGCGCCATTGCGAACCGCGTCGTCGGAAGGTGAAGCAGCCATGTGACAAACCCTAGTGCAAGAAAATGCAGATTTGAATTTAAAGAAGGTAGCAGAAAGAAAAGGAACGGGAGCACGGGATATAAGAGGGAATCGCATTCCACTCTCCCCAACTAATTACTTTGGATTGCTTCTCTCCAGATTTTTGGGAAAGTAATTGTGATTGTGTACAATATATGGAATGATACATAATGAATTGCGAAGAAAATTATCCGGAATAATTAATTTGTAAAAATGTTAAAATTAATTTTAAACATAGTATATGCTGAACTGTTTCAAAATTTATATAGATGATATTAATAAAAAAAATCTAACAAACTGTAAGATGGAATTCTATGATAAAAATGTTTTATAAATATAAACAGAGGTAAATTATTCAGATATAGTATAATAATGTTGATGATAAGTATAATATAAATAAAAATCATATAACCAATAATTAACATGAATGTGTATTTGATAACATAAAACTGTATAGCACCAGGCATGTGTTTTTAGTATAAGTATCACTTACATCATCTTCATGTTTATTGTAAATCCCTGGTAAATATAATGAATTTTATATATTTAAACACATTTTCTGGAAAGTATAGAATAAATTATCATGGTACACTTTATTGAGTATAGTTCTTGAATATGTATTTATATATGTTTAGCTACACATAATCACTCGTGATAAAAAAAAATTATAGAAATAACATTATAAGTTAACTTAAATTTAAGATGATAATGATAAAATGATAAAAAAATTATTTAATTTTGACATGCACAATTATGTATTATTTATATTATAAATGCATTTATAAATACAAAAGTTGATATGAGATTTAGGATGAGCGTTTTTTAAAATATTATTAATTATATCATTCTAAAAACTAATATTTTACCGAGTCCAAAAACTTACAACAACAACACAAAAGTAAGAATTAAGAATAAGAGTGAATTCATTATAATCCAAATCCCATTTTATGTTATAAAACAAATTCTTTCACTATTTCATTGCTTAATGATATCTTAGCCTATATAATTTGGTCTGATGCAAGAACATCTCTAATACGTAATATATGTTATTTTGCTTAATATACAAATTAGTTTATAAAATCATACAAGAATTTTGACATGCAACCTTCTTCTTACATGTACATTATTCCTAAACATTATATTTAAATCACAATGACATTATTTGATAGTATATATCATGCATCGTTTAAATAAATTAAACAAATAATATTCAACTTGTTGTCACATGATATCACGTACTTTTGCTTCATGATGCATATCGCAATTAAAAACAACTCTTAATTTTGTCTCTTTTCATATATTTAATTATCTATTACGATTAAAATCATTAGCATAATAATAAATAATTACTTTTTTATTATAATTTTAGTTTAAATAATAATTGTATGGTTTAATTTATATATCTATTTAACTTGTTCATACTTCTAAGTATAATAATTATTCTTGATTTTTTATATATTTAAGAATCATACAGTGGTATTTAAGTATTATTCAAATAAATTTACATATTTATAGATATAGGCTGTAACGTCCCTAAATTACTTCATGCTAAGCACGCTTAATCATGAAGTTTTTTGGCTTGGGCTACCGAAAAGCAAATGCATTTTGGTGATATGAGTAGCCAAATCAATCCCTTTAAGCTATCCCTCAACTGTATAGTCTCATACCTATACAGTCTCTAGATCCTTCTCATTCCGGTGTACGGTTCGTCCTCGAACCACACCATACTGGGAGAGGCTAGGCTCTGATACCACTTGTAACGCCCCGGCAACTTACAGGGAATATTGACTGCCCTCACACATTACCACGAGGCTTTCCAATGTGTTTTATCCTCACTCGCACACTTTTTGGGAAAACTTCCCAGAAGGTCATCCATCCCTAAATTACTCCATACTAAGCACACTTAACCATGGAGTTCTTATGGGTTAGGCTACCAAAGCGGAAGCGTGGTGGGCATGTAACACCTGGGCACTGACGAGGACGGGGAATGATCGCTAGTGCAAGAGACACGAAGTATAGGTATGAGACTATAGAGTTGAAGGATAGCTTAAAGGGATTGATTTGGCTACTCATATCATTAAAATGCATTTGCTTTTCGATAACCTAACCCATAAAAACGTCACGGTTAAACGTGCTTAGTTTGGAGTAATTTAAGTTGCCGGGACGTTCCATAGACTAACTAACATTTACATTTATATTCATATTTTAATATTTATTACTTATTGTATTGGAAAAAGTCATCAATTAAATAATTAAACTTCAATTATATACAATTTTCAAAATCCTATGCCTATCTACATTTATTTTTTATCTATGTTTCTCTTTATTTATATATAGTGATATTTGTATTTAACATATTTTTTTTATGAAACTTTATAATATCGAGTTACATTTTATGTGTCTGAATTTACATAAACCATACTCTAAAAAAAAAACTAAATCTAAAATATTTCAAAATTTAAATATATAACAATAGAAAGAAAAAAAAAGATAGATTTATTATTTTATACATTGTGTCTATCACTTCTATTTATTATTTTTATTGCATAAACATTACGGTTAAACCACATAGGATGTTAGTTAATTATTAAACTAACTTTTAATGGCGTGTTATTCCATTCCACCTCGATCACGATTGGCAACTAATATATATGAAGAACAAATTTCTAATACAATGTTATAGAGTAAACATATTTTCTTTTTTTCCTTTAAATTTAGACAATATTCTAAATCTTCTCTATCTCTTTTTCTTATATTCAAACATGATAACTTATTTAAACATTTTAATATATAATTTATTTAATTATTGACCAATTTTTGTCAATAAAATTAAATTTATTAACAAATTTTATTGATGAATTAAATTTTTTTAATTACTAATACAAATTTTTTAAATAAAATGTGTCAACAAAATACATCATAAAATTAAACTTTTAAATATTAATGGATTATTCTGTTCATTGATAATTATGTCAATAAAATTTGTTAATAGTTAAATTTTTTTTTTATGATTTTTTTCATTGATAAAGTAGACACCAAATTTTCTGTTTTAAATATGATTAAATAAAAATTATTTGATAATTCATCGGTAATTATATTTTTTGGAAATTCATCAATATGTCAATAAATTGATACTAAATTTTCAATAAAATCTTATAAAGTATGTTTATGAATTAATGAGACGAGTGAAAAAAATATAAAATAATAAAAAGAAAAGAGAAAGAAGATAAGAAGAAGACTATAAAAGCAATAGTGACCATAACAGATCAGGGGTGCAATAATGATGAAGTAACAGTAAAGGTATTAACGGTGAAGAGGAATACAGAGAATAAAATAATGATGAAATAACAGTAATAAAAGGTGTTAATGGTAAGAAGGAATACAATACAAATAAGAAAATAAGAAAGAGAAAAAAAAACAGAGAGAAGAGAAGAAAAGAAAAAGAGAAAAAAAAAAGAAAAGAAAGACATATTGTGATACTTACTGATAAGTTTTATTATAGTAAAAATTTGTAAGTATTTACTAATAATTTTTATCGTGGAATAATTATTGAATGATTTTTTTAATAATTTAAAATAAATAAATAATTTTTTGGTCATATCAATAAATTTTTATACCGTTACTAAATATTATTGTTCAGTATTTAACCAATATTTGTTTTCATTAATTTAATTTACCTTTAATTTTTTGTGATTATCAATTAATTCTGTTTATTGACAAGAAAAAAACTTTTTATGATGTATTTAGGCTATTTAAATTATAATCCCCTAATCTTGTATAAATAATGTAGATTCCAAGTTAAATGCTTATAACTTGACGTAGGAGATAACCTTTGTTTTATTTAAGAATTGATAAAAACAATTAGTGTCTAAGTTAAGAAACTCCAACATTAAAAGCCAAATAATGTATGAAAGAGTGCGTAGATTGTTCATTACCCAACCATCATCATGGCTTGATAAAGGGTAACAATTGGAATGAAGCTATTGTAATTGCTTCACAAATAGGTAGGTCTATGCTTTTCACGTTACCAAGGGTGCTAAGATTATATATGGTTGGTCAGTGTTTAAAGTTTAAAACGTGGAAAAGAAAAAAAAAAACATCTAAAATAACAATTATGTTTTATGGTGCATAAATACGACATGTGTCTGATACTGGATATATTTATTTTGAAAATAAATAATATTTAATATATGACATATACATATTAAAAAGTGAATATTTTTTATAAATTACTATCATCATAAAAATTTTAATGTCTCATAAATTAGATCTTTATCGATAAAAGATTCATAAAATATCGGATATAAATATAGGTTGAACATGGACAAATAATCCAAATTGAAATATCAATACACCGTAAATCACATCTAATTGAATTTGGATCAAATTAGTAAATACTTATTTTTATAAAAATCTACAGATATTAAAATCTCGTTTATTTTCATAGACGCAACAGTACTAAAAAATAAAATAATACTTAGTTATTTTTAATAAAAGCTCGTTATCTCGTCAAATTATTTTATATTGAATGAAAATAAAATAAAATAAAAACACGTTAGGTATATGCATAAACTTTTACAAGCATTAAAGCCTATCTAATCTCTTACTAGGTATATTCAATTTCGATATTTTTCTCATTGTAAATATAATATTTTGAAAACCTCTCATTTTGTTTACTTTGTTTTTCGGGATTTTAAAGATAAGTGTAACGAATATTATATTATATTATATTATATTATATATATATATATATA